>NC_039368.1:64087271-64714057 GCF_003573695.1 Papaver somniferum | reverse complement strand
CGCAAGTAAATTATGGCTTTGTCAACAGAACCTGAAAGTACCCTATCTCGTTCTGCCTGTACATCTATATCTCTCTCATTATCATGTGCAGGAGTATCAGAGGATGAATTCAATAGAGGTTCATAAGAACTGTTTGAAGGATTAAACCGGAATTGCCTAAACCTTCTCCACCAGTCCCTCATTGTGATTGATGCCAACTTTTGTGAAGGTATGACTTCGAGCCCAATTGTGAGCAGGAAGAAAACGATACTCTGTTATAGATAAGAAAATGCAAGAATAAAAGGGTTAATCATCCTTCATGTGAAAGATCATCATGACTGATAGAAATTAACTGCACAATCTTACTAATTGTTGAGATTGGACAAACAAATTTCTGTAGCTGAAAGTGCAGGAGCTACAAAAATGTGATCCACATTTTAAATCAACTGAGGGAGTGGGAAGGAAGCTTTTGCAGCCGTAGTGTCACCAAAGTATTTTCTTTTTCACATATAATCGAAGCATGTTGGCTCTTACCCAACACCGAAACACAGAATAATGTTTTTGCTCCTCCATACTGTTCATGTATGGAGTGGTTAACGGCAGCGACTTGAGCACTATGATACCAGTTCCTTGACTAGCTTTTGTGTTTTGCATTGCGTGGTTCACATGTAATGTAAAGACGCAACTTCCAATCCACAAAAACATGAGTTATAGGTAGGGAGACAAAAGACCAAATCTGACTCTCATGCTGAGTTTTACAATAGAATTTGATAAATCTATGTATTGATATTTCTAATTTATAACTAACTCCGTATTATGGTTATTCTATTGTTTCATGTTTCATTTCTCTCTACTGCATTACTAGCTGTCTATTAATCAAATGTTACCTATGGTGCATATTTATCTATGGAGAAGAACACTGCACCTCAACACCCAAATAACAAATTGAAGCACCGGTTACATTCCAATCAAGGATTCCATCACCAGATCCAAGTTTCATTCCCTGCCGTCGAAGAGCCAATGAAGCCAGTCCATCCGCAAAGCAAAACCCGGGTGATAATCTAAAGAAATTCTGGATGGTAACAAGATGATATTAGGTGTATAAACACTAATTAAAATTTATATGAATAAACATCTGAACAGCTATAACAAACCTTGAGGATGGAATTTGCGGTTTTAGTAGATTCTATAATCCCCATAACAAATGAGACCATCATAAGAATGAGTCCAGTGAAAAAATGCACCAAGAGAACCACGTTCTGCAATAACAGGAGCTATGTTAGAGTGTCCTTATAAATGTGTGTGAGTGTGTGTGTGCAGAGACAGAGGGAGAACCTGTGCTGAGGAGTGTTCGCTGAAAAAGAAAGTGAGGCAATATGTTGATGATGCAATAGCTAACCCGAACTCTAAAAATATGAGAAGTGTTGGCAATAGACAACCACTTCCTACAAACTGCTCCAGACCTGCAAAAGCAGGAATGTACTATATAATTCTCTGACCATAATCTGGTTGAAAAGAACCAGTTCCAACATCATGCATCAATGAGGAAACAAACAAACAAATTATGAATTTTGAAAAGAAATATAGAATCAGTCACGCCACTGCTGAAGGCATCAAATGCTGTACATGATTAATAAAAACAATACACAGCTAATAAGAAGAAAAAAAGGAGATGGTTCTGACATATACCGAATATGTAAAAGAGAATTATTGCGAAAAATGAAGGACATAAGAAGCTCGCAAGATCCCATGTATAAGTTGAAGTCCAGTAGGACAGTACAGAAACCTGAATTAAGGTCAAAATACATAAAGAAATAAGAACAATATAAAACATAAAGAAATAAGAACTTAAAACGAACTAAAACACATACCCCACTAAGTAGTTGCTGGTGTTTCGCTTTTACCTCACGCTCCTGCATTGATTAAAATTTGAAACTATTAATTGTTCTTTCTACATAAATCTGATCCCCGACAGAAATATTTTTACAATTTTACACCTTTACTTGGTCTGTCAACCCATCTTCTGCACTTTTACAGCGTTGTATCATTTTGTGAGTTAGGAAATATGATATACTTGACGGCAGCAAATAATATATAAAGGTATTCCTTGGCTTATAAATCTTGACGCAAATTGGATGATGCGCATAAACATGTGATAGAAGTTTCGCCAAGAAATAGTTCTAGATATTTCAATTTAAGGAATGGGATTGAAGTAAAATAAAAAATTCGACAATAAATCTCAGACTAAATATACAAGACTAGAGTTCGTTACACCCATTTCATATTCACCATGCAGAGATATGGAACAACCAGTACAAAACGAGGATGTATATGAACCCCTAATGTGGTGCTTTGGACTTTCGCTCAACCAGAGATAAAGATATCAGAACTCAGTAAGGGCATTTAAGGACCAAATTACCGTAATAATAATATTGTGGTGCTCTTTTACATTATGTTTTGTATTTTAGTTTGTTGTGCTATATAAGCTAGCAACTTATTTGGGAAATGTTTTAGTAAAACATGTTTCAAGAACATCTTGTGGAATACACACGCATCACACTTTGAGATACCCGATTTCATCTATGCTGGAAACTCAGAATGTTCTGCAGTTAATTCAATACATAACGACATCAAGATCTATTAACCCGGGCATCTAGTATATGCAATACAGAGAGGATTTTGTCCAGCCAAATTGATTTAGCTAAACAGAGAAGAATGCAAGAAACGGCTAACAGAATGACTTTCTGGTGGGTTGAACAGTAACATATACAGTATTATGTATAACTTTCAAGATTCAGATTAAAACAGGGAAGGAAATAGAGAAGGTAATACCTTAACAATAGAAACTGCAAATGAGGCAGGAATGAAGGAGAAGGCAATTGTAACAATAATTGCCGCGGAGAATGCATCCAGATCCTACAAAATATGACAGAGTTGCAGCTATTAAAATAATCCCCTGAAAATGACTGCAATGATTAGAAACAACTCACCTGTAGATTGATACAAGAAAAGAAAAAAGATACGAAATTTTGGTTCACTCATTACCAAGTTGATGCAATAACGAAATATCTAGAAAGATGCATATGAGATAATCAGGCAGAAGAACTCATATTGATGAAGATAAAATAACTTACACGACGCTGTGAATGCTGACTTGATGTCATAGGCAGTGGGTGATTACGTGTTTGGATTGTCATGTTCTCGTTACGAGTTGCAAGCCTCAGAATTGCACTGTTCATCAGATTGATATATGTTGGAGCTGCATGTTGGCAAGAACAGTTGTGAAGTACAGTATATCCTAAACTTCCATCATCATTTTGATCATCCATTATGATTGCTCCATACCTGAAAATGCAGAAGATTATGCATCACCTACAGAACTAAAATATAAATTTGACTTATAATGTAAACACACCAAATGCAGAAGTTAACTCTTATATGTTAAATGTGCGAGTGGATGACTTGATTTAACACCCCTTCTCATGTTCCAATTGCCACCGAATAATCAAGTGATAGAAAGAATTACTTCAAACACGGTAAGTCAGAACCTACAAAAAAAAAGATACCTCGACTCATATGACTCATTAAAGCTAGTCATTAGATATTCGCTCATTGAAATAAGTGATGGGCCCAATTCTGGACCTGCAACTTCAATAGCATCAGCTAGTGCCCTTCTTGGATGAGGGAACCTGTAAGATCTTGGTTCAACTTTCTGAATCCAACCCCCTTGTACATGTTGTGCAACCTGAAGTGCAATGACATCGCTTGAGAAAAAAATTGCATATGAAAGTTAAAGGAGTAGGATGGTTGGAGCATTCTACGCTCATTCTGATGCATATAAATTGGTCAAGGTAACATAGAGCTTACATATGAAAATTAACCACAAGAAATAACCTACCAGTTCCGCGACAGGCCTAGATAGATTGAAAGTGATTGGTCCACCACCACCATCACCTTGTAACAGAGGATTAAACTCCGAAGTTGTAAACGTCACAGACTGCTGGTCAGGATGTGGCTTAAGCCTAACTAGAAGAAGGCCGAGAAACAAGAAGACGGCAGGAACAAAAAGCTGAAAGACGATTGTCCTTCGATCTCGCCGGGCAGATACTGCCCTCTTGATAAGAAGAGCTCTAAAATGTACCCAAAATGTAGACCTTGGGGTAATACAAAAGCTATAGCTGCCTAAGAAACTTAAGAAACTAAAAACTGTATTGAAAATCAAACTGCAAGCTCTTCCCATTATGGTAAATATCATAGCTAGAACATTCTTATAGTGCCACCAAAGTAACTTTGGAGATGAAGCTTTATTCTGAGTATGATGTGACGCTTCAGAAACCATAGATTCGGCTAAAACAAGAGCTTTATTATGTGAAACATATTCAGTCTCATCAAATTCACATCCTGCAACTCTAAGGAAGACCTCCTCTAGTGTTGTAACAGAGATTCCATAACTCTGAATGCCAACACCACTCTCTCCATGGCTACCACCTGTTTCTGTGTCAGTGATAGTTCTTCTGGTGCAGCTTTCTATTTCACAGAACATACTTTCGAACGAAGATGATGATGCAAGAGGAAGTCTGAATGAAATTTCTGTACCAACCTGGATGAAGGAAAAAAAGAATCACAAATGAACTGTCAAAGCAACTATTAGCACGTAAACTTCAGAGAAATACAAAGGAAACAGTAAACTTTATTCAATATGTGTTGACAATTTGAGCATTTGAGTCAAGCTGATAATCTATACTCCGCGTTGCTACATAGGTAGAGAAACCAAAGGAGGTAAGTCGTGTAAGAGAATTAAAAAAGGTCCTATATGCTTTTTTACTGCATCTCAACCAGGAGGAAGATGGAAAAACACTACCTAAAAAAGCAAACCACAAGTTTCTACTAAAAGAACTTTCAGAGAAGAAAATGTAATAAAACTCGGTGTTATGAGGGCGTATAAGCTTAACAAATTTTACTTGAGAGAGATACAAAAAAGTGGAAAGTAAGGGCGAATTATTACATCAGTCAAGCGAGTTGCAAGCGGAACATGGCGGTAAACAATGTCTGTTGCAACAGAAGCACCAGGTGCACTCTGCATAAAATAAAACAATGCTGTTAGGGAGTTAAGACTTAAGAGCAATACAGGGAAAACATATTTTCTGATGAGAGAATAAAATCAATCTGAAGAAGGATACTGACTGGAACAAACCTTTACTAAAGTAAGAGTATAGCCAACCCCGTACTGGTGTTTCAGGAAAAGAGAACTGTTACAGTTAACGAAAGAATCTAATGAGATGGAACAAACAAAACAAACATTTTATATTATATTTCTAAGGAACATGTTATTTTTTGATAAAATATAAACGAGAAAATCCACCATGCTATTATTCTAAACATTACTACCAGGATTTTGTAATCGACTTCTGGCAAACAAAAACTTTTGCTAAAACATACCTCCCACAGCACCTCAAAGAACCATTTCCCATGATAGCAATCCGATCCCCTAGCACGTCTGCCTCATCCATAGAGTGTGTTGTCAATAATACTATCCTACCCTTCTTGATCTTTTTAATTAATTGCCACGTTGAACGCATCGAGTATGGATCCATTCCACTGGTAGGCTCATCGAGAATGATAACCTGTAAAAGAAGAATGAGAAAATCTTGTTTAAAACTTCAGCAAAATCAGAGTTGACAGTGTCTTTATTAAATTTTTAATGCACCTTACTATTTCCAATAAGAGCAATTCCAAGGGATAGCTTCCTCTTCATGCCACCAGATAAAGCCCTCACAACAGTGTTAACCTTATCTGTCAAACCAACCTGACACATATATCATCAGTTCAGACGTCCAACTAAGATCATCGTGAAACAAGTAACAGCTGTATAGAGAGTCATGCAAGATCTTGGTATAGCCTGCGGCTAACTCGAGAACTCACTTCATCAAGCATTTCACTGACAGATTTCTCTACACAGTCTTCTTCAACACCCTTCAAAATGGCAAATAATTCCAAATGCTCCTTGACCTGAAATCAGGACGCAAACTTGATCAAGAGGCAGAAAAGGCACTAACAAGAATAAGGTAAAAAAGCTGTCGGCCCAACCAAACAGGGTGTGCCAGTGTCAGAATGTGCATGTATCTTTCACATAATTTGTTCAAAAGGTAGCATCCGTAACTGAAAGTGATAAGTCTACCATAACAAAAAAAAAAAAAATAGTTCCTAAAACATTTGCTACTTACAGTTAATTCGGGAAAGAGAATATCATGTTGTGGGCACACGCCCAACCCCTTCCTTATCTCATCCTACAATAAGGAATTGCCGCAGTTTAGACATCAAAATGGGATGACAAAAACACCACGAGGAAATTAAGCATAGACCGTAAAACTAACATAAAAGAAACGTACTCCATGAGAAGTGCTTACAAACAGTAGGAAATCAAGAGCAAGTGCTCAAAGTTGGTATCCAGATAAAAGACTTTGTATAGAACATAGACAGACATGGAGGACTTATGAATTTGAATACAGGTCCTGGCTAACAAAGGAGTAGAATATTGAGGTGACATCTTATAAGTAATTCAACAAGACATAGCTTCATAAAGACATGTGTTGGCAGCATGTTACAACTTTGTAAGTGATATAGTAGCAAGTTATAACACTCAAATTGGGACATCAGAAATGTTCCTCTAGCTTGCACATTGAAGGATACGGTAGTATTAATGTAAAGGCGATGTTGATGACTCTGTCACAAGTAATCATATTAGCTATTTACCATGGTATTGAACATTAGTCGAATGAAAGACGTCCTTGTTTAGAAAGTAATACAGCAGAAAATAACTTTGCATCGGTTTCTTCAAAAGGCAAGTGGCTACTGATTTAGAACACCTGAAGCAATAAAATATATGATAAAAATGTTTTAAGAGCAACACAAAAATCTCACCATGTCACTTCTGATATTTTTCCCAAACACAAGAGCATCCCCGGAAGAAGGAGGAAGAAGGCCAACTAGCATAGAAATTGTTGTGCTTTTACCAGCTCCATTGTGCCCTGGAAAGTAACAGAATCAAACTAGTACACTTCATAAGTGAACAAACACAGTTTATCTGGTCTTCGCATCAATAGAAGAAACACAGATAGGTCATTGCCAACTTTATAGAGAAAGACTAAGGTACTAGCAACTCTGCTTAAAACAATCAAACTCACTTGCACATAATCACTTGCTACAAGCTATGTTACAAGCTCACAACTATTTAAGGGGGGGAAAAGTATGTGTTGCCTTTTTCTTTTATGATAGGAGACACCTTAAGGTACTTGAAAAAATCTCACAAATTCATTTGGATATTGTGCAAAATCTCAATGAGAGACGTAACTTGGGATAAAGGGTTTCTGTTTGAAATGATAAAGTTCGCCTTCGTGTATTTAGAGCATTCAAGTATTGAGTGCTCGGTGACTAAAAATCTCATACATCTCATAATAGTCATTATGTAGGGCATGAACATCATTGGACTTACCCGCCACCAGACACTTTAAAAATCAATGTGATGCTTCTTTTCACAAACCTTTCCATTTGGCAGGTATTGTTATGCTAACAAGAAATTCTACAGGGTCATATGTCGCAGGAAAGGGAGTTCTTCGAAGGGTAGCTCATGTTCATCAAGCAGAAAGTTGGGCTTTGCTAGAAGCTATGCTTTGAGTCAGATTGTAAAAATGTGATGTTATCTGTCAATGAAGGTTTACTTCCTTCTTGGCAATTTTCTCCTTCGTTATATAAGTTTGTACAACTTTGTAATCATCATAGTAACTGGTCTTGTGCTTATGTTCCTAGAGTTTGTAATAAGGTGGCAGATTGCTTAGCCAAATCTGTCCGTAGATCATGTAATCCAGGAGATTGGTGGCAAGTTCCATCAGCTTCTCTACATGTAAAACCAGCTACTGATGTATCCTTTCTCTAATGTTTAAAATATTACCCTTTGTCAAAAAAAAAAAGTTGTTTTTTAAAATTGTGGTATTAGGTATAGCCGTATAAGCCAATAAGGTGTTACTTGAGGATACTGGACCATCCAGTATTTTGATAGTGGAAATGGCCTACCTGCCAAAAAACGGTGTGTGGATCTTAACTGTCGGATCCTAGCGTACTGCTTGACTTAGGTATGCAGTTATTAGTGAACAATTACTTAACCAAGTGGGAGAATGTTAGCTTTTAAAGACTTAGCAACCAAACAAGATTTGTTTAGGTTGATCCTTGATTAGCTTAAGTTAAGCAAGGTCTGGTTTCAGGTTTAATTATGTACTTCAGCTTTACTTAAGGTTGATATACTACACAAAGATTAACTAGTAATGAGGTGTCCTATGTAGCTATTCAGGTGTCTCTTATCTCACAATGGAAATGCTAGAGAGAGACACGGCAAGCATGACAAGGACTCTCGTCTAGCCTTTTGCACAAAAGAAAAGAAAAGAAAAAATGATCTTCATTCAAGCATAGGAAAAAGTAGTCAAAAACCTAGTTCTACTTAAATGTTGTCTCAATTTCTTCTTGCTAAGTCTATCAGTAGAGTATTGTTAATAACTATTTATACTATGTATGATGTTGTGAATCATGCTGTTCTGATGTTGTTCAGTTCAGTTGTAGAGTATGATAATGCTAAGAGTATTGTTGTTTGCAGCATAAAGTATAGTTTATAATTGTTGTTAAGGTTCGATTATGATGATTCAGGAGCTGAAAATCTAACAATATACACAAAATATCCTATTAATTCTGGATTTCTGGGATCCTAATAGTCCAAGATCAGCCTGGTTTTCCTCTATGAAGCATGGAATGATTTGTGATATGAATAAAACCCTTAAAACTGAGAATGTCAATTAACCTTTTGTGAAGCTGAGGCAGATTTTTGTCAAGGAACACGATAATCATGATTTCAAGAAAAATCTGCAGCTAAGTCTGGTGAAATATTAACTTTAGACGAAGCCAAGTCACAGCTGTTAGAAATACCACTACCAGTAAGAGAATGACAAGGGGCAATTTTGCCCATTTTTCAAGATTATGTAAGTAAGATAAGTGACAGGATTCAGGCCAAGATACTCCTGGTGTTGCATTAAGATATAAAAACAAGCAACAAAATTGACTGAAGTGGTGGAGTTTACATAAAGATGTTGCAAACTGGAAACACATAAGAACTTCACAGTTTCAGAATTAACAGAAGATAAAATCATGCTAGAAAGAAAAACAACAAAAATAGAAAAATAAAAGAGAAACTGCAATAAAAAAAATCCTCTTACCTAGAAGAGCCAGAATCTGATTTTCATATAAAGTGAGCCATAATGAGTTAACAGCACAGCACTTCTGCTTCTTGTTTATGTAAACCTTACTCAGATTCCTTATCTGAATGCATCTATAACATGACGATACGTGTCAAAAACACTAAACATGAAGCTAAACGTGGGCAAAAGCTTAAGCATATTTTACCTGCCATCAAGCTCCTGTTGCTTCATATCCAAGCTTATTGCTTCAACTGCAGGCTCAGACAAACTACCATTGACATTGTACATGAACTCATTTGCGGAAAACACATCACTGTGTTTAACTTCTAAGTTGCCAGAATCATGTTCGGATGTGCTTTTCTTTTCCCAGAAGCAGAATTTAAATACAAAGTTCCACGGATAACTAACTCCATTCTCTCTAGGAAGGACCTGTAAAAGCATTCGAATGACAAAGCATACAATCACGTCAATATGCCACATAAAAGTCAGCAGAAAGCAAAAAACCTGGTGCAACATAAATAACAAGAATAGCAAGAAGTTCACTGCTGCGATCATCTATAACTAAAAATGTAATTGTTGACTTTGGTGGGGCTAAAAAATAGTTTGGCTGCCTGTATTTTGTTTTTTTCAGCAAACAGCATTGTTCTGCTAACATATGTGAAACCAAAGTCCTAACCTAACTGCTAGCCACAAGCATTAAGAGAACTGCCACTCTGAAGGCTTTTCCCGCATTGCAGATAAAAGGAAAGAATAATAGGTCATAACCGAAACCACCCTTTTGACAACTTTGAGGAACCAATGTCATTGACTGAAGGTATTAGTGGAACACCATTGTCACAATAGTTAGCCTAAAAGTTTCACATGGTGTGAAAAAATTCCATGCATCAAAATAAGCGAAGGAAAAGACATCTTATTCCATTATCATTTGAGATGGTCTGATCAAAGAAATAGCTATGGAAGAGCTTAGAACCCTAAGCAAGACCTGGTCGAGTCCAGAAGCTTGTAGTAGTAGTCTCAATTCCTTGCCATGTTGGCAATTCAAATGAAGTTCAGTAAGTTTCTTGGCTAACTTCTTAGGATAGGTAAATAGTAGACCAAGATAGTTATAGATTTAATTCCAACATAGCACTCAGAAAGAGGACTTTGCTGATTCTCTAACAAAGGAAGAGACAATGAGTGTCTACGTCAGACTCCCCCACTCCAACTCTTCGAATGTGTTCTCTTAAATACTGATATTTCCGATTGATGCAAGAGACTAATGAAGATCCATTAGACAAGTGTTTGGAAGAAATACCTTATCCAGGTACAGACCAATCCCACAATATAATAGTGTATCAACCAACATCATCATGAGACACACCAAAAAGTTCACTCCAGATGATGCCTGCAATGATCAGTCTGAAAAGTTGATATCTGGGGATGAAGGATGTATACGAAACTGATAACTAAAAAAATAAAAATAAAAACTTAATAATACCCGCCACATATTGCTCCAACGAACTCCAACATGGGCGCGTTCATAATCAGCGAAGTTGACTGTCCCAAGCGCAAAAGCCGTAGGTGAAAGCAAAGAGGCAATGACTTTTAACATCCTAGACAGATTGAAAACATCAAATAAGTTTCTTAACCCATGCTCAGAACAGAATGCCTCATGAGAAACATCCATTTGATAATAGGAACGAAGTAGATAATTACATAGGGACTGCCGGATCATTGACTGTGTAATAAGGGAGAAAGCCTGCAAGAAAAGAAAGGGTGCCAACTGCCACGGCTGTTTTCGCTCTTGAAAAGAAAGTAGTGATTATAAAGGAGAGCATGATTGCACTGAGGCCAAACAAAAAGAAGTACACGAACACCAGCGATTTATCGCTATAACTGAAAAGATTCCCCATTGTGACGGCTGTAATGATTCCAGAAGACAATGCGAACTGCAGAGAGATAGCAACGCTATGGAATATGAGAATCCATAAAAAAAAAATCAACAGAAAATATGTGGTAAAATGATAATAGGAGTAACAATGATATCATGTAATAAGTAAAACAGCATACTTTTTTTTCATATTTTTTTTAAGAAAACGAAAAATGATAAGAGACAACAAGACTACGGTGCAACTTCAGAAGATAAAACTGCAAGAGCTACCTGTATCGAGTACGTAATGAACCAAGAAAGATAGAATATCTCATCTTTCAAACCCATCATGTAAAGGCCTTCTTTAATCTTCTGCTCCTGAAATGGAGAGAAGCCCGAGTAATCGTCAGCTGAAAATAATATGAACCAAGTAGAACAGTAATCCGTTTCTTCAACTTTCTAAACTTTAAATAGCCGCTGTTTAAGATCTTGTATCTTGAATCTGGATGAACCAATTCTTGGGGGTTTACATTATAAGATATATGAATTCTGAGGTATCACGTGTAGCAAATGCATAATGCAATATACATGTACGGCTACATACCGTACATGTATAGGGATAATAATTAAATATAGAAGTAAATATGAACGATAAGCTCTTTGCACAATATCAAAGTTTCAAACCTTCTCAAAAACAGAATAGCTGATTAGACGAGATATTGGGTAGAGAAATCCTAATATGTACCTGCTCCGCCAAAATTCGATATCAGAAAGAGTAAAATCAGTTCTAGCGAAACTTCATAGCAAACTCAAGGAAGAATTTTATATCGTGGCTAGCAAAATTAAATGATACATACAGTACTCCCATAACTTTTTTGATGATTAACTGGAACTCATCATCAGTGTATGCACGAGTTGGAAATGGAGCAATCCTGATGTTTGAAGGACTAAAATGCATCCGAGTTAAATTACTATTTCCATCGTCAATGTCAGTTTCATTTTGTTGAGCAGCAAATATTATGAATGAATCCACAACTTGCTGCAACTGCAACATAAAAAAGAAATAACAAGATGAAATACTGTTGACCCCACATGACTATTCTTACCAAGGATCAAATTATAACAGCGGTTACTTAGCAGTAGCATATTCTAACAATTTCAGACATATACCACCTGGTAGTTCAGAACAACTCACCCAATGCAATCAAAGAGAATATCACGGCTTGTGTGATAAAATTATTTATCCCTCAGCTTCTTAAGGTTTAACAGGTGTGCTGTTTGAAAGTGCTTAAAGTAAATTACTAAGCATACAAAAAGATAAAAAGATAAATCTCTGGAAGACATATCATGTAGTCCTGCCTAATCTGTTTTGATGGTAGTTAAGACCACTCACTAATACTAGAGACGGGTCCAAATGTTTTACATTACAAAATCTTTTGTTCATTTATTAAATAAGTACAAATCAGCTACCTCAGCGCTTGAAAACGCAAAGTGACCCTGTTGGCTAAAAGAGATGCAAGTGCAGTGTGTTCCTCGACTTTATCTGACTAGGGTCGACACTTCCAGGAGAAAATAACACTTCCATTCTAACGTAAGGAATGACATAACCCCAGTGAGTTATATAACACACGGTATGGAAACAGTAACCTTTGACATAAGAGAGGGTTTACCCCCCAAGGTATTTAAAGAACTATTTGAAATAAAATAATGATACGTGGTGACAAAATATTGTGGCAGACTGGCAGTGAACATGACAAAAGGAGAACAATATGCAATGGTCAGGGAGAAGTTAAAAAAGAGAGAGGGGAGATTCCGTACAGTCAGAAATCCACTGAAACCATATTGCAGTGTTGGAACAATATTAACACCCAATTCCAAATCATTGGTGTAAGGGCCATTCACATCCATGATGGTTTTGATATCTGGAAATCCTGAGAATGCCCATGTATGGTTCAGACGTATACTGTAATCATATAGCTGAGGACCTTGTTCGTGAAAAATAATTGCTCCTCTGATTTTGGGATCCGGACAGTTCCTGCAAAAGTGTAACAGGTATATTACTCAACTAGATCCTCACCCTATTGCAAAATTGAAACGACTCATTACCTCTCAATACCCCAAAACAAATACTCAAATTTCAAATGGACAGAAAAAGTCCAGCTCCACTGGACATTTTAATGGCATCGCTTCATGAAGAAAAATATATTGTGTTGGACTAATTTGGAAACATGGGGCAATTTACTTCATACCTACTATTTCGTCTGGTTTTTGGTTCTTAGTCTGATTTTATTAGTAGCCATGATTGGGTTTGTAGTACTGCCCATTAGTCGTGAATACATCACACTACGTCACTAAAAATTTATTTGTTCCTTCTGTAGCTGCTTCACATGCATTGTTTTTAATCTTAATCACTAAAATGCAGGCGTTCATGTGTAACAGAAGCTAAGCCACGAGAAAAATTACATTAAACCGAAATTATAGTCTCCCATTGAAAAATTACATTAACTCGCTTGTTATTTGTATTGTCTTTTTTTTTTCTAAATATTTCAAAGTAGAATTTATTTGAAGTACTGTGTTGTCAGATCTCAAAACAAAACCAGATTTAGATCGATCTAAATTAGTTTAGTTGTTTTTCTTTAGTCAGATTTTCTATATCAGCAAAGTACACAAGATACTGTATTTGCAAAGTACACAAGATACCATATCAAGACTAGATAGATGTACAACTTACCTGACTTGATTACAGTCCCCATAAGTATCTGACCTTATATAAGTTTCAAACTCCAACTCATCTTTGTAAATTCTAGAAACAAACTGCGACCAAGAACAACAAGGAAAATCAGCATGTTAAATCACGGCAATGAAATTACTATATAACTTACGCAGCCGAAAGGCAATACCCAAAAAATGAAAAAATGATAATGAAGTTTTACCCTGAGCATAGGAAATCTAATAGATATTAAGTTGATCATCAAACTTGTCTCTTTTGTATCCGGTGCAAAAGCCAAATACTCTCCCTTGGCAAACAACGTCCTAAGTATGATTTCAAAACTGGGTGAAATATCACTTTTACCTACGTCCACAAACATTCCTTGCCGTATATACCTGAATCACACCACATGAATAAAAAAAAACAGAATTAATCATTTACTAAATAAAATTAGTCAATCACTATGCACAAACTAATCAAGTTGGGATGAACATACGGCTGTGCTGGATGAAGAGTTGTATCCACTCTAGTTCTAACGCCTATTAACATCAACATAACCATAGTTGGAAGCAAAATCTGCAACAACACCAACAACAACAAAAAAGTCAGATCAAAATTCATCCAATTGTTTCATGAACTGAAGATACACACTACTCCAAATCAAAATTGACCTAATTTTAGCATTCAATCACACCAAAATAAAAAAGAAAGGAATTCAGCAACACCTCAGCAGCAGTAACGAAAGGATGACGAGTTTTCAATAGCCAATTCTTCCAAAGCATGGCCTTAAGTTGTCTTCTAAAAGTAGTAGCCATTTTTGCTTCTTCTCTGTTAACTACTCCCACTCTTCTGAAAACCCTAAAAAGAAGTTTTAAAAGAGTGAGAGATCATGGAAGAGAAGAAGAGGAAGTGGAATAAAGTGGGTATCAATGGAGGAATCTCTTTTCTCAAGCGAAGATGGTTAACTTTGAAAATTAAAAGTAATACACAAAATGACGAGCAAGACGAGAAAAAGAAGTTTTGTTTTTCCAAGTGTTGTCCTTGGGGATGACATCGTCCGTCCTCGAGATATCTTTAAGAAGTCTGGGGGTTTGTTAATAATATCTGGTTGCTTTGCTGGTCCACTTTTGTTTTCTAAATTCTCAGTCGGCTCGCCGTCTAAAAATTGATGGCGCCACATGAGAATGGGACTGTTGCCACACCAACACTGTACACCTGTTTTTCTTGTTTAGATTTATTATATGGGTTTTGTTATTTTGTGCATCCATGCACAAGATAAGAGCAAGTCTTATGGTGAAATTCATTCGTCTTCCATCTTCCAAGCCATCTCAGCATTTGGAACTGTGGATGGAAGCGCAAGCGTAATGATGGAATAGTAAAAATGTTATTCTTAATGGAGCTAAAATAACGCAATTAAGAATGAAGCTAAAAAAACGCAATTAAGAATGAAGCTCTTCAGCCATTAGATTTCAACAACTCATTTTAAATCTGCGGATAAAAAAAACGCAATTAAGAATGGAGCTTTTTTTTCAACCATTAGATTTCAACAACTCATTTTAAATCTACGGATTAAAAAAAAAAACGCAATTCTTAATTGCGTTTTTTTAGCTCCATTCTTAATTGCGTTTAACGCTATTCTTATTGGCGTTCAGATGGATTCCACGAACCCTTCCACGAAACCGTGGAACCTTGCTTGGATTTTCTGTGGAAGACTCCAACTTGGAAGCCACTAGACTTGACATTCCACCATAAGACTTGCTCTAAGAGTCAATAATTGGTATGGGAAAGTGTAAAATACAATAAAATATATGAGAGAGAATGATTCTTTGCATTGGAGAAGGTAAAGATTCATGGATTTTTGAACTTCTCTCTCCACAAATGCATTCTCCAATGCAAAGAATCATTCTCTCTCATATATTTTATTGTATTTTACATTTTCTCATGCCAATGATTGGCTCTTATCTTGTGCATGGCAAAACCTTACTATATTTAGTTTGTTGTTTTCTAGTTTGAGTTAGCTTTTAATGCATTTTTTTTCCGTGTTTACCAAGTAAGTGAAACTATGAATACTTGCTTCATGATTGTTTTAAGACGCACAATCGAATAGAACTCAGTTTTTCTTAAACTCTTCTTCTTATTCTCTGTCTCAAACGCTTATTTTCTTAAGGTGGTTAACCTCCAATTCAAAAGGTTTCTCTAGGGTTCTTAAGCTTTCTTTAAGGTATACCTAATGTTTGATCAAGAACCCTAACACTTGGTTCAGAGCAGGTTTAGATCTTAGCCCAATTCTTAACCAATTTTTTTTTTCTTTTCTACAATGACATACACCGAAGAAATACAGCTTGTCAACACTGGTATTAAAGGCATTACTGGGAAGCTTGATAAATTGGTAGACACTATCACCAAAGATCGCGAGTTGGATGAAGCTGCAGTTAAGCAACTTCGTACAGAGGAAAATTAGCTCGTGAAGATGATAGAGCTAATCGAAAACTTGATCTTGATGCATACGAAAAGTCTCTTACAACAAGTTTGACTCAAGCCATCAGCTAAGAACTCAAAACTTTGCTGCGTGATATATTTCAGGAATTTCTTCCTCAGCTTAAAACCAATGATGGTATAACTCAAGAGCATACTCATCGTACAACCCATACTAATGGTGCTAGAATTCTTGAAACACCAAGTCGTGCACCAACTATTAATCTGAAGTTTCCTTCTTTTGATGGGGATGATCCTGATGGATGGTTATTTCAAGCTGAACAGTATTTCTCTTGGCACACCATTGCTAATAATATGAAGGTTCAACTTGCTGCTGCTCACCTTAAAGGAGATGCTAATGCATGGTTTCGTTGGAACCACACCACGATTGTAAATCCAACTTGGCCACAATTTTGTTCTCTAGTTCGTGAACGATTTTCTTCTGACAAATTTGTTGATGCTAAAATGGCAACTAGCACCATTAAACAGAAAGGTACGATTAAAGATCACATCCCTGAATTTGAACGTCTTTTGAATTTCGTAGATTTTCCTGAATCACACTTGATAAATCTGTTTATCTATTCTTTGAAACCTGAGATTGGTTCTATGGTTAAACCACTTGAACCACCTACTTTGGCCTCAGCCTTCAAGAAAGCACTAAACCAAGAGGAGGTATTGTTACAAGCTTCAAAACAACACCCATGTTCTAACCAGTTTAAACAATATAACCTTTCCAATTCTCAAATAAATAAACCCCTTTACCTCCAGGTTATAAAGAGCTTTCATGGGAAGCAATGAAGGAGAAACGAGAAAAAAAGGCTTTGTTTTAATTGTGACAAACTTTTCCAACCTGGTCATGTGTGTGAGAAGCCTAGCTTACTGTTATTAGATGGTCCTCAAAATTCTCAATCGATGATGAAAAACTTGTTGTTACACTTACTGATGAAAATTCTACTCCGGAGATGGATGATCCTTCAATATCTTTTCATTCACTAATGGGTACTACTAATCCTTCAACAACGAGAATCAATGGTTTTTCCAAAGCGCAACCGCTTACCTTCTTAATAGATTCTGGTGCAACTCATAATTTTGTGAGTCCATCTATGGTAAAGCATTGTGGTTTTCGTATTACTTCTCCAACTAAACCCTTGAGTGTTACAGTTGGTGATGGGGGTATAATGAGCACCCATGGTCTGTGTTTGAACGTGCCATTTCAATTACAAGATCATCAATTCCAGGCTGATTTTCACATATTGAATATTAGTGGTTGTGATGCTGTTTTAGGAGTACAATGGTTACGTACCTTAGGACCAATAGCTTGGGATTTTGAGAAGCTTTTAATGAAGTTCAGACTTGGCGGCGCAGATATCCAATTACTTGGTAATAATTCTTCTGCATTAATGATGTTGGATACTACTTCAATGCAGCGATTACTTCAAAAAGAAACTTATGGTGTCTTCTTACATTTATCTGAAATTAATACTTCAATCATTACTCCTCCAACAATACCACCTGAGATTCAACAACTAATTTCAGATTTTGCTGATATTTTCAAGACTCCAGAATAACTTCCTCTTGCAAGAGTTCATGATCATCATATTCCTTTAGTACCTTGTTCTTCTCCAGTCAATGTATGGCCTTATCAATACCCACATTTTCAGAAGGATGAAATTGAGAAAATAATTTATGAGCTGCAACAATCAGGTTTGATACGTCCTTCTTCCAGTCCTTTTTCTTCACCTATATTAATGGTTAGAAAGAAATATGGTTCATGGCGCATATGTGTTGATTATAGAGCTTTAAATAAGTTAACAATCAAAGATCGATTTCCTATCCTAATGGTCGATGAATTACTGGATGAACTTCATGGAGCATTGATGTGATTTTTAATTATTGTTGTTGTAAATAAAGATTTGAACTCTGAGACTTGTGAAGATTAAACTTAAAGGTTTAAATAAAATAATAAACAAAGGCGAGAGTTACTGGGACTAGGATTCCACCAAATATTCAAATTCATGCGATTTACCTATTTATTCTAAACCATTATAGCTCATTCAATAATAATTTTGACTTTATTTCTTTGCCTAAGGTAGATTCTTAAAATATTAATTCTAAATATTAAGCATGGCATATCAAAAGAATTAATCTTAAGCATAAACCATCAAACGAAATGACAATTAATTAAGAAAAATCTTTTTTTTTTAATTTTAATTCAATGCAAATAGTCGTATAAAGAATTAAATGAATTTACCACATGATGAATTTTGGTTTCCTCCGTCGTCCCAGAGCAAGGTTTAGCTCCACATAGTGAAAAACAAGCTCAAAATATATTTTTATAGCTCAAATGGTGTTTACAAAGAAGAAAAGGGAGGAAAATAATACAAACCAGAAGTTTGCAACGCTTAATGGTCGTTACAACTCACGGTTACAACTGTTGCGAAGAACCATAATTATATGGTGTCGCAGAAGAACTGTCGTTTATGGTATGAATATGTGACGGTCAAGAACGACGGTTCTGATTGGTTATTTGTTCTTCAGCTTATCCTTCTCTGCAGCAGCAGAGAAATCTGCTATGCAGCTTCTTATTCTTCTCTGTAGCCTCTCCAAACTCTCGATGCCATTCTATGTGGTCCGAGCACCTTATTTATACTCCACTGGATCATCAAATCTCTGTCATAAATCAAGAATATTTTCTTTTACTCGGGGATGATATTCTTCCATATTTACGTGATTCTTCCCTTGTTTCTTTCCTCCACGCATCTGTTTTATTTCAACACACTCCTTACATACTGAATACAACTCCAAGACAGAGTAAAACTCGTGCAAGCATGGAATATTCACGTAATCTTCTTAACAGAACCCCATGAAACTCTCATGCTCTGTTTTATCCAATCCACGTAACCATCCCACTTTTCTTGATTCCAACTCATATACCAGCCGTGTTTTAGTCAAACAGGATATTCTAAACTGATTTCATCGATTTAATCTCCTTCGAAAATCTCCAAATCCAAAACAGCACCTCTCGGGTCTTCAAACTCCCTGATTTGCTTCAAATAACCAATCCAGTCCGAATAGATTGAATAAATCACCCACATCCTCTCTGTTTAGCCTTAACAGGCCCATACAAGTCCAAAACCCTCAAAGAATCCCCACAAAATCTTCCCAAACTCGATTCAGCAATTACGCAGGTGACAACATATTTCTCCCATGCACGAAGCTGCCATGTTTTGATCTCTTCGATTATCTAGCCAAATTCAGTCGAATAAATTACCCATTCAATACCTGTTAAGTAGATTCATGTCCAGCCCAATCTAATTTGGTGATTGAATCTCAAGAAATCACGTCCAGAATTCAAACCCTAAAATTCATCCATCGCTGCAAATTCTTCCCGCCAAAATTCAGATTTAAAATGTTGAAGATGGATGCCCCTTAACTACAGCTCAGTTGCCAATAGTAATTTGGGTGCTGAGAACAAATTTGGGTTTCACATAAGCGTAGGTTCCCCTTAGCGAAATCTGGGGTCCGCTTAGCAAGTGTCCTCCGGGGGGTGCCTTTAGCAGTTTTTCGAGCTGATTCTTCCAAAAACATTTATTTCTTAAAACTACATACGAACAAGTTTATTAGTGATAAAATGAGTCCCAGCTAATATATTTATGGGTGAAAATGCGTCGCACTTTCGTGCTTATCAAGCATGCATTTTTACAAAATTGGATTTACGCTCTGGATATTATCAGATAAGATTATACAAAGGAAACATTCCTAAAACTGCTTTTCGAACTCATGATGGTCATTATGAATTTCTGGTTATGCCGTTTGGACTTTCAAATGCACTAGCCACATTTCAGAGTTTGCTGAATCATATTTTCAGGCCTTACTTAAGAAAGTTTGTTCTGGTGTTTTTCGATGATATACTAATCTATAGTAAGAACATGTCGGAACATTTGGAGCACTTATCTGCAGTTTTTGAAGTTTTACGACAACATCAATTGTTTGTTAAGCAATCGAAATGTACATTTGCTCAACAGTCAATTGGATATCTTGGCCATGTGATTTCATCTCAAGGAGTAGCAGTCGAAAATGAGAAGATACAAAGCATTTTATCTTGGCCTATCCCAACTACAATTAAAGCATTAAGAGGATTCTTAGGCTTAGCTGGATATTATAGGAAATTTGTCAAAGATTTTGGCAAAATTTGTGCACCTTTAACTCAATTATTAAAAAAGGATGCATTCACTTGGACTGAAGATGCAACTAAAGCTTTTCGCCTGCTCCAATAAGCATTAACTACCACTACAGTTTTGATTCTTCCTGATTTCTCAAAAGAATTTTATTTGGAATGTGATGCTTCTGGGAATGATTTGGGATATGATTTAATGCAATGTGGCAGGACAATTACTTACTACAGCAAAGGATTGTCTGGTAAAAACCTTAATTTATCAATATATGATAAAGAAATGCTTGCCATCGTTTCTGCGGTTCAAAAATGAAGACCGTATTTACTTGGAAGACATTTCAAGATATACACTGATCACTATAGTCTGAAATATTTTTTAGAGCAAAAAATTTCGTCTATGGAGCAGCAGAAATGGTTAAGTAAGCTGCTTGGATATGATTATGAGATCATTTTTCGACAGGGAAAAGAAAATGTTGCAGCATATGCTTTATCCCGTACTACAGGGCCAACTTTTGCTGCAATTACTGCACCAATTTTTTCAGGTGCTACTTCCATTATTGAAGAGACAAACAATGACGCTGAAATGCAAATTATTATTAATAAGATTCAAGAACAGCCTACCAGTAAACCTCATTATACATTTCTTGATAGTATATTACGATACAAGAATCGTATTGTGGTAATATCTACTTCAACTTGGTGCTTTAAACTTCTTCAAGAATTTCATTCAACACCCTTAGGAGGTCACTCAGGTTTTCTACGTACTTACAAACGTCTCCAACAAAAATTTTACTGGAAAGGGATGAAACATTCGATTAAGAACTTCATAGCACACTGTAATGTTTTTCAGAGGAGTAAGTCTGAATCCATAGCTCCTCTAGGATTGTTACAACCACTTTCCATTCCTGCTGATGTTTGGCTAGATATTTCGATGGATTTTATAGATGGTTTTCCACCATCTAATCGAAAAAACTCAATTCTAGTGGTTGTGGATCGATTGTCTAAATATGCACACTTTATAGCTCTTGTATATCCTTATTCTGCTACTCACATAGTTGATGTGTTTGTACGGGAGGTGGTGCATCTACATGGAATGCCTAAAAGTATTGTCACTGATAGAGATCCCATATTTATGAGCAATTTTTGGGAGGCGTATTTTGCTCTTCAAGATAATCAATTGTGCAGAAGCTCGGCTTATCATCCTCAATCTGATGGACAAGCGGAGGTAACAAATAAGACTCTTGAATGTTATTTACGTTGCTTTGCTAGTGTTAAACCAACTGAATGGTCTAAATGGTTACCCTGGGCTGAATAGTGGTTAACATCAGTCATCACTCATCCATCAATATGACACCATATGAAGCATTGTATAAGAGAACACCACCAACGATCTTAAGTTATCTACCTGGTTCTACTGTTGTTCATGACGTTGATATCAATTTACGAGCTAGAGACCGTACTTTAAAGCTCTTGAAATATCATCTTGAAGCAACACAAACTATAATGAAGAATTACACTGATAAGCACAGGACTGAAAGACAATTTTTTGGAATGATTTGGTATTCTTACGTCTACAACCTTATAGACAATCTACTGTGTCGAATCAATCTTTCTCCAAACTCTCTCCTAAGTTTTATGGGCCTTTTCGTATCATTGGAAAGATAGGAGAAGTTGCATATAAGCTGCAATTACCTGCTTCAAGTCGTATTCACCCAGTTTTTCATGTTTCTCAACTGAAACTTAAATTTGGTTCTAATGTTGTTGCTGAGACAGTTTTACCCAATATTGTTGATTATGATAAACGGGAACCAGAGAGTATTTTGGAGCGAAGAATGTTCAACAAGGGCGGTAAAGCAGGCACCAAATGGTTGATTAAATGGAAAGACCACTCATCAGAGGAAGCAACATGGGAATATGCAGATGAGTTTATTTTACGATTTCCAGAGATTAATGCTTGAGGACAAGCACAATTTTTCAAGTGGGGTGGGATGTTGCGACACCAACACGATACACTTGTTTTCCTTATTTAGATTTACTATATTTAGTTAGTTGTTTTCTAGTTTGAGTTAGCTTCTTTTAATGCAGTTTGTTTCCGTGTTTACCAAGTAAGTGAACTATAAATACTTGCTTCATGATTGTTTTAAGACGCACAATTGAATAGAACTCAGTTTTTCTTAAACTCTTCTTTTTATTCTCTATCTCAAACTCTTATTCTCTTAAGGTGGTTAACCTCCAATTCAAAAGGTTTCTCTGGGTTCTTAAGCTTTCTTTAAGGTATATCTAGTGTTTGGTCAAGAACCCTAAAAGGGACTACTGTCAAATCTCCTTGTGCACATCACCATTTTTTTTATTTGACGGGTTAGGTGGTATTACAAACTCGTCGCACCATAATGAGAAAAGATCTAGATACAGGATTCAGAGCAGTCTTTGACGTTGGTGGTAGAGATTTTCTGTCTACAACGGCTTACTTATGTAAAATTGGTCATTTGCCCAAAATCATAAAATACAGAAATGATGGACTTCTAAAATATAGGTCTGGTTGAAAAGGACACACGAAAAAATTACCTAGCGTCATTAGGGGCTACCCTAAATGAATTAGGGGCGACTAATAAGAAAAAATAGGTTGAATATACATTTATGTCCCTTCATAATCGGTAGTTAAATATAGAGTTTTTGTCTACCGATTACTAGTTTATGTAAGAATGGGATATTTACATAATCGGTAGACAAATAACATATTATATCCACTGATTGTTAAAGTAAACTCAATTTTATCTGCTTTACAGGGATAAACGAATTTAGGGCAACCGTCTATAATCGTAGCAAATAAACATCCTACGACTACCGATTATAGTTGCTGATGAGTGCCAAATATTGCATATTTCTACACCTTTTTATTGGCAATTAACTCATCTTTTGTGCTTTAAAATCATATATTATCCCAGATTCCGTATTTTCATTGTTTTCAAGAATAATTATTTTTACTAATTAATTTTGTGTTTTTAGGTATAAATAAAGCCTGGATGAATTGAGAAGCCAAAAGAGCAGGAAATTGGTGGCCAAAGGCGTAAAGGTTATGAGGAGTGTAAAAGAAATATCGTGCAAAAATATGTTTGCACTCATTCGGAAAACCGTTCGCAAGAACCACACTAGCATTGGGCCTGGAAGAAGTGAAAGAACCCTAACCCAAAGCCTGACCCGTTTTCAAACCCGGATCATCAAATCTGATACGCCCGTTTAACACCCAACAGCTATTCAATATCCAATAGCATCTCCACTTGTTGCATCAAAGTTTGATGCCGATGCATCACATTCTAGCGCCCTCTATTTCCTCCCCTACTCGAACAGAACCAAACCTATCTCCATTTCCTCTTCAATTTCACAGAACCAGCACCACCGACCCCTCCTCCATCAAATTCATCTCCCCGACAATCTCTGCTCACAACCACCAACACAGTTAAACTCTTAATCTCTATCTCTCTCAGTCTTATCTTTTTCTTTATCAAGAACAGTAACCCTAGGAGCTAGGATTGAGAGACATAAGACTAGGGTTTTGTTCAACAACTGGAAAAATCAGTCCTGCGGAGTTGAATTGAAGATAAAAACTGTCAGAAAACGCATTTTGGTGAGTTGGGTCCCTCTTAATTGTCGAATTGAAGAAGAATATGGAGAATTTTGTGTATAAATAGGGGTTAATGCTTTGTAATTGAACAACCAGTTTTAGCTGAATCAACTCTTTTGTTAATATCATTGTGTTTTAATCATCTTCATCATGTTTTAATTCTATTTGCTAGGGTTTAGTTGAAACCCTTAATTGTATGCTAGGTTAGTCAATTTCCTGTTTTTGTTCTTGTTGTGCTTCATTGCTTTAGGAATGATAGTTAGCTTGTGATTAGTTGTACTGTAAGAAGACAACTAATACTAGGGGTGAGTTAGTGAAATTAGTTGATAAATTATCCATTTGAGACATTCAAGGAAGAGACATGAACATAACTTGAGTTTGTATTACCTTAGGATGAGGAAGTGGATTCAATCACCCTAGTACTCCTCAGTCAATTGTTTACAATCTTTCCACTGCATCTTTACTTTATAATCTGTTTACTACTTGTTCACCACCCAAATCTTGTCGTATCGACACACAACAAACACCCCCTTTGCGTTATTGTTACTTGAATCAGTTGTAGTAAGACTTTAGGATCAACTTTACACCCACCTTGTCCTTGAGGATCGACTCGTACTTACCCTGTTTACAGACTCGACGATGTATACTTGCAGTTAGTATAATTGTAGATACTGTTTAAGACCTACCAGTTGCCGACACAACCTTTAGGCGATTAAGACCGCCCAAAACCTAGGAATTTCATTTCATTTTCTTTCTTTTCTTTTCAGCTCGTGTTCTCATCTTATTCTTCCCTTCCGATTGTGGAGAGTAAAAAAAACTATTCCACCTATTCAAACTTCAATTCATCGTCGTCGTTCATCACCGAATCAAAAACATCGTCGATTCTTCTATAAAGCGATGACTGATCCTAATGAACCCACGAAAGATCGAGAAAAATCTATTGCAAACAACGAAGAACACGAACACGAAGAACATGAAGAGTATGACACCGCTGATGTAGGTGGTGGTGGTGATTCTGATAATCAAACTCTCGAGCAAATGGACCCAATTAGGTAAGTTTCTATCTTTTTACTTCGTTTATGTTGCTTCAATTTGTTGAATCTATGAAAATAAGTTCAAGGGTTTTCAGTTATTTCCCATAATCGTTAGTTAGATCTAAATTTTATCTCCCGATTACGTCCATTTTCTAGGGTTTTCGGTTACATCACCCAGAATCGAGAGTTAGGTGAAAAATGATTACTCTCGATTATACAAAGCTATTTGCCACTGAACCATAAAATTGACATAATCGGTAGCTAAGTTATATGTTGCCTTACGATTTTAGCAGAGAATTAGAACATGTAGGGACACACAATTCATACCTAGAATCGGAGATATTATATAGTATTTGTCTTTCGATTATTCATAATCGTAGGTTACACTAATTCAACACACTTACGATTATGTAAGTTGTAAAATTTGAAAATTTTGTGATTTTAGCAAAATCCAATTTCGGGGCTACGTTTTAATCGGAATACAAAGGTTATTTCTTTACTTCCGGGTATATGCAATCGGTTGATATGTTATATTGTTTTGTTCCGATTATATATGCCTCATGACTTTCTCAGTTTCTGAACCCAAATTGATGCATAATCGGGAGATAGAACTAGAATAGTACTTCGGATTGTGTGTAATCGGAACAAAATATTTTACCCGTGCTTCCGATTGTGAATAATCAAAAGTCATATTTTAATTGTAATTGTATGTACCTTTATGTATTCTACACCAAAAATGGACTTACATGGGCTTAAATATGCTCCTCTTACTAGCCAAACATGTCTAACTAGGCTTCACAAGCATTATACATACAAGCCCATATGCAAATATCCAAGAAGCCCATATATAAATATCCAAGTCAAGGCAAGGGGGTGGCACATTGACATTGACACAGTCAGCCGTACGAGTTAGTCAGAAGCAGACACGTCAGCAGCAGTAACACAGTCAGCAACTTAGTAATCAGTGACGTCATCATGACGTCAGCAGGGTGACGTCGGCAGAATATTCCGTTAACGTTGGTAATGCCGTCAGCAGGGAGCGAATCCCAGTCGTTCATTGAAACGTCGTTAGGTCTGCCGTCAATGACGTCAGCAGATGATATCGCGATGACGTCAGTTCATCTTCTCAGGCAGAGTCTACTTCTCCGGCGTCAGTGCAGTAGAAGGTTGTCGACGGCCTTCCCGATGGCGGTGGTGTCCGGTAGCGACTTCCGGCGACGGTGTTTGGCGGCGGTGTCATGCGGCTGGACTAAATTACGTCCGTCCGGCAGCAACAACATTTATTTTTTGTGTATCTCAGTGTAACTTAGCTCGTGTGAACTGGAGGATATTTACACCCTCCGGGTTGAACTGAATCGGTTCGCTGACTCTAGCCGAGTTGAGCCGTGGCTCATTTATGTTACAACCCCAATAATTTTGGCATGTGGATATTTCCGCCCCAGTGTGTGGGCTAAGTCAATTACACCTATTTTCTTGGGCTTGACCATTTACTCAGTTTTGGCTACCCAATTGCATAACCCTAGAGGAACCATCTGGAAATATTTAGACAGGGAATATTCTGGGACATTCTAGGAGGCATGCAAGGGCCAGTCAATGCAATTTATGTCAGGAGGCATGCAAGGCCAGTTAATGCAATTTATGCCAGGAGGCATGCAGGGGCCAGTTAATGGAATTCATGCCTAACTCGAAATGAGGGTAAGATCCTGATTTTCAACAAATAAATAGATGGGTTTGCAACCCAAGAAGGTAAGCAATCTTCCCCACTAATACTCATGTGAAAAACTCTAGCTAACTTAAGCATCGGAGGGTTTTTTGCAGGTACCCCCCTACACTGTTCAATTGGAGAAAAAAGCAGCGGTTCGATCATCAATTAATCACATCAGATTCGTGTTTGAGGTAGAAATATTTTTACCATCCAAACATTGGCGCCGACCAAGGGGAATCGAGAAAAGATAATCGTGTTTTCCCAAATCAAGCTATGGCAGTAATCAAACAAACTGCGCGAAGGGTTGATTCTGTTAGCAATTCCCAGCAGCGCAGGAGACGCGAAGCTGAAAGGCACGAGATTGAGGTTTAGACAGCTCCAACAGTACCCATTGGAAACAGACAAGGTCGAGATCGTATTCGTGACAGAACCCCAGATCGTGGTTGAGATCGAGATCGTGTTCATGATAGAACCCAAGATCTGAATAATCGAAGAAGCGAGAAACAACCGGTGTTCGAAGACGAGAGAATGGATGTGGACTTCATATCTGATGGATTAAACACACGAATTCGAGCAGATGGAGGTCGTGTATTCGACATCCATCAAGGAGGAATGACGATCGACATGACCTGTGAGATGGACGAACTGCAACACCGAGTACAAAGGAAGAACTGTTGCGCCGTCAGCTGGACGAGGTGGAGAAAGAGAACGCTCTTTTGAGATTAGAACGTGAGAACCAGCCTCGACCGATGACTGGTAATCTAAACAACCAGAAGGGTCGATCTGTATATGAGCGCCTTGGAAGTCGAGTTACCCCGCAAGATGCAGACCAAAACAGAGAAGTGATCGATCTTGATAGACCAGGAAAAAATATGTTGGTCACTGGAGATCTACCTAGACGAAGGCGTGTACGAAACTGGCGAGCAGGAACCCGAGCACGGACAACTACAACTCAGCAGAGTACGGCTAGAACTACCACCCGTTTAAAGTGTCTCAGGAATGAAGAAGATGAAGTTCGAGATCGGCACGATGAGAGAGAATTTTCACAGATTACTATGCTCGTTCGGAGCAAGGCAGAGCTAGAAAAAGAATAAGATCCAAAGTTGATATTCCAGAGGATCGGTACTATGAGCAGGAAGACAGTTCCTTTGATGGCGACATAAGCGCAATAACGGATGCTCTCCTCTCAAAGATGATCGAGAAAGTAATTTCGAAAAAGCGCTCCATAGAGGAAAAGATAGACAGGTTGCATCGAGGCGCAAGAGCTCCTTTCAAACTGAATATCAGAGAATTCCGGCCGCCAATGAATTTTCAAGTTCCCAAGCTGCCAGAATTTGATGAGAAAACAGATGATCCAAATAAGCATGTTTTACACTATGAAACTGCCATGACTCCGTGGCAGTACAACGATGAGTTGATGTGCAAGATGTTTCCACAGTCACTGACTGGTGGAGCAATAACGTGGTTCAATCAGCTCCCGTCACAGTCGATCGGGACTTACCATAAGCTGGTTGACAAGTTCTGCTCTCACTACAAATACAACAGACGTGATCGGAAGGGATGCCACGCATTGTTCCTTCTAGGAATTCGGAAGGAGAAAAGTATCAGACAGTTTACTCGACGCTTCAAGCAAGAGTTGGCCGATGTGGTTGGTGCCAACGATCAAGTCGTCATCGTATCTTACAAACAGGCATACCAGTATGATCAGAGAGGTGTATACGGTTCCTTGGTCAAGAGACCACCAAAGACTCTGGAAGAACTGTATGATCAAGCAGAAGAATACGCTCGAGTAGAGGATGATTCCAAAGCTCGAGAGACAAGAGAAGTTAACAAGTCATCCAATCATCCAAATGATGGGAAGAAAGACAAGTCAAAGAACCGTTCGAGTGGACAGCATAACGATCAAGGTGGAGTTCGAGAGAAAAACCAAGGGGAACGAATGGAAACCGGATATCAGAAATATCATGATATGAAGCTGATACCGTTGAACATACGGATTACAGAGTTGTATGAGGAAATAAGCAAGGATTTGAGACCCCCTCGGCCTTTGCCAGCGGAGACACGTGATAAACGTGATAAGAGCAAATACTGTAATTATCATAAAGATCATGGTCACAAGACTGAGAATTGTCGCTCCTTACAGATCGAAGTCCAGCGAATGATAGAGCTGGAAAGCTACAAGAGTACGTGAAAAAGAATTTTGGGAAAGGTTCGGGACAATTTGGCGCAACACATGTGATTAATGTCAGTCATTCCATGATCCATTCAATGACCAGACGGGCATCGGAAGATGAGACTAGGATGAAACTCAGGCAGTTAAAGGAATGGTACGTGACAAATCACATTGATTTTGTCAGTGGAAATGAAGCAGAAATTCTGGAGCTTGAATGCAAAAAGATCGAGTTTTCTGAAGAAGACATGATAGGCGTATATGCTCCCCACAATGATGATATTTTTATAACAGCTTGGATTGGCATGTTCCGTGTACACCGTATTCTAGTGGATACAGGAAGCTCAGTGAGTTTTCAGAAGTCTATTCCAGTATGAATCTCTCGCACGACTTGATCGAGGAGGACGAAAATCCAATTATCGTATTCAGTGGAGAAGTTACAAAGGCGATTTGGAAAATAAATATGCATATAGCAGTGGCTGACAAGTCCATTCTAGGCAGTTTCCTGTTGCTGGATTGTCGAGATCCCTATAATGCGATCGTAGGACGAGACTGGCTGCATGAGATCGGAGCAGTCACATCCTCGTACCATCAATGCCTGAAGTTTATTACCCCTGAAGGGGTCGTGAAGGTTAGAAGCGACCAGATGGCCGCCCACAAGTGTCACGAGAATGCTATGGATGAATACAGGAAATCAGAAGTTAGCGGGAACCAGATCCCGCGAGTCGAACATAAATAGCAATTACAAAATCCTCTCCCTCTAGAATCATATGTGAGAGAGGATGCGGCTAAACCCCCAACAGTCGAGAAACTGATCGGGGTCCAGATTGGAGATGAGAAGCACAAAATCACGTTCGTAGGGGCATATCTTCCTGCACACGAATGCGATGGTTTGATTACATTGTTAAGGGTAAACGTTGATGTTTTCGCATGGAGTTTTGCTGAGATGCCTGGGATAGATCCGAATATAGCCTTCCATATGCTAAATATCGATGAGAAATTCCATCCAGTTCGTCAGAAAATTAGGAATATGGCACAAAGAGAAAAAGATGGAGTTGTTGCAGAAATTGAAAAGATGTTGGAAGCAGGCTTTATTCGACCGGTACAGTATCCTCGCTGGTTGTCCAATGTCGTTCCCATTCCAAAGAAGAATGGTAAAATTCGTGTGACGTGTCTGTATCGATTTTACTGATTTAAATAAAGCGTGTCCGAGTGACCCGTACCCACTGTCGCAGATCAGATATTTGGTGGATGCAACCTCAGGGTACGGGAGACTGTCATCCATGGACGGTTTTCGGGGTACAACCAAATACCTTTGTTCGAGGAAGATCAAGAGTATACTGCCTTTGTGACTGACAGAGGAGTTTACTGCTATACTGTAATGACATTCGGGCTAAAGAATGCAAGGGCGACCTACCAGCATTTGGTAGACCATATGTTCAAGGATTTGATTGGTTAGACGATGGAAGTATATATCGACGATATGGTGGTAAAATGTGAGCAAAAGGAGTCGCATTTTATCGATATTAAGAAGACATTCGGTATCTTGAGGCGATATCGTATGAAGCTCAATCCAGCAAAATGTTCATTCGGGCTATCCTCGAGAAATTTCCTTGGATACTTGATGATGCACAGAGGAATCGAGGCGAATCCGGAACAAATCAGAGCCATCAGAGAGATGCCGTCCCCTAGAACGAAGAAGGAGGTCCAGAAGCTAGCGGGGAGATTAGCATCTTTAAATCGTTTTATTTCACGCTCGTCGGATCGATTCAAACTATTCTTTGACGTTTTGAAGAAAGCAATGCATTTTGGTTGGACGGATGAGTGCGAAAAATCCCTCGATGAATTCAAACAATATTTGTCAACTCCCCCAGTACTGGTGAGTCCGAAAACTGGGCAACCTGTCGGAGTTTATATGGTTGCAACGGAGAACGCTATAACCGCAGTGTTGTTTGTTACTAATCCATATGAAAAGCCTGTTTACTTCGACAGTAAATCTTTGGGAGGGTCGGAAACACGGTACAAAAAATTGAAAAGATAGCACTTGCACTGTTACACGCGTCTCGTTGCCTCAAACCATATTTCCAAGGGAGACAGATCGTAGTCTACTTTGAATATCCGCTGAAGAGAATCCTGGAACGTGTTGATGATTCCAGCCGACTAGCCATATGGTCAAATTTTCTGGAGGCGTATGAAATCAAGTACAAAACCAGAACTGCATAGAAGGGACACGCCTTGGCTGCACTGTTAGCAGATTTCGCCGTGGAAGACATAGAAACTGTTACCGAAGAAGAAGATTTGCTGAAAAAACCCACTAAGAACTTGTTTGTTTGCAGCTGACTCGGTGTCTGAATCTGAGTCAACCCCTGACTCGGACCGAGTCAGCAGTCAGACCGTTTGTTTTTCATTTTGAGTCAGATCTGACTCGACCTCTGACTCAGACATAACCCCTGACTCGGACTCATTTGAATCAGGTAACAAAATACCCCTGACTCATGGGACCAAACCACTGACTCACTTATTTCCGAGTCAGATGAGTCAGATCTGACTCAAAACAAACATATCGACTCAGATTCAGATGAGTCAGGTGATTTCACTCAGATCCAGATGATTCAGATCCAGACGACTCAGATGAGTCAGGAGTAAACAAACATGGTGTAAGTCAACCACTAATCAGACTGGGGCGAGTCCGCAATGGAGGTTGATACACCTGAGCCATTATGGACCGTGTTTACTGATGGGTCATCAAATGTTGGTGAAGCTGGAGTTGGATGTGTCATCTTTACTCCCGAAGGTTCGAGGATCGAGAAAGCGACCAGATTTGGTTTTCGTGCATCCAACAATGAAGCTGAGTATGAAGCAGCGATTATCGGGTTAAAGGCTGTCAAAATGTTGGAGGCAAAGAACGTGAAGCTGATCACAGATTCCATGCTAGTAGTTAATCAGTTTTTGGGCACCTACAGAGCAAAGGAAGAGAGGATGTCTTATACTTGGATCATATGAGAGAGATGGTAAATAAATTCGACCAGTTCTTTATCGGGCAGTGACCACAGTTGGAAAACAGGCACGCAGACTCTTTAGCATATATGTCTTCCGCAGTCGATACTGATACCACCTGTTTTGTTGTAGTGGATTTCCAAGAGTTACCTAGCATCTACGACAACCACTTTGTTTTGGCTCTCGAACACGCTAGTGGGGGCGAGAGGGTAACTACATCAGCACAGGAAAATATCGGAAACACTGACAGCAATATGGATGTTGACAGTCCAGCGATAGACGATTCAGGCAATCCTGCTGAAAGCGTTCCAGACTGGCGTCAACCTTATATCTGGTATTTGACAACCAGTGAACTCCCAAAAGATGAGAAACTCGCTTCAAAGGTGAAAAAGAATGCATGGAGATATTCAATGATCGAGGGACATTTATACCGCAAACCTCTAGCTTTGGTTCCATTTTTGCGATGCGTACCAGCCGAAGAAGGACAACGGATATTGGCGGAGGCTCATGAAGGAATATGTGGCAACCATTCTGAAGGGCGTAGTCTCGCCCACGGGATACTTACCCAGGGGTACTTCTGGCCATACATGCAGAAAGATGCTAAAGAATACGCGCAGAAATGTGTACCATGCCAAGAGCACGCTCCAATTCCTAAAAGGCCCACCAACGAATTACATCCAGTTTTTAGTCCCTGGCCGTTCGATAAGTGGGGACTAGACATCGTCGGACCACTCCCCAGATCTCCGGGATGAGTGAAATATGTACTGACCGCAGTTGATTATTTTACAAAATGGGTTGAGGAAGTACCATTGGTACATGTTACCAGATACGACGTAAAAAGGTTCATATAGGAGAACATCGTCTGCAGATTTGGAATCCCACACGAACTGGTATCAGACAATGGAAAGCAGTTCGATTCCGGAGTGATCAAAGAATTCTGCGAGAACCTGCACATTCGCCATAACTTTTCTGCTCCATATTATGCTCAAAGCAATGGGCAGGCGGAAGCAACAAATCGTGTTATTATGGACAATCTCAAGGAAAGGCTAGAAAAGGCGAAGGAAAAGTGGACAGAGGAGTTCCCTGGAGTCTTATGGTCTTACCGGACAACCCCAAAAAGATCCACTGTATTCTCCCCATTCACAAGGGCTTATGGGACAGAGGCAATCACACCCACCGAGGTACATCTCAAGACTACCAAAACTCGTGCTGTCAAATCTGGGAAAAACGACAACATATTGGCTTTGGATAAAGAGTTGCTGGAAGAACAAAGAGAAACATACTTACAGCAGTTGGTCCGATACTAGCAGGAAATCAAGCTGAGCTATGATCGTAAGGTCCGAGAACGATCATTCAAACCAGGGGAACATATCTTGAAGAAAACCCGAGCAGCCACAATGGAACCAAACTGTGGAAAGCTCAGAGCAAACTGGGAAGGTCCATACATAGTGGACATGCCAGCGTCTCGTGGATCCTACTACCTGAGGAACCTCGATGGTACTCAAGATTCAAAACCGTGGAATCCATGGAATTCGTTTAACTTGAAGAAGTTTTATCATTAGCTAAATTCGCATAAAAGTAGTTTCAAATCCTGTTGCGCTGCGCTCTTTTTCCTTTATGATGGTTTTATCACATTGGGTTTTCCACACAAAGGTTTTAACGAGGTGGATGTTGTCGAGCAGTAGGTACTTATCTTGTTATTTCTATTCATAAATTTAATTCAACATTATTTTGATATTCCACACTTTATCAAATTGTTCGTGTTTAATTATAAGCTACTGCGGATGTTCGAATCCGCGGTCAATCCTGAATAGAAAAATAATACAGCTCAAGTCTACTGCCAGCAGCATCTCTGACACTTCGCAGATAGGGTGAATGCACAGTTCGAGCATTTTCACCCTGTTCCAAGTATACCCCCATCATATGGGACATCAGCAAATGTGGCGAACATTTTCGTCTGTCCAGGCATTTGAAAATGTACACATCTCAACTCTGCACGCATCTTGAATAGTAGGATGTCCCCCTGTGCGAATTCAAGGTAGCAAAGAAACTCAAACTTCTCATTCCATGCGCGAGCAAAATGCAGCAGGGAAGTGCACCCTTGCACGAGCATTGAGCAGCATGACATCACTACATACTGGGAGCGAGTTGTATATCACCTCAGCCATTTGGAGTGAGATATCGAGTTATGCAACACTCCAGAATGATGCAAATTATGTTGCTAATAGAATATGGGAACCCGAACTTTTTAACCCATAACGAGTTATGGATTAAGAGGGGGCGATGTTTGTACCCTTATGTATTCTACACCAAAAATGGACTTACATGGGCTTAAATATGCTCCTCTTACTAGCCAAACATGTCTAACTAGGCTTCACAAGCATTATACATAGAAGTCCATGTGAAAATATCTAAGAAGCCCATATACAAATATCCAAGTCAAGGCAAGGGGGTGCCACATTGATATTGACACAGTCAGTAGTACGAGCCAATCGGAAGCAGACACGTCAGCAGCAGTAACACAGTCAACAACTTAGTAATCAGTGACATCATAATGACGTCAGCAGGGGTGACGTCGGCAGCATATTTCGTGGACTGAAAGAATACTCCGTTAATGTTAGTGACGCCGTCAGTAGGGAGTGAATCCTAATTGTTCATTGAAACGCCGTTAGGTCTGCCGTCAATAATGTCAGCAGATGACATCACGATGACGTCAGTTTATCTTCTCAGGCAGCGTCTACTTCTCGGACACCGGTGCAGTAGCAGGTTTCCGGCGGCCATTCCCGGCGGTGGCGGCGACTGGCGGTGGTGTCCGGCGGCGGTGTCCTACGGCTGGACTAAATTCCGTCTGGCAGGTGTAACTTAGCTAGATAGCCCTGGATGTTTGCACCCTACTCGTGTGAACTGGTGGATATTTACACCCTCCGGGTTGGATTGAGTCGGTTCGCTGACTCTGGCCGAGTTGAGTCGTGGATCACTGATGTTACAACCCCAATAATTTTGGCATGTGGATATTTCCCCCCCACTGCGTGGGCTAAGCCAATTACACCTATTTTCTTGGGCTTGACCATTCACTCAGTTTTGGCTACCCAATTCCATAACCCTAGAGGAACCATATGGAAATATTTAGACAGGGAATATTCTGGGACATTCTAGGAGGCATGCAAGGGCCAGTCACTGCAATTTATGTCAGGAGGCATGCAAGCGCCAGTCAATGCAATTTATGCCAGGAGGCATGCAGGGGCCAGTTAATGCAATTCATGCCTAACTCAAAATGAGGGTAAGATCCTGATTTACAACATATAAATAGATGGGTTCGCAACCCAAGAAGGTAAGAAATCTTCCCATTAATACTCTTGTGAAAAACTCTATCTAACTTAAGCATCGAAGGGTTTTTTGCAGGTACCCCCCATACACTGTTCAATTGGAGAAAAAAGCAGTGATTCGATCATTAATTAATCACATCAGATTCGTGTTGAGGTAGAAATATTTTTACCATCTAAACAGTAACTTCTGATTGTGAAGTTTGTAATGTCATTCTTACGAACCAATTTTATCGCTTAGGGACAGGCGAGGTAAGAAAGTCCAAGATACAATCGTTGCAAGGCCTCGTCAAAAAGGGGGTAAGAAACTAAGCGCTAGTGCGCATAGAGAAATGAAAAGGATCCAAAAAAGAGTGGAACCAAGCGCTCAACAAGGAACTTAAGAATAAGTATAAGCAAGCGCTCCACAAATCACTCAAGATGAAGGACAACGAAGTGGTACTCAAGGAGAAGGAGGAGTTACAAGGAAGGCAATCACGAAGAAAGCATCACATCTTGTCCCCATTGAGTTGAAGAAGACGGATTTTAAAGAAGAAATCCCGTGGCTGCCTAGAGATGGAGGAGCATTGTTATTTGTCTACAAAGACGCCTGGGCCAGAGAAATCTACGAAACCGAGGTAATAATCGTATTCTTTTTTACCAACGTATTGTCGTTTTAGTCGTAATAATACTCTATTAATTTTGTAATGTGTTGTGTGTTTAATAGTATCATTCCGATGCGATTTGTCTGCTCAAACCCACTGCCTCACCATCAAAAGTATTGAAAGATTGGCCTTTAGACGGTGAATGTGAAAGGTTCGAGACAATTATAGCCAACTCGAGATTATCTACTGCTGCCGAGAACTCAATGTTGGAACATGATCGGGTCGCGATATCGGATTTTGTGGAGAGAATGTATCCCTAGACTGACACCTTTCATATGCCGTTTGGGGAGATGAACATTACTCCAGATGATGCAAGGCAGATTCTTAATCTCAATGACCATGGTGTAGTTGTCAAGTATGAGTACACAAAGCAGTTAAGTTGGGAACAACTTTATGATTTGTGTAACAAGTGTCTTGGTTGGGATAAAGAGACAGCAGACATTGAGTTCAACAGGTGATTCTCTTACAAAACTAGAAAGTTTAACACGAGTCAGTTGATCAAGATGTTCAAAGGCATTGCCAAGAAAGAACAACAAGGACCGTTAAGTGATGTCGAAGTGGAGTTCGTGGCGACAACCTATCTCTTGGTTGTATTGGGATGTATCATATTCCCCAATACCAGTGGCAACCGAGTAGATGCCAACCTTCTACAACTATTGCATCCTCTCAATAAGGTCGCAGACTACTCCTAGGGCACGACAATTATTGCATTCTTGATGGCAGAGTTGAGAAAAGCGTCGAGGGTTAGAACTAGCCAAATTGTCGGGAACGTCAAACTATTCCAGGTATTTTTCTCAACTCTATTAATCCATTGATCGTTATGTTTTTTCATTTTCTAATTTAAGAATCAATTTCTAATACTTGGTTTGATATCTATGTAGACATGGTTCTATGACCACTACCCCAGTCTGAAACTGGCAAATGTGCACCCAGCGTGGGAGAGAGGTACACCGAGAGGAACAAAGTACAAGTTCCATGACAACCGTTCAAGGATAAAGGAGCAACAATTAGTTAGATTGAGGGAGAAATTAGACTCACTTAAGGCCTCAGAGGTATGCTTTGATCCATACAAGGAAGACCGAGCTAGTGGACATATAGCGGGTCGTTCCGAGTTGTCCCATTATTTTAGACCGTTGTGGCACCCCACAGGTTATGTGATGTACAATGGCTCCATGGTAATGCGACAACATGGTGCTTGACAAACAGTACTATGGCATCACATTGATGGCAAGTTCAAGTTGGACGTGGATCATAGAGAGTCTAACCAGGACAACATCAAGGTAGTTTACTCTAGTACACCATCTGTTGTTGATCACTGGGATAAGAGGATGTACCACTTGGTGAACACTGGCAGAGTTGTCAATCGAGGTGATGAAAATGCTCCAGGCTATATGGATTGGTAGATAGACACATTTTTGTGTCCGATTTATCTCGATTCTATATATTGTTAGGGCTCATTTTTGTACTTATTATGGTGTTTTATTTATTTGTAGGTATTTTTGGCTAATAAACATTTTTGGAAAAAATTGGCTCGAAAAGTTGTCGGAAAGCACCCGGAGGACAATTTCTATTCAGACTCTCACTTTGGATAAGGGGTAACCTAATTACTAAGGGGCATCCCATTTCCAGGCAGTTGCTAATCGCACACCTACTCTGGATAAGGGGCAACCATCTTCAACATTTCAAAAACCAGGATTTTGGCGGGAAAATAGTGCAGTGAAAAACAGTTTTGGAAATCGTGATTTGGAGGAGTTTGAGGTCGATTAAACCTCTGATTTTCATAGGATAGATTCCTTATGGGTCTAGGAATCTGATATGGGTGTTTAAATCGATTAGACTGGGCTCAATCGACGGATTTTTCTCACAACAGAAAATATGGAAAGTCACGTGTGTGACCTGTTTTAGGGAATTTTAGAGAGATTAAAGCGATGTAAACCTTCCCAAAGATTTGTATCTATCTAAGGAAGAGTTTAGAATAAAAAGGAAAGCTCAGAAACGCGTAGAAATCCTAAAACAAGAAATTTCCGCAACTTGGCCGTGAAGAGAAGGAAAGAGATTTTGGAAGATTTGGGAGAGATTTAATCGGTATTTTTGATATAAATAGATGTCTTGGGTCATATAGAAGAGGTGTCGAGAGTTTGGGAACCTAAGGAGAGCCAGAGAAGAAGAAATCAGAGCTTTACCAAACTCTGTTTCTGCTGCTGCTGCTGAAGAAGAAGAAGAACGCGAAGAACATTGACGCACGGTAAACAGTCGCAGAACAATGTCGTTGTTTAACAGCTGAAGAACATTAAGCTGTGCAGGGCAGTCGTATTTTAGGGTCTTAAAATCATTTACAAAGCAACAGTTTTTCTGTAATAGTTCCATTGTAACAGCTGTTTTGCAACACCAATACACTGTTGCAAACAGTCTGTGTTATTAGTTTTCACTCTTTTAATCATCTTTTGAGCAAAAAACACATATTTTGAGATCATGATTAATATGAGGAGCTAAACCCCATTGCTGAGGCGATAGAGGATCTATTTTTCCAACAAAAAGCGGTATATTCTATTTTATCTTTTTATTTGTAATAATTATATGATTATTTGCCTTTAACTATTACTGAATATGATTTTTATTTGAGTGATTGTGACCTATTTTGATGGAGTATGCTTAGTTTTAAGACTTTTGATGCTTCATACTTGGTATTTACAATTATTACTTTTGAAAATCTACTCGTTGCAATATTTTAGAATCAAATTAAACAAGAAAATTGCATAAATATAAGTATTGCTTTAATCACTTTGAACTTGGAAAATAGTGGAATCTTAGGCTCAATATTTCTTTTAGTATTGATATCATCTTTGATTGAGTTTGCTATAATTTTTAGTGAATTTTCTATTTTAATATTAGAATTTAAGTCTAATTAATATCCTTCACAAGTATGAGAATCGAACCACTTTTACCACTATCTACAAATCACATCAGTTTTTGGCGCCGCCGACGCGGACTTGTTTTTAGGGTTTTAGATTTATTTTATTTTTTATTTTTATTTTTTTTATTTTTTTATTTTTGTCCTTTTTTATGTTTTTGGGGTATTTATCTTGTGTCTACAGGTTCTGGATCATAAAGAAAATTGAGCCAAGGAGTTTGGTGATTTCATAAAGACTTGGAGCTAAAGATTAAAGCAAAAAGAACAAAAAAGAAGACAATTTTATTTTAGACAATTTTAGTTTAGGGTTTGTTTATTTTATTTTAAAAAAATAAAACTGTATTAGGGTTTATTATTTTTGTAATTTTTCTTTATTTTTTTGGACTTTTGGACTTTGGGACATTATTTTTTTATTACCCTACGGAAGGGTACTTTAAATATAAACTGTTTGCAGAGAAGGAGGACAATTACGATATTGTCTCTGCACCTTGGGTTCGTACATTAGACATCGGAGTCAGTGGCCCGAATCGACTACAACCGATTCATCCCCCGTCTGGAACGGGAGGTAAGATTCTAAACACTCGCGAATCCCCTGTCAGTGAGTTACTGGACTCCTTAGTATGCATATATGTTGAGGATTGAATACAGACATTTATTTTTCTAGTAAAGGGCAAGGCCTGGCCATACAAGATAAGGGTTCGGAATTCATCACCGTTCTCTTCTTGCCCGCTTTAGGAACACGTAACCTACGCGAACCTAAGCCTAAAATTTTGACTAGAACGAGACCGATAGGGTAACGAGCTTAACAGGAAAGTCATTCGAAAAATATTGGTTACTCTTTTAAGCATACTTCGAAGTTCTTGAAGGTTTCTGTAAGTTGATTGCGTGACTGCGCCTCCTTGTAATACCGGTGAGGCCTTGGGTATCAATGCTCCACCGAGCTTCCCTCGCCTCTATTCAACTTACGTTAACTCGGATTGATTCCAGAGGGGTTTGCTTAAATTGTAACGAATTCCCGTTCGAAGGATTAGAAGCTGGTCTAGAAACAATCTAAGTGGATCCATCATGCTTTTTGTTTGCTAGAAATCAATAGGTTTGATTTGGTTGAGTCGGCCTTGATCTGTGTTTGCTTACCCTTCCAATTTAGAAAATTCTATTGTATGCCTGAACGTAAAAGAGACGCACTAGGTAGATTTGTTAAAGAGAAACCTAGTAGTTCGAAGCGTCTCGATTACCTTAATCTAGAAAGTCCGGCTTTTGAAGAGTCTGTTTTTGAACGTTCTTTGACTGAGGAGAGAATCCCTATTGCACCGATAGCGCAAGAAATGGCAACTTTGAAAGCTTTGTTGAATCCAACTAGGACTACCCGTCCTTCGTGTATTAAGTTAGCTGAAACGGAGACACCCTATGAACTGAAACCTGGGACCTTACAGATGCTCCCAATCTTTTTAGGGAAAGAAAATGAAAACCCTTATTACCATGTTAGGGATTTTGAGGAAATTTGTAGTACTCTAAGAATTAGAGGCTTAAATGATAATGCTTTGAAACTTAGGTTATTCCCATTTTCCCTGAAAGATAAGGCCAAGTCGTGGCTGTATAGTTTGGACTCCGAGTCAATTGAGACATATGAACAACTTACATCTGCCTTTTTCAATAAGTTTTTTCCTAGGCACAAAACATCGTCTATTAGGACGCAAATATGCACATTTTCACAACAAGAGGGAGAATCTTTATATAGGTATTTGGAAAGGTTCAATGATTTATTATCCCAGTGTCCTCATCATGGTTTAAAAAAGGTTAAGCTAGTTCAGATCCTTTATGAGGGTTTAGATTATTCCACAACGACCATGGTTGAGTCTCTATGCACTGGTGGATTTGAAAACCAAATTGTTGATGCGGCGATGGAATTTTTTAATGAAATCGCCGAGAAAACCCAGCAATGGGAAAATAGTAGGGCACCCCAGAAAACAATTCTTTTAAGTAGAGGAAACGTTAATAGGATAGAAGGAGGCTATGAATCAGATGCCAAAATTGCTGCTATAGCAAAAAGGTTAGAAGCCTTAGAAGTGGGCCAGACTAGTGGTAGAGTGGAGCCTTTTTGGGAAGGCCTGAATATTGAAGGGCAGGCCAATGCTCTTTATAATAACACTAGATTTGATAACCGTCAAAAGATTGACCCATATTCAGAAACCTATAATCCTGGTTGGAGAAACCATCCGAACCTTTCATGGTCTAAGGGCCAAAGTCAAGGTCAGTTTAGTAATTCTAATGCTCCCCCAGGTTTTGGCTATACTAAGAATCCTTCAGGACTAGCTCAGTTTCAGAATCAGTCAGATAAGAAAATCCTAAGTTTAGAGGAATCTCTCGCCTTGTTAACTCAGCAAACTGCAAAATTCCAGTTATCCTTAGAACAGAGTCTACAAGCTAGTAACAGGATAGGACAAGAAAATAGTCAGGCTATTTCCGAGTTAAAAACCCAGGTTGGTCTGATAAGTGATTCTTTGAGAGAAAAAGGTAAGTTTCCTATTCAAACACAACCCAAACCTAGAGGAGTTTATGAATTAGGTGCAAAACCATCGAATCAATTGAATGTTTTTAGAACCCTTAGAAGTGGTAGAGTTGTAGACAATAAGGTAACCATGCCCGATAGTGAACATACTGTAGTTCACCCCTCAGGATCTCACCTCTCAGGACCAGTAGCTGAAGAGACTGATAAAGTTCCTGATGATGTGAATTCGGTTCCTAAAAGGTCTGATTTTAGGCCTAGAGCCCCATTTCCTCAGCTATTAGTACCAACAAAGAAGGAATCGAACTTTAATGACACAGTGGAGGTTTTTAAGCAAGTTACCATAAACCTTCCCTTATTAGATGCAATTAGGCAAATCCCTGCTTATGCCAAGTTCCTTAAGGATATGTGTACGCGAAAGCGAAAACTTAGCGTCCATAAGAAAGCCTTTTTAGCTAGTCACGTAAGTTCAATCATTCAGAACACCACAACTCCAAAGTACAAAGACCCAGGTTCTCCTACCATTGCTTGCACAATAGGTAACTTCCGGGTAGAAAAAGCTTTACTTGACTTAGGAGCCAGTGTGAACTTACTGCCATTCCATGTATACTTACAACTAGGACTTGGTGAAATGAAACCTACTCAGATGACACTGCAGTTAGCTGATAGGTCTGTTAAAATCCCTCGAGGTGTTATCGAGGATGTTCTTATTGAGGTCGACAAGTTTATTTATCCAGTGGATTTCGTGGTCCTAGATACCCAACCTGTCCCTGACCCAGAGAACCAGATACCTGTGATTTTAGGTCGCCCATTTTTAGCTACGTATAATGCGATCATTAACTGTCGAAATGGTGTGATGAGTTTATCTTTTGGTAATATGACTATGGAGATGAACATTTTTAATGTCAGTAAGCAACCTCATGAGCTAGATGACACATGTGTTGAGGAGGTGAACATGATAGAAGCCTTAGTTCAGGAGTCATTACCAAACATCTTGTCTGAAGACCCATTAGAAAGTTGTCTATCCCATTTTGGTTTAGATTTTGACGACGATAACACTATTGAACAGGTGAATGCTCTATTAGATTTTACCCCTGTGTTAGACACTGATATATGGAAAGCTAGGTTCGAACCGTTACCAGTTTCTGAGACTACCCTAATTCCTTCTTTAGAAGAGCCCCCAAAGTTGGACCTTAAACCACTACCCGATACTCTAAAGTATGTGTTTTTAGGCCCATCTGAGAATTTACCTGTGATTGTAGCTTCCAATTTGGATAGTGATCAGGAAAGTAGGCTAGTAAATGTATTTCAAGACAATAAGGAAGCTTTAGGGTGGACTATAGCAGACATTAAGGGTATAAGTCCTACTGTGTGTATGCAGACTCCAAACCTTCTAGGGAGATGCAATATCGACTGAACCCTAACATGAAAGAGGTAGTTCGAAAAGAGGTGCTTAAGTTGTTAGATGCAGGTATTATTTACCCAATTTCAGACAGTAAGTGGGTCAGCCCTGTTCAGGTTGTCCCCAAGAAATCAGGTATCACTGTAGTCCAGAATGATAATAATGAATTAATCCCAACCCGAGTGACCACGGGATGCGTGTATGTATTGACTATAGGAATTGAACAAAGTCACAAGGAAGGATCACTTTCCCCTTCCTTTTATCGACCAAATGCTAGAGCGATTAGCTGGACATAGTCACTATTGCTTCTTAGATGGCTACTCCGGTTATAATCAGATCGTTATTGCCCCAGAAGACCAAGAGAAAACCACTTTTACATGTCCCTTTGGTACCTTTGCATATAGACGCATGCTTTTTGGGCTATGTAATGTCCTGCAACTTTTCAGCGTTGTATGATGAGCATATTTTCTGATATGGTAGAACGGTTCTTAGAGGTCTTTATGGATGATTTTTCAGTGTTTGGTTCATCTTTCGATGAGTGCTTGCATCATTTGACATTAGTGTTGACTAGGTGCAAGGAAAAAAATTTAGTGCTTAATTGGGAAAAATGCCATTTCATGGTTAAATCAGGAATTGTATTAGGGCACATCGTCTCTTCAAAGGGTATAGAGGTAGACAAAGCCAAAGTTGACCTTATTAAGACTTTACAGGTCCCAAAAACCGTAAAAGATATTAGGTCATTCCTATTGGCATGCAGGTTTTTACCGTCGATTCATTAAGGATTTTAGCTTGATTTCTAGACCTCTTTGCAATTTGCTTGCAAAAGATGTTAAGTTTGTCTTTGATGATGCTTGTTTAGAGGATTTTGAGAAGCTTAAATCTTTACTCACTACTGCCCCGATAGTCCAGGCACCTAACTGGAACCTACCCTTTGAGATTATGTGTGATTCTTCAGATTATGCTATAGGCGTCGTTTTAGGACAACGAGAAAACAAATTACTTCATTTGATTTATTATGCTAGCAAAACTCTGAATGATGCCCAAATGAACTACACAACTACCGAGAAGGAACTTTTAGCCATCGTGTTTGCCTTGGATAAGTTTAGGTCCTACCTATTAGGTTCTAAGATCATAATCTATACAGATCATTGATGATTTTTCAAATGATGTTGTAGTTGTGGTAAAAACTGGGTTCTTTTCAGACTTGTGAAGGAAATAATTTTTAGACTTAATAAAAAAATTAAAGATAAAACAAATTAAATTCAAAGGTGATGTAAATATTATGGAAAGACCAGGGGTTAGGATTTCACCGTTCACCAAAATTCATGTGATTCAATAATAATTATTATCATGCAATTCTAGACGTTATAATTCAAATCAAAAACAATTGTGATTCTAATCATTGCCTAAATCAGATTTTCAAAACATCCATTGTTAATCGCAAGCATGAAATATCAAAAGCAATAAACCAAGCATATTTAATCAAGAGAAAACACAATTAATTAATAAAAATCATTTATTCAATTTTCATTCGGTGCAATTAATCATAAAAGGATTGCATAAATAAATTTAAATGAATTTTACCACATAACTTTTGGAAGAATGGCTTCCTCCATCACCCCTGGGATTGGGTTTAGCTCCTCATCCCAAAAACACACTCACAAGATGTATTCATGGCTAAAATAGGTGTTTTTATTGATGTATATAAGATGAAACAGGAATTAGCAACGCTGTAGAAGTGTTACAGCGTCACTGTTACAAAGGGGTAAGTGTTTTTGAGACTGCTGTAAATGATAAGCCTTTACTGCTGTATAAGAACGATACTTGTTCTGCTTTAAGACTGTCGAAGAACGACGGACTCTGCGAGCCTGTTCTTCGTCTTCTTCTTCCTCTTCGAGCAGCAGCAGCAACAACAATACCTCCTGTAACTTCTTCTTCTCGTCTCTCGTGAACTCCCAACTCTCTCCTAAGGGTTTCTAAAACTTTCTGACCCTCTTTATGACTTGAACCAACTCTTATATAGTCCTCTAATCCCGAAAAATCTCTACTGAATCCGCGACTTTTCTTTTTCTTTTTCTTCTCTACGTTGTTGAGAGAATATCTCTCTTGTGATCTCCCTGTACGCGTTTGTTAGCTATAAAATTGCCACCAAACTCTTATCAAGACTTGAACGGGACCAAGTACAACAATCACTAGCGTGAAACTCTCCCAAATATTCCTCACAAAATATTCAAACTCAACAGAAGCGTATGTGTCCTGTTTGGACTTTGATCACTTCTCCCAGCCATTCCAGCCCAATTGGTTGGGTCCAATCGATTGTAACAGACCTGTTGAGTCTTGTAGAGTCCATACATACCAAATACAGCCATTGAATCTCCTAAAATCACGTAGAAATTCGATCTCCAAATCTGCTCCTCGCTGCATGCATTTTCCCGCCAAAACTTGTATTTGAATTATGAAGATGACCTCCCCTTATCCAGTTCCGGTCTCCCTTTAGCAAATGCCTGGAAATGGGTCACCCCTTAGTAATTAGGTTACCCCTTATCCAAAGTGAGAGTCCGTATAGTAGTTTTCTCCCACGGACGCAAAAACCATTTTTTTAGCCAATTTCGCCGCAAAAGCTTATTTCTCCAAGAATACCTACAGGGACATAAAAAGCCATAATAAATATAAAATCGAGCACTAATAATATATACAATTGAGATTATATAAGACACAAAAATGTGCCTATCAAATACCCCCAAACTTATTATTTGCTAGTCCTCGAGCAAACCAAATAGAAAATAAAATCCTAGCTCTTAGCTATGCAATAAGCCTTTAAACCCCTAGGTGGCCCTAGTGGCCGAGTTAAAGTCTCGGGAGGGCTTACCAGAGATATACCCACAAAACCTTTACTCCTAATTGGTCACAAGTATCCAAAGAGCTATGAGGACATACATATTCTCAACCTATCTCCAAGTAACTAGAATGCCAGAGAAATTAAAGGTGTCAGCTCTAAAGCTAACTGAAGAAAAGGGGAGACACATCCACACGACTGCTAGATAAAGAGATATCCGCTATACAGCTAGATAAACATTGTAAGATGCGTCCGCTGCTTTACAGCTGGATAAGATTAGGAGAGAGATAAAAATGAGAGGGACATCTGCTATACAGCTGGACTAATTACGTGTGATGAGTTAAACCAATGCTAGAAAGATCTTGTGTCAGATTGAAAGCAGACTAACAAAGCAACCAAAATGCATCTTTCTTCGACTCTCTCACAGTGCCCAGTAGAAACAACGCCTTCTTCGGTATTCAACTGTTGATGATAAACTCTCGAACCTCATAGAACCTTGACAATTAACTCTTCTCTCCGATTTCTTGCTTGACTTATAAATTTCTTCCCTATGGCCTTATTGAACAAAAAGAACGTAATGATGTTTCATTTTTTTTTTTTTTATTATTTTTTTTTTTCATTTCATCTTTCTTTTTTTTCATGGCTAAAATATTACAAGACAAAAATTTACATGGCCATGAGAGAAGGACTTTCAAAACTTGGATCTTCGCAACTTGTGATGTCTTGGTATCATGGATTCTAACAACTTATATCATTTGCTCTTATAACTTCAACTTTGATTTTTGAATTATTCTCTTCTATTGTTGCTTCTAAACCTAAAACGTCTTCACTTTCTTCATAGATTTTGATGTCGCTCCGCTTGTTGATGATGATAAGTTTCTACTGAGAGAGAGTCGCAATCCAGTAAAGACTACATTGTGAGGTTGCTTTGTCTTTCTGGCATTTCCTGACCTACTTGCCTTTCCATCATGTATGGTTAGGTCCATCACGGTTACCCTCTAAAAAGAACAAGTTCTCTCCTGAATTTCAAGGATCTCAATGTCTTTTTCTCTAATGTCTCAATAAGTTGTTATCTGTAGCATTCCAATTTCTATCTTTTCGGTGAGAAAAAATATGTAAACTTAGCTAACCGGATACCATGTGACGCTAGAAGTTTCAAAAGTGCAACTAAAAAGTTTCTCCCATACCCCCAAACTTAAATCTAACATTGTCCTCAATGTTCTAAAGATGAAAAAAAGCATGAACAAGGAGAAACTGTTACCATTTGAAGCGAAAGAGATAAGGAAAGATATTACCGTGTCGCATGAATATTGGGTTACCTCCCAAGAAGTGCTAAGTTTAAAGTCTTCAGCCAGACTAAACAAGGATTAGTCAACTCGAACCGTATAACGGTAGCTGGAATAACTGTGGGTCTTTAAAACCAAAAAGAGCTGACAAAAGGAAACTGCAGTGAACCAAGTAAATGTACAAGACTAGCATGCCCTTACCTAGTTTCTGTATAACTATCGCTAATTGCGGTTCAGGTTCAGGTTCTATGAAGGGGTCTAAATAGACTATTTTCCTCGGATGCATTTCCTCATAGGTATGATCCAAATTATTAGGTCCTAGAGTCTGGAAAAACTCAGATAAGAATGGAATCACAAAATAACCTAAATAATTTAGGATCCTCTAAGTCAATTAGGTATGACTTACATAGTTGACCACAGTCAGATAGTGGTCATTCTGAAGCAAATGTGTCGATTCTAATTTCCTAAAGTACTTAGGCTTAGTCTTAGAACGTAATAAGTGACACATTGGAAATCTATACGTTCCCACAATTGGAAGAAAACTATTTGGTGGGAAAACAAAGTCAGTCTAGGTATCATATCCTGGGAAAACCACATCAACCAGAGGATGGGTTTCTAACGACTGAACTTTTTTCAGGACATCATTAGGTTCGGGAAACCTAGTATGAAGATAATCTTGTAAGATGGTTGAGGCATGGATATGAAGTCCTATGTGAGGGGACTTTCTGAGAGTTAAAGGTAAAGCACAAGGAAAGTGATAATCACCCCCAAACTTAGAGTTTTCAGTGTCTCTAGATAGACCTCTAATTATTTCTTGAATTTCCGTATCTTCAGAGTCCTTAAAATATTCAAGAGATTCTTCTAAGTTATTATCAGGTAGTGCATCTTTACTCATCTCTACGGGTCTATCTTCTTCTTCCAAGACTATTGTTTATAAGTCGCTAGACTCTAAAAAAACATTTTCAGAATAAACCCGTTCCTCTAAACCACTATCGGCTTCGTAATCAAAAGGAAATACTACATCGTCTAAAACGGTGGTATTCCTAATCAAATCCTCGTCCTCTTGAGTATGTGAATAATCATAAAAATTATTTGGATTTGAATTAGAAATAATATAATCACTATAAAGCTCAATTGGATTACTAGATTCCTGATCACTATGCCTACATATTTCAGATTCTTCATCACTACTATCCTCATCATCATAATAGTACGAAGATGAATGAACCTTATCTAAATAAGTAGTTTTACCAATTATAACCTCGTTATCTTGATTATGTGAAAAACTATCTTCATTCTCAAGGGTATTATTGGATACACTATATTGGCAATTCAAGTTATTTCGAGCAATACTTTCGTTCGTCTCTAACTCAAGTCTACGTGTCGACTCAGCTATCCTCTCAAGGGTCTCTTCCAAAAAAAGTTCCCTTAGTGTAGGATCTAAGTTTTGAGTTAATCTATTGAGGATATCTTCTACAGATTCAGTTGTTGTTGCAGTTCTTTCGTCCATAACTACATTATTCACCTCATCTAATTTATACGTCGATTCAGCTAACTGACGTGATGACTCAGCTAAATTCCTGAGAGTCTCTTCTAGAGAAGGAATAGGAACTGAAGGATCATAATAAGGACTACTTTTCAATAGTTTGATTGTATCCTCTAGAGACGAAGAACTAGTACTATAATCTTCTTGCTCGTATGACTGATGCACGTGTGGATAGTAATTGGGGTCACCATGGTATGAACCATAACCTTGAAAAGGTTGGCGTCCCCAGCCACTATTCTCACTATGGTCATAATACTGATGATGTCCATATTCAAATTCAGGTCGATATTCATTGTATTGGATTCTATCATACCAGTTCGACATTCTTAATTGCAAGGGAATTCTACACAATCACAAACAAGGCTGACTCGACCAAATCAAACCTATAGAATCTAGCAAACAAAAAGCATGATGGCTCCACTTAGATTGTTTCTAGACTAGCTTCTATCTCTCGAAGGGGAATTCGTTACAGTTTAAGCAAACCCCTCTGGAATCAATCCGAATCAAAGTAAGTTGAATTGAGGCGAGGGAAGCTCAGTGGAGCTTTGATACCCAAGGCCTCACCGCTATCACAAGGCGGCGCAGTCACGCATTCAACTCACATAAACCATTATGAACTTCGAGATTTCTTAAAAGGTAACCAATATCCTTCGAAATTTTTTCCTAACAAGCTCGATTCCCTATAGGTCTCTTTCTAATCAGATTTTAAAACTTGGGTTCGCGTTAGGTTTCGTTTTCCTAAGGCGGGCAAGAAGGGAGCTGTGATGAAATCCGAACCCTTATCTTGTATTGGCCAGGCCTTTCCCTTTACTAGGAATTTAAAAACAGTCTGGTTCGTCCTCAAACAATTATCACCTTAAGGAATACAGTAACTCGCTTACAGGAGATTCACGAGTGTTTCGATTGGACTTACCTCCCGTACCAGACGGGGGATGAACCGTTGTAGTCGACACGGGCCACGACTCCTATGTCATGTACGAACCCGAGGGGCCGAGACGATATTGTAATCGTCGTCCTTCCCTGCAAACAGTTTGTATTTAAGGATCCCTTCCATAGGGTATAAAAATAAAAATAAAAATGTCCAAAGTTTAAAGACCACAGTCCACAAAAATAAAGTGCAAAAGAAAAAGTAAATTACAAAATATTTCCTAATACAATTCTAAAAAAAATAAAAATAAATAAATAATAAAACTAAATCCTAAAACAAAAATCGTCTTCTTTTTCTTCTCTTTTAGCTTTAAGCTTTGTTCCAAGTCCTTAGTATCCAACTTCAAACCTGCAAATCAAAGACACACCCAAAGAAACGTAAAGAGGAACAAATAAAAATAATAAAAAAAAAATCTGAAAAAAAATGCTACCTAAACACAAATCCGCGTCGGCGGCGCCAAAAATTTGATGATTTTTCAAATGATGTTGTAGTTTGGTAAAAACTGGGTTCTTTTCAGACTTGTGAAGGAAATAATTTTTAGACTTAATAAAAAATTAAAGATAAAACAAATTAAATTCAAAGGTGATGTAAATATTATGGAAAGACCAGGGGTTAGGATTTCACCATTCACCAAAATTCATGTGATTCAATAATAATTATTATCATGCAATTTTAGACGTTATAATTCAAATCAAAAACAATTGTGATTCTAATCATTGCCTAAATCAGATTTTCAAAACATCCATTGTTAATCGCAAGCATGAAATATCAAAAGCAATAAACCAAGCATATTTCATCAAGAGAAAACACAATTAATTAATAAAAATCATTTATTCAATTTTCATTTGGTGCAATTAATCATAAAAGGATTGCATAAATAAATTTAAATGAATTTTACCACATAACTTTTGGAAGAATGGCTTCCTCCATCACCCCTGGGATTGGGTTTAGCTCCTCATCCCAAAAACACACTCACAAGATGTATTCATGGCTAAAATAGGTGTTTTTATTGATGTATATAAGATGAAACAGGAATTAGCAACGCTGTAGAAGTTTTACAGCGTCACTGTTACAAAGGGGTAAGTGTTTTTGAGACTGCTGTCAACGATAAGCCTTTACTGCTGTATAAGAACGATACTTGTTCTGCTTTTAAGACTGTCGAAGAACGACGGACTCTGCGAGTCTGTTCTTCGTCTTCTTCTTCCTCCTCGAGCAGCAGCAGTAACAATACCTCATGTAACTTCTTCTTCTCGCCTCTCGTGAACTCCCAACTCTCTCCTAAGGGTTTCTAAAACTTTCTGACCCTCTTTATGACTTGAAAACTCTTATATAGTCCTCTAATCCCGAAAAATCTCTACTGAATCCGCGAATTTTCTTTTTTTTTCTTCTTTTATGCCTTATTGAGAGAATATCTCTCTTGTGATCTCCCTGTACGCGTTTGTTAGCTATAAAATTGCCACCAAACTCTTATCAAGACTTGAACAGGACCAAGTACAACAATCACTAGTGTGAAACTCTCCCAAATATTCCTCACAAAATCTTCAAACTCAACAGAAGAGTACGTGTCCTGTTTGGACTTTGATCACTTCTCCCAGCCATTCCAGCCCAATTGGTTGGGTCCAATCGATTGTAACAGACCTGTTGAGTCTTGTAGATTCCATACGTACCAAATACAGCCATTGAATCTCCTAAAATCACGTAGAAATTCGATCTCCAAATCTGCTCCTCGCTGCATGCATTTTCCCGCCAAAACTTGTATTTGAATTATGAAGATGACCTCCCCTTATCCAGTTCCGGTCTCCCTTAAGCAGATGCCTGGAAATGGGTCACCCCTTAGTAATTAGGTTACCCCTTATCCAAAGTGAGAGTCCGTATAGTAGTTTTCTCCCACGGACGCAAAAACCATTTTTTTAGCCAATTTAGCCGCAAAAGCTTATTTCTCCAAGAATACCTACAGGGATATAAAAAGCCATAATAAATATAAAATCGAGCATTAATAATATATACAATTGAGATTATATAAGACACAAAAATGTTCCTATCAATCATGCTGCTTTGAAATACCTTTTATCGAAGAAGGATACTAAACCTAGATTGATTAGATGGATCCTATTGTTACAGGAATTTTCCCCAGACATTAGAGACAAAAAGGGTGCAGAAAATGTAGTAGCAAATCACTTGTCTAGGCTAGTTGTTAGTTCCCCTAGTGATTCCCTTCCTATAAGGGATAACTTTCCTGATGAACAATTGTTCTCTGTTTCCCAATCACCTTGGTATGCAAATATAGTGAATTATCTTGTTAGTGGTCGAACCCCTCAACATTGGGGTAAGCAAGATCGTTCTAGGTTTTTAGCCGAGGTTAAGCATTTCTTTTGGGACGATCCTTATCTGTTTAAATATTGTCCGGACCATATTATTAGGAGATGTGTATCTGAGAGTGACCAGTCTAGTATTATCTCCTTTTGTCATGAACATGCATGTGGGGGTCATTTTAGTGCTAAGAAGACTGCTGCTAAGATTTTGCAGTGTGGATTTTACTGGCCTTCGTTGTTTAAAGATTCCCATAGTCATTGTGTTTCTTGTGAGCGTTGCCAGAAGTTAGGAACCATTTCCCGTAGAAATATGATGCCTTTGAACCCTATTTTAGTGATTGAGGTCTTTGATGTGTGGGGCATTGATTTTATGGGTCCATTTCCTATTTTGTTTGGTTATCTTTACATACTTGTCGCTGTAGACTATGTGTCTAAGTGGGTTGAGGCGGTTCCGTGTAGAACGAATGACCACAGGGTCGTAGTCCAGTTTTTGAAAGAGAATATACTTACACGTTTTGGTACGCTGCGAGCTATAATTAGTGATGGAGGTTCACACTTTTGTAATTGACCGTTTTCTCTTTTTATGAAACAATACGGTATTACCTGTAAAGTAGCAACCCCATATCACCCTCAGACTAGTGGTCAGGTAGAGGTTTCCAATAGGGAAATTAAACGTATTATAGAGAAAACAGTTAATCCAAATAGGAAAGACTGGTCGTCGAGGCTTACTGATGCCTTATGGGCTTACCGTACTGCGTTTAAGACACCCATTGGAACGTCACCTTATCGTTTAGTGTTTGGCAAGGCATGTCACCTTCCTGTTGAGTTAGAGCATCGAGCCTACTGGGCTATTAAGAACTTAAACTTTTCACTTGACAAGGCAGGAGCTCAAAGAAAGCTCTAGCTCAATGAGTTGGACGAGATTCGTAGAGATGCATACGATAGTGCTAAGGAGTATAAGAACAAAATGAAACTTGTGCATGATAGTAATATTTTACGAAAGTCATTTTATCCAGGTCAAAAAGTTCTTCTGTATGACACTCGTTTGCATCTATTCCCCGGGAAGTTGCGCTCTTGGTGGACCGGTCCTTTTGTGGTCCGTACTGTTTTTCCTCATGGCGCTATTGAGATTGAGACACCAGATGGTAGTAGTTATTCTAAGGTTAACGGTCAAAGATTGAAGACTTTTTTAGAGCCTTTTCCTACAGGTGATGTTGAGGAGATCCCTCTGGAGGACCCTGTTTACCTTGATTGACCATCGAGGCGATTTTGTATGTTGTATAATATTTTTGTAGGTTTTTGGTTACACTTCACCCAGGTACTATCTTTCCGACTCCTCTCTTTACTATTTCCTCATGTTACTTATATTTTTGGTACTGTTCTTTGATTAGAAACATTGAGGACAATGTTAGATTTAAGTTTGGGGGTGGGGTAGGACTTTTTGTTACCTTTTCTTTGCAATAAATAAACTCCAGAGCCTAGAAATTTATCCCTATTAAGGATGGCACTAACCAATCTAAGTGGATGGAAGCATTTTGGTTGTAGGAGTTGAGGAACCAATCTGACTAGATGGCAACATCTAAAGAGTCTATTCATACAAGCACAGAGCTCAGGTGTTAGAAATAACATGGTAGTTTCACCATATCTCGTTGAGTCCTTTTCACTTCTGTTTTTATTTTGTTTTGTTTTTAAACTATGCTTCTCTAAGTGATTAGGTGGGGCTCACGATTCAAGTTGTTACCAATGCTAGGGTGAATTAGAGTGATTGAGATACAACAAAAAAAAAGACCAGACCATCAGACCAACTGGAATAAATTCAATAAAGTCGACCACTGGAACCCTTGTATATGCCAGTTGTGTTGACCTAGAGTTAGGATTATCGACCACTGGTACCCTTGTATATGCCAGTGGGCTAGAAGACCAACTTCTATGCTGAAGTTTGTGCGGTTATCTATGGTGCAGTTGTTGCTCAAAGATGGAATGTCAAAAATCTATGCGTCAGATCGGATTCGATGAGTTGCATTTTTGCTCTCCAAAAAGGAGAGTTGTCGTGGCAGCTAATGCAGAAGTGGATAATGGCGAAGAGTTTTTACAACAATATTAGTTATGTTCATAGCTAAAGAGAGGCTAATTTTTCAGCTGATGCCTCAGCCAAACAAGCTTGTTTGTTGGCTGAGGAAAATTATGAGTTTTATGAGGGTAGGCCAGGTTTTATTCATTCTGTTGAATGGCCTGGAGAGGTTTATTTTCGTTTTAAATAGGTTTTATTGGCGTGCAGCCTTTTGTCTTAGCGCCAATATAGCCTAGTCCCTGTACAGTTTCGCTTTTTTATTCTATTTTTGTTGACCGAGTAAAAAAAAGTGTTGATATTAGTCAGACTAGTATCTCAGTCCATTAGGATAGGTTCATTTTGGCGGAGGCCTTCAGACAGATATGAGAAACACCGTTCACCTAGTAAACATCAAAACCATTTATGTTTTACTATATCCATCTTCTTGATCTATCCATGTGATTAGTTTTGACTCCGGATATTGATGTTCATAGTGCGACTATCTGAGTAGAGCTCTGTCACTTCATATGAATTTTAGTATGCTTGAGTGAAAACTCGTGTACAACAATTGGAATTTCGCATCAGGGTACTTCCTCTTGTGGTCAATAAGTATGCCAACCAAGGAGATTCTTTAGTACCTTCCAAGGTTCTGTGTAGATAGCTAGGGTCTGGAGTATAAAGGTTTTGTGGGTATACCTCTGGTAAGCCCTCCGGAGACAACACTCGCCACTAGGGACACCTAGGGGTTTAAAGGCTTATTGCATACGCTAAATGCAATCGACGATGCCTTCGACAGTGAGTTAGTATTTTATTTCTATTTTATTTTTGCTCGAGGACTAGCAAATAATAGGTTTGGGGGTATTTGATAGACACATTTTTGTGTCCGATTTGTCTCGATTCTATATATTGTTAGGGCTCATTTTTGTACTTATTATGGTGTTTTATTTATTTGTAGGTATTTTTGGCTAATAAACATTTTTGGAAAAAATTGGCTCGAAAAGTTGTCGGAAAGCACCCGGAGGACATTTGTTATTCAGACTCTCACTTTGGATAAGGGGTAACCTAATTACTAAGGGGCATCCCATTTCCAGGCAGTTCCTAATCGCACCCCTACTCTGGATAAGGGGCAACCATCTTCAACATTTCAAAAACCAGGATTTTGGCGGGAAAATAGTGCAGTGAAAAACAGTTTTGGAAATCGTGATTCGGAGGAGTTTGAGGTCGATTAAACCTCTGATTTTCATAGGATAGATTCCTTATGGGTCTAGGAATCTGATATGGGTGTTTAAATCGATTAGACTGGGCTCAATCGACGGATTTTTCTCACAACAGAAAATATGGAAAGTCACGTGTGTGACCTGTTTTAGGGAATTTTAGAGAGATTAAAGCGTTGTAAACCTTCCCAAAGATTTGTATCTATCTAAGGAAGAGTTTAGAATAAAAAGGAAAGCTCAGAAACGCGTAGAAATCCTAAAACAAGAAATTGCCGCAACTTGGCCGTGAAGAGAAGGAAAGAGATTTTGGAAGATTTGGGAGAGATTTAATCGGTATATTTGATATAAATAGATGTCTTGGGTCATATAGAAGATGTGTAGAGAGTTTGGGAACCTAAGGAGAGCCAGAGAAGAAGAAATCAGAGCTTTACCAAACTCTGTTTCTTCTGCTGCTGCTGCTGAAGAAGATGAACGCGGAGAACATTGACGCACGGTAAACAGTCGCAGAACAGTGTCGTTGTTTAACAGCTGAAGAACATTAAGCCGTGCAGGGCAGTCGTATTTTAGGGTCTTAAAATCATTTACAAAGCAACAGTTTTTCTGTAATAGTTCCATTGTAACAACTGTTTTGCAACACCAATACACTGTTGCAAACAGTCTGTGTTATTACTTTTCACTCTTTTAATCATCTTTTGAGCAACAAACATATATTTTGAGATCATGATTAATATGAGGAGCTAAACCCCATTGCTGAGGCGATAGAGGAAACTATTTTTCCAACAAAAAGTGGTATATTCTATTTTATCTTTTTATTTACAATAATTATATGATTATTTGCCTTGAACTATTATGAATATGATTTTTATTTGAGTGATTGTGATCTATTTTGATGGAGTATGCTTAGTTTAAGACTTTTGATGCTTCATACTTGGTATTTACAATTATTACTTTTGAAAATCTACTTGTTGCAATATTTTAGAATCAAATTAAACAAGAAAATTGCATAAATATAAGTATTGGTTTAATCACTTTGAACTTAGAAAATAGTGGAATCTTAGCCTCAGTGTTTCTTTTAGTATTGATATCATCTTTGATTGAGTTTGCTATAATTTTTAGTGAATTTTCTACTTTAATATTAGAATTTAAGTCTAATTAATATCCATCACAAGTCTGAGAATCGAACCACTTTTACCACTATCTACAAATCACATCAGTGGTACCGGGAGAATTCACATCTCCGTGTAATCCGTGAGCTTAAAGCAAAAACGACCTCGGTGGCTTCAATTTACAGATGTATCATCAAAGAAAAAACCCCAGGTTATGATAAACTGGTGCGTATGGTTATGACTTTTACCTATAATAATACGATTCAATTTCTTAGGTAAACTCCATTTGATGATTTGTCAATTAAAAAAAAAGCTGAATAGGTTCAAGGTTTTTTCCAAATGGTGCGTTGATTGCATAACGGCTGGACAACCTGTGCCAATTGAGAAGATAAAAAAGCATCAAAGTATGCAGCTGAGTTTGGGGAAAATAAAGTAACGAAGAACCCGTCCAACAAAAAAAGCATCAAAGGCGAACAAAAAATCTCAGGCTTCTTCAAGCTCTCGTGCTGAAGGAAATATTGAGGGAGATGAAGGTGATGCTGGTGATAATGCGGGTCGTCCAGGTCGTCCTAAGCGTTCTAAAACTTTAAATGACAATACTAAGAAGAAAACAAGGAATAGGTGATAATGTGTTGTTCGATGCTATGGTTATATTGTTTTAACAGTTTCTTTCGGATTATAGTGTTTTAAATACTTGTTTTGGATTATATGTTCTTAAGGTTATGGGTTATGAATGTTTATTACTTGATTTTCTGAAACTGCTAATTTTTTTCACCATAATCGGAGGATAGTTATAAACCTTACCTACCGATTCTGGCAAATTTTCAAAAATTTGACAGATATGTTTAGAATCGGTAGTAATGTTATCAACATTAGCTACCGATTCTGGTGACTTTTAATAAAAATTGTCAAACAGGTCCACAATCGGAAATACAAAAATTAACCATTTTTACTGATTGTCATGGTTTCATTTTTACTAATCATCTAAACCAAAAAACCCTTATAATCGGGCACAATATTTTATCCTTTGCTACCGATTATGGTAGTTCCCAAATCGGTAGTTTAGGTGAACTTCATAAGCTACCGATTATGGTAGTTTCAAAATTCGAAAAATTTGAGATTTTTTCAAATTTCTATTTTGGGGCAACTCCATAATCGGGAGACATGGTAACTAAATACCGTCTGATTGTAGGGTAGTTCCGAAATTCGAAAAACTTGAGATTTTTTCAAATTTCAATTTTGGGGAAACTCCATAATCGGTTGATTAGGTGAACTTCATACCTTCTGATTGTAGGTTTTTCAAAATAACAAAACTTTCGCACTACAGATGTGCACAATAACCTCCGATTATCCTAACATCTACCGATTATGGAGGTATACTACCGATTTTAGTTTTATCTACCGATTATGGAGGGTATAACTGCCATTTCGGAAAATCACCGATAAGGGATGGCTTAAATATATGCTGGGTGACCTTTTTTGTCTTTTTGTATCGCCCCTAATTCATTCAGGGTCGCCCTTAATGACGCCAGGAAAAATTAATCAAATACGCCTTTACTTTCAAACGTTATTTTTTATCTTATCATTTTCTCTCTCCTATTTATTTTCACTTTCCCATTAAAATTAATCATGAAATAGGTCTTAACTTTCCAAATATAAGTCGGATTTTAATAATTTATATTTTTGAAAAGGGCTCTAGAACATCTACCAAACAAGATCTGTTGTTAATATGAAATTCGGAAGAAAAAATTTGGAACCAGACCAAGGTACATTATGCACCCAGATGCAACATGGCCAAAATGTGTTTCCTATGAAAATATGGATTATGCATCCAAGTGCAACCTCACCAAAAAAAATTTCCTTTAAAAATGTGCAAAAAATCGAAGGGAGTGGTTTCGGTTTTTGTTTAATCTAAAACCGAACCGATAATTAATGGATAAACCGATTATCTTGATCGTTGATATTTCCTTAAATTTAATCTAGAGCGTTGAAATCCCATTGTTTTATACCTTAATCTCATTCAACCTATTTATTTTCTCCTCTAGTTTTTTCCTCTTCTTATCTTCTATCACAAGGGTAGCACCGCAGTCATGGATGGTAATCACCATTCACCACCTCTTCTTATATTTCATTAAAAACCCATAGATAAGGAGAGCCCATGTCTTTTAAGATTTCCGAAAAAGTAGATTATCGGTCAAAGAGAGATAAGTTTTAGGGTTCGACGGTTCGCTTGCTATTCTTCTCTTCCATCATCACAACAACACCACAACTACGGATGACAATCACCACCACTTCTTCATCTTCTTCTATCAAAATCCATAGAAAATTAGAGATTTATTCCAGTGTAATTACTTCTTTCATCCCATCATGAAATTAGAGTTTTCTTTCGTTTGCAAAGATTAGGATTTTACTTGAATTGAATTATGATTTGTACTGCTATATCTTATGGGCTATTTAATGTTTGGTACCCAGCAAATGTCCAGTACCTAGCTTTGGTACCCAACATTCGAAATATTAAGGGTTGGTAATCGGAACCGTCATTGACTGTCAAGGCAACGCGTTGACTTTATATTTCAATAACAGAATGTTCTTTATTACCATATTAGCGTTAGGAATTATAATAATACGTAACGTCCGGTTATAGCGGTTACAGCTGTCCGAATCTGAACGTGGCACCTGAATAAATGGACACGATTAAATCGTCTCTAACACCAAAACCAATTTTACATTTTCAATTATCTTCTTTGTCTCTCTTTGCTACTCCAGATACAGAAAATTTTCTAATCACTTCGAGGAAAATCAAAGGTTCGACTTCATTTATCATCTTCTTTTTTCTATGCTCCTTAAAGTTCTGACGTTATTTTAATGTTCCTATTTCCCTTGTAACTCTAACCTTTCATTTTCGCATATAGAACTTAGATCTCTAATTTCATACATGAAGAAGAACTAAAGGAATAAAAAGGGGTTAGTTTCGAAATTATTACTTCAAAACAAATAAATTACTTTTGTTCGAATCTCAATGTATATTGATTTTTATTAATTCCTGGTAGTGATTTTTGTAGGGGTTTGATTATATTTTTTGAGAACTGGTGAATCTTCTTAAGGTTTAATCAAGGAGGAAATTAGGTTTTGAGGAGTTTGAATTTTTTATTTTTTATTTTGATTTTTGTTTGATTGTTTGAGTGTAGATATTGCTAAAAGGTTGTAGCTTTTTGATGACTTTACTGTCAATTCGTTAATTAGGGATTGAAATTAAGTATGATTTTGTGAAATTGGGGATGGATTTTAACTGGACTTTTTTTGTTTGATTATGGTGATGGTGGTGGTGGTGATTGTTTCCGGTTGTGGTGGTGGTGGAGATGAGTGGAAGTTTTTTTCGTGAAGATTGAAGATTTCTTGTTGGTGTTGTTATGCTCAATCAAGTTTTGGTCTTTATGGGTTTTTTGATGATTCAATTTGATTGAAAGTCAACTTTGTTAATGTGTAATGCTTTCCGGAACTTCAGTTTTGACGCTATAAATACACAAACATGGTGTTGGTGGTGCTTATACTGGTGCTTTAGGTACGAGCTGGAGAAGATTTGCAGGTCAACGATGGGTCCAAAATTTTCTTTGTTGATGAATTCCTTTCTTTAGCTGGAGAGATGAGAAGAAAATCGTGGTAGGAAAGGTGTAACAGAGGTGTAATGAATTCATATATTTGATTTTCTTTTTATGTAACGGAGAGTTAAAGTTGTTGAAAAAATAATATTTATTAAATTTTTTTTTCTTCTTTAATCATAAAATTAAAAATATTTCTTCTTCAAATAGATCGTACAAAGCTTTTGGTTGGTAACCTAGCAACAAGCTGGGCTCCAACTCCCCTCTGAATAGCAATGCCTAATCTATAAACAATAAAACTACCCAAACCGCTACTAGCGTCATTGCTGACAAGACAATTCTTCGGATGCTTGAAGAAACTCAAAGTGTCATCGCCGAGTTCCCCTAAAGTGGAGAAAGCTAGGACACCCAGATTATAATCATTCGAAACACATTTGTCCAAATATTTAGTGCGTTTTCGTGAAACCGCATTAGCAATAGCTTTACCAGGGACAAATGAGCGAACACCTTCACCAGTGAATGGCGAGACACCTGTAACATCCATAAAGACATCCTGTCCATTATCCCAGTTGAGAACAAGGATATTGGCAGGTTTTATATCCCTGTCATCATCAGTCAGAAAATCAAGAGAAACTTCCTTGCGCGCGCAGGCACACTAGCTTTGTAACAAATGTCAGCAATAACATCTCGAACAAGATCATGTCGAAACTTATAGCCAATATTTTTAGCACAGTGAAGCGCATGATCACCAAAGATATCCATAGATTTGCTACAACTTAGGCATAGACTATTCTCAACAAACAGAGGAATTCCAAAACGATAACAAAGAACAACTCTGAATTATCTTGGCCCGAGGCGCTGATTAAGCCCACTAATAGGTACTGCTAATAAATAATCTTGCGCATGCTTGACCCGGTTGCACTGCCATAAGATGGAATCTTGCAGACATAGGAAATTGGTCTGGGATTTGTCTCTTAATTGCATCGAAATAAATGACTGCCAGGGAGTGCATGGAAGGGGGGGAAGTATCATCGACACGGTAAGTAGAAGGTAATCCACATACCTGAATATATAAGTCTGAAGAGCCAACTAATAAGCAGAGCCTTTGTCCGTTGAGAATAGATCACCAAGGATAACCTTTTGGGTCGAAGCAGTCTGGGTCTGAGAGACGAGATAACAGTAGTTACGGGTATCCGTCATGGTATAAATACCAAGTCCACAATCCTTGATAGTCAAGGAAGCTAATCTCTACTGTAAAGGACCAAAGCCCGCACTATCACCGGCAATGAGGAATCTCAGATACTGAAGCAATTAGTCATCAAAAAGATCAGTGGCTGCCTGCAGGGCCGCAGGATTGGTAGTACACATTGCAAAATATAATCTAGACACATCAGTGCAATTGCAAAGTAACAACATCTCACTTTGGGGATCCTTGAGTTTTTTGATTGCATTCGTTAGGTGAACAGTATTGTGCACCCTGCTCACCACCATATTACTAATAAAGTCCAAATCCAAACTCACAGGTCCACCCAAAAGTTTAACACCATTAGAAGGTCTACTAATGTCGGGGGGGAAAACACCATCTATTGTACTTCTGGGATCAAAAGAAGGCCAAAAGACTTCCATTTTCTTTATATTAATATGTAAACCCCTGCTTGGTCCTTCGGTTTCTATTATGCTCAAGGATTTAGCTACCTCTAGTGTATCACCAATAATTATACCATCATCAAGGTACCAGGCATGCAAATCGATCTTACAGCGAGAAGTAAAGTTGCACAAGAACCGGTCAAGAAGACCTGTACCGGACCGGAACCGTACCGGTACCGGTGTAGCCGGTACAGAGACCGGGATAGAACCTGGTACAGGGAGCGGTTCTTGGCTTGGGACCGGCTTGTACCGGACTATAAGTACCGGTTAACACTAATCGTTCAGATCATGAGCTATTTTTAATCTAAGCCGTCCACCTTAGGTATTAAGACTCGTATTATCTATGAGGAACTGATATCACTCATCATTCTTCTTCTTCTTATCCATGGCCGCTGTTGTTCTCGATGGGATTTCATAAATTGAGATTTGTTAAAGAGAGATTTTCGAAGGCAAGGTTGTAATGCCAAGTTTTGATGGCCCATGAACTGATCTTCTTGGTATCCATGGCGGTTACTGGTCACGAGTTGTAAGTTCTGAAGCTGCAAATCAAAAGAAGTAAAGATGGTTTTACTGAAGATACATTCAAGGAAGTAGATCTGGTGTTTTTTTAGTGAAATTCATAAGAGGGGTTTTCAGATTCGCCAATTAATTAAGGGGTTAATGATGTTGAAGTGTACCGATGATGTTGCTAGTGTTAAATTGAACAACACAGAGAAGATGGGTTAATGATGAATCGCATCAAATGGAAGAAATGGTGGAGAAATTAGGGATTAGAGGAGATTGGATATGCTGTTCTTGATGAAATTTGATAAATTGAGAAGGAAATCAAGCCTGGGTTTTCTGCTGGTGGTGTTCAATTAGGTCGAGAAGAACATAAATATGGGAAACTGTTGATATTTAGTACTTGATTAGTAAAGTGTATTTGTTGTTGGATTTAAAGAGCATCTTGAATGATCAAGATTGTAATACTAAATTGAAATTATTATTCACTATGTTAGTGGTATATTAAGTTTTGCTCAAACCCGTGAGTTAACAAGGATTCAAGCTGAAAAATTGTTTCTTTGGTTTCCTGTTAATGGCTTCCTAGTTCTGATTTGATTTATCTTGACTTAGGGTAAAAACACGGTACCGGAAATACAGGTACAACACCAGGTACCGGTCCTTAAAATGAGGTACCGGTCAACACCAAGTACAGGGATCGATTCTATAGGAGAACCGGACCGTACCGAACCTTGTGCAGCCTTAGCGAGAAGCAATAGACCTCACCAAGGGATGAAGTGTCATCGGAAACAGCAAAGGACCGAGAGGGTCATCTTGTTGGACACCGAGTGCAGAAGATAAAATATATTGGCCATAATAAAGTTTAGCCAGACGTGAGCAGCAAAATTCTACCCATCGAGAAATACCTTGACAATGAAGAAGAACTTCTTTGATAGGCTGAGATCTGATCACCATGTTGAACGCATTAGAAAAGTCAATGAGCAACATTGACATTTTGTCCGAGTGATCTTTCATCTCCAATTAGAGATTTACAGCATGTAAAATGCTTTCTTCACCAGCAGGCATAACAATACCGAATTGGAAATCACCTAAATAAGAAGTCATGTCCTTCCCAACAGAGAAACCCGCCACTTTAGAAACCAATCGACGCCAAACCGTGCCAGCTGCAATGGGCCTAAGACCACCCCCGGGTTTAAGAAACGGTGTCAAAGGTGCACTAGCAATGAACTTGCCTAAATACACAGGGCATTTTCCATCCAACCAAAGGTTGACAATCCCTGAAATCGAAAAAAGTAAATCGTCTGCCACAGTAGCCGCTGCTCCACTCAACACGTCCACTAAATGTTGTGCTCTTAAGCCGTCACGACCACAAGAAGTCCCTTTTGGAAGCTTTTAATAGCTCCCAAAACAGCCTTGGAGTCCACAGTAATGGGCTCAACTAAAACCTCCTCCACGGGAATCTCTGGGAGAGATGCACGTGGATGTTTATCGAGCAGTTCCGAGTATGTTTTCTCATTATGTGGGGCAACCCAAGATGAAGATAGAACGCGAATTGCAGCTGCAAAATGTCCTGAGCTCATCTTCCTCCGACAGTCTACCATATTGGTCGTTCCCTGTTTCTTCAAATCCGCCTACGTAAGCCTCAAGTGAACCGGCTGTTGTAACAATTTATTAGCCACGAAGAAACATCCATTTGGCTTTATCCAAACTGAGATAGCCTGATTGATTGTTGCTGCATGTAGACGTCGTATATTGCATGATTTCGCTTCAGCTGAGTTCCTTGGTTTGAACAATGTCAAAGTGCAGATTGGGAGGAGTATAAGCTGCAACCAACCTGTCAGATTAGATGGGTTCATTAACACTCTATTGAGACATGCCTTCAGTGTCCTCGAAAAGGCAAGCCGGCATTGATGGGGGGGTGCAAGTAACTGTTGTAAACTGTCTTTGGAAGACAACATTCAGTAACTCAGTTGAGAGGACTCCAACAACATCAACACATTCATCCACATGAGTAGCGCATACCTCATTTGTACCCAAACAAACATCATTAACCACGTCTGGATTCTCTACACCATGAATGAGAAAATCTGCCCCCATACCAGGCCCTGCAATGACATCTCCATGCACCACACCATCGCGACATTTACATGGATTCTTCCAGGCATGCAAATGCATGCACCTGCAACAAAGTCATATCCATAAACTGCAGAGTACCTTCTCCCAAGCAAGGTACACATTTAAGTCCTTATCAATCAAATCCCTGCAAGTGGTTTTGCTAACTTCCGAAAACAGGTGCCTGTCATGAAGGTGTTTCAGAAATGAACCCTTTGCATACCCTCTACCGTGAACTCCATCCTGGCAGCCATTAATATTCTTGAAAGGACAATGGCAAAATCCATCCTTTAAAGCCATATCATCTGTATAGGATGTAGGTGGAGAAGAGATCGACGGTGCTTGAGAAAGGGTGCGGGAAGAAGCCCTGGTAGACCTAGGCATGAAGACAGTGGAAGAACCCCAAAGGAAGAAAAAAAATCCGTGGAAAGAAAGAAAAACTGAACCCTAAAAAGCAAAACGCAACAAACAAAAAATATGAAAATGAAATCAAAACAAAATGACTGAGGTAGTAAAAAACGATTGAGGACAAAATCAAAACAGAAATGGGTAGAAAACATGCTGAATCTGTGATTGAAAATTGTTTTCAATCGCCGGAGAGGCATGAGGAAAGAGATAAAAAATTTCTTCTTTTCTTTTATATATTTGAGTAACAAAAGATTAAGCCAATGGTTTGACTTGACAGTCTCTCACAGGTCTAGGTATCAACCATTGATATTTTAAATGTTGGGTATCAAAGCTAGGTGTAGGACAATTGCTGGGTACCAAACATTAAATAGCCCATTTATTATTTTATTTGAGTTGAAGATCTTTGAAGAACAACCTTGAAGAAAAATTTTCAGGACCTCCTTTGAATGTAATTTATGGATTTTTCCTTTTTAATAATTACGATTCATATGGTAAGAAATTTCTCACATGCAAACACAACAAGTGCAAAGGTTTTTAGTAGTTTAAAGATGTTAAATCTAAATTTTTGTTCAGCGAACATTTTGTACACTTATATGGATGCTATTCCCCTGGAGATACCAAACATTACATGATAGAACCTCTATTGAATAACATTTTTTTATATATAATAACACTTAAATGCAAAGATAAAGTTGAGAGTCTCGAGTCATGTACCTAATTACTGGGTATTATGTAAGGGATCATGCGTGTGGATAATTTCAATTAGATAAGTGAAGTACACAGTATGGATAACATTGAGAATGAATATGCAAGTAACTGAAATGGCGAGGGTACCAAGTACACCAAAATCTTTTCGATATCAACCTATAAATCTGATATCTTGCGTGATTTAATATAAACAAAGACTGTCAAGAAGATAGCAAACCACAAGGTATACACTTGGTATGTAGTATAAGTCTGAAACCGAACCTTAAACTAACCCAAGTGTTTGGGATTAACGTACAAGTGCAATTACTTTAATTATAACTTAAACAAATTATAATGCGTAAATTAAAGTAAAAGCACACAACGAGATTTTGTCAACGAGGAAACCACAAATGCAGAAAAATCCTCGGACCTAGTCCAGTCTTGAATACTCTCATAATTAAGCCGATATAAAAATACCACTACCAACTTCGTGTAGTTGAGACCAAGTAAACTACTCCTAGTTACCTAGTTTTCGCAGTATTCATGCGCCTACAACCAATATGACCAAGACACGTGAATCCCAAGATAGAGTCTACTATCTGAAGTTGCTTCAGCTTCTATGAAGACTTTAAGCACGCAACCCTTTCGATCGTTTTCCAAATAGTAAAACTAATTTGTTTGGTAACCACTCTTCTTATCTCAAGAAGTTAATCAGAGATATAATAGTTGAGCTTTGATAAAGGATTTTTTGTTTAAATCAATAAAGTCCTTTGTCGGGTTAGATCTTCCAAGATCTGTATTAACAAGTTAACCAGATCAAGTCAAACAGAACTACCAGATTTGGATACTGAAGAGTACCACCGAATGGTAGCTTGTCGATCTAAATACGACTAGCAATAACAAGTCCATGAAAAGATAAATCGTATCTAGTCGGATCCCAGCCGATCAAGTTTGTGCACGAAGCAAATCAAAAAGATACAGAATCAATAAGAAAATCTTCTTGTCTTTTAATCTTCGATAGTCTTCAATATATGATCGATCACACACAGAAGAAAGTCTGTTAACAATGGATGATCACTGGTCAATGTCAGATCTAAAATCATATCTGAACTACCACTAATCTTTGGATCTACTTTAAGTGTGACCTTATGTCAGGAGAGAAGGCTCTCAAGAATAATCAAAATAGGTGCAATAAAGATTTAACAACCGTTAGTCAATCAAATCAATAATCGAAAACTATTATAACAATGCAATTATAGTTTCCCACCAACGGTACTAATAGACGCTTCTTGATCCCAAAGAAGTCTTTACACTAGCGTACGTAAGAGATTTCGCCTAATTAGATTACTCTCCACTCCGAAATAGTATTACAAATAATACTATTAGTTTGCTAAAACAATGACTACAAAATGAAGTGTCTGTCCAGGATAAGTTTGTAAGAAGAAAAACTTTCAATATTTATAGACTAAGGTAGTTTGGACACCAAGGAATTTCCATAACCGAAAATATTCTCAAGATATACAATAAGCATCTAGAATCGGTTTTGTCTAATTCCAATAAATATCCAACCGTACAACCAAAACCACTCTTGGAAAACTCAATATTATCTAGCACTTAACTAATATATATTTCTAGAGATATGTTTTGTTTGCTTGTAAAACAAAACGTATATATTCGAGAACCTCAAAAAGATTCTCAAACATTTTGGTTTGGGATCTCACCTTGAGTAACAAGGAATATCTTTGAATAAATATAAGATTTGTGCTTATGTTCAAATTACTCATTATGTCGACATCTTGAACTTTCCTATTAAGTAAACTCAATTTCCAAAATCACACAAACCTTAAAGTGTACTTGACTAAAGAAATCGGTTTTGCATATTGAAACCGGTTCCACCGTGACTCCCAACATAAGTTAGGATCAGTTCTACCTTGATTCCTTATATAGGTTATGATCGGTTCTACCTGGACTCCCAGCATAAGTTAGGATCGGTTCTACCTTGATTCCCAACATAGGTTAGGATCGGTCCAACAGTAGATCTTCAATGATGGGTTAATGATGAATCGCATCAAATGGAAGAAATGGTGGAGAAACTAGGGATTAGAGGAGATTGGATCTGCTGTTCTTGATGAGATTTGGTAAATTGAGAAGGAAATCAAGCCTGGGTTTCTGCTGGTGGTGTTCAATTAGGTCGAGAAGAACATAAATATGGGAAATTGTTGATATTTAGTACTTGATTAGTAAAGTGTATTTGTTGTTGGATTTAAAGAGCATCTTGAATGATCAAGATTGTTATACTAAATTGAAATTATTATTCACTATGTTAGTAGTATATTAAGTTTTGCTCAAACCCGTGAGTTAACAGGGATTCAAGCTGAAAAATTGTTTCTTTGGTTTTCTGTTAATGGATTCCTAGTTCTGATTTGATTTATGTTGACTTAGGGTAAAAACCCGGTACCGGAAGTACAGGTACAACAACAGGTACCGGTCCTAAAAATGAGGTACCGGTCAACACCAAGTACATGGACCAATTCTATAGGAGAACCGGACCGTACCGGACCTTGTGCAGCCTTAGCGAGAAGCAATAGACTTCACCAAGGGATGAAGTGTCGGCGCAAACAGCAATGGACCGAGAGGGTTACCTTGTTGGACACCGAGTGCAGAAGATAAAATATATTGGTCATAATAAAGTTTAGCCAGACGTGAGCAATAAAATTCTACCCATCGAGAAATACCTGGACAATGAAGAAGAACTTCTTTGATGAGCTAAGATCTGCTCACCATGTTGAACGCATTAGAAAAGTCAATGAGCAGCATTGGCATTTTTTCCGAGTGATCTTTCATCTCCAATAAGCGATTTACAACATGTAAAATGCTTTCTTCACCAGTAGGCATACCAATACCGAATTGGAAATCACCTAAATAAGAAGTCATGTCCTTCCCAATAGAGAAATCCGCCACTTTAGAAACCAATCGACGCTAAACCGTGCCAACTGCAATGGGCCTAAGACCACCCCGGGTTTAAGAAACGGTGTCAAAGGTGCACTAGCAATGAACTCGCCTAAATACACAGGGCAATTTCTAGCCAACCAAAGGTTGACAACCCCTGAAATCGAAAAAAGTAAATCGCCTGCCACGGAAGCCGCTGCTCCACTCAACACGTCCACTAAATACTGCGCCCTTAAGCCGTCACGACCACAAGAAGTCCATTTTGGAAGCTTTTAATAGCTCCCAAAAAAGCCCTGGAGTCCACAGTAATTGGCTCAACTAAAACCTCCTCCACGGGAATCTATGGCAGAGATGCATGTGGATGTTTATCGAGCAGTTTTGAGTATGTTTTCTCATTATGTGGGGCAACCCAAGATGAAGATAGAACGCGAATTGCAGCTGCAAAATGTCCTAAGCTCATCTTCATCCGACAGTCTACCATATTGGTCGTTCCCTGTTTCTTCAAATCCGCATTCGTATACCACAAGTGAACCGGATGTTGTAGAAATTTATTAGCCAAGACGAAACAGCCATTTGGCTCTCTCCAAACTGAGATAGCCTGATTGATTGCTGCTGCCTGTAGACGTCGTATATTGTATGATTTCGCTTCAGCTGAGTTCCTTGGTTTGAACAATGTCAAAGTGCAGATTGGAAGGAGTATAAGCCGCAACCAACCTGTCAGATTAGATGGTTTCATTAACACTCTATCGAGACATGCCTTCAGTGTCCTCGAAAAGGCAAGCCGACATTGATAGGGGATGCAAGTAACTGTTGTAAACTGTCTTTGGAAGAAAGCATTCAGTAACTCAGTTGAGAGGACTCCAACAACATCAACACATTCATCCACATGAGTAGCGAAAATCTCATTTGTACCCAAACAAACAACATTAGCCACGTCTGGATTCTCTACACCGTGAATGAGAAAATTTTCCCCCATACCAGGCCCTGCAATGACATCTCCATGCACCACACCATCGCGACCTTTACATGGCTTCTTCCAGGCATGCAAATGCATGCACCTGCAACAAAGCCATATCTGTAAACTGCAGAGTACCTTCTCCCAAGAAAGGTACACATTTAAATCCTTAGCAATCAAATCCCTGCAATAGGTTTTGTTAACTTCCAAAAACAGGTGCCTGTCATGAAGGTATTTCAGAAATGAACCCTTTGCATACCCTCTACCGTGAACTCCATCCTGGCAGCCATTAATATTCTTGAAAGGACAATGGCAAAAGCCATCCTCTAAAGCCATATCATCTATATAGGATGTAGGGGGAGAAGAGCTCGACGGTGCTTGAGAAAGGGTGCGGGAAGAAGCCCTGGTAGACCTAGGCATGAAGACGGTGGAAGAACCCCAAAGGAAAAAAAATAAAACAAAAAGTCCGCGGAAAGAAAAAAAAACTGAACCCTAAAAAGCAAAACGCGCAAACAAAAAATATGAAAATGAAATCAAAACAAAAGGACCGAAGTTGTAGAAAACGATTGATGACAAAATCAAAATAAAAATGGGTAGAAAACATGTTGAATCTGTGATTGAAAATTGTTTTCAACCGCCGGAGAAAAACGCCGGAGAGGCATGAGGAAAGAGAATTTTTTTTTCTTATTTTCTTTTATATATTTAAGTAACAAAAGGTTAAGCCAATGGTTTGACTTGACAGTCTCTCACAGGTCTAGGTATCAACCATTAATATTTTAAATGTTGGGTATCAAAGCTAGGTGTCGGATAATTGCTGGGTACCAAATATTAAATAGCCCATTTCTTATTTTATTTGAGTTGAAGATCTTTGAAGAACAACCTTGAAGAAGAATTTTCAAGACCTCCGTTGAATGTAATTTATGGATTTTTCCTTTTTAATAATTACGATTCAATTGTATGAATTTGTGTGGTTAATTTTCTTTGAATTTTCAGGTTGTAGCCGGATTGGTATTTTGTATGTATGTTGGACTATGCGTTCTAGGTAAGTTCCTATTAGTGATTTAAGGAGCTCATCAATTTTAGACTTTTTTTTTTTTTAATTTGAAATCTTTATATTTTTATCCTTTTAGATTTGGATTTTTTATGAACATGTGGTAGATTAAGTTCAATTTTTATCTATGTATTAGAATATATCAATGTGCAAGTTCATCAATTATTGCAGCATGTATGGTAATTGTATAAATTATGAACTGTCAGTTACCTAAAACTGACAGAACAGTTGGCTATCCGAAACCGAGTGGATACAACCGAAACCAAATGATAAAACTAAAACCGAAACCATTGGTTAATTGCGCCGTTTTGGTTTGTAAAACTAGAAACCTATAGTAATGGTTTTGGTTTGGAAAATTAGAAACCGAGAATAATGGTTTCAGTTTTGGTTTTGATACAAACCGAGCCGAATGTGCATCCCTTACCAGGGTGCAACCAGGCCAAAACCTATTTCCCGTCAGAATATGCATTATGCACTCAGGTGGCACGGCTGCTTGTCAAAGGAATAATTTAAGAAACAAATCCCTGGAGGGACTCGATAATGAAGATATGGGTTCGCAACCGTCTTCTTCAAAAACATTGGAGGAAGATGAAATAAAATCGGAAAGCACCGAAGATCTAAATACAAATGGTGATGATTGTTTTGGTCTTATTAAAATGATTTCTCACAAAGAGATCAATTCACATTCTAATTAGATTATTTAATTAGAATGTTGACTCCACTAATTAGATTCTAATTAGATTATTTAAAGGAAATATTGGTGTATAATCGCAGAACTCTCAGTCTATAGTTTATCTATAGGAAGCAAGGTCAACTCCACTATTCATCAAGGATGCGTATATGCTTCCAAAAATAAAAGTAAAAAAAAAGAATATTATTTTTATGAAAAAGGGGAAAAAGTAAATCTTATCTAAACTTTCTACTTTGGGTTATGTCTTCCGCTTGTCTGCCATTTATTGGTTATAAAAAGTAAGGATAAGATTTTCAAAAAGATTTTTTTTTTTTTTTGTAAACTTCCCCCTGTATAAATATCCTTTAAGTGAAAGGGAAAGGGGTTTTTCGACAAAAAAAAAAAGAAACGAAAGGGGTAAGTTTTGAGTTTTCAAGTGTCATTGTCGAAAAGTTTGAAAGTGAAAGCTTTTGAGTATTTTTTTTGCTTTCAAAGTGATAGTTTGTGAGTGTTCTTCCCTGTTTTGAGTGTGAGTTTGAAGTTGTTTGACGTGCTATCTATTAAGTAATAAAAACTACTATGTGAGTATTTCTACTCGGTACCCATCTTTTAAGTTTCTTTTAAATTATGAAGTTTGCTTTTAAGTTTTCATTAGTTATCTTTTAAGCTTATTTCTTTTCATTTCACTAGTTTAGCTTTTCAGTTTTATATATTAGTTGTTTAGTATATGAATACATATATAGGGACCTATCCATAAAACCAAATTTCAAGTCCTCCTTTATCTAAATGGATAATATGTACTAGTAACTTAAGCTGGATTTTTCTAATGTGCACTTCCTAAATTATAATATATCGAATTCCATATCGAATTCCAGCATGCAACCTATACAGTTCACAAAAATACGACTTATTTGAGATTTATTTAACACCTCAAATGTCAGAAAGGGAAATGTTCAGAAACAATCTAACAAATCCAAATGTTCAATAGCATTGACGCAATGATAGCATATGCATAACTGTTATGCCAAATTGGATTTGTGAAAGATAGATAATTTTATAAAACTTACCTCATTCCCCGCCCATAAGTTCCAAAAGGCTCCCTCCCTTGGTTCGGTATTAGAAGTTACCCATGGCATGTACATGATGAATATAAAACTCAAGAACAAGCATATTCTTTAGTATGTAAATATGTAATGAGAAATTATTTTTTTCTTTTTAAAATATGTCACTTTCCAGTTTCCATTGAATTTTTCCAGTTATACTTCACGACGTATAGTAAGATATTATTTCTACAAAAATCCCAGTCACTTTACCTATGTCACTAAGTTTTGTCTGCCATTATTCTTAACGAATGAACGGGTAATATTACAAAATGGATAATATGCACTAGCATTTTAAGCTGGGTTTTTTTAATGTATGCTTCCTAAATTATATTATATTAATCCAGGTATGCGATTAAATTGATTTGCGACCCAAAAATCACTTTCATATATTTGACGATTAAATTCCACTTGTAGTTTTTCGCTTGACGAAGCTACCCTTCTACCTTGACCGAATATCTTTAAAAAAAATATTGATAAACGCAACACAAAACACATAAGTGGATTCAAAAGGGCCATTTAAAAAGTGATCGTTGTATTTTCTAATCTTTTTTCTTTCTTCTTCTACAGCATTATAAGTACAACTCCTTAAACCACCTAATGAACAAGAAAAACAAAGGGAAACAAGGAGACAGTAATACAATAATGGCAAGAAAATTAGTGGTATTTGATTGTTCATCTCATATATCAATTCAAAAAGTGGGAAAACAATTTATCTTATTCAATGTTCTTATTTTTTTTCTATAACAATCTCAGTCTAAAAAAAACACGATGTAAAGTAAAATGAAACTAGCAATTTGAACTTTTGTTGCAGGTAATATGCCAATTGCCAGATGTTCAACGACAAAGGGTTGCATAGTCGAAAATTTTCCTTGGGTCAATTTTAGATGCAAAATTCTCTGTAACAATGGGCGTAGAGACCTCATATAGTAAAAAACTACATTCACACGGTAAGCAATTTCTCACATGCAAACACAACAAGTGCAAAGGTTTTTAGTAGTTTAAAGATGTTAAATCTAAATTTTTGTTCAGCGAACATTTTGTACACTTATGTGGATGCTATTCCCCTGGAGATACCAAACATTACATGATAGAACGTCTATTGAATAACATTTTTTATAGATAATAACACTTAAATGCAAAGATAAAGTTTAGAGTCTCAAGTCATGTACCTAATTACGGGGTATTATGTAAGGGATCATGCGTGTGGATAATTTCAATTAGATAAGTGAAGTACATAGTATGGATAACATTGAGAATGAATATGCAAGTAACTGAAATGGCGAGGGTACCAAGTACACCAAAATCTTTTCGATATCAACCTATAAATCTGATATCTTGCGTGATTTAATATAAACAAAGACTGTTAAGAAGATAACATACCACAAGGTATACACTTGGTATGTAGTATAAGTCTGAAACCGAACCTTAAACTAACCCAAGTGTTTGGGATTAACGTACAAGTGCAATTACTTTAATTATAACTTAAACAAATTATAATGCGTAAATTAAAGTAAAAGCACACAACGAGATTTTGTCAACGAGGAAACCACAAATACAGAAAAATCCTCGGGACCTAGTCCAGTCTTGAATACTCTCATAATTAAGCCGATATAAAAATACCACTACCAACTTCGTATAGTTGAGACCAAGTAAACTACTCCTAGTTACCTAATTTTCGCAGTATTCATGCGCTTACAACCAATCTGACCAAGACACGTGAATCCCAAGATAGAGTCTACTATCTGAAGTTGCTTCAGCTTTTATGAAGAATTTAAGCACTCAACCCTTTCGATCGTTTTCCAAATAGTAAAACTAATTTGTTTGGTAACCAGTCTTCTTATCTCAAGAAGTTAATCAGAGATATAATAGTTGAGCTTTGGTAAAGGTTTTTTTGTTTAAATCAATAAAGTCCTTTGTCGGGTTAGATCTTCCAAGATCTGGATTAACAAGTTAATCAGATCAAATCAAACAGAACTACCAGATTCGGATACTGAAGAGTACCACCGAATGGTAGCTTGTCGATCTAAATACGACTAGCAATAACAAGTTCATCAAAAGATAAATCATATCTAGTCGGATCCCAGCGGATCAAGTTTGTGCACGAATGATATGCAATAAATGCTACATTTTTACACCCATATTCACACTGGCTAGGTCCCGTTTATTGGCTAATAATGTTGTTTTAAAGCCCTTTGTAGGGAATACAAGCAATTCCATTCATCTGGAGAAGAAATGACTAAACGAGTAGTTAATTGGCATTTGCCAAAAGTTAACCAATATTGTTGCCAGTGGAACCACATGGCTACATTTTTTCATGGCCGGGATGTTATTAAGCAAAACAAAGAAGCTGTTTGCAAACGAGTCAGGCCCATCTGGGTTTAAAGATGAGTGACGTGGCCGCACCACCACCATATCTCGTTTCACATCAAAACAAGAAAAAGAAATTTTTATTTCTTATTCAAGCTCAAGCCGGTGCTGTTCTCTTCCATTGCATATGCAAGATACAGATCGAGACATCATAGAAATGGGGTTTTGAGGTAGAGAAGAAAGACATAGTTGCTGCTGATATTTGGGGTTCGATTGATTAAGGGGTTCGATTGATTAAGGGGTATGAACTGGATTCAGTGAACAATCAGCGAGAAGAAGAGGTTTTGACGGTGGAATCAGCTTATAAATTGTGGCTGTAACGAGAAGATTAAGCAACAGATGTTGGGGGTGTTGATTTAATTCAGTGACGAGGGGTTATCGACATGTAATCGAAGGCTGAAATGGGTTCTGGCTTAATTTTCTATGGAATTTGAATCTGCTGGTGCTGTTGGAGTTTATGAGCAGCAACTCTTCTCAATCTCAACTGAGGTTGAATCTTCATACTATTAGCAGCATCAAATTGTGAAATTCGGTCATCGTATGGTCTGGATTTTGGGAATTTTCGATATAAATCAAGACTTGGTTTAATTGAGGAAGGTGCATAATGGGTGTAGTCTGATGGTGTTGCTCGAGGTTGTTGGATATGAGAACATATGTGGCATCAGGGAGAAAAAAATGTGTTGTTGCCATGGTCATGGCTATGAAGAAGGAAGAAGGTGGTTGTATGGAGATGTGAACAGCATCAACATATTTGGGGCTTGGTAGTTCGTTGGATGTTGCATTACTGCCATCGGTGTATGCAGGCAGCTGGGTTCTGAGATGTTTGAACTGATTGAAATGGGAGCGGTACTGTAGCCGAGATTGGAGGAAAGTGAACTGAGATTTTGAGAAGATTTAGAGGGCTTGAAATGGAGTTGATTTGCAGTAGCGAAGCTAGGTCTGAAAATGGGTTTAAATTGAATTGCTCGATTGTGAAATTCGCAGAACAGCAACATGTTAAGGTGTGTGTTTACTGGATGTTTGTATGGGTAATTGGTTGGAGTCTGTGTAACCAGCGGTGACGATATGAAATATGGATACGGTGCATATACATACAGAATTTGAAGTTGGATACGGAGTTTTCTAATGGCCTGAACTTGAAAATGGGTGATGTGGTTGGATTTACGAAAGGCCTGAATTAGAAATGAGGTTTGCAGTTGGACTGGGCTCTGGAGGTGCTTGTACCAGTCACGAGGAGAGAATCCAGATGGATATAAACAGGCAGCAAAGCGGATGCGAGGAGGCCGCACTCAGGGAAGAAAACTAGGGTTTGCTGTTTTACTTTTCTACTTGCTATGATTTGCTAAACTACTGTTAGGGTGAAGGATGAACTTGTAGGTTTTATTTGCTCATGTTCTAAAACAAGGGTTTCTACCAACTTTGAGCTTAATATTATTTGTTTGAGTTTCTCTACAATGATTTATCTTCTATTCAATTTCTCATATTCTATGCCATGTATAGTCTATTGTTAGGTTGATAGAAATACTCACTGAACCTTGTTATTGATTGTTTTATGAACATCCGAAGACTATGTATGCCATGTATACTTAGTACTAGGGATTTCTACTTTAGGTTGAGAACAAACAATCTTTTATGATAACTTTTGTCTACAAGTCCTTAACGAAATATCTTCCGTGTGTTAGTAGCTAGGTTTGCCACTATGCACGAGTAAACTCGAGACCTTGTGATAGAATATAAGTAAAAATAGCTTGCAACGGATTCCGAAGCCTTAATAATTCCACATCCCTGATTTACAATCTTTATGAATTTGCTGTATTCGACTTGTTAGCTTATTTTCTTGGTACAACAATCTCTGAATATCGAATTGGTTGGTTAGTTTTTGATATTGATTAGTAGTAGTTTTCACACTCCTTGAGGGAACGAACCGTGCTTGCTATTGTGTGCTATTTTTGACACCGTGCACTTGCGGTAAAATAAAGTCGGGTTTCCGACCCATCAAGTTTTTGGCGCCGCTGCCGGAGAGTGGTTGAGAAATACTCTCAAATTGATATAGTCTATTTTCTTGTTGTAGCTTAGTTTTTATTTTCTGTAAATAGTTTATTTTTATTTATTTTTATTTTTAGTTCTTTTTACGCAGTTTGTTGAATTTTTTTTAGGTATCTTAGTTTGAAGAACGCAGTTGGAATCTCTCCAAAACTGGCAGAAAATTAAGTATCTGAAATCCTCGTGAGGCTTTGCAAGGTGAGTTTGAATTGTATTTTGCATTTTTGTTAGCATATACAAGATCTACCAAGTAGTTGGGATAAAAAACAATTATTCGTCTTGTTAAAGTAACCCTTTATACATGACGAGAACATATGATGAGGGTACGAACCCTCCGGCTAAAAGTTTGAGAGACTGTAACTAGAGTCTCTCAGCTTTCTTGTATTATTTTTCCTACCACCACAGCAACCTATGAAATTAGAGCAAGCACCATTCAAGCACTCCCTAATTTCTACAGTAAGGAGAATGAAAATCCTTACTACCACATTAGAGATTCTGAAGAATTGTTTGGTACAATGAAGTTCAAAGACTTACCTGATGAGTTTCTTAAACTTAGGTTGTTTCCTTTGTCTTTGAAGGATAAGGCAAAATCTTGGCTGAATGCATTATCTCCTTCATCAATTAGTACTTGGAATGACATGATTAATATATTTTTGCATAAATTCTTTCCTAGACATAAAACTACCGCCATTCGTCAAAAACTATATAGTTTTCGCAACAAGAAGGAGAATGTCTTTATGATTATTTAGAGAGGTTTCATGATCTCTTGTTACAATGTCCACCCCATGGATTGGATATTCCTAGGCTCATATCGATCCTTTATGAGGGATTAGATTACAAAACAGTGACCACGGTATAATCACTTTGTAGTGGGAATTTCCTTGATAAGAGTGCCGAACAAGGTTACAAATTTTTGCATGAAATAGCTGGAAAGAGTGGGAGGCTAGAAAACCTATAAGGTCAGTAGCTAGTAGTGAAGGGGTTCACAGAGTTGATAATGAATTCGACTATGAGGCCAAGTTTTCTATTTTGACACGAAGACTTCAGTCGTTCGAAAGAAATGCTAAATTCAACCCTGTTGAGTGTATTACACATGCATCTTCTATTACTAGTAATTGTACTAACCACATAATTCCTAGTTTGGAAGAAAGTATGAGTTTGTTTATGCAGGCTACTCAAAAATCTATGGCGAACTTACAGAAACAGCTAAATGAGCTTAGCCAGCCAACTGCATGACCGAGAGAAGGATCAGATTTCGAGTCAAATCCAGCTCAACCCCAAGGGTTCTGTTGAGGTAAGCACATCTGGTGCTAAGCCTACTCATCATGTCCAAGCCTTCTCTACCCTAAGAAGTGGTCGGGTTGTGGATAACCATGTTCGTGATGCTGAGGAGAATGTGCAAGATAGGAACCTGCCTGCTATTACACAAGTTACTCCTTCAACACAAAAAGAAATCGATGAAACCCAAAAAAGTTAATTCTGAAATTTCTTATGTTCCTCGTGCTCCTTTTCCTCAAGCATTGCTGCCTCGTAAGAAAGGAGCTAGTCCTAATGACATCTTAGAAGTGTTTAAACAAGTTAACGTCAACATTCCACTCTTAGATGCCATTAAACAAATTCCTTATTATGCTAAGTTCCTAAGAGATATGTGCATTGTGAAACGAAAATTGAATGTGCATAAGAAAGCTTTCCTTACTGAACAGGTGAGCTCGATTATTGCACAGAAAACTCCACCCAAATTTAAAGATCCAGGTTGTCCTACGATTGCTTGCAGTATAGGTGAACATAGGATTGAACAGGCATTGTTAGATTTAGGGTCCAGTGTGAATCTCTTGCCATATTCTGTGTATGTGCAATTAGAACTTGGTGATTTGAAAACCACTAATGTCACTCTCCAATTGGCTGATAGGTCAATTAAAATTCCTAGGGGAATGGTAGAGGATATTTTTATACAGGTTGAAAGTTTTGTTTATCCCGTTGATTTTATTGTTTTAGATATTCAACCTGTTCTAATCCTAGTGGGCAGATTCCTGTCATCTTAGGTAGACTTTTTTTGGCTACCTCGAATGCGGTTATCAACTGTCGCAATGGAATCATGGGGCTTACTTTTGGAAATATGAAAATGGAGATAAATGTGTTTATCCTTTCAAATTCGTCTGCGATTTCTGAAACTTATGAACATGTATGCATGGTTAATGTTGTGAATGATTATACTCACTGTTATAATGAGAAGCTCGAAAACATATCTGAAAATTTTGCAGGTTATAAGGAGTTAACAAAAACTGAATCATCAGATATTTGCTTATCTTGTTTTACCAAGCCTGATGAACTAGTTTTTCGTGAGACTAATACTAATTTTCAGAGTACTTATATGAGTGTTGAGCATATGGACACTGGTCAGGTCATTCACATAAACAAGTTGGAGTTGAAATATGTTTGTTTAGCTCATTCCATCAACTCTGATGACCTCATGCTGATGCCTCTTATTCCTAATGAACATAATATGTCCAGCAATATCAGTTCAGTGGATTTAGAACTGGATTTAGGGTATACGACATATGTTGAATTGTCTCAACAATGTGTACTTATTATCCGTGAGTCTGATTTACTTCGTATTACCACACATGACTGGGCAGGTCCGGATTATGTTCCGAGTAGGATTGAATTCAGTTTGTTTAGCTGTCTGGGTACTAATCATTATTGCCGCATATTCATATTTTCAGCTTTTCTGATTTGTTGGGTTGATCCCCAACTTTTCAGACTTTATATATATGCTTGCCAGGTTGCTGTTGTGTAACATCTTCGGTTTATTTGAGATTACTTGCTGAGGGCAAGCAGGGAAAAAATATCAATTGCTTCGTGGGAGTCAACCCATCAGTTTTGTTCCCTTCACTCTATCTTCTATTTACGTTGGCTTATTGCATATCGCATTAGAATTTCCCACCTTAACTCTACGTTGGATGACTCAATTACATTGAGGACAATGTAAAGTTTAAGTGTGGGGGAATGATTAAGTATATATAGTGGGCATTCATGTTCATTATGAATTTTCTTTAAAAAAAAGGCATATGACCAGCTGTGGAGCGGGTCTATTTTTTTTTGTTTTCTTATCATATTATGATCAGCTGTGGAGTGGGTCTCTAAAAAAAAATCATGATGACCAGCTGTTGAGCGGGTCTTGAAGTTTTGTTTATGATCAGCTGTTGAGCGGGTCTATTTTCTGTTTTTCTCGGGACTAGCAAAATGTAAGTGTGGGGGTATATTTGATAAACAATAAATGCTACATTTTTACACCCATATTTATACTAGCTAGATCCCGTTTATTGGCTAATAATATTGTTTTAAAGCCCTTTGTAGGGAATACAAGCAATTCCATTCATCTGGAGAAGAAATGACTAAACGAGGAGTTAATTGGCGTTTGGGAAAAGTTAACCAATATTGCTGCCAGCGGAACCACATGGCTACATTTTTCATGGCCGGGATGTTATTAAGCAAAACAAAGAAGCTGATTGCAAACGAGTCAGGCCCATCTGGGTTTAAAGATGAGTGACGTGGCCGCACCACCACCATATCTCGTTTCACATCAAAACAAGAAAAAGAAATTTTCATTTCTTATTCAAGCTCAAGCCGGTGCTGTTGTCTTCCATTGCATATGCAAGATCCAGATCGAGACATCATAGAAATGGGGTTTTGAGGTGGAGAAGAAAGACATAGTTTCTGCTGATATTTGGGGTTCGATTGATTAAGGGGTATGAACTGGATTCAGTGAACAATCAGCAAGAAGAAGAGGTTTTGACGGTGGAATCGGCTGATAAATTGTGGCTGTAACGAGAAGATTAAGCAACAGATGTTGGGGGTGTTGACTTAATTCAGTGACGAGGGGTTGTCGACATGTAATCGAAGGCTGAAATGGGTTCTGGCTTAATTTTCTATGGAATTTGAATCTGCTGGTGCTGGTGGAGTCTATGAGCAGCAACTCTTCTCAATCTCAACTGAGGTTGAATCTTCATACTATTAGCATCATCAAATTGTGAAATTCGGTCATCGTATGATCTGGATTTTTGGAATTCTCGATATAAATCAACAGGGGGTTAGTCGTGGGAGAGTTCGAGAGATTTTAATGTATTTAGGTTTTCTCCTGTTAGTCCTGAGGGAGTCTCTCCAAATCTCCGTTAGCCGTGGGGGAGTTTAGAGAAGTCTCCTAAACTCTCTAGAAAACACCTGTTAGTCGATGGGGAGTTTAAAAAAAGCTCTTGAACTCCCTGTTAGTCATAAAACCCTACAATACTATGGAGTTGGTTGCTTTGGGGAGTTCGAAGGAGTTTTTAGTGTATTTTGGTCTCACAAAAAATCTCTTAAAAGAGTAGAGATTTGGGAAGGAGTTTGGTGCGTAGAAAACCATAGGAGAAAGAAGAGGAAACGTTTTTTTTCCAGGTATGTTTTTTTTCTTCTTTGATTTCCATGATTGTTTATAATAGTTTGATTTGTGTACTATTTTGATTTTTTTTTCATATCTTTGATCTCCATGATTGTTTATTTTGATTGTGTGTATAGTTTTTTTTTGTGGGTACTCTGTCTCTATCAAAACCCTAATTTGTGGTTCAAAAGATCTTGGTAAGAAATTGCATGATTTGATTATAATGATATCTTTAAATTCAACCGTTGGAATATGATGAAATTTGAGTATGTCGTAGTTTACCTTGTTATAGAAGTACAGTAAAATTTTCACGCGGATCAGGTCACGTTTGCTACTGCAAAGCTTGCACAATATATGACTATGGTCTGCTGAGTTTAAATCCCGAATAGGGACTGATTCCTATTTATCTCATTCTCCGCTTATCAGACAAAGCTGAAATTTTAGTACGATGTTTGTATATATGAAGATTACCTACTGTAGAAATTTCATGAAGTTCTGATCACTTTAGGTACACCAAAGTGTGAGAAATCCGGAACTGAATTATGTATGCACGTATTGAAAGTAGTCGGGTTCTGAGTAATGTATCTTTTTAATGAACCGTTGGAATGCTATGATTTTTGAGTGTGTTGTGGAATATTGAGTTGTAAGTGTACCATAAAAATTTAAATAGGATCAGGCAAGTATTAGTACCGCAAAGATTGGACAATCTGAAACTGTGTTTCGGTGAAACAGAATTCCTTTACAGCTATCTTCATAATTTGTTATGTCATCATGCATTAATTGGCTTGCTACTTTGCATGGGTGTCATTGAGAATTACTATCACTTGTTAAGTCATCTTATTTAGACACATACTTCTCTTCTATTCTATATGCCAAAGTTCAATACAGTGGCGTACTTCATTCCGTATTGGCGTGTTTTAGCCAATTCATACGGTGCTTTTGTTATAATGATATCTTTAAATTCAACCGTTGGAATATGATGAAATTTGAGTATGTCGAAGTTTACCTTGTTATAGAAGTACAGTAAAATTTTCACGCGGATCAGGTCACGTTTGCTACTGCAAAGCTTACACAATATATGACTATGGTCTGCTGAGTTTAAATCCCGAATAGGGGACTGATTCCTATTTATCTCATTCTCCGCTTATCGGACAAAGCTGAAATTTTAGTATGATGTTTGTATATATGAAGGTTTCCTACTGTAGAAATTGCATGAAGTTCTGAGCACTTTAGGTACACCAAAGTGTGAGAAATCCGGAACTGAATTCTGTATGCACGTATTGAAAGTAGTCGGGTTCTGAGTAATGTATCTTTTTAATGAACAGTTGGAATGCTATGCTTTTTGAGTGTGTTGTGGAATATTGAGTTGTAAGTGTATCGTAAAAATTTCAAGAGGATCAGGTAAGTATTAGTACTGCAAAGATTGGACAATCTGAAACTGTGTTTCGGTGAAACATAATTCCTTTACAGCTATCTTCATAATTTGTTATGTCATCATGCATTAATTTGCTTGCTACTTTGCATGGGTGTCATTGAGAATCACTATCACTTGTTAAGTCCTCTTATGTAGACACATACTTCTCTTCTATTCTATATGCCAAAGTTCAATACAGTGGCGTACTTCATTCCGTATTGGCGTGTTTTAGCCAATTCATACTGTGCTTTTGTTGCAAGGAGTTGCTAAGGGATTTTCTTTGATTAACAATTTGGCTAAGTAGCTCTGTGTGTTAGTACTGTGTAATCTAGTATCACAATTTTTTATCATGTTTACATTAGATTGTTTGGTGTTATTACTATCCTTGTTTTGTTAAGTTCTAGTATTAGTCTAAGTACTAATGTAGCTAACATGTCACACCATAGAATGGAAAAATCCATCCAACCTGCTGAAAACAACAAGAAGAAAAAGAATGTTAGGAAGAATAAGAATACGGAACCGGAAACAGAAGTGACTACGAATTACAAACAATGGACAACTCGAGAGACTGAGAAATTATTGGAACTGTTGATAGAAGCTACACTTGAGAAGAAGAAAGACACTAGTGGATGTTTTACTAAGAGAATAGTGGAAGAGGAGATACTTCCAAAACTTAACCAAGCATGTGGTTGTGACAAATCTTTTGAGAACTATAAAGGGAAACATAGATAGCTGAAGACTAGATTTGGTCAATACCAGGATTTGTTTAAATCTTGTACTTCTGGATTCGGTTGGGATGATGCTAACAAGATGATTACTGGATCCGACGAGATGTGGAACAATTACTTTGAGGTATGTGTGTGTTACTTACTGAAAACTAAATTTGATATTTTTTTCTTCTATTTTGTGCAGAGTTCTAATTCATGCTTTATCCTTTATTTATTTTTTGTATGTTAACAGAGCCATCCAAACCAAACTAACTTAAGGTAAGATAATGGTAAAGACTATGGTGACTTTCTTATTGTTTTTGGGAATAAATGTGCTTCTGGAAAAGTTACAGTTGATCTTACCCATGAGGGTACAAGTGCTAGAACCTGTGATAAGGAAGATGAACAAGATGATTACTTCGATGTTGATTATACTCAATGAGAGCAATATGATAATGCTTTTAACGTATCATACGTGGGATATGGCTTAGAGGAAAGTGATGAACAAGATAAATATGAAACTCAAGATATGAACACAAAGAAAATTCCTGTCAGAAAAACGACACCAAAGAAAAGACCAAGGTGTGACATTGGTGACTCTTCTACATCAACTAATCCTACTGGGCAGTCTGATTATCTAGATAAATTGATTGCCAACAGTTCATCGATTGCTTCTTCTATTGATTCAATGCATGCTCTTATTGCGAAAGAGAAAGAAGACCGCAAAATTGAAAAAGAAATGCGCAGAATTGATAAGGATAAGAAAGATAACCAAGTATGGGATCTTGTTTATGGCATGAATGAAATTTCTTTGGAAGATAAGCTGAAAGTAATTGAAATGCTGGACAACAATCACAAGAAGAACTTATTCATACGTTTTACTCCTGAAGAGAGAAAGTTGTGGATTGGTTCAAAGCTAAAAGCATAAACCTGTCATCTTTGCAAGTTTCTATTAGGTTTAATGGGCTTTTAGAGTTACAACATTTGATCGTTTTTCTTCATAACTATTAGTATTTAATTTTTCTTTTCTCCTAGTTGAGAACTTATTGTTATGGATTGATTTCTACTAATTTTTATGGGTTGACATCTTTATGGTTATTATGATTGAATTTATGAACTTTATATTCTATATGCTTATTTTCTATATACATATACTTTTATGCTTTTCAAATAATGATGATTCTAATAAAAAAAAGTACTTTTATCATCTTTTTAGGTGAACATGTCTGATTTGGATTTATCTACTGATAGTGAAGATGAAGCCTTTGATACAGAATTTGAACTATCCATATTTTTGAATATACTTTCAGCGGTGCATTCATGGTTGATGGATATAATCAAGAAATTGCAATACATACAAAGTCAGCGTGTTGAAAGACCAATGAGACGCCCAGTTACTTTGTTTGGATATAACTATATAAGGAGAGTTTTGCGTCAAGACCCAGAAGACTTTCGAAGAAGTTATAGGATGTACCCTGATATTTTTCTAAAACTATGTTGTATCATTAGAGAAACTACATCATTATGTGATACAAGATGTGTTTCTATTGAAGAAATGCTTGGTACATTTTTACTCGTTGTTGGCCAAAGTTCACGATATTGCACAATACGTGACACATTTGGTCGCTCTCGGTGGACAGTTAGTAAAAACTTCAACAGGATGTTGCGAGCTTTAAATTCTATAGCTCCGAGGATGATGGCTAAGCCAACAAGTGCAACCCCATTTAAAATTCGTGAGAGTACACGATTTTATCCTTACTTTAAGGATTGCATTGGAGCTATGGACGGTACACATATCCCAGCAATGGTAGAGAAAAGAAATGCATCCGTTTATCGGAATCAACATGGAATTACATCTCAAAATGTGTTAGTGGTTTGCAACTTCGACTTGGAGTTCATATACGTGCTCAGTGGATGGGAAGGGTCTGCTCATGATTCGAAAATACTTAACGACGCAATGACAAAAAGAAATGGACTGAAAATACCGCAAGGTAATTTTACTTTTATCTAATGTGAAGTTTTGAGTTTTTTGGTTAAGTTATATACGGGTTCTACTTGACGAAGTTTTCTTTTTGTGTTTTATTCAGGTAAATATTACTTGGGGGATGGTGGGTTTGCAAACCGACGATATTGTTTAACACCATTTCGTGGCTAACGTTATCATTTGAAAGAATTTTCTGGTACGGGTAATCATGCGAAAAAGGCTGAATAATTATTTAACATGCGTCATGCTTCTTTGAGGAATGTAGTTGAAAGATTGTTCGGTGTTGTGAAGTCTCGTTTCTTGATCTTTAAGTCTCAACCTCCATTTCAGTATCAGGTGCAAGCGGAGATAATGACAGCTTGTGCAGGCCTACACAACTTCTTACGAAAAGAATGCCGTTCAGATGAGTTTCCGGTTGAGGAAGAGGAAGATAGCCATCCATCAACGCTTGTAAATGACGATGAAATTTTGACACAACAAACTCAAGAACGTCAAGAAGCTAATGCATGGAGAAAGAGTATAGCGGATGATATGTGGGAAAATGTTCGTGAACAAAGGGAGTTAGAATTGTATGGAGACCGTTAAATTGAAGGGAAAAAAAATTATCTCGTTGCACAAAATAACATACTATTGATACAGAGATACGATCATTTTCATTTATTTTTTTCTTTTGATTAAAGATCAATGTTATTTGCAAATAAGGGTTTATTGTTTCTTAAAAGAGAATGAGTTAGGAGTGAACTCTCTCAAACTCCCCCAAACTCCCTCTAATAAACTCTCTCAAACTCCCTACACTCCCCCAAACTCCATGAACTCAAAATCACAAAAATCTCTCAAACTCCCTACACTCTCTCAAACTCTCTCAAAATCCCTGAGATTTAAAATACACTCAACTCCCCCGAAATCACTCGAGGACTACCCCCCTGCAAGACTTGGTTTAATTGAGGAAGGTGCATAATGGGTGTAGTCTGATGGTGTTGATCGAGGTTGCTGGATATGAGAACATATGTGGCATCAGGGAGAAAGAAATTTGTTGCTGCCATGGTCATGCCTATGAAGAAGGAAGAAGGTGGTTGTATGGAGATGTTAACAGCGTCAACATATTTGGGGCTTGGTAGTTCGTTGGATGTTGCATTACTGCCATCAGTGTATGCAGGCAGCTCGGTTTTGAGATGTTTGAACTGATTGAAATGGGAGCGGTACTGTAGCCGAGATTAGAGGAAAGTGAACTGAGATTTTGAGAAGATTTAGAGGGCTTGAAATGGAGTTGATTTGCAGTAGCGAAGCTAGGTCTGAAAATGGGTTTAAATTGAATTGCTCAATTGTGAAATTCGCAGAACAACAACATGTGAAGGTGTGTGTTTACTGGATGTTTGTATCGGTAATTGGCTGGAGTCTGTGTAACCAGCGGTGATGATATGAAATATGGATATGGTGCATATACGTACATAATTTGAAGTTGGATTCTGTGGCCGGAGTTTTCTAATGGCATGAACTTGAAAATGGGTGTTGTGGTTGGATTTACGAAAGGCCTGAATTAGAAATGGGGTTTGCAGTTGGACTGGGTTCTGGAGGTGCTTGAACCAGTCACGAGGAGAGAATGCAGATAGATATAAACAGGCAGCAACACGGATGCGAGGGGAGGCCGCACTCAGGGAAGAAAACTATGGTTTTCTGTTTTACTTTTATACTTGCTATGATTTGCTAAACTACTGTTAGGGTGAAGGATGAACTTGTAGGTTTTATTTGCTCATGTTCTAAAACAAGGGTTTCTACCAACTTTGAGCTTAATATTATTTGTTTGAGTTTCTCTACAATGATTTATCTTCTATTCAATTTATCATATTCTATGCCATGTATAGTCTATTGTTAGGTTGATAGAAATATTCACTGAACCTTGTTATTGATTGTTTTATGAACATTCGAAGACTATGTATGCCATATATACTTAGTACTAGGGATTTCTACCTTAGGTTGAGAACAAACAATCTTTTATGATAACTTTTGTCTACAAGTCCTTAACGAAATATCTTCTGTGTGTTAGTAGCTAGGTTTGCCACTATGCACAAGTAAACTCGAGACCTTGTGATAGAATATAAGTAAAAATAGCTTGCAACGGATTCCGAAGCCTTAATAGTTCCACATCCCTGATGTACAATCTTTAGAAATTTGTTGTATTCGACTTGTTAGCTTATTTTCTTAGTACAACAATCTCTGAATATTGAATTGGTTGGTTAGTTTTTGATATTGATTAGTAGTAGTTTTCACACTCCTTGAGGGAACGAACCGTGCTTGCTATTGTGTGCTATTTTTGACACCATGCACTTGCGGTAAAACAAAGTCGGGTTTCCGACCCATCAACGAAGCAAATCAAAAAGATATAAAATCAATAAGAAAATCTTTTTGTCTTTAAATCTTCGATAGTCTTCAATATATGATCGATCACACACAGAAGAAAGTCTGTTAACAATGGATGATCACTAGTCAATGTCAGATCTAAAATCAGATCTGAACTACCACTAATCTTTGGATCTACTTTAAGTGTGACCTTATGTCAGGAGAGAAGGCTCTCAAGAATAATCAAACTAGGTGCAATAAAGATTTAACAACCGTTAGTCAATCAAATCAATAATCGAAAACTAATATAACAATACAATTATAGTTTCCCACCAACGGTACTAATAGACGCTTCTTGATCCCAAAGAAGTCTTTAAACTAGCGTACGTAAGAGATTTCGCCTAATTAGATTACTCTCCACTCCAAGATAGTATTACAAATAATACTATTAGTCTGCTAAAACAATGACTACAAAATGAGGTGTCTGTCCAGGATAAGTTTGTAAGAAGAAAAACTTTCAATATTTATAGACTAAGGTAGTTTGGACACCAAGGAATTTCCATAACCGAAAATATTCTCAAGATATGCAATAAGCATCTAGAATCGGTTTTGTCTAATTCCAATAAATATCCAACTGTACAACCAAAACCACTCTTGGAAAACTCAATATGATCTAGCACTTAACTAATATATATTTCTAGAGATATGTTTTGTTTGCTTGTAAAACAAAACGTATATATTCGAGAATCTCAAAAAGATTCTTAAACATTTTGGTTTGGTATCTCACCTTGAGTAACAAGGAATATCTTTGAACAATAAAAATAAGATTTGTGCTCATGTTCAAATTACTCATTATGTCGACATCTTGAACTTTCCTATTAAGTAAACCCAATTTCCAAAATCACACAAACCTTAAAGTGTACTTGACTAAAGAAATCGGTTTTGCATATTGAAACCGGTTCTACCATGACTCCTAATGAAGGTAGGGATCGGTTATACCTTGACTCTAAATATATGTACGGATCGGTTCCACCGTGACTCCCAACATAAGTTAGGATCGGTTCTACCTTGATTCCTTATATAGGTTATGATCGGTTCTACCTGGACTCCCAGCATAAGTTAGGATCGGTTATAACTTGATTCCTAACATAGGTTAGGGTCGGTCCAACAATAGATCTTCAATGAAAACTGGACCCTCAATTTTATTGATTTCTTTCAACTACGAAACAGGTGCGTAAGTCTACTTCTTTAAACTCATGTAGTTAAACATAGTTTTCAAAGCATGAATCAACCCTAAGTTCACCACATAATCTAGTAACAAGCTACAAAGATTATGTTGATGTCGCAATTATGAAGTTCAAAAGATAAGCATTATACTTCATAATATAATATACCAATACAAGGAATTCACTACTATTGATATATTCTTCCTTGACACTTTGATCATGATAAGATGATAAAGTTTTTAATACAAGAATTTCATGTACATAACTTCACATGTTATGTTTTCAATCAAAACGACTTGAAAGCAACGATATAGAAACAGAAACAAGTCAAGTCATGTATTACTAATCTCGAGTGTAGATGTCTTCGTTGATGTAGATACGTCTTCGGATTATTCAGGTTTTCAGAGTAATACTTGTAGGTCTCAACATTTCTAGACTTCCTAGTCTAACTTAACGAAGTTGACTCTAGTAATTTAATCAAGCGACTTATGAGTTTCGATATTAAAATATAACAACCAATCTTGAAATGCCAACGCTCGGCGGGTTCAACCTAGCAGTACTTTAACAATCTCTACTTTTGTCAATATTAGTGACAAACTTCTAATACATATGGAGAATACACTAAATAAAAAATAAAGATATTACATCACATTACATAACATTTAACTCATTCTTCATACGCTTGATTCCAAGTTTCAACAACACAATAACTTGCACATATTCAAAAATAAATGTCATTGTTGACGCATTTGAATAGCAAAATCTTTATCCCCCCTAAAGAAAAGCTAGGTAGATATTAAATCCGAATCAATTTGTTTTTCCCTTTTGTAGTATGAAATACCACACAACATGATGATATGTTCCCCCCCTTAGTCTATGCTTTACTCTTTTGTTAGATATATACCTTTCTCAGTGATTGTAAATCACATGTATACCCCATAAATTTATTCTTATTTTTGTCACAAAAATGACAAAGAAAAAACAAAAGAGCAAACCGAGAGTATCTTACAAGCTCATAAGAACTCATACAACCTATAAGAGTTAAGCACGAAGATTTAACATACCATTTTAGATACGCAATACTAAAACCGAAACTACCTAAGTAATTTTTTTTAGCACCCTATCAAGGAAACAATTGCCCGAAATAATTTTCCCTTTGATTTGATAAGCCAATCTGAAATCAGAATTAACATAGTTACTTATCAAGATCCAATTATTCATAAATAATTGTACCTCATTTAGACAAGACAAAACTAAGTTAGATAACTAGTTTTCTTATCAAGGAACCGATTAAACTTGAATAACCATACCTCGTTTTGATAAGCCTAAAAGAAGACCAGATTAACTTAGTCTTATTAGGAATCAATTGGACTAAAGTAATTGAACTTCCTATTTCGCTAAGCAAAGACAAAAATCAAACTTGACTTAGTATTTTCTAACCGGAACCAATTGAAACAAATAATTGTAGCATAATTCGTTAAGTAAAAGCAAGAATAGGCAATTAAATCAGCCTTTCTTAACAGTAAAACTTTTAACTAACACAAATATAAATCGTTACCTTACTATTCGATATGACAAACTAAGATCCGAATGGATCAAGTTTTCATATTAGGAAATATCATCTGAATAATTCTTCCCTCGATTTCTACATCCACTCACCCCACAAAGATATGATGTTTAAGCACCAATTCAATATAGAACTCTCCACATGTTTGTTGTTATTCCCTGCAAGACAAAAGAATAACAAGCAAAACAACCTTTACCAGGGAAAGGTCGACAAGGTCTTAGCTATTACGTGCCAATATGAAAGAGCTAAAACTGAAACTCGTATGTATATTAAATACACAACTTATGAAACATAAATTGATAATAGTATTATTGTGAATTCACACATTAGTTTGATCAGTATCTACTTGTAATTATTTGATAAAGCATCTCACTAGGTTAGATCTGAAACCTGCTATATCAAAAAGTCACGTTTATCATAAGAGATATACATATTATGAGATCGAAAATATTAGGATTTTTGAAAACCGAAATAATATCTCATAAATTGGAAGCAAAGTAAAAGAGATAATCATTTAAATCAAGCAATGCAATTGTAACTATCAAAAGAATGACACAAGAATTTAAAATAAAAACTTAATCATTCATATTATTGATAGTTGAATAAACTTTACAAAAATATTGAAGACAATCAACATATAGTTTATTCATATAAAAGACATATAAGAATTGAATCTTATAAAGTCTTTATGAAGCATCTTAGTCCTTCATATTCTCAACACTTGATGAATCTAGGTTAACACTTCCACTCTCGAGTTTGTGAATCTCCTCTAGTAAGGTAACCTTGTTACTTAACCAGAATTTCTTGCAGTTGAGATGTGTCGGTGAATGACTCTGCAAGTGCATGCAACTACGTTTAGCTTGAACACGTAATCGAGTCATATTCTCAACACACTGCTTCTTCTTTAGCAATATTTGCTTTTCCTTTTTGCTAAGACAATATGTCTTCTTGTGTGTTTTTTTTTTGCCTCGAGATGGTGTAGATCTATTCAAAAAAAAAATCTTTCAGATCAAACACCTTTGAAAGAGAAGACACAAATCCCGATTCATAGTTTAGTTCTGAATAAACTGTGAGACAGAAACATTTATAAATATCCAAAAGAGATTTCGATGATGCACACTTTCGAAAATATAACATTCCTAAAAATCAAGAATATTTTTAAGATATTTTCGCTAACTAGATTTATCTCCATACTCTACACATGTAGTGTCTTATCTTGCTTCCTCACACACAAAAATGGCACTCTTCGTGAGGATGCACTCCTAATATCGATTAGGGTGTATAAGTATGAGAATTACTCTCACAATGAGTTTAAGAACACGTATAGTATTCTAGATCTAGTGAAGTATGTCCCTTTGGCCTTCTCTTATGACCTTGATACATAGAAGATCTTCGAGATTATTTTTCAGATGACTCTTATCATAATTTTTCATCATATTCGTGACTTGCATAACTTTCAGTTTAAGAAGAAGAATTTCTCTTGAACATGACCCAATGATATTATGATTACCTAAATTGCACGGTCGAGTCTCAACAATTCTTGGATTCTCGACAGTTAAGCACTAATTCGTTCTCTCTCTTGTTGCATTGGTAGAATTCCTAACATCGGTAGATGTATCCATTTTCAAAATGGTTGGATTATAAATGATATGTGAGGGAAACAACTCACCAACTAGTGCAATATTATTTGTATTATCTTCTTAAGAGTTATATGAGTCTGAGGTCTCATCAAGAGTTACATCAAGATCATTAATTTAGTGTATTTTCTCAGATTAGGACAGTCTTTAGCCAAATGACCGAAAACTTTACACTTGAAGCAGTAAGGATGATTTTCATCATCATCCTCTTGATATTTTATGTTATTGGCTGGTACTCGATCATGAGGATGAGTTGGATGATGATTATCCTTTACAAATCTTTTATTTCTTCTTTTTAAGAGATCTCAAAATTGTCGGGTAATCAATGACATTGTTGATCAATATCGTCACGTGCAATCATTTTATTTGGATTGTCTACTAGTCTAAACTTTTCCTCTTAAGCCTTAGGATTTATTTCAGCTATAAAAGCAATACCCTTGGGATGATTATATTGGGAATTATGATCAAATATCTCTAGATTTCCAACAAGAGTGTTGCTGAAAGAGTCGAAAGAACATTTGCTTCCATGATTACATGTTTCTTAGAATCATATCTGGATGGCAACGATCTGAGAATTTTTCATACTATATCATTTTCAGAAATAGTATTTCCAAGAGAGAAAGAAGCATTGGAAATCTCATAGTGTTTAACATGAAACTCTTCAAAAGAATCGTTATCATCCATACGAAGGTTTTCCCAATTAGAAGTGAGGGTTTGAAGTCTAGCTTCCTTTTCTGATGTATTTCCTTCGAATACAGTCTGAAGATTATTCCATGCTTCTTCAGAAGTTTGACACATGGAGATATGATGTTGAAGATGTCGGCCTACAACATGAATAATATCATTCAAACCATCTGAATTCTTCTTTGCAAGAGATTTTTCTTTACTTGAGTAATCAGCTAAGCGTTTAAACTCGGTTTCCGTACATTTCACTTCCGGACGATCATACCCATCAACGAATAATAGCTAAGTATTAAATTCGCGTGACTGAAGAAAAGATCTCAAAGAAGACTTCCACTACAGATAATTGTTACTATCGAATCTTGGAGGTACGTTAACATAAAACGATTCATGTGAACTCTAATTGATGTCTTATAGGTTGGAACGCACCAAACAAAATTTGTTAGATTTTTTCATGTTTTCCTGCTCTGTCACCAGTTGAAATGACGAGGTACCAAGTACACCATAATGTTTTTGATATCAACCTATAAGTCTGTTAGAGAAATGCTCGGTTGAACCCACAAGTTTTGCTATCTCAAGCTTGTTGTCAATGTTAGTTGAACAAAACTATATCTTGATTTCTACTATACTAAGTGAAGTCTTAGACTAGTATTAGAAGTGTGCAGTTGAGTATCAGACATCACTCAATAAACCTTGAAGATTGGAGATCAAACGAAGACATCAACGAGGAATTCATAAACAAAGGTATGTGGTGACTGATTTCATTTAGAACTCTTGTTCGATTCTACCTTTTTAATCTATCGAAACAAGTGTTCACTCTATGGAGCAATTCCTATGATTGTAAATGTACATTTATTTATATCTCGAGGATATTTGAGCCCATGAATTTATTGAAAAAGACCTTTATCTCTGGAATGTCCTCATGTTGTAATGAATGAGCATACGAATTCAACGAGCCAAGAATCGCTCAATTCCGAGTTATAACAAAGAAGCAATGAGTGATTTATTGAAGCAACATTTATATAAGTGTTGTTGTTGGTGTTGCATTTTGTGAATAGGAAACAATCCACGAACTATTTGTAACGGTTCACGAATTTGAGCGCAAAAACGTGACAAGTTGCTTTTTTTGGTCAGGCTTTTGATGTTTCCTCTTCAATACACCATTGATTACCATATTAAAATGTGTGTGACTAGAAATAAACCGTGTTGTAATGGCACTGCCTTGATCATGATCTTTGATAAATATATCAGTGTTTGTTAAATTACCCGAACCTTCTAAATTATTGGTGGTGCACTTGCAGGAAAAAAACTATCTTATGTTTCCTCCTCCGTTTGAAGACCCTATTTGTAGTTTTGATAACGACATACTTTGTGGTGTCATTTAATATATAGAATTTAGATAACTTTTTACTCTCATTGATTCTTGTTTTATAAAACAGGTAAAACTCCAGAACTACAAATTTTAGTACCAACAAAACTCTTTGGGTTATAATGAATTCATCAACTTTAGTTATGATACGGTAGTTATGATACGCAAAATTCCTCAAAAATTTCCACTAAGCATTGAATACATGATATTTGTCAAATAAAAATTCGACATTAGAATTGAAAAAAGAACTCAACTGTAATTTTTTGCACCTTTATTTCAAAATTACGGCTAGTATATGCCATTGCTCAACATTAGACTCTGTTAGAGTTAACAAAAAATGTTTCTTCATGGAACCTTATCATATTTGACTGGTTCCAAAATAGATTTTTTATTTATTTTTATTTTATGTTGAAATTTTCTAATGTTATTATTTCGTTGATGAAGGATGACTAATTCATTAAATAAACTATACATGTTTTTAACTCCGAAAAATATATGATGGTCTTTATTTATTCTTTTATCACATTTAATTTTTTCTTATGATCATCATGACGAGAGAATCTAATCTATGTATATGCATAATGAAAAGAAGTTACAATTCTTACACCCGTCAGATTTTTTTGGCTAGGATGGAATTAAGATGGTAGGATACAACGTTTGTCTCTCAAAATGTTATCCGACCGTCCAAGACTCAAAAACTCCTTATATTTTGTATCATAAATGTTTTAAACTCCTTCCTAAGTTAAATTGTAATTTATTAAAAATACAATTTATGCTAAAGTGTATTATATAGAACGCGCACTTGGAGGATATAAATTACTATCCCCATCCAATAGTTTATGCTAAGGAGTATTTTTTGTGGTGGAAATACGAAACTACCTTTTAAAAAAATTAAAACTAAATCAGACCCAAATATTCCCCACTCCCTTTCAAATTCTAAATATTCCCCACTCTATTTCAAATTCTCTTTTTCTTCTCTGCTGGCTTCTCACTTTGGAAACTATTTTTTTTTTACATTCAGAAGTGATGAAGACCATGCCGGAAATGATGAAGACCATGTCGGAATTGATGAATTCCATGCTGGAAATGATGAAGACCGTGCCGAAAGTGATGAAGACCATGCCGAAAATGATTTTTTTACATCGCTGACATTGTATTAGTATGAACACCATGCCGAAAAATGGTGCCGGCGTGCTTGATAAATAACTTACAATACCGACATTGTAAGTTGACGATACTCATTTTGGCATTGATTTTGTCGACATTTTGTAAGTTGAGAGTACTCATTTTTCAACCAAATTCCTATTACCTCAAAAAATTTCCTTATACTCTCGCCCAAGTAAAGTGATTATGATTTATAATTAACCACTAAATATAATTAGTGAGAGATAGATTATGAATTAGTTAAAATACATAGATTACGAGTGGCTCTGATTTACTATTTAAATCCCATTTTTTTCTTTCGTATATTCCCAATTAGTAAAAATATCCCACAATTTTGGGTTCTTAATATATGGAGGTTCTGTTGTACCCCAGTTAATCTGGTACTCCAACGTCCAAACTGGTACCAAGGGACCCAAATAAATTTAGAATCTCGGCGTCATCATGGGCAGGAGGCAGAGCAACCCAAACCCTATAGCTCGTCTATTAGGCCCAACACAACTACGACAACTTTACACTCTCAGACTCGTCTATTAGTTCCCCATTAACTCAAAAACTTGCACTGTTTTCATCAGCAACAAAATTTTTTCCAAGAAAAGAAAAACAAAAATCACCACGAAATTCCTTTCTCAGTCATGGAAAATTTGATAACAACGTACAAAGACGATGACGATACAGATGATACCTCTAGTAACAGCAACAATCATGTTCCAAGTGATAATCTCACTCCCACCGAAACCCTAACGCCTATTTTTGAAGCCATGGTCACCGAAAAAAACGGAAATTCTTCCCCGAAACAAGAAGTTAAAGAAGAAACCGAAATCTCAACAGAGATGAGCGAGGATGTCGAATTAACTGAAGATGAAAACCTAACTCAGAATCAGCAATTATCCTCTGAAAAAGTTACAACTACTCTTTCAGACGACGAAGATGAAGAAGATGATGATAATGTGATAAATAGCCCTAGAAAAAAGAGAAGATCTCTTGCTTCGTTCACAGATAATGATCAATTAACTCCTGTAATCACATCTAATCAAGTAGAAGAAGAAGATGAAGAGGAAGGAGAAGAAGAAGAATCAAAGAAATTGGAACAGATTCCTCTTCCTTCATTGACAGCACCAACAGTGAAGAAACCTAAGAAGAAAATAAGCAAAGCTAATAGCGTTTGGACAAAACCAACATCAAGAAAGGGTAAAAAGAAGAATAAATCTAATGGTAATGGCAATGGGAGTGGGAATTGCAACGGAAACAACAATGGTAATCATCATAATGTGGTTTCTGCAGCTGAAGATACTGTTTTGATTACTCCCATTCCTCGATTTCCTGATAAGAATGATGATTCAGTAGACATGAAGATATGCCTATCTAAGGTGTACAAAGCTGAGAAAGTTGAACTAACTGATGATAGACTATCAGCTGGAAGTTCTAAAGGGTATAGAATGGTTAGGGCAACAAGAGGGGTCGTTGAAGGAGCTTGGTATTTTGAAATTAAGGTTGTAAACCTTGGGGAGACTGGACATACTAGGTTGGGTTGGTCTACTGATAAAGGAGATTTACAGGCACCTGTTGGGTACGATGGATATAGTTTTGGGTATAGAGATGTGGATGGTAGTAAAATTCACAAAGCTCTTAGGGAGAAATACGGGGAAGAAGGTTACGTCGAAGGTGATGTAATAGGCTGTTATATTAATCTGCCTCAGGGAGGTTTATATGCTCCAAAACCAGTGCATTTATTTTGGTATAAAGGCCAGAAATATTCTTCAACACTGGAGGCGAAGGATAAGGAAGAGGCGGCCAAAGTGGTACCCGGTGAGTGATTACTGTTTAGATTTTCATTTTCCCTTGCTGCGTTGCATTGCCTTACCATTACAGAGTATTGCTTGTGGATAATTTTTCTTATGCTTTTGTATTGTTTGGTGGTTTGAATTCCACCAAGTTAGCTCTCTACCTACAAAGTTTACCTGTTTTGTAGATAACCAGCGTTGAACATCAATTACACTTGGGACTAGTTAATCTTTGGCGAATAAAACTAATTCATTCGTGTTTAATAGCTTATGGTCTAAACTCTAAACTAACTAACCTCTATAAAAAATGTGCATTTCGAAAATTTAAGAGGTCATCTGCATCCGGCAGTATAAGATTATGCTTCAGATGTACCGAATGACATGTATGATATAGATGATTACCCCAGTGACCCTTTTGTTTGATTATTAGTTATTCATGTGAAGCCATTTTTGTTAGATGGTTACTGACTTAAGTACTGCCTAATTAATAAGTTTCGGTTACCACTTACCAGATAGTGTTGTCAACACAACTCTTGAATTTTATGTTTCTGTTCTTGATTATCCTATGCTATAGTCCAAGTGTATAGGGTTTGTTCTTTTAGCCAGGAGTGTAATTTGGTGTTTTTTCTTCACAGGAAGTGAGATATGCTTCTTCAAAAATGGAATATTTCAAGGTGTCGCTTTCAAGGATCTGCCTGGGGGACGCTACTACCCTGCTGCTTCTATGTACACGCTCCCTAACCAACCAAACTGTGTGGTCAGGTTCAATTTCGGCCCTGATTTTGAATTTTTCCCCCAAGAATTTGAAGATCGTCCGATACCCACTGCGATGATTGAAGTTCCTTATCAACAAGTTGAAGCTAGAGTGGAGAATGGTGAATCGCTTGAGAAGAAATAGTGGCAGAGCTTCCTTTTAAACATTGTATCCCAGTATGGCTAAGGTGTGCACGAGACTTCACAATTTAAGGTCTCATTTTTTCTATTCATTTCGTATACTATGGCATTATAGATAGATGAGAAAGTTTTCTTCAAGTTAAAGCAGACTTAAGTTGGTCGCCTTTTCATGCCTGGTGACAATGTTGCATATATTTTTACAAAACCCTGTATGTGAACTTAACCCCGAGCCTACAGGGCCTTGTGGATGTACCAACTGCTTAAGAACCCCCTTGTTCCTGTGAGGGGATTCGGAGGGGTAAACCATCAGGAGGAAACCCTTCTTTTAACCACATGTTGCAAATGTGTTTAATTAGTAACTATATACTTGCAAAATTCCAAAATTATCATTGAAATGTTGGAAGTTTGAATCGATCTAATTACTATTTAGCTTTGTTTTACCTCCATTAGTGCCAGCACTGTTTATTTTTTGTTGTTGTTGTATTTGCTCATATCGTGAACGGCATTGGAAAGAAAGCAGTCACTGTGCTTGTAACTGACTTTTTCCTTTCCCTTTTCTTTTGCATAAGCTATACCATAATAGTTAGTTATATGTGCAAAATTTTAATTGCATGCATTTTTTACCTTTCGTAGAACATCAGAATGATCAGAGTACAAATGACACAGTTTTTTTTCCATCATATCATACATGGCCTAAAGTTAGGTAGGATAGTGTTGGAAAAACAGAGATTCCAAGGTACACCTCCACAAACAAACTTTGTGCAAGATTCCGTATTTTATGCCAATAAACTCATGACATCCATTTACTGAGTCGTCATGTGTTGCAACATAAAGAAAGTCCAGGCTGCTTATAAGCTTGGGCTTTCTTAACAGGGCTCATTTGACGTCTTAGTACATGGATGTCATGATTCTGGTGGGTCAAAATATGAAATGTTTTCCACATAAGCAACTTGTACAAAGTTCATCTTTCTAAGGATCCCTTCAGGATGCTACGGAACCAATCAGGTTTGTGATAAAAAACACCCACCAAAAACTTAGGATGCTACGGAACCAATCAGAAAGAAATTTGTTCTTTCTTGCTGTGACAACAATCATATATAGGGTGTGATGGTGTGTGTTGGACACCACTGTTGTAGCAAACGGTTGGGTAATGTCCCAACAGACGCCTCATGGTGTCAATGTAAGGACTGCTGGCATTTGATCCACACAATCAATAGTTGTAAGCAAAATATCACACGCATAAAATATGCGCTTACTGACCAATCTGCATTTTAGCCTCAAAGTGCAAATATTTTTTTTGCCTGCTGACTGCATTTTAAAGCCAAAGTGGAAATTTCTGCAGTTTGGCCTCCAGATGTAGGTTTCCTCCCAATTTCTGGCATGTTCACCTTGCAATGCAGTATATCAGACTGCAATCTCTAGTAATGCTAGCTGACCACCGCAAACCTCACCTTCACCTGGGGAAGTTATGTCCCCTGACCCCTACAATCCCTACCATTGACACCAAAAAATGTCTGTTTGGGACGTTACCAGTTCTTGGTATTAGTATTTGTCTCCAACAGACACTGTCATCCATATGTACAACTGTTGACGTTCTTGTAGCAAGAGAGAACAAAAAATATTGTAATTTGTCTGCAAGGCGTCCAGTTCTTAGCAAATGTTCTTTTGGATCAATCGAGTTATCATAAACTTGATTAGTTAAACTCCATTGTATCATTAGAGAGTGATTCTTTTCAGAAACGCGTATTGACTGGTACAACATTGCTTAAAATATAGCATTTTGCCAGGAGTCTTGGTTATCATTAAATCTAAACCCTAGTTTTCTAACATTCAATTGCAGCTCTAGATGGATGACATAGATTAAGAAAGAAAGTCAACAGGACTGTCATATGATTCAATCCAGTAAGAAATTATATATTTTATTATCTTTTTCTTTTTTAATCTGAATAACTCAGGGGCATCTATGATGACCATTCTTGCAACTGATGAGAGCACTTTTTTGGTGCAAGTGAATCGAAGTGCTGTATGAGTTACTCGATAGTTTGGTTCTATTAGGCAGAGCTTTCTTATTTAGTGATCTCTTTATTCCCCAATCAGCTGTATGCTGTCATTATAGTGAATTAATAAGAGAAATATTCAATGATCATCATAAAATAACTAGTATCACTGATTCTAATGAATACAGGAAACAGTGGGTGGCCTATATTTATAATAAGTGTACATTCTAACAATCTCAAATTCTGCCTTTTCTTAAAAGAACTTTGCAGTATCAACCTGATGTTATGACCTTGTCGTCGGAGTAGTAGTTGACATTTGCCTAGTCGAATATGTAACTGTAACAGGGAGAACAAAGATGTAAACTCCTCAAGTCTATTCTAAGATTCTTGTGTTATCATGAAATTTTGTCATGCTTGTTACAGATGGCAGGCAACCGAGGGGACATCACTTCTCTTTGAAACTATGCTTGAAGAGACAAATAGTAGTAAAACAACACAATTTTTAGAGGTAAAATTCTTGTTTGTGGGTGTTTTATCCGACTCGTAATACTCATGAAGATCTATCCATCATCCCTAACAGGCAATTTAATGTTACCAACAATCTTTTATGACTACATTATGAGGTGTACTAGTAGGGCCTGACATCCCATGCCTGTTTTTTTAAATTGTACATTTGGTAATTAAGATTGTTAAATATCTCCTGTATCATGTTCTCCTGTTTGTTGAGAATCTGATGCATTATGACCAAAGCGTTCCGATATCTAAAGCTGCTCATGGATGACTAACAGAGATGGTTTTACTTCCTTATCATTGTTTTGGTCATATGGGTAATGCATATACCTTGTGGTTTCTTACTATCCCTTTACATAGCCATGTGATTAATTTACTTAATGTCATTATGTGCTTCAGAAGTTTTTCTTTTTGATCCGTCTTTATGGTTCCAATTGCATTTTCCATCTGAAAATCGAGAAAAAAAACCTCTCCCTTTTCTGCTTTGGGTTTGATCATGCTATGGCAGGTATGAGGAAATTGTCTATGCTTCAAAAATTTGTCTTACATTTTTGAGCCCAACAGAGAGGATAGCAGTAATTATTTGTTTTATAAGCTGTGTCAGGTATTAATTCTACATGATTCCTATGTGGACTTGGTAATACAGCGTGATTTGTGAATTATATCATTTCTACATGCAAGGAAATATAGCATAGTGGGAAGAGTGGTTGACGTGCCTTTGGATCTGAAGGGATGAGGGGGGATGGAATGCTGGTAGTAGGCCTTGAAGTTATTCATATGGTTGTGGGTTAGGAATGGAACAAGGTGATATTCTTTGCACAATTGTGATTTAAGGGATTTCCTTTCCGGTATCTGAGTAATATTTGGTGGACTGTAAGTAGTTCGATGGCTGCTTAGACATGGATGCTGAGTAATATTGACAGTGACTATGGTGCAATGGATCTCAAGAGTGGAAATGAATCAGTGAGAAGTGATAACCCACTGGTTAGCTCAAGAATGGGGGGGCAGGTCCACTAAACCTTTTACTATCTGTATTAAACCATGATGTTACATCTTTCAAGTGATCAACGTATTTGCTTTTGGTAAAAAAAGGAACAACTTTGCTTCTTTCCCTTGTGCCATAACTTGTGCATGATGATTAGAATCAGGTAAGTTATAGTTACCGCCATTAGCAAATCGTTGGTAGCTGTTGTGAGCGATTATCGCTGACAACCGAGAAGGTATTCTTTTTTCGTGGAAAAATGCTGCTTGACGTGGGAGAATCGGAAGGTAACTTTCAGTTTTGGCTTCGGAATTAAGCTTAGTCTGATCACCATCAATGTCGTGTTTTAAGTGAAAAACAAGCACAGGACCATTCTGAAGATCAATAGGAAACTTGGCACATGTTACACAGTACAGGAAAAAGACCAGAGCTTCTGGATTAAAACTTCAATGGAGTACAGTAAGAAGTATCCGTAATAAATCAAAAAAAATTTGGGTCAAAGTAGTTATTATTGTATAATAAGATAGTGAAGTTTTAGTAACTTGCACGGCCTGTAATGGCTTTACAAGTAAAAGAGATAAGATTAGGGATTGGCTAAAGTTAAATAAGTCTTGTTCAAAAACAGTACATTGTTTCCAAATTTAAAGGATTTTATAGTGCTATATATTTTTTCTTCCCCAACATCATCATGTTCGTAGTACTCAACGCCTCTATACGTAATCTATTAGTAGCTACTAGCTGCATCCAATTCCATTCACCATCCCTTCTTCTTTACCTACCTCAAAATTCAAGGCATCAACCAATTAAATCGCCACACCAGAACACATTTCAGTACCCACCGATTCTCCAACTGAGTCAAATCGGCCTTTCGTTTCATTGCCCCACGTTTTTGTGAAGGTCTATTCTTGGGACTTATTATTACTCTGTTTTTTTTTTTGGCCTGAATTTGTGGGGAGACTTGCTCACTTTCCCAAATAGTCCAAGTCAAGTAGTACACCATTTACAAAGAAAATGGGTAAATTTTTTTAATAAAATTAAGCTGCTGTAGTAATGGTGGGGGCGTTTTTTTTCCAGTAAAATTCTGTTCTCTTCTTCCTCTCTCTCTCAAACCATTTCAAAAAAATGGAATCAACAGACAAAAAACATAAACTAAAACTGTGGGGTTTGTCTGGATAGAAAGTCTGATGATGTAACCTAATAAAAAAAATGATGCAAAACTGAGTTATATGGAGTGAGAGCAAAAAGAAAAAAATTGAATATTTTTGTTTGTGATAAATAAAGACTGGATTTTTATTTATTTTCTTCTTATTATAAGTTAACCACACCCAGAGAATCCAAAGGTGTATGTGTAGAATATATAAATAAAGCCAACCAGCAAGGTAGAAGAAGAAAGCCGCCATTGAAGAAGTTCGTTATCAAACATTCTTGACTGTTTGATTAAATGGGTGTCCTCAGTTTAGATACTGTAAGAGCTTACTTTTCTTGCATTACCTTACTGAGCTATGTTATCATCATACTTTGGTATCTTATTTGTTTTGTTTTAATTGTTGGTTTTGTGTGATTAATTAGGTTGTGATGAAGAAAGAAGAAGCTGAAAGGGATTTAGAAGAAGGGAATAATCAAGTAGAAAAGAACAGAAAAAAGGAAAAAGAAGATTTGAATCATATAGATATAGAAACAGATGATGATGATGAAGAAGAAGAAGAAGAAGAAGAAGAAGAAGAAATGAAGAAATTTGATGAAGCAAAATTAAAAGATAAGCCTTTAGATAAGAATAACAGTAATGAATTTAAGGTTAATATGTTACAAACTTTAAATCCAACAAATCCATTGAGGATTGTAATTCAAGGTGCTTCTCAAGTACCTATTCCACCTCCTTCAACTGATCATCGCCATCAGATGCAGTCTCGTCATGTCCCACAACCTCATCCTCATCCAAATACTCCACCACAACAAGTAAGATATCAAATTTATCAATTTTCATGTTGATTTTGGTTTTGTTTAATCTAATTTTTGCGGGGTATTGATTGGTTTGTTCTATGAAACAGAATCAAGTTTTGGAGATACCAACATTGAATTCAACAACATATACAAACAGGATTTCATTATTCATATTCTTAGTGCATATGGTTGCAGTAATTGGATTACAAGGCTATCTTGGGTACATAGCAATTGAAGGTATTATAAAACCAGGAGAAATTCAAAGAAAAGAGACAAAGATTTTGAAATATTGGTTACCACAAGTTGAAGGAGCAGCAATTTTAAGTATAATTATTGCATTTACTTGGCAAAAAGCTATGAGAACTTGGCCATCATTAACACTGAAGCTCATACTTTGGTGTAGTTTTGTTACTTCACTTGCAGCTGGAATTCTTCTTCTTGTTTTTCAGAAGCCTTCGACAGATGTTGTTGGTGTTGCACTGATTGCATTTGCAATTGGCAATGGTCTTTATGCATGTTGGGTTAGTCAAAGAATTAGATTCACAGCTCAAGTTCTTGAGAAGTCGCTCGAACCTGTTTGCAAATTCAGGGATTTAAATCAACCAACTTATTGGATGCTTGGACTTGGATTCATCTACATTACTCTTTGGGTTTTTGCAATCATCGGAGCTTTGAATTTTTACTTTCCGCCGTTGGTTATAATTGGATTAGTACTTAGTTTAGCTTGGACAGCTGAAGTATTACGGAACGTTGCGAATATAACAGTTAGCCGAGTGATTGCATTGTATTATCTTAGAGGAATGCAGTGTAGTACTGGATTTTGTTTTCAAAGAGCATTGTCTACAAACCTTGGAAGTGCTTGTTTAGGGTCACTGTTTGTCCCTGCAATTGAAGCTCTTCGGATTATTGCAAGAGGTTTGAACTTATTAGAAGGTGAAGATGAATTCATGTTCTCTTGTGCTCATTGTTGCCTTCGAGTTATGGATTCCATTTTTCGCTTCGGCAACAGTTGGGCTTTTGTTCAGGTAAAATTCAAAACAGAAATTAAGACTATTTGGTTCATTCCTTGATCAATTAGCTGTTAATGAATTTTAATGTTTTTCTTTTGTTATAGATTGCTGCATATGGTAAGGGTTTTGTGAGGGCATCACAAGATACATGGGCATTGTTTGAGAGAATAGATAACATGGAACAAGTGGTGGATGCTGACATCACAAGTTCGGTTTGCTTCTTAACTGGTGTATGTAGTGGATCCATTTGTGTCATTGTTACTGCTTCTTGGACTTTCACTGTCCACAAGGATTATACAGCCACTGTCTCGCTCCTTGCTTTCTTCCTTGGATACCTGTTGGTTAGTAACAACAAATCCCATCATTTGTTTACTTTGATTCGATTAGTAATGTAATCCTTTGATGATTTTCGCGGATAAAAAACTTTGACACTGAACACTAAAAACGTGCCTGTGACCGTTGAGGATTCTCATATGGTACATGATCTTTAGTTTAGCTGTGAATTTTTAGTGCAGACTGCAGAGCATTATAAATGACAGGTGCTTAGATAAGTAAGTACCCAACAAGATAGTGGTTAGTCAGCAATTGGAGCATATAATAATATCCTGTGGATTCTGTATTAAGTTTTACAGTATTAATTAACAAGGGTTGTTTGTTGTTGCAGACTCGAATCGGAATGGCATTGCCCCATGCTTGTGTGAGCTGTTATTATGTATGTTACGCAGAGAACCCTCGTGGCACGCTGTTCGGCGAAACAATTCCTAAACGTTTAGATCTAATAAAAAACGATCGTGATATTGTTGTACCTACTCCTCGAGTTCCTCGGCGATTCAGAGATTAAACAAAGAAAAGTAGAATTTAGATTAATATTGATCCCATCTATTCACTCAAAACAATGTACAAAGAAGTATTTGAAGCTGTCTTTCTATCTAACCTTAGCTCATTAGAGATCCTAGGCAAGGTCATATTTCTCTCGGGTTAGACCCGTATAACCATTTTGTAATTGGGTTGATCCAGATGATTCTGATACCAGCATTTCTTCAATTATGTATGTACTATGAGCCTATGATGGCCAATAATTTTTAGTGAGATAGTTGGTGAAGGTGACAATTCAATAAATTATTAGATTTCCTCATGATCCTCTCAGATTACAGAGGGAGAGAAGAAAATGATGGTCCCTAATCGCTGGTGACCCTCTTCTATTGGCTGACAAGATTCCACTAAGCATAGAAATCTACTTGTCTTCTTCGTCTTGTTGACGTGTATAAACATTTTTGTATTCCTCTACTTTTTCTCATCGTTAGTGGAAATTTCAGTTTTAAGTTATGTTTTAACTCCTTAAGAAATCCAGCCAGAATTGATTTGTAAGTATTAGTACCATGCTTAAGAGAATATCATAACATAAATTATTGACTCCAAGTCGGTGTCAGTTAATACTCTAGTATTCCGGTTACAAGTCCAGAAAATGCAGACAACGCAGCAAATGGAAGGGGTCCAGCAATCCACCAGCCCCAGTCCAATAGATATACACACATAGGAACAACTTTCAGCATATTCCGTACACAAATGTCTGCAGGTGAATGTTTTAAATGGAAGGCTATACTACTGGGACTCACACTCCATTAGAGTGGCGTCATCTAATAAGATAAAAATGGTCACCCACAAGTAATATCAAAAGCCACTTATCTCAAATAATTTTGTAATGACCAAACAACCCTTAATTTTAATTTAGTTAGATAATAATTAAATTAAGAAGATGAATTTTGTTAGATGGTAGAGGGGGTTTAACATAAATTGATGATGAATCTCAACCAATTGAAGAAATAAATCAACAAAGTGAAGAACCAATGATTAAAAATCAACAGGTACACGTCTAAACTATCTCCCATGGTTCAATTTCGCTCAAAACTAGCTTAAGTACGTAAAAAGTTTGAGATTTTTAGACTTTCATGGAAAATTACGGTTGGGTTGAGCTTCGTTGCTAACCGTAATTCAATTTTATGTCTGGGTTTGGAAGAACTCCAAGCCGTAACTGGTTTCCAATAGGACAAAACCTGAACTACGTCTAGGTTAGATTTGTCATCCAAACCCAGCCGTAAATAGTTTTTGCATGCGTATTTATTACTTGTTTTACGTCTAGGTTAGGTTAGCGTCTGGAAAAAACACTTCAAAAACCCAGACGTGGGAGAATACATCTGAAAAAATTCTCACGAACCTAGACATAGTATATTACGTCTGGAAAATTTATTTTGCGAACCTGGACGTAGGAGGTTACGTCTGGAAAGCTACTTAACGAACCTAGATGTAGAAGATTACGTCTTGTAAAGTTGCACCACGAACCTAAACGTAATACAATTTGAAACTTCTTCTATAAAACATACAGGAAGAATTACGTCCAGGTTGATCCTATAGAAATACAAACCGTAAAATTGAAATTACGTCTAGGTTTACAAAAGGAAAATTTAGTAAACTAACCTAGACGTAATACAACATTGGACGGTTTAATTCAAACAAAACCTAGACGTAAAACTACATGCAAATCCTATTTTACGGGTAGATTGAATTCAACTTAGACGTAAGTTCTTCAATTTCAAATTTTACGTTTAAAAACCTAGACCCGAACCCAGACGTAACACGAGCAGATGAATAACTGAAACCTAATTTTACTCTGATTTCATTCAATCTAACCTATTTTAAGCACAAAAAAAGGAAACAAAGATGGGTTTGAACGATTATTACCTAACATACACCATGGGTCATTGTTGTGGAGTTTGAAATTGTGATTCTTGAGATGCTTGGAGCAGAAGAAGAGAAGAAAGATGAGGAGGAGCAGTTTTTTTGTTGAATTAGAATAGAAAAGATTAGGTTTTTAAATTTTTATTTTAGTTCAAGGGTAATCTAGACATTTTGTTTTGATGTTAGGATAACCCATAATCACTTTTTTGGACACTAAGAATCCAAATGAAGCCCCTCTATTAGAGTGTGACGCCTAGCAAAAACCACACCACAACTGCGGTAAAGATTCAGATTATTTCAGGATTGGCTTTAGAATTTTACTACCAAAACACCGTCATAGGTAAGCTTATACTTTCTGACTTCATCCAAATTCAAACATGGCTAATTTGGTGAGCAAAAAGAAAGAATGTGTATAGGTCTCCAATTGATTAACGTCTAAAACTAATCTTAGTTTATCAACCTACAAAGACTTCCATTTTCTAGATACTGACATAATGCTATTTTCGTTTTTTAAAGCAAAAAAAGAGTGGAATACTGGAATACTTGTAAAGCAAGAACTGAGAATAAAAGTATCGATATTCATCTTTTAAGGGATTCTAGATTTCAACCTTTCCAAGAAAAAAAAGGGTAAGAAAAAAGGCATTAGAACAAGTTTTACAAGTTTCATCCCAACAACTTTAACCGCTAAGAAGTGTCATAACAAAAATGCTCATGATGCTCATGAAAAATGCTACTCGTATTTTGTTTCACTCACCATTTGTGATTTCATTTTTTTTTAGACATCAACACTTGTATGTTTACGGCTTTCCCGTCTAAACAAACAAAAAACAGAAAGAGCAAAAAAAACAAAAAGAAAAGAAAAAATTAGTTCCAAGTTTCCCATGTCATCTAAGGAAGAAAGTGCAAGACTCTATTGTGTAACCACCACCTAAAAACAAAAAGACACCAAAACAGATTGCTTCATATTCCACACTCTTCCACAATCCACTTAAACTCTTTCCTTATGCATCAAAGTTTCATATAGTTGGCAGACAGCATAGTATTAATTTTGAAGCTAAAAACTGCATAATAAAATCATCCTACAAATCTCGAATTAGATACACCCATCCTGATAATTTCCTTACCAAATCCAGATTGCAGAAAAGCCCACAATTCGTAACCTTTAGCTTTGACATACAATACAGAAACCCAGAGTTACAATTTCAAGAAAGCCCAGGTGCAATGAAAAAGCTACTTAGCACCAGTCCAGAAATCCACATACAGCCTGACCAAAACAACTACTTAGAAAAGCTACCCTTAAGTTTATTATTAGTAAGAAATCCCATAAGCTTATTGTCCCTAAAAATTACACTCAAAGGTTGAAGGTGGCCATCATATTTACTAAACTATTGAAATGCTCTTTGGATAGTAATGTAACAGTTATATCTTTCTCAAAACACCGACATCAAAAATTCAATACACAAACAGAGAGTCACGAGAAGAAACAAACAGACTGTCATGTCAACCTTTAAAATAATTTACTGGGCCTAGGTGCAATGAAAGTGTGATGAACCTAGGTACAATGAAAGTGTGATGAATGAGTAACATAGCAAACAAGATAAATGCAACCTTCAAAATAAATCATTTCATATTGTTGCTTTATTGTTTTCGTCCTGCTTGTCCTTAGGTACTTGTTCAAATTGATTGAGCATATGGATTGTTTGCCTGCTCTAGCTAGCAGTTTAGGGGTGAAGTATACGACTACTCTAGCTATAAGAACAAACAACCTTCCAGCATGTCTTTCAAAATAAAAATGTTCTTTACGACCAAAGTCTAGCAATTAACGAGCTAACTGCAACTAAAGGAGAAATAAATACAACTCTTTCTCCGTGGAACCACCCTCTCCTAGGTAAAGATAATAAGATTATCTTTCTACATTTTTCTTTATTTCGAGATTACTGTAAGTAACTAGCTATTTCCCATCATTCCATCGCGAGTGTAAATTGTGTACCCATGCCCATGGTGCACATTGTTCCACTACTCCACATTGGAGGTTTTAAAAATTGCTGGTGTGAAATCAGCTTTGAAATGAAGAAAACCACCAAACACTCCTGACTCCACCAGTAAGAAGGGAAGTATGTGCATCCTCTATTCAGTAAGGTTCCAGAGAGTGTCATTAATTCATCTAAAGCATGAAAGCCAGGATTTATAGGTTGAACACTTGGTTGTAATCTCAGTGAATTTACATTTGCAATATTCAACAACAGAGATAACAATTCATAGGAAGCCTAGGGAAAATAGTGGAGTTTTTCTCTGCAGAGTATTCACAACAGTTCCAAAAATTCAGAGCAACTTTTTTGCACTGTTTACATACAACTGCGGTTTGCACCTGGCTATCCTACAACCTTCATGAGCTCCTGTAACTCATGAGATGTTGTAAAATTGTGGTACCTAATTAAGATTGTCATATGCAAAGCTAGCAAGGACAACTCCTAGCCACACAGTTTGTATCTAGCATTCTCAACCACAAGGCTTGAGTAACAAGTTGTGATTTAGCCCGGACAAACCATCGCAAAGAAGAATAACTATAGAGACAAATAGGCCATCCACGTAACAGCAAAAGATCGGTAAGAGTACTTTGCCAAACTTCCCAGCGAAGACAGCTTGGCCAACAAAAAACAAAGGATCAAGGCTTAGCCTAGAACAGCTAATCAGGACAGATAAAATGTGTTCTCAGAAAGAGACACTTATATAAAACGTCAGCTTAGGGACTAGAGCGTTGAACGGCCCAAAGAAATCCTAGTTGCCACCCCCATCAGTACTGATTTTATAAACCTATGTCATGACTGATTACTACTCTCAGGTGCTTGAATTTCCTTAAATTGGTGTTTAAATGCCAGGTCCAATTATTTACTAGGTTGATTTATTAGGGGTGAATTACTGGCATTGCAGGATATCCACATCCGCTAGAGCTTTTGTAGTTTTATACTAACTTCCTGAAAACTCTTTCAACCACAACATATCTTAAAAGTCACCTACCATCATTACAATGCAATAAAAAGAACACCACAAAACAACAAAGTCGGCACTTAAACCTCTGCCACTAAACCACCACTACTACCAGCCAACTCTTGAACATCATTTAACAATCAATAAAAAAAATCATCATCTTAAACACTTTATGGCAACCAACATCAGAACATCATACCCCGAGTATTTATTGTTTTGGCACCTAAACTCCATATATAGCTACATCTCAGTCGAAACATGTAAATTAACAACCCCTAATAACGAGAAAATTGACCAGCCAGAGCTCTACTTGAACCTCAAAAATATATTGAATATAAGATGAGAGGTACAATTCAAGGTTTATAAATGAGCATGTCAATATCGAAACATGTTTATCCTCATACATTCATAATCAAGTAAATAAACAAAAGACATTCTTCTAGCACATAATTCATCCATAAAACTACCGCACACATTTAGAAACAGAAATACAGAGTCACAAACATACCCAAACAAACCCCTTTAACTCCCATCAAAAAAAATTACCTCAGCATAACTTTCACTCAGCAGGAGCAGCAGCAATTGCTTTAGTCTCTCCCCCCTTTGCAGGTTTCGCTTCACTCGAGCAACATCCACCTCCATGATGATGATGATGGTGACCATGTCCATGTCCATGCCCATGTCCACGGTGATGAAGTTGCTTTCCTTTAAGTTGCTTCCTCATATCATAAGCATCTTCACCATCAGCATAATACTTAGCTTCAATATCATGAATCTGATACCCTAATGTTTCAGTATAAAGATTGAAAGCAGCACGATTACTCCTACGAACATGAAGTGAAACATATTCAGAACCAAATACTTGTTCCATAGCATTTTGAGCAGCAGTCATGAGTTTTGTAGCAAGCCCTAATTTGCGATGAGTACGAAGAACAGCTAATGACGTAATATGACCATGACATTCAGTACTTTCTTCTTCCATCTTAGCAAGGACATAACCAACGATACGACCACCGTAATCTTCTGCAACATAGAGAAGTTGAGGCCATGAAAGGATATGATAAAAATAATACTTCATCTGATAATTTTCTGGTAAACAAAGCAGGTTACAAGCTTGCATCGCTAGTAAATCATCGATCGTTGCTTGCCGGATGCAAACCATGATTGAATCGAACTGGTTTAGATGCCCAAACTTAGGGTTTCGGTTTTATGCGAGAGTGAAAGCGTCGAATTGGGGGTTTTGATTTTTATATAGTGGTTTTTTTGTGTGAAGTAAGACGCTCCTCGCCCTGTTTATACTAGGGCGACCTCTTTTTGTTTTGGGGCACTAGAATTTTCCGCTTCACAAGATTTTTTTTTCGAGATTTTGGGCCTCCAAGATTTCTTTTTCAAGAAGAAAAACCTTTTTAAAATGGTTGGATTTTAATCTCAAAATTATTCTCTCAATTTTAGGATTGCTGGTACTTTTGTTGGTAATTTGTTACTTTTCTTCACAAATTACTATTTCTTAGTATCTTTGAATTGTAATTTGATCTTTGATCTTGATGTACTTGGAATCCATCTATTTGATCTTTCCCTGATCCATTTTCTATGTGAAAGCAATGTAGTCAGTATCGGCCGATATATCGGTGAAATTTCAGATATCGCTCTTGGAGCGATACGAGAAGTACGATATCTGCCCGATAATATCGACCGATATGTACCGATACGAATTCCTGATATTCCGGTATTGGGATATTTTAGTCGTTTTAGGTAAGAATAAGGGTAAGGGAATGGATAAATCCCTAAAAATCGATCCGAAATCTAGTTCTTCAGCCGCAAAACTGAAGTGAAAGGAAAAGAGATCATATTCTTCAGAAATTTAGTTTAACCGATTATGTTCTTCTTCTCAATCTCATAAATGAGGATCTCAATCTAGGGAAGGAACTTTTGATTATTGATCTTCTACATCTCTAAATATCATAGATTATTGGCTAACAACAGGTTGGGGTCTTGAATATTTTGATAATTACTTTCTTTGTTTGCTTTGGTTATTAATTTTTTTTGTGATTAATGGTTGATTTTTTGTATGGGTAACAGGCAGGAAGTTTGTAGGTTTAGGTTTAGCAACACAGGTTTAAGCTTACTGAAAAAAACACACAGGTTTAGCAGCATAGATAGTCTTAGGTTTTTAATGAGATTTCAGTTGTGTATTAAGCTTTGGTTCGGGGTAGGTTCATGATTTTGAATGAATGTTGAAATCGGGTTTTCATTTATGCTTATGTAAATAATTATACTCGTTAATTTTGAGGTATTAGTTCTCAATTGTTGAATTTTCTTATGGTAAACTCTCGGTAGGAAAGGCCATCTTGTTTCGTACCATCTTGTTGATATTGATTGCATAGGATATTTTTTGTGTGATTGAAAATGTGCAAATAAAATGTTCACTGTAAAAATTATAGTATTAAAATTGAACCGATATTGCGCCGATATTTGAACGATAATATCCCTGATATTTGAAATTATAAAGTTATAATTTCACTGTAAAAATAATAGTATTAAAATTGAACCGATATTGCGCCGATATTTGAACAATAATATCCCAGATATGAAGTTATACCAGTGTATCGGTCTCGACCGAGATAAACTGATATCCGATATTAACTACACCGTGTGAAAGTACTGTATGGCTCCGTAAGTTTTCTTATGTTGAGCATTTCTGATAAAATTAATCATTAAGGTTCCTTTGTGGTTAATTTAATTGAGTTTTCTGGATACAAATTCATGTTTCATGTGATTTGTTAATGTCCAAAGAAATCCTTCTTTTCTTATAAAATTAACGTCGCTCTTGCTGTTCTTTCGAGAATGACATTTAATGGGGGAGAGTTCTTGATTTAACTTGTGATTAATTGCTAAATCTTTTTGGGGAGTACGACTATGGAATATTGTAGGAGTTATCTTATATCTTTATAAACTCCTTGATGAATACACTAAGTTTCGATTATGTGAAATCATCGAAACAAATTTGATATGTTCTCTTTTAGTTATGAAGTATCTCTTTGAGATTTTCATTATGATCCCGCTAGTTTTTGTACCTTTGCCAATTTGTATCGACAAAAATGGGGAGAATTATTTTGTAGTTCACACTACATGTACATATGGTTTACGGATCATTATTTAAGGGGGAGTGGTTTTCATTGTGAGATGAAGTATTGACTAAGGGGGAGTGATACATATCACCGTAGTATTATTGTCAAAGTTGTGATACAATTGAACTGTGATGCTGTGTAATAATAATGTTAGAGCACTGCTCGGTCGAACTCGCATGCGTTGCTATCTCAAGCATGTTTGTCAATGTTAGTGATCAAAACTGTAAGTCTTGATTTCTAGCCTATTTAAAGATGTCTCAGACTAGGACATAGATTGTATAATTGAGCTTAGTTTTCACGGCGTTCATCATTTGAAGACGAAGAACTACTAAGGGCTTGTGGAACTTCATCAACAAAAGGTATGTGGAGACTTTAAACTCATCTATCACTTGGAAAGTCTATTTCTACTCTATCTCCTATATTGAGACATAAGTCGTGTTACGATATGCTTTTCTATATACACATTTGAGATTTCGACCTGAGTATATCTCGCTTACATATTTCTCGAAATATGTGTTGGTAAGCTTTCGGTTCGACCAAGTTCATCTTATATCATGAGAAAATTGCCGAGTAACATCTTACATGGTTTGTGTGATACAATCATTTGATGTAGGCTTGGAATGTTTCGATAATGATTATTTCAATATCTTGAAAATTGCTTTGATGCTAATAGTGTGTGAAAACAGCTGTTGTCATCCTCTAAGAATGTTTCAATGATTGAAATAAATCTTGTAACCATGTTTGGATATAAGCATAGTGTGTTCGCACATTAGTGTATAAGTCCAAAATCGGGAACCAAAAGTATGTATACTTGTGTGTATACAAAATGGTTGAAGGAGACTGGGTAAGTATGCGTACCCGTACGTATACCGGCGGAAGTTCACGTCCGTGAATTTCCGCTGAGTTTGAAAACCAAACCAAACTCATCCGGTTACCTAAAGTACGTGTACCCGTACACATACTGGCAGAAAGTTCACGTCCGTGAATTTTTGCTGAGTTTGAAAACCAAACCAAACTCAAATCCGGATACTTAAGTACGCATACCCGTACGCATACTTAAGTGGGTTACTTTCTAAAATCGGTTGTGTACATGAACTTAAACATATATTATTAAGGAATGCAATCTTTGAAAACGTGGCTATAATGTTCATGTATTGATTCGAGTGAATCAAACCGATTTTTCTTCAATTGTGTTCTTGTATAATTCTATGAGAATATAGCAATTGAACAACTCTTTAACTAGTTTAATTTGAGTCATTTGAACTAGTTATGGTTAAGATGAATAAGGTTGATATGAGGGTAACCTCGGTTAACTATTTGTGAACCAACATGGTGTACACGTTTAGGTATGATTACATAAACCTAAATGAGGGTAAATTTCATTTGTGTGTAACAAGCTAATTAAGTTCGATCTAACGGTTGAAAGATATTAGCTTGGTTGAATTAGGTTTTCCATTTAACGGTGAATATTGAATGCTTTTTTACCAAGGTAACTTGGATTGCAAACCCTGATTTGACAATTATATAAAGGAGAACTCTAGCAAATGGGAAAACTAATCCCCACACCTCTCGTGTGTTACTAGTTGCATAACTAGAGTTGATTCTCCTTTAACCTTAGATTTATTCTCGAGACCCTGTAGGTTAATGACTTGAAGACTTCATTAGGATTGTGAAGCCAGACCCAACTATTCTCTTTGTAGTTGCGTGATCTGATCTTGCTGTTTCTATTGTATTTGAGTACAATCATAAAATTGGCTTGAGATTAATTTCTAAGATATGCAAGATAGAAAAGTAGTCACAAACGCCTTCTTCTCATCGTTCGTGATTCCACAATATCTTGTTTCGCTAGTCGATTAAGATTATTGTGAGGTGATTGATAATACTAGGCTGTTCTTCGGGAATGTAAGTCCGGTTGATCAATTGGTTCCTGTTCACCTTGATTTATCAAAAGACGGAACAAAAAATCTTGGGTATTACTGTAGGAGACAGATTTATTCAATCCTGTAGACTTTTCTGCGTGAGACATATTTGTTTATCAAGTCTTCGACTTTGGGTCGTAGCAACTCTTAGTTGTGGGTGAGATCATCTAAGGGAATCAAGTGCGTGGTATCCTGCTGGTATCAGAGACGTAAGGAGCGCAACTGTACCTTGAATCAGTGTAGGATTGATTAGGGTTCAACTACAGTCCAGTCCGAAGTTAATTGGTAGTAGGCTAGAGTCTGTAGCGGCTTAATACAGTGTGGTGTTCAATCTGGACTAGGTCCCGGGATTTTTCTGCATTTGCGGTTTCCTCGTTAACAACATTTTGGTGTATGTGTTATTTATTTTCCGCATTATATTTGGTTATATAATTGAAATATCACAGGTTATGCGTCAAAATCAATCAATTAGAATATCCCACCTTCGGTTGTTGATTTACATTGATTGACACTTGAACATTAGTCTTTAGCACCGTTCAAGTTGTTTCACATAATAATCAGGCTCGCGGATTTCTATCTGTTTGATTTATTGATTACATTGTGAAACAGAGATATTAAAACTCTTTGATATACTTTACTTTAGATTGAGTCTGAACTTCTAGTTGATTCTCTAGAAAGTGTATTGGAGTAAGTCCTCTCAGATTTCCAAACGAATTGTTTGGTGTGGTTGTTAGACCCCCGCATTTTCAATTGGTGTTAGAGCAGGCAAACACGTTAAAGACCTTACAAGTCTGTGTTTGTAGCGATTTGATGATGGAAAACATTGTCTACGAAAACTCTTTACCAGAAATGGATAAACTCAACATCGAGTGTGTTCTAGAAACTATCGAAAAGGTTGAGAATCCTGATTTAAAAAAACTCATCAAGTTCTTGTGTCTCGAAAAATTTCGATGGATAAGGGAAATTGATGGATCTCATTGCGAAGGTTATATCAAAAAACCTAAATCTCGAGATTGCTCTGAAGAGGTTGTTGACCTCCAGAAAAGTTAGATAAACAAATCCAGATCAATTCAGATCTTGCTGAAGAAATTGCAAAGCTTAAGGATTTGAAGTCTGTAAAGTCTTTTTCAAAGGTTTTAAATGACAACTCTAATACTTCCTTGAAGAATTGTCGTATGTCAGGTGATAAGCAAGGTCTAGGCTTTGTGAAACCTGACAGTGCTCAGAACTATTCAAACAAGGTTTATGATGTTGGTACATGTTTTTTTTGTGGTTTTCACAATCACTTTCAACATGTGTGTTTGTCCTTCAAGAGAAGACTAAAGGTTTCTAGTGATTTTCATAAGAAAGCTATTCAACTTTTTTCATCCCTTAAAAGACATTCAATACTAACAAGAAAGCCTAAAGTGGTTAGTAGTTCTAGTATGGGAGCTTTTTCTCTGAAGTCAACATCACCTTTTCAATGGTTCCTTGATAGTGGTTGTAGCAGACATATGACTGGATATCTCTCATGGTTTATTAACTCAAGCGATTTTGATGGTGGACCTGTAACTTTTGGAGATGGAAGCTATTGTTACATAAGCAAGAAGGGTACGATCAAGTTGCCTGGCGTTCTTGAAATTCATGATGTCGTATACGTTAAAGGTATGACTGCTAATCTTCTTTCTATTAGTCAAATCTGTGACAAAAGGCCATAAGGTTGTCTTCAATGATTAGGGCTGCACATGGGCGGGTATGGGCGGGTATAAGATAAAACCAACCTCGCACCCACAGACTGCGTTTTTTTTTCATAACCAACCCCGCACCCACAAACAACGGGCGGGTTTTGTTACCCGCCCGCTACGGGTTGGGCGGGTATGGGTTTAAACGGGTTTAAACCCGCTTTATATTCAAGTATTTAGAGTAACTTCTATTCTCCTTGATTAAGTGAGAAAAAAAAACCAAAACCCCCAAAATATTCGTATCTAGGAAGTTCACAGATGAAGATTATGTGTTGAATCTGTTGATTTTTCGATTGTTGTCGATTTCTGGTGAAGATTCGAAGTTGTTGTTGTCGATTTCTGGTGAAGATTTCTGGTAATTGTCGTTCGTAGGTGAAGAAGGAGAACTGAGGAGGAAGAAGAGGAGAGGCCGAACAGAGAGAAGAGTGTAGAAAGTGAATGAGGGTTATCAGTTATCCTATCTACTAGTATTAGGGTTTCATAATGGACTACTAGGATTAGTTTTATCTAATGGTATATAATCTGCGGGTTTTTTGGGCGGGTATGTGCGGGTATTAGCTTAAACCAACCTCGCACCCACAGACAACGGTTTTTTTTCTTCATAACCAACCCCGCACCCACAACGGGCGGGTATGGATTAAAAACCCACGGATTTAGCGGGTACGGGTGGGTTTGGGTATCGTGGGCGGGTCTTGTGCATCCCTATCAATGATAAAGGATGTGACATTGTCGACAAATCTGGAAAAGTGATTTTTCAAGGATCACGTGGCAAAAATAACTGTTATCTTCTAGATACTTAGTTCAGTAATTGTTGCAATTTGATTAAGGTAGAATGTACACACCTTTGGCATGAGAGTTTTGGTCACATCAATTATCGTCTTCTAACTAAGATCATTAACAAAGAACTTATTAGAGGAGTTCCCAAAATCAATGCTAAGGTTGAAGGTGTATGCGGTGCCTGTCAAAAGGGTAAACAAACGAAAGTTCCACACAAATCATCCCGAAATATTCTCACCAAAGCTCCACTTGATTTAATTCATATGGATCTTTTCGGCCCAATTCAACAATCTACAGTGGCTGGGAAGAAGTATGCTTTGGTTATGGTAGATGATTACACTAGATTCACCTGGGTGGCATTTTTGGCTCACAAGAATGAAACTCTCAGTGAGTTCAAGACTATTGTTAATAGAATCCAGAATGAACAAGGTCGCAAACTAAAGAAAATTATAAGCGATCGTGGCATAGAATTCAAAGACACCAAGGTATTTGAATACCGCGACTCTCTGGGAATTATTCAACAATACTCACCACCTATCACTCCGCAAGCAAATGGAGTTGCAGAAAGAAAGAATATAAATATTCAGGAAATTACTAGGGTAATGCTCCATAAAAAAAACTTACCGTTAAGGTTTTGGGGTGAGGCTGTTTTTACGGCTTGCTATTTGATCAATCGTGTTTACTTACGGTCAAAGACCTTAAACACTCCCTATGAGTTGTGGTATGGTAAGAAACCAAACTTATACTATCTCAGAATGTTCGACAGTAAGTGCTACATTCTAAAGGATGGAGAACAAAAGGGGGAGTTTGATTCAAAAAGCGATGAGGGTATTTTTCTCGGCTATGCATCTGACAGTCATGGTTTCCGAGTCTTTAATCTCAGAACCCAAGTCATGATGCAATCGGCTAATGTTATCATTGATGATCTAAGTAATTTTCATCATGATGACTCTCCTGCTGAATTGCCTCCAACCGAGAAAATTGAGAAAATCAAAGAAACGTCAGAATCAGAAGAAGTTGTTCCAACTGCTGCTGATCCTGACGTCTCTAGTAATGAGGAGAAAAGCTCTAGTCAGGCTGTTGATAGACACATTTTTGTGTCTGAATTGTCCTTAATGTCTCTATTGTTAGTGCTTGATTTTGTACTTATTATGGTGCTTTTATGTTTGTGTAGATGTTTTTGGAGAAATACAATTGTGTGGAAAAAGTTGCTCAAAAGTGCTACTCGGACCCCGACTTTGGATAAGGAGCACCTCAGTTGAACACCTGCTATTCGCACCCCAGGTCTCAGATAGGGGGCAACCTTCTTCTTCACGAATTCAAATTTGAAATTGGCGGGAAAATGTGGCAGACTATTATCAGAATTAGGGTTCGTGATTTAGAGTTGTTTTAGAGAGATTCAATGGCTGAGATTCTTTGGGATGAGTTGTTTGTACGTAACAGGCGTGGTATGATTGTCTATTTTGACTGAATTTGGCTAGATAATCCAAGGGATCAAACCAGGGCAGTTCGTGCATGGGAGAAATATGTTGTCACCTGCGTAACTGCTGAATCGAGTTTGGGAAGATTTTGTGGGGATTCTTTCATGGTTTTGGACTTGTATGGGATTGTTAAGACGAAACATGACTGGTAACCCGGTTAGTTTGAAGAAAGAAGGAAGCTTCCTCGGTGTTTCAGTTAAACAGGGAAGAAATATATTCTCGGTTTTATTTCTGGGAAGTGTTTGAGGATTGTGCGTGTCTGAAGTTTTGGGATCTTTCTGTCCTTGTTCTGAGCGAAATTGGAGTATGTTTGGATGCAACAGAAGCGTGTTGGAGTTAAACAGGGAAAGAAATCTCGGTAATATGTAGAGTGAGTAAAGAGAAGATTTTGGCATTAACTAGTGATATTTTCAGGTCCTGTTGAGTATAAAAGAAGTGTTTGGGGGTCGTACAAGGGGGACGGAGAGTTTGGGAGAGTTTAAAACACCACAGTGCAAAGAAAAATCGAGTTGCAGAGCTATCATTTCTGCTGATGCATAAATGAAGAACACGAAGAACAAACTAACCAAGGCAGTCGTTTATCAACAGTGTTAACGACAGAGAGGCGTGGGTCTTAGAAGCTACAATAACAACGACAGTTTCCTTTTATCGTTCTCTGTAACAGTGTTTTGCAACAATTAAAAACGTTGCAAACACCCGATCTTTATCATTTTCTCTCCATTTCATCTTGTTAACAATTTTTGAAGCAGTGAACAAAATTTTTTTTGAGCGTGTTTACACAATGATGAGCTAAACCCATCCTCTGGGGAGAAGGAGAAAGCTATTTCACCAATGAAAAGTGGTAATCTCTAATTTATGCAATTATTATATGATTATTTGCCTAGATAAATAAATTGATAAAATGGTTTTTGTTAAACAATTGTCATTTCAATTGATGGATCATGCTAGCCTAGGGTTTTGATGTCCCATACTTTTGATCTACAATTGTTATTTCTAAAAAATCAACTATTGCAATATTAAAAATCAATTTGAATGCATGATTTGCATGATTATGATTAGAGAATATAAATCACTTTGATATTGGTAAATAGTGGATTCCATAGCCCCAGTCTTCTCCATATTTTTCATATCACTTTTATTTAAGTTTGATATATTTTTAGTCATAAAATTAAATCTAGAATCTTTTGCTTTCACAAGTCTCAACGAACCTATTACTACTACAACATCATTGAAAAATCCCATCAGCTGTTCCTCTTGAACAAGAACGTGTCACCACACGACATATTTGGGTTCAAAGGAATCATGATACTAACAATATTATTGGAGGTAGGTATCTACTGCTAATACGAGAGGTCAACTTCAAAATACTTACAATTTTGATTGTTATCTATCGCAAGTGGAGCCTAGGAATATTGGTGAAGCTCTTAGTGATCCTTTTTGGGTAAATGCAATGCATGAAGAGTTAAATCAGTTCCAAAGACAAGATGTATGGAAACTCGTACCTTGTCCCCCCAATATAAATATTGTTGGTACCAAGTGGATATTTAAGAACAAGTTTGATGAATTTGGAACCATTGTCAGAAACAAAGCTAGACTTGTCGCTCAAGGATATTCACAAATTGAAGGAATCGACTTTGACGAAACCTTTGCTCATGTGGCATGTCTTGAGTCCATTCGATTATTATTAGATCATGCTTGTTTTCTTAAGGTTAAGCCGTTTCAAATGGAAATTAAATTCTCCTTCCTAAATGGAAACTTAAAGAAAGAAGTCTATGTCGCTCAACCAAAGGGTTTTGTAAACCCTGATTTTCCCAATCATGTCCTTTAACTTAACAAGGCATTGTACGGGTTAAAACAAGCACCCCGTGCCTGGTTTGAAAAACTAACTCCTTCTCTTCTTAGGAAAGGTTTTTCAAGAGGTGGAGCTGATAAAACATTGTTTACCAAATGGAGTGGGAAAGATGTTGTAATTGCTCAAGTTTATGTAGATGATATCATCTATGGATAAACATCGGAGAAACTTGCAAAAGATTTTCAAGTCTCTCTTGGTAAGGAGTTTGAAATGAGCAACGTTGGTGAATTAAAATTCTTTTTGGGTTTACAAATTCAATATCACAGGGATGAAATTTACTTATCTCAAGAAAAATATGCGAAAAATCTTGTTTCAAGATTCTGTCTTGATAAGTCAACTCCAAAACTTACTCCTATGCCTACCACGGGTAAACTACATAAAGATGAGAAAGGTGTAAATGTGGATCAAAGACTTTATCGATCTATCATTGGAAGTATTTTGTATCTCACTGCCACGAGACCTGAAATTGCTTTTAGTGTTGGCTGATGTGCTAGGTTTCAGGCAAATCCAAAGGAATCTCATCTTGCCTCCACAAAGAGGATCATACGTTATATTAATCACACTACCAGGTATGGTCTTTCTTACACTTTTGATACTAACACTGAACTTACTTCCCATTCATATGCGGATTGCGCAGGGTGTGTGGAAGACAGAAAAAGTACATCAGGGGATTCTACTATGTAGGGATGAATCTTGTAGCTTGGCATAACAATAAACAAAAATTCACAATCTCTCTCAACATGTGAAGCAGAATATATTGCTGCCGGTTCATGTTGTACTCAACTCCTATGGATGAAACAAATGCTTGCTGATTATGGAACTGATTCTGGAATAATGAAGATCTCTTGTGATGACTCAAGTGCGATTCGCATCACTGAGAATCTTGTTGAGCACTCAAGAACTAAGCACATAGATATCAGGTACCATTTTATTCGAGATATTTATGAAAAGGATATCATCACTATGCGGTTTGTGCCTTCCGAACAACAATTGGCTGATATTCTCACCAAACCATTAGATACCGCTACGTTTCAACACCTACGACAGTCTATTGGTGTTGTTCTGGTTCATTAGTTTCACATAACTCTTGCCCCTACTTTTATCTCGATCTTTTGGGTAATTGGGTTTGGAATTCCAAAATGGTGTTGATTCTTGTTTGCATTTGTTTCTAGTAGATGTGTTTCTGTCAAGTATCCTAGTGTTTGTTATAAATCCTTATTTTCTTGTAAAAGCAAGTTCGCCTTTGTTTTTCTTTCGGGAATGACATCTTATGGGGGAGAGTTCTTTTGAACTTGTGCTTAATTTCCAAATCTTTGTGGGGAGTGCGATTATGGAATATTATAGAGGTTATCTTGTATCTTTATAAACTCCTTGATGAATGCATTTAGCTTCAACTTTATAATGGCATCTAAATAAGTTGATATGGTATTCTCTTTTGGTCATGAAGTATCTCTGTGAAAAATTCATGAGGATCCCACTAATTTTCGTACCTTTGCCAATTTATATTGACAAAAAGGGGGATAATTAATGTGTAGTGTGATACTACAAATACATATGGTTTACGGATCATTATGTAAGGAGGAGTTGTTTTCATGTTGAGATGAAGTATTGACTAAGGAGGAGTGACACATATCACCATAGTATTGTTGTCAAAGTTGTGATACAATTGAACTTTGATGTTGTGTAATAATACTATCACACTGTTGTTGATGGTGGATTTTATTTCAAGGCTAAAATTGTAAAACCAGTATTTTATGCTGTCACCCTGCAAAGGGAAAATCCATTTGAAGAGTGATGACTGCAGAAAACCTCTTCACTTTATTTGAAGCAATTCAACAAATACAAGAAATTCACCCAGAATGGTGCGTGCAATGGCAATCCCAAATATTCTGTGAATTTTATTAGCATTATTAATTAATTAATGCATGATTTGACTAGTATTTCCCATGTTATGTTCTCAGCCGAAATCTCATTATTGACATGACATGACGACTGAGTGTTCACTCTCAGCAGAGTAACATGAATCTCCCAAAGTGCCAATATTGAGATGTGCAAAAAATACCCATACAGGCTACACCACTCTCTAAAGAGAATCTCGCATCGAAGCGCTTTGATTAGCTCGATCGAGCATTCTTAATTTCGTTAAGGAAAATCTGGACTGCCCATATCAGTCCCGGAAACGATCGCGGCCACACAAGTTGGCCGCGCAATTTAACAAGCCTGGCCAAACCCTGGAAAAAAATAGGCAATTGTCGTGATCACCACCGGCGGGCCCACTTATGCCCCAGCCGGTCGAACACCACGCCACACTTCCCAGCGCGCCAAAACGCCAGCCCTAAAATAGGGTGGCCGCACTGCTTTGGAATAAGCACGAACGAGCAAGACTGTTCAGGGCAGTCTTAAAACCATCACAACCGTCCAACTTCTCCAGCCTGGTTGGACGGATCAGATCATCCCGCGAATGATCAGGGAAGCGCTAATTGATGAGTGCTAAAAAGTGCATATTTCTATATATTTTTCTTGGCATTTAACTCATCTTTTGTGCATTAATTCTACATTTTATCCCATATTCTGTATTTTTATTGTTTTCAAGAATAAATATTTTTATTGATTAATTTTGTATTTTTAGGTACTAAATAAAGCTTGGATGAATTGTTGAGCGAAAAGAGCAAAGAAACGGTCAAGACTCCCGCAAGGAAGCCGCGAAGAATGTTGTGCGCAAGACTCAAAGGCTAGAAGTGGGCTTGAAGAGGAAGAATTGCTCTTAAAGAAGATATGGGCTTGGCATACCCAAGGCCCAAAACCCTTACCCAAACCCATTTTCTATAACCAAAACCGCCTCCATTCTCAGCCGTCAGATTGGATCCAACTCATCATCCTACGGTCGCTCATTCATAGAGCATCAAAATCTGAAGTCTCTGACAAACACCACAGCGCTTAAATTCCAAGCCTTCAGATTAGATTGTATTTGAATCCAACGGTCGCTCCTATGCCCGTGCATCAAAATTAGATACTCCCTCTTTACACTACAGTACCTAACATCATCTAGCACCGTTGACTTTGTTGTATTTCACAATCCAACGGTCGAAGTGATTCATCTCTCATACCACCGTTAGATCTACCAACCATCTTCGTATCCAACGTCTTTCACACGCTGATCATCAGATTCTTCTGTCCCGCTACACACCATAGCGACCGAACCCTATGACCTAACCAAACATCCCCTTCTTCCCAAAACAATCGACCTTCACCTTCTTCCTCTCCACCATACCCTGTGCAGAACCACCACCATCACCCTGCAACAGCCATCTCTACCACCTAACCGCCACCAAATTATCTAACCACCACAGCCCACTCTCACCACCTAACTCGTATGATGATTTTCAATCATCTTCATCAATTCCACACGCCACTGAGGTCGAGTGATTTTGATGAAAGTGATTGCATGTCTTCAAATAACGACAGCAAGGCTATGGAGAGGTAGAGGAGTACAAATGGAAGCATGGGTCGAGAAGAATTGGGAGTTATCACATCAAATTAGGTAAAATATCTAACCCTAATTTTGACTGATTTGGGGGAAACTTGTAGAACCCTAATTGAGTGTTGTGGCCTATAAATTGAGGGTTGTGGGTGTGTTGTAAGGGATATCTCTGGACTAGCCAGTGTATCCCCATGAGGGCTGGACTAGCCAGTTCCTCTTGGGTAGATTTTTCTTCCCTGTTTTGTATTTGTAGATTTAATTTTAATTTTCAATTTTAATTCCAAATTCAGTTTTAGTTTATCTTGTTTCAATTCAGTTTGTTTTATGTTTTAATTCACATTTCATTCTAGTTCACATGTTAGTTTGTAGTTCTCTGTTTAGTAAATGTTTTTTTTTGTTGATGTTATGTGAGCTCACATGTGTATGTGTATAGCTAGGCTGAGATGATGCCTTAAGTCACTGTTAGTGGTGGAATGTTAGGTTATAATTCATGTAAATAGAATTGATTGAGAAATGGAGGAAATTAGTGCTCAACTGTGCTTGTGATTGATTGTGCTGTCAAAAGACAGTCAATGCTAGGAGTAAACAGTTGAGCAAGCTTTTTATCTTTCCATTCCATTTATGTACGCCCTGGAACATAGGTAGGCTTGAAACTTCACCTAGCTCCATTAGGGACAGGGATTTAACATAGGATTACACTATCTGGCTAGGTCACAAGGTGGATTCATAACCTAGTTGTGTTGTTTCTCTGTTTTGTATCTGTAGTTTTGCTCCCCTGCCATTGCCCTTGGCTTAGGCCTTGGTTTGCAACTGTCTTGATTTATCACTACCACATTGCCACTACCATACCATTGTATATGCCACTGTCACCTTTAACTCACCTTGTATAGGCCCTGTTTTGCTCTCTTTGCTTCATTGTGTCATTGTCACTCATTGCATTTAGATTAACTAGCTTAGGAATGCTTCAATACACCCCAAGTCCCTGTGGAATGACCCTGTTCTTGCACACAAGCTACAACTGACCCTGTGCACTTGCAGGTATCACTGTAGGCATCCATTTATTGTCTTATTTTCACATCTTTAAATGCCTACCAAGTTTTTGGCGCCGTTGCCGGGGAGTTCTGTTTTCAATTATGGCATATTATCGTGGTATCTACTCTATACCCCCAAACCTAAACTAAACATTGTCCTCAATGTTTCAAAATATGAACAAAATTATAATACAACATATGAAAAGGGACATGCTGAGTAGAGTAAAAGGAGAGAGAATACCCGATTTCGGCGAAAGCAGAATTAAAACTCCGTTATCCAAGGAAAAACTCCAACATATTTCAGTTAAGAGTCACATTGGATTAGCAAAATATATACAAAAGGAACAAAAGGGTTTTAAGAAATTTTATCTACTGGATTATGTACAAGAAAATTTGGTTTTTAATGGGATTGGACTTTTCGGGGAAAATTTGGTTTTGTCGGGAGACATTTGGAAACTTTTGGTTTTTTTAAAGGGAGCAAAGAGCTTTGTGTTTCTTGGGAATTTTGGAAAAGAAATTTGGTTTTTTATGGGATGAGGAAAAATTTTGGTTTTTAAAGGGAGCAAAGCCTTTTGGTTTTTAATGGGTTAAAGAAAAAACTTTTGGTTTAAATGGGATAAAAGGCCAAGCCCACTGTTGGGTTTTGCGAAGCCCAGCTACGTTTTTGAAAAACAGGCCCACTGCTGGCGAGTAAAGCTCACTGTTGGTTTTTGGAATTTTGAAATTTTGGCCCACTTGAACTTTGGTTCAGGCTCACAGTTCAGAAACAAGCCCAGGTAACAATTTGAAATTTGGGCTCTTAAATAGCCAAAGGTCGAGGCCCAACTGGGCTTTTGAAAACGTTTTCTGTTTTTGGGTCAAGCCCACAGTGTAAATGTTTTGTTTTCAAATGGATGTTAAGCCCACAGTCCCAGAAATTTAGTTGGGCTTTGGCTAGCTACTAACTAAAATATGAGGCCCAACTGGGCTTTCAAAAGTTCAGTTTTCTTTAATTTAAACAACAGGCCCAAATCAATCTAAAACCATGCCCACAAGAAATTAAACAAACAAGCCCCCAAGAAATTAATTACAAACCCAACAGAAAAATGGAAAAAATTATTACAAGCCCACAAATTAAAAATGGAAGCCCACAGGTTGGGTTCTCTTAATGGGTTTAGGCTTACTTGCTTAAGCACAGCCCAGCTGCTCAGTTTGGTTGTAAAAGCCCAGTTGGGCTTTGGATCATCCTAAGCTTCGGCTTCAATACTCAAGGCCCAGTTGGGCTTGGCTTATGAATGGCAGCAGCACCACTTCAGGCCTAGCAGCAGGAGCAGATCAGCAGCAGCAGCAACAGCACAACAGCAGGCTTTGCAGGTTCACAGGGCCACAGCAGAGCAACAGGTGCAGAAGGAAGCAGCAGTTATCAGCAACAGGCAGCAACATGGGCCACAGCAGCTCAGCAGCAGTCTTGGCCTGGCACAAGCAGGAGCACCACAGCAGCACAAGCACAGCAGCTCAGCAGGAGAGCAGGAGTACAGCAAGCACAGGAACAGCAGCAGCAACAGCTCCACAGCAAAAGCAGCAGGATAGGCAGGTACCTGCTGGCTCAAAGCAGAAAGTGAGTAAAGATGCAAGCTATGATGCAGGAATGTAAGTGAACAATATGCAAATGAGTATGCAATGCAGGGAAAGATGCAAATGCAATGAACTATGATGCAAATATGAAGATGAAAGTGAATGCAACAAAACAGCAAAGAACAAATCAACACACAGCGCCAAGTCCCCGGCAGCGGCGCCAAAAACTTGATAGCTCAAGGAATTAAACCTAAAACTATGGTTATATTTACACCTGCAAGTGCACAGGATCTAAAGTAGAAAGTGAATAAGCAGGGGTTTGTCCACAGGGACTTGGAGGGAGCTATTGTTGTTTTCCTAGAGATTTTTGTGTTGTGTTAAAACACAACTGAGCTGTTTTGGTGTAACTGAATTAGTGACAGAAAGTAAAGCAAGGTAACAGGGTACTAAGGCTTCAAATCCACCATTTTACCTATGCTAAGGCAATCTCAGTTCAATACTGCTCTTGTCCCTTGTTAGTTATCAGTCAGCTTCTAGGCTTTCTGACTAACTAGATGGCAGTGGAGGTTCTATGCCTGCTGCTCATCAAAGGGTTGGGTTAGAAAGGAGGCTAAAGGCACTAAGATAATTCTAAACCTTGTGATAGTTGGGGCTCTCACACTGCAACTACCCGCAGAGAAGCCACTTAGGTGTTTTAACAACCTAAAGGATGTTCTTTGATTAAGACTATCCTAAACATTTCAGCACAACAAGCACAATATCTAGCTTGGATTGAATTAGCAGAAGCATCATGATTTCATCTCCCCCTTAGCAATTAAACTAGAACATGATGAATTGAACAACTGAAATTTAAAATGAACTGATATTGAAAACAAAATTAACAGCTGAGGTCTTGGCTATTCCAGGCCTCTTGGTGGTGCTCTGGCTAGTCCAGCCATGCCCAAAATCAACACCCAAGTCCCCCAATTTATACATGCAAGTTTCCCCCAAAAAATACCCAAAATCAGAAAACTAGGGTTTCATGAAAAGTGAAATTAGGTCTCACCTAATCTCTGAATCCAATCAATTATCTTCACCCACTCTTCAATTTCTTCTCCTGCGTCTCCTGCTAAGCTGCTGTGCTTGTGCTGCTGTGGTGCTCCTGCTTGTGCCAGGCCAAGACTGCTGCTGAGCTGTTGTGGCCCATGTTGTTGCCTGTTGCTGCTAACTGCTGCTGCCTTCTGCACCTGTTGCTCTGTTGTGGCCCTGTGAACCTGCAAAGCCTGCTGTTGTGCTGTTGCTGCTGATCTGCTCCTGTTGCTAGGCCTGAAGTGGTGCTGCTGCCATTCATAAGCCAAACCCAACTGGGCCTTGAGTATTGAAGCCAAAGCTTAGGATGATCCAAAGCCCAACTGGGCTTTTGCAACCAAACTGAGCAGCTGGGCTGTGCTTAAGAAAGTAAGCCTAAACCCATTAAGAGAACCCAACCTGTGGGCTTCCATTTTTAATTTGTGGGCTTGTAATAATTTTTTCCATTTTTCTGTTGGGTTTGTAATTAATTTCTTGTGGGCTTGTTTGTTTAATTTCTTGTGGGCATGGTTTTAGATTGATTTGGGCCTGTTGTTTAAATTAAAGAAAACTGAACTTTTGAAAGCCCAGTTGGGCCTCATATTTTAGTTAGTAGCTAGCCAAAGCCCAACTAAATTTCTGGGACTGTGGGCTTAACATCCATTTGAAAACAAAACATTTACACTGTGGGCTTGACCCAAAAACAGAAAACGTTTTCAAAAGCCCAGTTGGGCCTCGACCTTTGGCTATTTAAGAGCCCAAATTTCAAATTGTTACCTGGGCTTGTTTCTGAACTGTGAGCCTGAACCAAAGTTCAAGTGGGCCAAAATTTCAAAATTCCAAAAACCAACAGTGAGCTTTACTCGCCAGCAGTGGGCCTGTTTTTCAAAAACGTAGCTGGGCTTCGCAAAACCCAACAGTGGGCTTGGCCTTTTATCCCATTTAAACCAAAAGGTTTTTCTTTAACCCATTAAAAACAAAGGCTTTGCTCCCTTTAAAAACCAAAATTTTTCCTCATCCCATAAAAAACCAAATTTCTTTTCCAAAATTTCCAAGAAACACAAAGCTCTTTGCTCCCTTTAAAAAACCAAAAGTTTCCAAATGTCTCCCGCCAAAACCAAATGTCTCCCGACAAAACCAAATTTCCCCGAAAAGTCCAATCCCATTAAAAACCAAATTTTCTTGTACATAATCCAGTAGATAAAAATTTCTTAAAACCCTTTTGTTCCTTTTGTATATATTTTGCTAATCCAATGTGACTCTTAACTGAAATATGTTGGAGTTTTGCCTTGGATAACGGAGTTTTAATTCTGCTTTCGCCGAAATCGGGTATTCTCTCTCCTTTACTCTACTCAGCATGTCCCTTTTCATATGTTGTATTTATAATTTTGTTCATATTTTGAAACATTGAGGACAATGTTTAGTTTAGGTTTGGGGGTATAGAGTAGATCCACGATAATATGCCATAATTGAAAACAGAACTCCCTCTTTTTGAAAAAATTTAAAAAATTCCAAAAAAATTAAAAAATTGAAAAAAAAAACAAAAAAATGGAGCTCATTTACCTTTGAAATGTTGACTCTTGTGCAAATATGTATTATTAGGAGTCTTAGTCTAGATATTTAGGCCCTGATTCTAGCACAATTCACATAGTGATAAGAAATTTGCACGCGCACGATCTACCAATACATGTATAGCCTCGATCTTCAAGGTGTTTGATAGGAAGTCACGATTGCCAATCACTTTAGAATACTGAACGAAACTTGACTAGCTTGTTCTTTGGTTGGTTGGGATAGAAGGTGGAGGTTACATTAAGAAAGACAACCATCGAATTTAACTGGTTGCATCAAAAAGGCTACCTCTTGCAAAGTGTCATGTAATCTTTGTTTCCTTTTGTATATGTATCAAAAGTGTTTCCTTATTCAAAAAAATAAAAAATACAAAAAAAAAAATACAAAAAAAAAATAAAAATAAAAAAAATAATAATACAAAAAAATAAAAAATCAAGTATTTATCAATTCCATCCTCTCTTGTTCCAAAAATAAAAGAGAGTAGTCAATGTAAATAAGAGTCATGGAAATAGTCATTTTGTTGTTTCATTGTAATAAGCAAGGAGGGTGTATGCCATTGATGTACAACGCGAGTAATTGTGAAATACCTCCAACTCATTCACAATTCTCGTAAAGTCCGGACAGCTAGCTAGATTTCGACCTCGGTTCTTAGCCTGAGAAACTATCTCTTGGTGATTAGTAGTCATAACATCCGATCTTTCTTTACACATGTGTAGATACACTTTACACTCTTATCACATGTCTTTATTTGTTATCAGTGCTAGGATTGTGCCTTTGATAGCTAGATTGACATCTCCATTTTGCTGTGAGCTTAAACTGTCTTGCACATGTCACATTTGATGGAATCTGAGCTTATATTTTGGCCTAGAACTTTGTAGGTACGTTCTAAGCAAACCTTCACGAGACTTCACTCGTCCACTAGGGACACTTAGTGGTTTAAAAGGCTTAGTGCATACGCTAAATGCATTCGAGAAACCAGCGACAGTGGTATAGTTAGGATTTCCTTAGTTTTGTTTTACTTGAGGACAAGTAAAATTCAGGTTTGGGGGTATTTGATGAGTGCCAAATTTTGTATATATTTATCCCTTTTTGTTGGCATTTAACTCATATGTTATGCATTAATTCTACATTTTATCCCATATTCTGTATTTTCATTGTTTTCAAGAATAAATATTTTTCTTAATTAATTTTTGCATTTTTAGGTACCAAATAAAGTTTAGATGACTTGCGGAGCGGAAAAGAGCAGAAAAGTAGTGAAAAGCCGGAAGAAATTACGCAAGGAAGCCGCGAAGAATGGTGCGCATAAGCCCAAAAGACTAGAAATGGGCTCAAGAAGGAAGAATTGCTCTTAAAGAAGATATGGGCTTGGCATACCCAAGTCCCTGTGGAATGACCCTGTTCTTGCACACAAGCTACAACTGACCTTGTGCACTTGCAAGTATCACTGTAGGCATCCATTTATTGTCTTATTTTCACATCTTTAAATGCCTACCACTAATGCACACATTGGTGGTCCCATTTTTCCCTCACCCGATCGGTTTCCTCACGACAAGACCATGGAGCAATGAAACGATTGCTCTAACCATGGCAGGTGATAGACACATTTTTGTGTCCGATTTGTCTCGATTCTATATATTGTTAGGGCTCGTTTTTGTACTTATTATGGTGTTTTATTTATTTGTAGGTATTTTTGGTCAATAAACATTTTTGGAAAAAACTGGCTCGAAAAGTTGTCGGAAAGCACCCGGAGGACATTTGCTATTCAGACTCTCACTTTGGATAAGGGTAACCTAATTACTAAGGGGCATCCCATTTCCAGGCAGTTGCTAATCGTACCCCTATCCTGGATAAGGGGCAACCATCTTCAACATTTCAAAAACCAGGTTTTGGCGGGAAAATAGGTGCAGTGAAGAACAAATTTTGGCAATCGTGATTTGGAGGAGTTTGAGGTCGATTAAACCTATGATTTTCATAGGATAGACTCCTTATGGGTCTAGGAATCTGATATGGGTGTTTAAATCGATTAGACTGGGTTCAATTGACGGATTTTTAGCACAACAGAAAATATGGAAAGTCACGTGTGCGACCTGTTTTAAGGAATTTTAGAGAGATTAAAGTGCTGTAAACTTTCCCAAAGATTTGTATCTATCTAAGGAAGAGTTTAGAATAAAAAGGAAAGCTCAACAACGCGTAGAAATTCTAAAACAAGAAATTGCCGCAACTTGGCCGTGAAGAGAAGGAAATAGATTTTGGAAGATTTGGGAGAGATTTAATCGGTATTTTTGATATAAATAGATGTCTTGGGTCATATTGAAGAGGTGTCGAGAGTTTGGGGACCTAAGGAGAGCCAGAGAAGAAGAAATCAGAGCTTTACCAAACTCTGTTTCTGCTGCTGCTGCTGCTGAAGAGGAAGAACGCGAAGAACATTAACGCACGGGAAACAGTCGTAGAACAGTGTCATTATTCAACAGCTGGAGAACATTAAGCTGTGCAGGACAGTCGTATTCTAGGGTCTTAAAATCAGCGACAAAGCAACAGTTTTACAACAGTTTTTTGTAACAGTTCCATTGTAACAGTTGTTTTGCAACACCAATACACTGTTGCAAACAGTCTGTGTTATTACTTTTCACTCTTTTAATCATCTTTTGAGCAACAATCACATATTTTGAGATCATGATTAATATGAGGAGCTAAACCCCATTGCTGAGGCGGTAGAGGAAGCTATTTTCCAATAAAAAGTGGTATATTCTATTTTATCTTTTTATTTGCAATAATTATATGATTATTTTCCTTGAATTATTATTGAATATGATTTTTATTTGAGTGATTGTGATCTATTTTGATGGAGTATGCTTAGTTATAAGACTTTTGATGCTTCATACTTGGTATTTACAATTAGTACTTTTGAAAATCTACTTGTTGCAATATTTTAGAATCAAATTAAACGAGAAAATTGTATAAATATAAGTGTTGGTTTAATCATTTTGAACTTGGAAAATAGTGGAATCTTAGCCTCAGTGTTTCTTTTAGTATTGATATCATCTTTGATTGAGTTTGCTATAATTTTTAGTGATTTTTCTATTTTAATATTAAAATTTAAGTCTAATTAATATCCTTCACAAGTCTGAGAATCGAACCACTTTCACCACTATCTACAAATCACATCAATTTTTGGCGCCGCCGACGCGGACTTGTTTTTAGGGTTTTAGATTTTTTATTTATTTTTTTGTCCTTTTTTATGTTTTTTGGTATTTATCTTGTGTCTACAGGTTCTGGATCATAAAGAAAATTGAGCAAAAGAGTTTGGTGATTTCATAAAGACTTGGAGCTAAAGATTAAAGCAAAAAGAATAGAAAAGAAAACAATTTTATTTTAGACAATTTTATTTTAGGGTTTGTTTATTTTATTTATTTTTTTAAAAAAAAGAACTGTATTAGGGTTTACTATTTTTGTAATTTTTCTTTATTTTTTGGACTTTTGGACTTTGGGACATTATTTTTTTTATTACCCTATGGAAGGGTACTTTAAATATAAACTGTTTGCACAGAAGGAGGACAATTACGATATTGTCTCTGCACCTTGGGTTCATACACTAGACATCGGAGTCAGTGGCCCGAGTCGACTACAACCGATTCATCCCCCATCTGGAACGGGAGGTAAGATTCTTAACACTCGCGAATCCCCTGTCAGCGAGTTACTGGACTCCTTCGTATGCATATATGTTGAGGACTGAATACGAACATTTATTTTTCTAGTAAAGGGCAAGGCCTGGCCATACAAGATAAGGGTTCGGATTTCATCACCGTTCTCTTCTTGCCCGCTTTAGGAACACGTAACCTACGCGAACCTAAGCCTAAAATTTTGACTAGAACGAGACCGATAGGGTAACGAGCTTAACAGGAAAGTCATTCGAAAAATATTGGTTACTCTTTTAAGCATACTTCGAAGTTCTTGACGGTTTCTATAAGTTGAATGCGTGACTGCGCCGCCTTGTAATACCGGTGAGGCCTTGGGTATCAAAGCTCCACCGAGATTCCCTCGCCTCTATTCAACTTACGTTAACTCGAATTGATTACAGAGGGGTTTGCTTAAATTGTAACGAATTCCCGTTCGAAGGATTAGAAGCTAGTCTAGAAATAATCTAAGTGGAGCCATCATGATTTTTTTTTTTCTAGAAATCAATAGGTTTGATTTGGTTGAGTCGGCCTTGATCTGTGTTGCTTACCCTTCCAACTTAGAAAATTCTATTGTATGCCTGAACGTAAAAGAGACGCACTAGGTAGATTTGTTAAAGAGAAACCTAGTAGTTCGAAGCGTCTCGATTAACTTAATCTAGAAAATCCGACTTTTGAAGAGTCTGTTATTGAACATCCTTTGACTGAGGAGAGAATCCATGTTGCTCCGATAGCGCCAGAAATGACAACTTTGAAAGCTTTGTTGAATCCAACTAGGACTACCCGTCCTTCGTGTATTAAGTTAGCTGAAACGGAGGCACCCTATGAACTGAAACCTGAGACCTTACATATGTTCCCAATCTTTTTATGGAAAGAAAATGAAAACCCTTATTACCATGTTAGGGATTTTGAGGAAATTTGTAGTACTCTAAGAATTAGAGGCTTAGATGGTGATGCTTTGAAACTTAGGTTATTCCCATTTTCCCTGAAAGATAAGGCCAAGTCGTGGCTGTATAGTTTGGACTCCGAGTCAATTGAGACATATGAACAACTTACATCTGCCTTTTTCAATAAGTTTTTCCCTAGGCACAAAACATCGTCTATTAGGACGCAAATATGCACATTTTCACAACAAGAGGGAGAATCTTTATATAGGTATTTGGAAAGGTTCAATGATTTATTATCCCAGTGTCCTCATCATGGTTTAGAAAAGGTTAGGCTAGTTCAGATCCTTTATGAGGGTTTAGATTATTCCACAACGACCATGGTTGAGTCTCTATGCACTGGTGGATTTGAAAACCAAACTGTTGATGCGGCGGTGGAATTTTTTAATGAAATCACCGAAAAAACCCAACAATGGGAAAATAGTAGGGCACCCCAGAAAACAATTCTTTTAAGTAGAGGAAACATTAATAGGGTAGAAGGAGGTTATGAATCAGATGCCAAAATTGCTACTATAGCAAAAAGGTTAGAAGCCTTAGAAGTGGGCCGGACTAGTGGTAGAGTGGAGCCTTTTTGGGAAGGCCAGAATATTGAAGAGCAGGCCAATGCTCTTTATAATAACACTAGATTTGATAACCGTCAAAAGATTGACCCATATTCAGAAACCTATAATCCTGGTTGGAGAAACCATCCGAACCTTTCGTGGTCTAAGGGCCAAAGTCAAGGTCAGTTTAGTAATTCTAATGCTCCCCCAGGTTTTGGCTATACTAAGAATCCTTCAGGACTAGCTCAGTTTCAGAATCAGTCAGATAAGAAAATCCTAAGTTTAGAGGAATCTCTCGCCTTGTTAACTCAGCAAACTGCAAAATTCCAGTTATCCGTAGAACAGAGTCTACAAGCTAGTAACAGGATAGGACAAGAAAATAGTCAGGCTATTTCCGAGTTAAAAACCCAGGTTGGTCTGATAAGTGATTCTTTGAGAGAAAAAGGTAAGTTTCCTAGTCAAACACAACCCAACCCTAGAGGAGTTCATGAATTAGGTGCAAAACCATCGAATCAATTGAATGTGTTAGAACCCTTAGAAGTGGTAGAGTTGTAGACAATAAGGTAACCATGCCCGATAGTGAACATACTGTAGTTCACCCCTCAGGATCTCACCTCTCAGGACCAGTAGCTGAAGAGACTGATAAAGTTTCTGATGATGTGAATTCGGTTCCTGAAAGGTCTGATTTTAGGCCTAGAGCCCCATTTCCTCAGCTATTAGTACCAACAAAGAAGGAATCGAACTTTAATGACATAGTGGAGGTTTTTAAGCAAGTTACCATAAACCTTCCCTTATTAGATGCAATTAGGCAAATTCCTGCTTATGCCAAGTTCCTTAAGGATATGTGTACGCGAAAGCGAAAACTTAGCGTCCATAAGAAAGCCTTTTTAGCTAGTCACGTAAGTTCAATCATTCAGAACACCACAACTCCAAAGTACAAAGACCCAGGTTCTCCTACCATTGCTTGCACAATAGGTAACTTCCGGGTAGAAAAAGCTTTACTTGACTTAGGAGCCAGTGTGAACTTACTGCCATTCCATGTATACTTACAGCTAGGACTTGGTGAAATGAAACCTACTCAGATGACACTGCAGTTAGCTGATAGGTGTGTTAAAATCCCTCGAGGTGTTATCGAGGATGTTCTTATTGAGGTCGACAAGTTTATTTATCCAGTGGATTTCGTGGTCCTAGATACCCAACCTGTCCCTGACCCAGAGAACCAGATACCTGTGATTTTAGGTCGCCCATTTTTAGCTACGTCTAATGCGATCATTAACTGTCGAAATGGTGTGATGAGTTTATCTTTTGGTAATATGACTATGGAGATGAACATTTTTAATGTCAGTAAGCAACCTCATGAGCTAGATGACACATGTGTTGAGGAGGTGAACATGATAGAAGCCTTAGTTCAGGAGTCATTACCAAACATCTTGTCTGAAGACCCATTAGAAAGTTGTCTATCCCATTTTGGTTTAGATTTTGACGACGATAGCACTATTGAACAGGTGAATGCTCTATTAGATTCTACCCCTGTGTTAGACACTGATAGATGGAAAGCTAGGTTCGAACCGTTACCAGTTTCTGAGACTACCCTAATTCCTTCTTTAGAAGAGCCCCCAAAGTTGGACCTTAAACCACTACCCGATACTCTAAAGTATGTGTTTTTAGGCCCATCTGAGACTTTACCTGTGATTGTAGCTTCCAATTTGGATAGTGATCAGGAAAGTAGGCTAGTAAATGTACTTCAAGACAATAAGGAAGCTTTAGGGTGGACTATAGCAGACATTAAGGGTATAAGTCCTACTGTGTGTATGCATCAGATTCATTTAGAGGAAGACTCCAAACCTTCTAGGGAGATGCAACGTCGACTGAACCCTAACATGAAAGAGGTAGTTCGAAAAGAGGTGCTTAAGTTGTTAGATGCGGGTATTATTTACCCAATTTCAGACAGTAAGTGGGTCAGCCCTGTTCAGGTTGTCCCCAAGAAATCAGGTATCACTGTAGTCCAGAATGATAATAATGAATTAATCCCAACCCGAGTGACCACGGGATGGCGTGTGTGTATTGACTATAGGAAATTGAACAAGGTCACAAGGAAGGATCACTTTCCCCTTCCTTTTATCGACCAAATGCTAGAGCGATTAGCTGGACATAGTCACTATTGCTTCTTAGATGGCTACTCCGGTTATAATCAGATCGTTATTGCCCCAGAAGACCAAGAGAAAACCACTTTTACCTGTCCCTTTGGTACCTTTGCGTATAGACGCATGCCTTTCGGGCTATGTAATGCCCCTGCAACTTTTCAGCGTTGTATGATGAGCATATTTTCTGATATGGTAGAACGGTTCTTAGAGGTCTTTATGGATGATTTTTCAGTGTTTGGTTCATCTTTCGATGAGTGCTTGCATCATTTGACATTAGTGTTGACTAGGTGTAAGGAAAAAAATTTAGTGCTTAATTGGGAAAAATGCCATTTCATGGTTAAATCAGGAATTGTGTTAGGGCACATCGTCTCTTCAAAGGGTATAGAGGTAGACAAAGCCAAAGTTGACCTTATTAAGACTTTACAGGTCCCAAAAACCGTAAAAGATATTAGGTCATTCCTAGGGCATGCAGGTTTTTACCGTCGATTCATTAAGGATTTTAGCTTGATTTCTAGACCTCTTTGCAATTTGCTTGCAAAAGATGTTAAGTTTGTCTTTGATGATGCTTTTTAGAGGCTTTTGAGAAGCTTAAAACTTTACTCACTACTGCCCCGATAGTCCAGGCACCTAACTGGAACCTACCCTTTGAGATTATGTGTGATTCTTCAGATTATGCTATAGGCGTCGTTTTAGGACAACGAGAAAACAAATTACTTCATGTGATTTATTATGCTAGCAAAACTCTGAATGATGCCCAAATGAACTACACAACTACCGAGAAGGAACTTTTAGCCATCGTGTTTGCCTTGGATAAGTTTAGGTCCTACCTATTAGGTTCTAAGATCATAATCTATACAGATCATGCTGCTTTGAAATACCTTTTATCTAAGAAGGATACCAAACCTAGATTGATTAGATGGATCCTATTGTTACAGGAATTTTCCCCAGACATTAGAGACAAAAAGGGTGCAGAAAATGTAGTAGCAGACCACTTGTCTAGGCTAGTTGTTAGTTCCCCTAGTGATTCCCTTCCTATAAGGGATAGCTTTCCTGATGAACAATTGTTCTCTGTTTCCCAATCACCTTGGTATGCAAATATAGTGAATTATCTTGTTACTGGTCGAACCCCTCAACATTGGGGTAAGCAAGATCGTTCTAGGTTTTTAGCCGAGGTTAAGCATTTCTTTTGGGACGATCCTTATCTGTTTAAGTATTGTCCGGACCAGATTATTAGGAGATGTGTATCTGAGAGTGACCAGTCTAGTATTATCTCCTTTTGTCATGAACATGCATGTGGGGGTCATTTTAGTGCTAAGAAGACTGCTGCTAAGATTTTGCAGTGTGGATTTTACTGGCCTTCGTTGTTTAAAGATTCCCATAGTCATTGTGTTTCTTGTGAGCGTTGCCAGAAGTTAGGAACCATTTCCCGTAGAAATATGATGCCTTTGAACCCTATTTTAGTGATTGAGGTCTTTGATGTGTGGGGCATTGATTTTATGGGTCCATTTCCTATTTCGTTTGGTTATCTTTACATACTTGTCGCTGTAGACTATGTGTCTAAGTGGGTTGAGGCGGTTCCGTGTAAACGAATGACCACAGGGTCGTAGTCCAGTTTTTGAAAGAGAATATACTTACACGTTTTGGTACGCCGCGAGCTATAATTAGTGATGGAGGTTCACACTTTTGTAATAGACCGTTTGCTCTTTTAATGAAACAATACGGTATTACCCATAAAGTAGCAACCCCATATCACCCTCAGACTAGTGGTCAGGTAGAGGTTTCCAATAGGGAAATTAAACGTATTCTAGAGAAAACAGTTAATCCAAATAGGAAAGACTGGTCGTCGAGGCTTACTGATGCCTTATGGGCTTACCGTACTGCGTTTAAGACACCCATTGGAATGTCACCTTATCGTTTAGTGTTTGGCAAGGCATGTCACCTGCCTGTTGAGTTAGAGCATCGAGCCTATTGGGCTATTAAGAACTTAAACTTTTCACTTGACAAGGCAGGAGCTCAAAGAAAGCTCCAGCTCAATGAGTTGGACGAGATTCGTAGAGATGCATACGATAGTGCTAAGGAAAAGAAACTTGTGCATGATAGGAATATTTTACGAAAGTCATTTTCTCCAGGTCAAAAAGTTCTTCTGTATGACACTCGTTTGCATCTATTCCCCGGGAAGTTGCGCTCTCGGTGGACCGGTCCTTTTGTGGTCCGTACTGTTTTTCCTCATGGCGCTGTTGAGATTGAGACACCAGATGGTAGTAGTTCTTCGAAGGTTAACGGTCAGCGATTGAAGCCCTTTTTAGAGCCTTTTCCTACAGGTGATGTTGAGGAGGTCCCTCTGGAGGACCCTGTTTACCTTGATTGACCATCGAGGCGATTTTGTATGTTGTATAATATTTTTGTAGGTTTTTGGTTACACTTCACCCAGGTACTATCTTTCCGACTTCTCTCTTTACTATTTCCTCATGTTACTTATATTTTTGGTACTGTTCTTTGATTAGAAACATTGAGGACAATGTTAGATTTAAGTTTGGGGGTGGGGTAGAACTTTTTGTTACCTTTTCGTTGCAATAAATAAACTCCAGAGCCTAGAAATTTATCCCTATTAAGGATGGCACTAACCAATCTAAGTGGATGGAAGCATTTTGGTTGTAGGAGTTGAGGAACCAATCTGACTAGATGGCAACATCTAAAGAGTCTATTCATAAAAGCACAGAGCTCAGGTGTTAGAAATAACATGATAGTTTCACCATATCTCGTTGAGTCCTTTTCACTTCTGTTTTTATTTTGTTTTGTTTTTAAACTATGTTTCTCTAAGTGATTAGGTGGGGCTCACGATTCAAGTTGTTACCAATGCTAGGGTGAATTAGAGTGCTTGAGATACAAAAAAAAAAAAAAAAGAAGAAGAAAAAGAGACCAGACCAAATGGAATAAATTCAATAAAGTCGACCACTGGAACCCTTGTATATGCCAGTTGTGTTGACCTAGAGTTAGGATTATCGACCACTGGTACCCTTGTATATGCCAGTGTGTTGATATTAGTCAGACCGGTATCTCAGTCCATTAGGATAGGATCATTTTGGCGGAGGCCTTCAGACAGATATGAGAAATACCGTTCACCTAGTAAACATCAAAACCATCTATGTTTTTCTATATCCATCTTCTTGATCTATCCATGTGATTAGTTTTGACTCCGGATATTGATGTCCATTGTGCGACTATCTGAGTAGAGCTCTGTCACTTCATATGAATTTTAGTATGCTTGAGTGCGAACTCGTGTACATCAATTGGAATTTCGCATCAGGGTACTTCCTCCTGTAGTCAATAAGTATGCCAACCAAGGAGATTCTTTAGTGCCTTCCAAGGTTCTGTGTAGATAGCTAGGGTCTGGAGTATAAAGGTTTTGTGGGTATACCTGGTGGCTCTCTAAAAGAGTCACAAACTAATACCACAAGTGCACGGTGTCGAGGTGTAGAACAATGCAAATACGGGTCGATCCACAGAGACAAGGTGTGTGTGAGTTGAAGTTTCCTAGATAATTCTGAGCTAGTGACAGTGAAGCAAAGGGACAAAGGCAATGAGCCTAAGGCAGTGAAGTAAAGAGCCAAAGAAACAAAGTAAAACAGTTGCAGTGAGGCAGTGAGGGAAAGAAACAGTGACTTTAGGCTTAATCACTAAGGCTTTTGATTCCACCTCTAACCTATGCTAAGTAAATTTTCAATGCTAACTCATGTTCTTGCCCCTTGTTTAGATATTAGTGAGATTCTAGCCTCAGCTAACTATCTAGATAGCAGTGGAGGTTCGAGCCTGCTGCTTATCAAAGAGGTGGTTTTAAGAGAAGGATTTAGGGTCACTAAGTTAAGTCTAGTCCTTGTAGTAATTGGGGCTCTCACACTGCAACTACCCGCAGATAAGCCACTTAGATGATTAAACCTTCCTAAAGGATAATCTAATTATAGCTAAAATGTTCTTCCATAGCACTAACTGTCTGATTAGAGCACAACTAGTCTAAGGTTTGAACAATAAACATTAATCATGAGCTGCAGCACCATCAATCACAGGGTTATCCTAACTACAATGTATGCTTGACATACAATGTGAGAGCAATGTGATGAAATGCTTAAATTATAACTGTCCTACACAGTTTCAGAACACAAGAACATTGTCTACACATTAACCAACTAGCATTAGCATGGAAGCTTCATCTCAACCTTAGCAAGTGATAAATTAAAACATGATGAATATGTGAAAATAAAACTGAATTTGAAAGTGAAGCAAAAACAGAACATGAACAATTGAGGAACTGGCTAGTCCAGTCCTCTTGGTGGTGCACTGGCTAGCCCAGGCATGCCCAAAATCAACACCCAAGTCCCCCAATTTATACATGCAAGTTTCCCCCAAAAAATACCCAAAATCAGAAAACTAGGGTTTCATGAAAAGTGAAATTAGGTCTCACCTAATCTCTGAAAACGAATGATAACTCTCACCCATGCTTCCAATTCTTCTCCTGATGCTTCCCACGCCTCCAATTGCTCTCCTAACTCACCTAATTTACCAATTTTTCACACGTTAGGGTTTTCAGAAAAACGTGTATAAAAATGGGAAATTAGGTGGCTAGATAGGTTGTAATGATGGTAGTGGAGATGGGTTATGGTGTTTGGTTGATTTGAGAGGAGATGGTGGTGGTTGAGGTGGTGGTTATGGTGATGGCGGACATGGGTTTTCTCTGCAGCGGAGTGGAGGAGAAGATGGATTCGATGGAGAATAGGAGAAGGGGTTGTTTGGTGCGGGGTATAGGTGTTAGGTGCTTGGGTGTGTGGCGGGGATAGCAATCTTGATGATTTGCGAAGCTCAGCCGTGGGATGCGGAAATGATAGATTGATCTAATGGCTACAAGTGAAGAGGCTGGTATCGACCGTCGGATGCCTGATACAACGAAACTGACGGCTCAAGATGGAGTTAGGTGTTGTAGTGTTAGACAGGAGCTTCAGACTTTGATGTACTGGCAATGCTGCGACCATTGGATTCAGATGTGATCCAATCTGACGGCTCTCATGGAAATGGGTATGGATCTTGGAAATGGATTTGGGTAAGGGTTTTGGGCCTTGGGTATGCCAAGCCCATATCTTCTTTAAGAACAATTCTTCCTCTTCAAGCCCACTTCTAATTGATCCGGCTCTTCCAAACACCAATCTTCGCTTCCTCCTAGCGGGAGTCTTTGCCGGTTCTTTGCTCTTTTCGCTCCGCAACTCATCTAGACTTTATTTGGTACCTAAAAATGCAAAATTAAGTAAGAAAAGTATTTATTCTTGAAAACAATGAAAATACAGAATATGGGTTAAAACGGAGAATTAGAACACAAAAGACGAGTTAATTGCCAAGAAAAATATATAAAATATGTACTTTTTAGCACTCATCAAATACCCCCAAACCTGAATTTTACTTGTCCTCAAGTAAAACAAAACTAAGGAAATCTTACCTATACCACTGTCGCTGGTTTCTCGAATGCATTTAGCGTATGCACTAAGCCTTTTAAACCACTAAGTTTCCCTAGTGGACGAGTGAAGTCTCGTGAAGGTTTGCTTAGAACGTACCTACAAAGTTCTAGGATAAGGTATAAGCTCATATTCCATGAAATGTGACATGTGCAAGACAGTAGAAGCTCACAGCAAAATGGAGATGTCAATCTAGCTATCAAAGGCACAATCCTAGCATTGATAACAACTAAAGACATGTGATAAGAGTGTAAAGTGTATCTACACATGTGTAAAGAAAGATCGGATGTTATGACTACTAATCACCAAGAGATAGTTTCTCAGGCTAAGAACCGAGGTCGAAATCTAGCTAGCTGTCCGGACTTTACGAGAATTGTGAATGAGTTGGAGGTATTTCACAATTACTCGCATTGTACATCAATGGCATACACCCTTCCTTGCTTATTACAATGAAACAACAAAATGACTCTTATTTACATTGACTACTCTCTTTTATTTTTGGAACAGAGAGGATGGAATTGAAAATACTTGATTTTTTTTTTATTACTAAGGAAACACTTTTGATACATGAGCAAAAAGAAACAAAAAATTACATGACACTTTGCAAGAGGTATCCCTTTTTGATGCACCCAGTTAAATTCGATGGTTGTTTTTCTTAATGTAACCTCCACCTTCTATCCCAACCAACCAAAGAACAAGCTAGTCAAGTTTCGTTCAGTATTCTAAAGTGATTGGCAACTAAAACTTCCGATAGAACACCTCAAGGATGAGGCTATACATGTATTGGTAGATCGTGCGCGTGCAAGTTTCTTATCACTATGTGAATTGTGCTAGAATCAGGGTGCCTAAATATCTAGACTAAGACTCCTAATAATTACATATTTGCACAAGAGTCAACATTTCAAGGTAAATGAGCTCCATTTTTATGTTTTTTTTTATCATTTTTTAATTTTTTGGAAATTTTAAAAAAAAAACAAAAAAAGGAGTTCTTGTTTTCAATTATGGCATATTATCAAAGTATCTACTTTTCACCCCCAAACCTAAACTAAACATGTCCTCAATGTTTCAAAATATGAACAAAATTATAATACAACATGAAGAGGATCATGTTGAGTAGAGAAAAAGGAAAGAGAATACCCGATTTCGGCGAAAGCAAGATTAGAACTCCGTTATTCAAGGCAAGAATCCAACATATGTCAGCCGAGATCATATTGGATTAGCAAAATATATACAAAGGAACAAAAGGATTTTTAAAATTTTTATCTACTGGATTATATACAAAAAATTCACCGTACACTAACAATCTAAAGAGTTGAGGATCAACCCAAAAGACAAAGTGTAGAGGTTTCAACAGCTTCACACAAATATAACAGGAAATAAACGCAAGTGAAACTGTGAAACAAAATTAGCTACCCCCAAACCTAGATTTTCAACGGATAAAATTTGGAAACAAAATCTCGCAGTTTTGGGGGTTCATCATGTACAAGGTCTAACTCAAAGTGAACTTTGCTAGGGACGGGCAAACATGCATATCCTAACTGTGGCTCCTTGAAAGTATTGTATTTAGATGCAAAATAGTCCAAGAGGACTTGAGAGGCACACAGTTCCAGGCCTAGATTAGGTATTCTCATGAAAATTGGTTTGACAATATTGTTACAAACCAAATCTAGGTAGGATCAAGGCTATCAGATTGTGACTTAGGAAAGAAAGTGACATCTAAGTGTCTCACATGCATGAGATCAACAATATCAATATTATCAGTCACATCAGCATTATCTAAGTCACACTCAAGATGTGTAGCATGCTCATCATCACAAAAATTTGCACAAGTCCTAATTCAGAATCATGGTTATCCGATATATTCAAATTATCATCAACATAAGCAATATATTGTGGCTTAAGTATGGAATCAGACATCAACTATGTTTTCATGCATAGGATCATTAGTGTCAACAGAAGATTTACCTAAGTCATGCTCTTCACAGGATAATTGCACAATATCTAAATCAGTATCAACATCACATGCATATGAAATACTAGAAGAAATATCATTCATGAAGGTCGGGGCAGAAAAGCCTAATGTATTTGAAACCAAAGGTTCCACAATATTTTCAGCATAGACATGTTCTTCTAACATAACATTATCATCATCATCATCATAGTAATATGCATACTTGTCCTATTAGCAGTTGTGGTGTTATTAGTCAACTCATGTTCCTCTAGATTAGGTTCATATTCAATACCATACACATGAGAAGGACTAGACATGCTATTTCCAAAGTTCAATTCATTACCACCTATATCATGTGACAGTGTCTCAGTTTCCCTAATGGATTCCCATTGACGGGTTTTCTCTGCAATCTCAGCTAAAAATTTCCATGCATCATCCACAGTTTTATCAAGAAATTCACCATTACACATACACTCAACCATGGCTCGAGATTTAAAGTCTAGTCCCTCATAGAGGAAGCGACAAGTCTCCACTTCTCAAATCCATGGTGTGGACATTCACTCAACAAATCATTAAAACGTTCAAAATAGTCAAAAACAGTTTCCTCATCCAATTGGACAAAACAATTAACTTTGACGAATAGCGATGGTCCTATGATGTGGAAAGAATTTTTTGAAAAATAGATCTGTGAGTTGGTCCCGAGTGTTGATTGATTGTGGTCTCAAACCCTAAAACCATGTTTTGGCCCTTTCCTTTAGAGAAAATGTAAACAAACGCAATTTCAGAGAGTCTTCGGACATATGTTCAGGTTGCATAGTCCGACAAATTTGTTCAAACTCTCTTACATGAGTATAGGGGTTCTCAGTATCGAACCCTCGAAATATAGGAAGTATTTGTATCATGCTTGCATTTATTTTAAAAGGGTTATTGGTTTGAGGTAAGACAATACATGATAATGGAATTTTTTTGTGGGATACATGTATTCATGGAGAGCACGAGGTTGGCCCATATTGAAAAGATACAAAGCCCACTATTTGGTTTTAATGGGTTTTCAAAATTTGGTTTTTTATGGGAACAATTTTGGTTTTGATGGGAATGAAAAACATTTGGTTTTTTGATGGGAAATATTTGGTTTTTATGGGTTTTGAAAAACTCATTTTGGTTTTAATGGGATGAGGCCCAGCTAACTGGTTCAAATTTTCTGTGGGACAAGCCCAGCGAACGGCCTAGAGATTGAGTACACGGCCCAACTAACGAGTTCAGCAAGCCCAGAAACTAACGAAGCCCAGCTGAGTTGGTAGGTTCAGTTAACCTTGTTTAGGTTGTTTGTTGGGTTTTTGAAACCCAAAATTTTGATAGGGACAATCCCACAGTTAAGCTCAAATACAACCCAAAAATTAACTTAAATTACAAGCCCAACAAAAAAATGGAAAAATTATTACAAGCCCACAAATTAAAAATGGAAGCCCACAGGTTGGGTTCTCTTAATGGGTTTAGGCTTACCTTTGAAGCACAGCCCAGCTGTTCAGTTTGGTTGCAAAAGCCCAGTTGGGCTTTGGATCATCCTAAGCTTTGGCTTCAACACTCAAGGCCCAGTTGGGCTTTGGTCTTTCTTCTTTGGCTTGTATTACATACCAGTTGGCTTGGTACAAATCAGCACCCAGTTGAGCTTGGGTTCTAGCTGCACTTTGGTTCAGCAAGTTTCAGCCTTAGCAGCACAGCAACAGGTGCAGAAGGCAGCAGCAATTAGCAGCAACAGGCAGCAACAGGGGAAAGTAACAGCCTCAGTTCCACCAGTTCACCAGCAACAGCAGAGGCAGTGCAAGCACAGCACCAAGGGCAGATTCAGCAACAAAGGTGCAAATGGGCTAAGCAGTTCACAGCAGTGCACTAAAGCAACAGGCAAGAAGATGCTCTGATGCTGTGCAAGAACAACAAGCAAACAACTAGATGAAGATGCAAACAGCAAGAATGCAATGTAAACAGCAAATGATGCAAGTGCAGCTGCAAGCTAAGAGCAACAGCAAGCAAATGAGCAAGGAAAGAAAAACAGAAGCTGTTAAGAACACAAGAACAACAAGGGAAAATTATGCAAAGATGAAAAATTATGCAAAGATGAAAATGCAAGTTATGATGAGCTAAATGATTATACTAAATGCAAGATATGCAAGTGAAAGAAAGCAAGGAAAAACAGCAACCAACACAATGCCAAGTCCCCGGCAACGGCGCCAAAAACTTGATAGCTCAAGGAATGAGATTAGTTTCTTGCTAGAAGCTAAGAAGTTCAGCTGCACTACACAGCAGCTACTAAAACAGCAAGTTACACTAAAATGCAAGAATGCAATGCATGATGAGTATGCTGAATGAAACAATATGCAAAAGAGTATGCCTGATGCAAATGAACTAACATGCAAAAACAGCCAAGAAAAATTCAACACAACACAACCAAGTCCCCGGCAGCGGCGCCAAAAACTTGGTGGCTCTCTAAAAGAGTCACAAACTAATACCGCAAGTGCACGGTGTCGAGGTGTAGAACAATGCAAATACGGTCGATCCACAGAGACAAGGTGTGTGAGTTGAAGTTCCTAGATAATTCTGAGCTAGTGACAGTGAAGCAAAGGGACAAAGGCAATGAGCCTAAGGCAGTGAAGTAAGAGCCAAAGAAACAAAGTACAGTTTCAGTGAGGCAGTGAGGGAAAGAAACAGTGACTTTAGGCTTAATCACTAAGGCTTTTGATTCCACCTCTAACCTATGCTAAGTAATTTTCAATGCTAACTCATGTTCTTGCCCCTTTTAGATATTAGTGAGATTCTAGCCTCAGCTAACTATCTAGATAGCAGTGGAGGTTCGAGCCTGCTGCTTATCAAAGAGGTGGTTTTAAGAGAAGGATTTAGGGTCACTAAGTTAAGTCTAGTCCTTGTAGTAATGGGGCTCTCACACTGCAACTACCCGCAGATAAGCCACTTAGATGATTAAACCTTCCTAAAGGATAATCTAATTATAGCTAAAATGTTCTTCCATAGCACTAACTGTCTGATTAGAGCACAACTAGTCTAAGGTTTGAACAATAACATTAATCATGAGCTGCAGCACCATCATCACAGGGTTATCCTAACTACAATGTATGCTTGACATACAATGTGAGAGCAATGTGATGAAATGCTTAAATTATAACTGTCCTACACAGTTTCAGAACACAAGAACATTGTCTACACATTAACCAACTAGCATTAGCATGGAAGCTTCATCTCAACCTTAGCAAGTGATAAATTAAAACATGATGAATATGTGAAAATAAAACTGAATTTGAAAGTGAAGCAAACAGAACATGAACAATTGAGGACTGGCTAGTCCAGTCCTCTTGGTGGTGCACTGGCTAGCCCAGGCATGCCCAAATCAACACCCAAGTCCCCCAATTATACATGCAAGTTTCCCCCAAAAAATACCCAAAATCAGAAAACTAGGGTTTCATGAAAGTGAAATTAGGTCTCACCTAATCTCTGAAACGAATGATAACTCTCACCCATGCTTCCAATTCTTCTCCTGATGCTTCCCACGCCTCCAATTGCTCTCCTAACTCACCTAATTTACCAATTTTTCACACGTTAGGGTTTTCAGAAAAACGTGTATAAAAATGGGAAATTAGGTGGCTAGATAGGTTGTAATGATGGTAGTGGAGATGGGTTATGGTGTTTGGTTGATTTGAGAGGAGATGGTGGTGGTTGAGGTGGTGGTTATGGTGATGGCGGACATGGGTTTTCTCTGCAGCGGAGTGGAGGAGAAGATGGATTCGATGGAGAATAGGAGAAGGGGTTGTTTGGTGCGGGGTATAGGTGTTAGGTGCTTGGGTGTGTGGCGGGGATAGCAATCTTGATGATTTGCGAAGCTCAGCCGTGGGATGCGGAAATGATAGATTGATCTAATGGCTACAAGTGAAGAGGCTGGTATCGACCGTCGGATGCCTGATACAACGAAACTGACGGCTCAAGATGGAGTTAGGTGTTGTAGTGTTAGACAGGAGCTTCAGACTTTGATGTACTGGCAATGCTGCGACCATTGGATTCAGATGTGATCCAATCTGACGGCTCTCATGGAAATGGGTATGGATCTTGGAAATGGATTTGGGTAAGGGTTTTGGGCCTTGGGTATGCCAAGCCCATATCTTCTTTAAGAACAATTCTTCCTCTTCAAGCCCACTTCTAATTGATCCGGCTCTTCCAAACACCAATCTTCGCTTCCTCCTAGCGGGAGTCTTTGCCGGTTCTTTGCTCTTTTCGCTCCGCAACTCATCTAGACTTTATTTGGTACCTAAAAATGCAAAATTAAGTAAGAAAAGTATTTATTCTTGAAAACAATGAAAATACAGAATATGGGTTAAAACGGAGAATTAGAACACAAAAGACGAGTTAATTGCCAAGAAAAATATATATAAATGTACTTTTTAGCACTCATCAAATACCCCCAAACCTGAATTTTACTTGTCCTCAAGTAAAACAAAACTAAGGAAATCTTACCTATACCACTGTCGCTGGTTTCTCGAATGCATTTAGCGTATGCACTAAGCCTTTTAAACCACTAAGTGTCCCTAGTGGACGAGTGAAGTCTCGTGAAGGTTTGCTTAGAACGTACCTACAAAGTTCTAGGATAAGGTATAAGCTCATATTCCATGAAATGTGACATGTGCAAGACAGTAGAAGCTCACAGCAAAATGGAGATGTCAATCTAGCTATCAAAGGCACAATCCTAGCATTGATAACAACTAAAGACATGTGATAAGAGTGTAAAGTGTATCTACACATGTGTAAAGAAAGATCGGATGTTATGACTACTAATCACCAAGAGATAGTTTCTCAGGCTAAGAACCGAGGTCGAAATCTAGCTAGCTGTCCGGACTTTACGAGAATTGTGAATGAGTTGGAGGTATTTCACAATTACTCGCATTGTACATCAATGGCATACACCCTTCCTTGCTTATTACAATGAAACAACAAAATGACTCTTATTTACATTGACTACTCTCTTTTATTTTGGAACAAGAGAGGATGGAATTGAAAATACTTGATTTTTTTTTATTACTAAGGAAACACTTTTGATACATGAGCAAAAAGAAACAAAAAATTACATGACACTTTGCAAGAGGTATCCCTTTTTGATGCACCCAGTTAAATTCGATGGTTGTTTTTCTTAATGTAACCTCCACCTTCTATCCCAACCAACCAAAGAACAAGCTAGTCAAGTTTCGTTCAGTATTCTAAAGTGATTGGCAACTAAAACTTCCGATAGAACACCTCAAGGATGAGGCTATACATGTATTGGTAGATCGTGCTCGTGCAAGTTTCTTATCACTATGTGAATTGTGCTAGAATCAGGGTGCCTAAATATCTAGACTAAGACTCCTAATAATTACATATTTGCACAAGAGTCAACATTTCAAGGTAAATGAACTCCATTTTTATGTTTTTTTTTATCATTTTTTAATTTTTGGAAATTTTAAAAAAAAATTCAAAAAAAAGGAGTTCTTGTTTTCAATTATGGCATATTATCAAAGTATCTACTTTTCACCCCCAAACCTAAACTAAACATTGTCCTCAATGTTTCAAATATGAACAAAATTATAATACAACATATGAAGAGGATCATGTTGAGTAGAGAAAAAGGAAAGAGAATACCCGATTTCGGCGAAAGCAAGATTAGAACTCCGTTATTCAAGGCAAGAATCCAACATATGTCAGCCGAGATCATATTGGATTAGCAAAATATATACAAAGGAACAAAAGGATTTTTAAAATTTTTATCTACTGGATTATATACAAAAAATTCACCGTACACTAACAATCTAAAGAGTTGAGGATCAACCCAAAAGACAAAGTGTAGAGGTTTCAACAGCTTCACACAAATATAACAGGAAATAAACGCAAGTGAAACTGTGAAACAAAATTAGCTACCCCAAACCTAGATTTTTCAACGGATAAAATTTTGGAAACAAAATCTCGCAGTTTTGGGGGTTCATCATGTACAAGGTCTAACTCAAAGTGAACTTTGCTAGGGACGGGCAAACATGCATATCCTAACTGTGGCTCCTTGAAAGTATTGTATTTAGATGCAAAATAGTCCAAGAGGACTTGAGAGGCACACAGTTCCAGGCCTAGATTAGGTATTCTCATGAAAATTGGTTTGACAATATTGTTACAAACCAAATCTAGGTAGGATGCAAGGCTATCAGATTGTGACTTAGGCAAGAAGTGACATCTAAGTGTCTCACATGCATGAGATCAACAATATCAATTATCAGTCACATCAGCATTATCTAAGTCACACTCAAGATGTGTAGCATGCTCATCATCACAAAAAATTTGCACAAGTCCTAATTCAGAATCATGGTTATCCGATATATTCAAATTATCATCAACATAAGCAATATATTGTGGCTTAAGTATGGAATCAGACACATCAACTATGTTTTCATGCATAGGATCATTAGTGTCAACAGAAGATTTACCTAAGTCATGCTCTTCACAGGATAATTGCACAATATCTAAATCAGTATCAACATCACATGCATATGAAATACTAGAAGAAATATCATTCATGAAGGTCGGGGCAGAAAAGCCTAATGTATTTGAAACCAAAGGTTCCACAATATTTTCAGCATAGACATGTTCTTCTAACATAACATTATCATCATCATCATCATAGTAATATGCATACTTGTCCCTATTAGCAGTTGTGGTGTTATTAGTCAACTCATGTTCCTCTAGATTAGGTTCATATTCAATACCATACACATGAGAAGGACTAGACATGCTATTTCCAAAGTTCAATTCATTACCACCTATATCATGTGACAGTGTCTCAGTTTCCCTAATGGATTCCCATTGACGGGTTTTCTCTGCAATCTCAGCTAAAATTTCCATGCATCATCCACAGTTTTATCAAGAAATTCACCATTACACATACACTCAACCATGGCTCGAGATTTAAAGTCTAGTCCCTCATAGAGGATAGCGACAAGTCTCCACTTCTCAAATCCATGGTGTGGACATTCACTCAACAAATCATTAAAACGTTCAAAATAGTCAAAAACAGTTTCCTCATCCAATTGGACAAAACAATTATACTTTGACGAATAGCGATGGTCCTATGATGTGGAAAGAATTTTTTGAAAAATAGATCTGTGAGTTGGTCCCGAGTGTTGATTGATTGTGGTCTCAAACCCTAAAACCATGTTTTGGCCCTTTCCTTTAGAGAAAATGTAAACAAACGCAATTTCAGAGAGTCTTCGGACATATGTTCAGGTTGCATAGTCCGACAAATTTGTTCAAACTCTCTTACATGAGTATAGGGGTTCTCAGTATCGAACCCTCGAAATATAGGAAGTATTTGTATCATGCTTGCATTTATTTTAAAAGGGTTATTGGTTTGAGGTAAGACAATACATGATAATGGAATTTTTATTGTGGGATACATGTATTCATGGAGAGCACGAGGTTGGCCCATATTGAAAAGATACAAAGCCCACTATTTGGTTTTAATGGGTTTTCAAAATTTTGGTTTTTTATGGGAAAATTTTGGTTTTGATGGGAATGAAAAACATTTGGTTTTTGATGGGAAATATTTGGTTTTATGGGTTTTGAAAACTCATTTTGGTTTTAATGGGATGAGGCCCAGCTAACTGGTTCAAATTTTCTGTGGGACAAGCCCAGCGAACGGCCTAGAGATTTGAGTACACGGCCCAACTAACGAGTTCAGCAAGCCCAGAAACTAACGAAGCCCAGCTGAGTTGGTAGGTTCAGTTAACCTTGTTTAGGTTGTTTGTTGGGTTTTTGAAACCCAAAATTTTGATAGGGACAATCCCACAGTTAAGCTCAAATACAAACCCAAAAATTAACTTAAATTACAAGCCCAACAAAAAAAATGGAAAAAATTATTACAAGCCCACAAATTAAAAATGGAAGCCCACAGGTTGGGTTCTCTTAATGGGTTTAGGCTTACCTTTGAAGCACAGCCCAGCTGTTCAGTTTGGTTGCAAAAGCCCAGTTGGGCTTTGGATCATCCTAAGCTTTGGCTTCAACACTCAAGGCCCAGTTGGGCTTTGGTCTTTCTTCTTTGGCTTGTATTACATACCAGTTTGGCTTGGTACAAATCAGCAGCCCAGTTGAGCTTGGGTTCTAGCTGCAGCTTTGGTTCAGCAAGTTTCAGCCTTAGCAGCACAGCAACAGGTGCAGAAGGCAGCAGCAATTAGCAGCAACAGGCAGCAACAGGGGAAAGTAACAGCCTCAGTTCCACCAGTTCACCAGCAACAGCAGAGGCAGTGCAAGCAGCAGCAGCACCAAGGGCAGATTCAGCAACAAAGGTGCAAATGGGCTAAGCAGTTCACAGCAGTGCACTAAAGCAACAGGCAAGAAGATGCTCTGATGCTGTGCAAGAACAACAAGCAAACAACTAGATGAAGATGCAAACAGCAAGAATGCAATGTAAACAGCAAATGATGCAAGTGCAGCTGCAAGCTAAGAGCAACAGCAAGCAAATGAGCAAGGAAAGAAAAACAACAGAAGCTGTTAAGAACAGCAAGAACAACAAGGGAAAATTATGCAAAGATGAAAAATTATGCAAAGATGAAAATGCAAGTTATGATGAGCTAAATGATTATACTAAATGCAAGATATGCAAGTGAAAGAAAGCAAGGAAAAACAGCAACCACACAATGCCAAGTCCCCGGCAACGGCGCCAAAAACTTGATAGCTCAAGGAATGAGATTAGTTTCTTGCTAGAAGCTAAGAAGTTCAGCTGCACTACACAGCAGCTACTAAAACAGCAAGTTACACTAAAATGCAAGAATGCAATGCATGATGAGTATGCTAGAATGAAACAATATGCAAAAGAGTATGCAATGATGCAAATGAACTAACATGCAAAAACAGCCAAGAAAAATTCAACACAACACAACCAAGTCCCCAGCGGCGCCAAAAACTTGGTGGCTCTCTAAAAGAGTCACAAACTAATACCGCAAGTGCACGGTGTCGAGGTGTAGAACAATGCAAATACGGGTCGATCCACAGAGACAAGGTGTGTGTGAGTTGAAGTTTCCTAGATAATTCTGAGCTAGTGACAGTGAAGCAAAGGGACAAAGGCAATGAGCCTAAGGCAGTGAAGTAAAGAGCCAAAGAAACAAAGTAAAACAGTTGCAGTGAGGCAGTGAGGGAAAGAAACAGTGACTTTAGGCTTAATCACTAAGGCTTTTGATTCCACCTCTAACCTATGCTAAGTAAATTTTCAATGCTAACTCATGTTCTTGCCCCTTGTTTAGATATTAGTGAGATTCTAGCCTCAGCTAACTATCTAGATAGCAGTGGAGGTTCGAGCCTGCTGCTTATCAAAGAGGTGGTTTTAAGAGAAGGATTTAGGGTCACTAAGTTAAGTCTAGTCCTTGTAGTAATTGGGGCTCTCACACTGCAACTACCCGCAGATAAGCCACTTAGATGATTAAACCTTCCTAAAGGATAATCTAATTATAGCTAAAATGTTCTTCCATAGCACTAACTGTCTGATTAGAGCACAACTAGTCTAAGGTTTGAACAATAAACATTAATCATGAGCTGCAGCACCATCAATCACAGGGTTATCCTAACTACAATGTATGCTTGACATACAATGTGAGAGCAATGTGATGAAATGCTTAAATTATAACTGTCCTACACAGTTTCAGAACACAAGAACATTGTCTACACATTAACCAACTAGCATTAGCATGGAAGCTTCATCTCAACCTTAGCAAGTGATAAATTAAAACATGATGAATATGTGAAAATAAAACTGAATTTGAAAGTGAAGCAAAAACAGAACATGAACAATTGAGGAACTGGCTAGTCCAGTCCTCTTGGTGGTGCACTGGCTAGCCCAGGCATGCCCAAAATCAACACCCAAGTCCCCCAATTTATACATGCAAGTTTCCCCCAAAAAATACCCAAAATCAGAAAACTAGGGTTTCATGAAAAGTGAAATTAGGTCTCACCTAATCTCTGAAAACGAATGATAACTCTCACCCATGCTTCCAATTCTTCTCCTGATGCTTCCCACGCCTCCAATTGCTCTCCTAACTCACCTATTTACCAATTTTTCACACGTTAGGGTTTTCAGAAAAACGTGTATAAAAATGGGAAATTAGGTGGCTAGATAGGTTGTAATGATGGTAGTGGAGATGGGTTATGGTGTTTGGTTGATTTGAGAGGAGATGGTGGTGGTTGAGGTGGTGGTTATGGTGATGGCGGACATGGGTTTTCTCTGCAGCGGAGTGGAGGAGAAGATGGATTCGATGGAGAATAGGAGAAGGGGTTGTTTGGTGCGGGGTATAGGTGTTAGGTGCTTGGGTGTGGCGGGGATAGCAATCTTGATGATTTGCGAAGCTCAGCCGTGGGATGCGGAAATGATAGATTGATCTAATGGCTACAAGTGAAGAGGCTGGTATCGACCGTCGGATGCCTGATACAACGAAACTGACGGCTCAAGATGGAGTTAGGTGTTGTAGTGTTAGACAGGAGCTTCAGACTTTGATGTACTGGCAATGCTGCGACCATTGGATTCAGATGTGATCCAATCTGACGGCTCTCATGGAAATGGGTATGGATCTTGGAAATGGATTTGGGTAAGGGTTTTGGGCCTTGGGTATGCCAAGCCCATATCTTCTTTAAGAACAATTCTTCCTCTTCAAGCCCACTTCTAATTGATCCGGCTCTTCCAAACACCAATCTTCGCTTCCTCCTAGCGGGAGTCTTTGCCGGTTCTTTGCTCTTTTCGCTCCGCAACTCATCTAGACTTTATTTGGTACCTAAAAATGCAAAATTAAGTAAGAAAAGTATTTATTCTTGAAAACAATGAAAATACAGAATATGGGTTAAAACGGAGAATTAGAACACAAAAGACGAGTTAATTGCCAAGAAAAATATATATAAATATGTACTTTTTAGCACTCATCAAATACCCCCAAACCTGAATTTTACTTGTCCTCAAGTAAAACAAAACTAAGGAAATCTTACCTATACCACTGTCGCTGGTTTCTCGAATGCATTTAGCGTATGCACTAAGCCTTTTAAACCACTAAGTGTCCCTAGTGGACGAGTGAAGTCTCGTGAAGGTTTGCTTAGAACGTACCTACAAAGTTCTAGGATAAGGTATAAGCTCATATTCCATGAAATGTGACATGTGCAAGACAGTAGAAGCTCACAGCAAAATGGAGATGTCAATCTAGCTATCAAAGGCACAATCCTAGCATTGATAACAACTAAAGACATGTGATAAGAGTGTAAAGTGTATCTACACATGTGTAAAGAAAGATCGGATGTTATGACTACTAATCACCAAGAGATAGTTTCTCAGGCTAAGAACCGAGGTCGAAATCTAGCTAGCTGTCCGGACTTTACGAGAATTGTGAATGAGTTGGAGGTATTTCACAATTACTCGCATTGTACATCAATGGCATACACCCTTCCTTGCTTATTACAATGAAACAACAAAATGACTCTTATTTACATTGACTACTCTCTTTTATTTTTGGAACAAGAGAGGATGGAATTGAAAATACTTGATTTTTTTTTATTACTAAGGAAACACTTTTGATACATGAGCAAAAAGAAACAAAAAATTACATGACACTTTGCAAGAGGTATCCCTTTTTGATGCACCCAGTTAAATTCGATGGTTGTTTTTCTTAATGTAACCTCCACCTTCTATCCCAACCAACCAAAGAACAAGCTAGTCAAGTTTCGTTCAGTATTCTAAAGTGATTGGCAACTAAAACTTCCGATAGAACACCTCAAGGATGAGGCTATACATGTATTGGTAGATCGTGCTCGTGCAAGTTTCTTATCACTATGTGAATTGTGCTAGAATCAGGGTGCCTAAATATCTAGACTAAGACTCCTAATAATTACATATTTGCACAAGAGTCAACATTTCAAGGTAAATGAACTCCATTTTTATGTTTTTTTTTATCATTTTTTAATTTTTTGGAAATTTTAAAAAAAAATTCAAAAAAAAGGAGTTCTTGTTTTCAATTATGGCATATTATCAAAGTATCTACTTTTCACCCCCAAACCTAAACTAAACATTGTCCTCAATGTTTCAAAATATGAACAAAATTATAATACAACATATGAAGAGGATCATGTTGAGTAGAGAAAAAGGAAAGAGAATACCCGATTTCGGCGAAAGCAAGATTAGAACTCCGTTATTCAAGGCAAGAATCCAACATATGTCAGCCGAGATCATATTGGATTAGCAAAATATATACAAAAGGAACAAAAGGATTTTTAAAATTTTTATCTACTGGATTATATACAAAAAATTCACCGTACACTAACAATCTAAAGAGTTGAGGATCAACCCAAAAGACAAAGTGTAGAGGTTTCAACAGCTTCACACAAATATAACAGGAAATAAACGCAAGTGAAACTGTGAAACAAAATTAGCTACCCCCAAACCTAGATTTTTCAACGGATAAAATTTTGGAAACAAAATCTCGCAGTTTTGGGGGTTCATCATGTACAAGGTCTAACTCAAAGTGAACTTTGCTAGGGACGGGCAAACATGCATATCCTAACTGTGGCTCCTTGAAAGTATTGTATTTAGATGCAAAATAGTCCAAGAGGACTTGAGAGGCACACAGTTCCAGGCCTAGATTAGGTATTCTCATGAAAATTGGTTTGACAATATTGTTACAAACCAAATCTAGGTAGGATGCAAGGCTATCAGATTGTGACTTAGGAAAGAAAGTGACATCTAAGTGTCTCACATGCATGAGATCAACAATATCAATATTATCAGTCACATCAGCATTATCTAAGTCACACTCAAGATGTGTAGCATGCTCATCATCACAAAAAATTTGCACAAGTCCTAATTCAGAATCATGGTTATCCGATATATTCAAATTATCATCAACATAAGCAATATATTGTGGCTTAAGTATGGAATCAGACACATCAACTATGTTTTCATGCATAGGATCATTAGTGTCAACAGAAGATTTACCTAAGTCATGCTCTTCACAGGATAATTGCACAATATCTAAATCAGTATCAACATCACATGCATATGAAATACTAGAAGAAATATCATTCATGAAGGTCGGGGCAGAAAAGCCTAATGTATTTGAAACCAAAGGTTCCACAATATTTTCAGCATAGACATGTTCTTCTAACATAACATTATCATCATCATCATCATAGTAATATGCATACTTGTCCCTATTAGCAGTTGTGGTGTTATTAGTCAACTCATGTTCCTCTAGATTAGGTTCATATTCAATACCATACACATGAGAAGGACTAGACATGCTATTTCCAAAGTTCAATTCATTACCACCTATATCATGTGACAGTGTCTCAGTTTCCCTAATGGATTCCCATTGACGGGTTTTCTCTGCAATCTCAGCTAAAAATTTCCATGCATCATCCACAGTTTTATCAAGAAATTCACCATTACACATACACTCAACCATGGCTCGAGATTTAAAGTCTAGTCCCTCATAGAGGATAGCGACAAGTCTCCACTTCTCAAATCCATGGTGTGGACATTCACTCAACAAATCATTAAAACGTTCAAAATAGTCAAAAACAGTTTCCTCATCCAATTGGACAAAACAATTGATACTTTGACGAATAGCGATGGTCCTATGATGTGGAAAGAATTTTTTGAAAAATAGATCTGTGAGTTGGTCCCGAGTGTTGATTGATTGTGGTCTCAAACCCTAAAACCATGTTTTGGCCCTTTCCTTTAGAGAAAATGTAAACAAACGCAATTTTAGAGAGTCTTCGGACATATGTTCAGGTTGCATAGTCCGACAAATTTGTTCAAACTCTCTTACATGAGTATAGGGGTTCTCAGTATCGAACCCTCGAAATATAGGAAGTATTTGTATCATGCTTGCATTTATTTTAAAAGGGTTATTGGTTTGAGGTAAGACAATACATGATAATGGAATTTTTATTGTGGGATACATGTATTCATGGAGAGCACGAGGTTGGCCCATATTGAAAAGATACAAAGCCCACTATTTGGTTTTAATGGGTTTTCAAAATTTTGGTTTTTTATGGGAAAATTTTGGTTTTGATGGGAATGAAAAACATTTGGTTTTTGATGGGAAATATTTGGTTTTTATGGGTTTTGAAAACTCATTTTGGTTTTAATGGGATGAGGCCCAGCTAACTGGTTCAAATTTTCTGTGGGACAAGCCCAGCGAACGGCCTAGAGATTTGAGTACACGGCCCAACTAACGAGTTCAGCAAGCCCAGAAACTAACGAAGCCCAGCTGAGTTGGTAGGTTCAGTTAACCTTGTTTAGGTTGTTTGTTGGGTTTTTGAAACCCAAAATTTTGATAGGGACAATCCCACAGTTAAGCTCAAATACAAACCCAAAAATTAACTTAAATTACAAGCCCAACAAAAAAAATGGAAAAAATTATTACAAGCCCACAAATTAAAAATGGAAGCCCACAGGTTGGGTTCTCTTAATGGGTTTAGGCTTACCTTTGAAGCACAGCCCAGCTGTTCAGTTTGGTTGCAAAAGCCCAGTTGGGCTTTGGATCATCCTAAGCTTTGGCTTCAACACTCAAGGCCCAGTTGGGCTTTGGTCTTTCTTCTTTGGCTTGTATTACATACCAGTTTGGCTTGGTACAAATCAGCAGCCCAGTTGAGCTTGGGTTCTAGCTGCAGCTTTGGTTCAGCAAGTTTCAGCCTTAGCAGCACAGCAACAGGTGCAGAAGGCAGCAGCAATTAGCAGCAACAGGGGAAAGTAACAGCCTCAGTTCCACCAGTTCACCAGCAACAGCAGAGGCAGTGCAAGCAGCAGCAGCACCAAGGGCAGATTCAGCAACAAAGGTGCAAATGGGCTAAGCAGTTCACAGCAGTGCACTAAAGCAACAGGCAAGAAGATGCTCTGATGCTGTGCAAGAACAACAAGCAAACAACTAGATGAAGATGCAAACAGCAAGAATGCAATGTAAACAGCAAATGATGCAAGTGCAGCTGCAAGCTAAGAGCAACAGCAAGCAAATGAGCAAGGAAAGAAAAACAACAGAAGCTGTTAAGAACAGCAAGAACAACAAGGGAAAATTATGCAAAGATGAAAAATTATGCAAAGATGAAAATGCAAGTTATGATGAGCTAAATGATTATACTAAATGCAAGATATGCAAGTGAAAGAAAGCAAGGAAAAACAGCAACCACACAATGCCAAGTCCCCGGAACGGCGCCAAAAACTTGATAGCTCAAGGAATGAGATTAGTTTCTTGCTAGAAGCTAAGAAGTTCAGCTGCACTACACAGCAGCTACTAAAACAACAAGTTACACTAAAATGCAAGAATGCAATGCATGATGAGTATGCTAGAATGAAACAATATGCAAAAGAGTATGCAATGATGCAAATGAACTAACATGCAAAAACAGCCAAGAAAAATTCAACACAACACAACCAAGTCCCCGGCAGCGGCGCCAAAAACTTGGTGGCTCTCTAAAAGAGTCACAAACTAATACCGCAAGTGCACGGTGTCGAGGTGTAGAACAATGCAAATACGGGTCGATCCACAGAGACAAGGTGTGTGTGAGTTGAAGTTTCCTAGATAATTCTGAGCTAGTGACAGTGAAGCAAAGGGACAAAGGCAATGAGCCTAAGGAAGTGAAGTAAAGAGCCAAAGAAACAAAGTAAAACAGTTGCAGTGAGGCAGTGAGGGAAAGAAACAGTGACTTTAGGCTTAATCACTAAGGCTTTTGATTCCACCTCTAACCTATGCTAAGTAAATTTTCAATGCTAACTCATGTTCTTGCCCCTTGTTTAGATATTAGTGAGATTCTAGCCTCAGCTAACTATCTAGATAGCAGTGGAGGTTCGAGCCTGCTGCTTATCAAAGAGGTGGTTTTAAGAGAAGGATTTAGGGTCACTAATTAAGTCTAGTCCTTGTAGTAATTGGGGCTCTCACACTGCAACTACCCGCAGATAAGCCACTTAGATGATTAAACCTTCCTAAAGGATAATCTAATTATAGCTAAAATGTTCTTCCATAGCACTAACTGTCTGATTAGAGCACAACTAGTCTAAGGTTTGAACAATAAACATTAATCATGAGCTGCAGCACCATCAATCACAGGGTTATCCTAACTACAATGTATGCTTGACATACAATGTGAGAGCAATGTGATGAAATGCTTAAATTATAACTGTCCTACACAGTTTCAGAACACAAGAACATTGTCTACACATTAACCAACTAGCATTAGCATGGAAGCTTCATCTCAACCTTAGCAAGTGATAAATTAAAACATGATGAATATGTGAAAATAAAACTGAATTTGAAAGTGAAGCAAAAACAGAACATGAACAATTGAGGAACTGGCTAGTCCAGTCCTCTTGGTGGTGCACTGGCTAGCCCAGGCATGCCCAAAATCAACACCCAAGTCCCCCAATTTATACATGCAAGTTTCCCCCAAAAAATACCCAAAATCAGAAAACTAGGGTTTCATGAAAAGTGAAATTAGGTCTCACCTAATCTCTGAAAACGAATGATAACTCTCACCCATGCTTCCAATTCTTCTCCTGATGCTTCCCACGCCTCCAATTGCTCTCCTAACTCACCTAATTTACCAATTTTTCACACGTTAGGGTTTTCAGAAAAACGTGTATAAAAATGGGAAATTAGGTGGCTAGATAGGTTGTAATGATGGTAGTGGAGATGGGTTATGGTGTTTGGTTGATTTGAGAGGAGATGGTGGTGGTTGAGGTGGTGGTTATGGTGATGGCGGACATGGGTTTTCTCTGCAGCGGAGTGGAGGAGAAGATGGATTCGATGGAGAATAGGAGAAGGGGTTGTTTGGTGCGGGGTATAGGTGTTAGGTGCTTGGGTGTGTGGCGGGGATAGCAATCTTGATGATTTGCGAAGCTCAGCCGTGGGATGCGGAAATGATAGATTGATCTAATGGCTACAAGTGAAGAGGCTGGTATCGACCGTCGGATGCCTGATACAACGAAACTGACGGCTCAAGATGGAGTTAGGTGTTGTAGTGTTAGACAGGAGCTTCAGACTTTGATGTACTGGCAATGCTGCGACCATTGGATTCAGATGTGATCCAATCTGACGGCTCTCATGGAAATGGGTATGGATCTTGGAAATGGATTTGGGTAAGGGTTTTGGGCCTTGGGTATGCCAAGCCCATATATTCTTTAAGAACAATTCTTCCTCTTCAAGCCCACTTCTAATTGATCCGGCTCTTGCAAACACCAATCTTCGCTTCCTCCTAGCGGGAGTCTTTGCCGGTTCTTTGCTCTTTTCGCTCCGCAACTCATCTAGACTTTATTTGGTACCTAAAAATGCAAAATTAAGTAAGAAAAGTATTTATTCTTGAAAACAATGAAAATACAGAATATGGGTTAAAATGGAGAATTAGAACACAAAAGACGAGTTAATTGCCAAGAAAAATATATAGAAATATGTACTTTTTAGCACTCATCAATACCTCTGGTAAGCCCTCCGGAGACAACACTCCGCCATTAGGGACACCTAGGGGTTTAAAGGCTTATTGCATACGCTAAATGCAATCGACGATGCTTGCGACAGTGAGTTAGGATTTTATTTCTATTTTATTTTTGCTAGAGGACTAGCAAATAATAGGTTTGGGGGTATTTGATAGACACATTTTTGTGTCCGATTTGTCTCGATTCTATATATTGTTAGGGATCATTTTTGTACTTATTATGGTGTTTTATTTATTTGTAGGTATTTTTGGCCAATAAACATTTTTGGAAAAAATTGGCTCGAAAAGTTGTCGGAAAGCACCCGGAGGACATTTGCTATTCGGACTCTCACTTTGGATAAGGGGTAACCTAATTACTAAGGGGCATCCCATTTCCAGGCAGTTGCTAATCGCACCCCTACCCTGGATAAGGGGCAACCATCTTCAACATTTCAAAAACCAGGTTTTGGCGGGAAAATAGGTGCAGTGAAGAACAGATTTTGGCAATCGTGATATGGAGGAGTTTGAGGTCGATTAAACCTCTGATTTTCATAGGATAGACTCCTTATGGGTCTAGGAATCTGATATGGGTGTTTAAATCGATTAGACTGGGATCAATTGACGGATTTTTATCACAACGGAAAATATGGAAAGTCACGTGTGTGACCTGTTTTAGGGAATTTTAGAGATATTAAAGTGTTGTAAACTTTCCCAAAGATTTGTATCTATCTAAGGAAGAGTTTAAAATAAAAAGGAAAGCTCAACAACGCGTAGAAATTCTAAAACAAGAAATTGCCGCAACTTGGCCGTGAAGAGAAGGAAAGAGATTTTGGAAGATTTGGGAGAGATTTAATCGGTATTTTTGATATAAATAGATGTCTTGGGTCATATAGAAGAGGTTCGAGAGTTTTGGGACCTAAGGAGAGCCAGAGAAGAAGAAATCAGAGCTTTACCAGACTCTGTTTCTGCTGCTGCTGCTGCTGAAGAGGAAGAACGCGAAGAACATTGACGCACGGGAAACAGTCGCAGAACGGTGTCGTTGCTTAACAGCTGAAGAACATTAAGCTGTGCAGGACAGTCGTATTCTAGGGTCTTAAAATCAGCGACAAAGCAACGGTATTTACAACAGTTTTCTGTAACAGTTCCATTGTAACAGCTGTTTTGCAACACCAATACACCGTTGCAAACAGTCTGTGTTATTACTTTTCACTATTTTAATCATCTTTTGAGCAACAAACACAGATTTTGGGATCATGATTAGTATGAGGATCTAAACCCTGTTGCTTAGGCGATAGAGGAAGCTATTTTTCCAACAAAAAGTGGTATGTTCTATTTTATCTTTTTATTTGCAATAATTATATGATTATTTTGCCTTGAACTATTATTGAATATGATTTTTATTTGAGTGATTGTGATCTATTTTGATGGAGTATGCTTAGTTTTAATACATTTGATGCTTCATACTTGGTATTTACAATTACTACTTTTGAAAATCTACTTGTTGCAATATTTTAGAATCAAATTAAACGAGAAAATTGCATAAATATAAGTATTGGTTTAATCACTTTGAACTTGGAAAATAGTGGAATCTTAGCCTCATTGTTTCTTTTAGTATTGATATCATCTTTGATTGAGTTTGCTATAATTTTTAGTGATTTTTCTATTTTAATATTAGAATTTAAGTCTAATTAATATCCTTCACAAGTCTGAGAATCGAACCACTTTTACCACCATCTACAAATCATATCAGCAGGCATGATGCTTCTAAGGGTCGCAAAATTCCACTAATGTCTTAAATCGATCACAACCATCCAACTTAGCCAACCTATTTGGATGGCTTAGATCGCATTTAGGACTATCAGGAAGGTGCACATATGTTCACCGTCATCCCAACATGGGCCCCACGTGATCGATCTCCCCAAAGGAGGATCACGGCTTGCCAAGCCGTTTGGCCAAAGCCGCGTGTGCGTGACTGTTTCAAAACCCTAATTAGGGTTTGCGACAATGCACATATGTCGTAGTACGATCTTGACCATCCATCTTCGCCGGCCTAAAGAGACGGTGTATATATAGACTCAAGAGGTCCCAAAGATACCAACATGATCACTGTGGGCCAACCATAACGTGTGACGGGTCAGACTATGCAGAGTGGGGCCCGGTGTCTCGAAACGCACGCCCCAAAGGTGCTAGGTCACGCAGCCTCAAACCATAACTCGTGCTTTGCGGTAACGTATTTGTGTTGCAAATCGATCACGACCACTCATCTTTGTCGCTCAAATTGAGTGGCCCAGATCGAACCTTTATGGGACCGAGAGGTGTAGACATGCACGTCAGCAGGCCGTCTCCACGCATGCCCGGTCGGTCCCACCAAAATTAGCGCCCATGCTTAAATTCGATCAAGCCAAAGAGGGGATGTCGCGCACCTCTAAAAACCCTAAAATCCATCAATGGCAACAAATATGTGCCGTAAATCATATCGTCTGTCCAACTTTTCCATCTTGGTCGTACGACTTAGATTAAAAATTAGGCGATCAATGAAGCGCCTCGGTGATTACCGTTCGCCACTCTGCCTCAGGGAGTGATCGATTATATGGTGGCCCTCCCATGCGGCCTCCAAACGATCACTCGAAGATGGTTGGACGTGCTGCCATTTTAAGACGCTTAATCCGCGACTTATTCAATCAAGCTTTAAAACAGCGATGATTCATGCATATCAATTGTTTTGAGATGCTTTCTTTAAACGATGCATTACATGCATCGAGCATGCACGATATTTCATGAATATCAATTCCTTAAATAACTTAGTTAATTAACCTAATAGCACCATATGTTATTTCCTGCGGCGGGTCCCATGACTCGACCCACTCATTCGAGACATCAAACATATCACAAACTGGGGGATACTTACTGGGGTATTGGTCTGTCGGTTTACAACGTGCGGCGTGCAACACGTTCATTACGAGAACGTGTCAGGAGGCATGGACGGTTAATGATGATGAGGGAAGTGGGAAAAGGCGTGATCGTGTGACAATCACCTACGCGACCCTTACTACTTCATCACTCAACTTCCTCCACTTACTACGAGATGAAGATTGCGCTCAAATGACTTGTATAAATAGGTTCTTCAACCTATTTTAACACAACACAGAAAAACCAAGTGTTGTTAAATACGTATCCAGAAAACACCCAGAACTGATAGCTTACATTATGCAAGCCAGTTCAACATTCTGATACAAGTTATAAACAACCAACACCTTCACAATCTCAACACCTTCTTCGCTTCCCTCCCTAAGATCAACCCCATCTTCTTCACTTTGTGACCTAATCAAGTCTGAAACGACCATTTCTCAGTTTAGGCCAGAACTGTACAGATTGATATCTCGAATCTAAAGTACTCCCGTGCAGTGCATTTGTTTAGGGTTTATATTCGTTTCTCATCTACACACACCCAAATTTACCAAAACCAGCATAAACAGTTTTCACCCTCAAACAACTGTATAACAATGATTGAGAGCATTTTTTTTCTCATTGTTATCTCTACGGATCTTCAAAACTATGATGTTGAACTTACAAGCTTTAGGATCATGGAGTACTTGGAAGTGACGAAGATTTCGAGTCATGTTGAAGATCCAATGGAGATCAAGCATTTGGATGAGAAACTACAATTTTTATCTATTTTGTAATCCATATGTATTGATAGTTTTGTCACTAAAATTGACAAACGGGGAGATTGTTAGAGCACTGCTTGGTCGAACTCGCATGCGTTTCTATCTCAATCATGTTTGTCAATGTTAGTGATCAAAACTACAAGTCTTGATTTCTAGCCTATTTATAGATGTCTCAGACTAGGACATAAATTGTGTAGTTGAGCTTAGTTTTCACGGCGTTCATCATTTGAAGACGAAGAACTACTAAGGGCTTGTGAAACTTCATCAACAAAAGGTATGTGGAAACTTTAAACTCATCTATCACTTGGAAAGTCTATTTCTACTCTATCTCCTATATTGAGACATAAGTCGTATTACGATATAGTTTTCTATATACACATCTGAGATTTCGAGATGAATATATCTCGCTTACATATTTCTCGAAATATGTGTTGGTAAGCTTTCGCTTCGACCAAATTCATCTTATATCATGAGAAAATTTCCGAGTAACATCTTACATGGTTTCTGTGATACAATCATTTGATGTAGGCTTGGAATGTTTCAATAATGATTATTTCAATATCTTGAAAATTGCCTTGATGTTAATAGTGTGTAAAAACGGCTATTGTCATCCTCTAAGAATGTTTCAATGATTGAAATAAATAGTTTAGAATCTTGTATCCATCTTTAGATATAAACATAGTGTGTTCGCACATTAGTGTATAAGTCCAAAACCGGGAACCAAAAGTATGCATACTTGTGTGTATACAAAATGGTTAAAGGAGACTGGGTAAGTATGCGTACCCGTACGCATACTGGCGGAAGTTCACGTCCGTGAATTTCTGCTGAGTTTGAAAACCAAACCAAACTCATCTGGTTACCTAAAGTACGCGTACCCGTACGCATACTGGCGGAAAGTTCACGTCCGTGAATTTCTGCTGAGTTTGAAAACCAAACCAAACTCAAATCCGGTTACTTAAGTACGCATACCCGTACGCATACTTAAGTGGGTTACTTTCTAAAATCGGTTGTGTACATGAACTTAAACATATATTATTAAGGAATGCAATCTTTGCAAACAGTGGCTATAATGTTCATGTATTGATTCGAGTGAATCAAACCGAAATTTCTTCAATTGTGTTATTGTATAATTCTATGAGAATATAGCAATTGAACAACTCTTTAACTAGTTTCATTTGAGTCATTTGAACTAGTTATGGTTAAGATGAATAAGGTTGATATGAGAATAATCATATGGCTAACCTCGGTTAACTATTTGTGAACCAACATGGTGTACACGTTTAGGTACGGTTACATAAACTTAAATGAGGGTACATTTCATCAGTGTGTAACAATCTAAGTTCGATCTAACGGTTGAAAGATATGAGCTTGGTTGAATCAGGTTTTTCATCTAACGGTGAATATTGAATGCTTTGTTAACAAGGTAACTTGGATTTCAAACCCTTATTTGAAAACTATATAAAGGAGAACTCTAGCAACTGGGAAAACTGATCCCCACACCTCTTGTGTGTTACTAGTTACATAACTAGAGTCGATTCTCCTTTAACCTTAGATTTCTTCTCGAGACCCTGTACGTTAATGACACTTGAAGACTTCATTGGGATTGTGAAGCCAGACCCAACTATTCTCTTTGTAATTACGTGATCTGATCTTGCTGTTTCTATCGTATTTGAGTACAATCGTAAGATCGGCTTGAGATTAATTTCTCCGATAGGAAAGATAAAAAAAGTAACACTACAAGAAAATGAGTCTTTTGCCGCACCACTTCGCCACATATCCATCAACGTTGCAGCAATATGTAGGTTTTAGCCTCACCAGATAATAAGTGAGGCATAAAGGGTGAAATCTTGCCACAGGTAAGGATTGGTGAGGCAGAAAGTCATTTTTTGCCGCATGTACTTTCATGGTGCGGAAATATATCATTTGCTTCCACATCACTGTGGCAACAGGTTAAAAATGGAAAATTAGCTATTAAATTTTTATTTTTATAAAAGAAAATCCATATAAATTTAATTAAGAAATAAATAAGAATAGTTGTCATCGCTAATTTTCCAAAAAAAAATAATCGTGTAAACTCCCTCCAGTAATTTTCGCATCTAAAATAACTGTTGGGATTCCCATTAAAACTGACATGCGTATCTCATAGAGTATAATAGCCAAAACAAGTGTTGTTCCCTCATCTCGTGATTATCGAATCCTAGGGTTTCATTATTTATGTTTTTCTCTCAACATCAAATTTTTGGTTTTCATTATTCTCATCGCAACTGACTAGCGATCAAACCAACTTGTTTCTTTTACCGATTTCAAAGTCCCAAGAACAACGGATAACTCTTTTCTTCTACCGATTTCAGCACTTTTCTTCTTCTTCTCTTTATCGTTCATGTTACAATCTCGAGTACCAACTTCAGCTAGTATATTGTGTTGAAGCTTTTTTTTTTTTTTTTTGTTATGATTTCAATTTCTGAATTTGGGGGTGTTGGAATTAAGGTTTGGAGCACAATTTGGGGATTTTGGTTAAGGGTTTTCCAAATAGTCTTTTGTTTTAGTGATTTTGTGTTAGTTTAGTCTTTTATGGGTTTTATTAATCTGTTAATTGATATGTTCTGTACTGGATTTTAGAGGGAGGAGAAAATAAGAGTTAGAGAAGACAAGATTTGGGTTGTGCATTATTACAAAATTTAATTCTAAGTTTACTTTCTCATATTTTTCACAGTTTTCGAAGATCTGGTGAACTACACCCAATATGCCAGTGAAGATGCCAGTGAAGATTGTTGAAGAAGGTCAATTTTGGTGCTTCTTCAAATTGATCGTTCTATTTGTTACCCTATTCAGTAATTTTTGAGGTATTTCTTATTTTTGCTCAATCTCTCAACGATTTTAGGACTAAATATGGATGGATTTTTCATGGTGTTATGTATGCATTTGTTTGTGAAATTAGTCTTGGATGTTATAAATTTGATGCTGTTTGGGTTCTCTTTGAACAGAGGGAAATCAGCAAGAAGGGTAGGTTTTATATGTGTTGTTTCCGTTGATTTTTATGTGATGAATGGGTAACATTCTCGAATTGTTTAATTTCTAGTAGGACTTGGATTGCTGGGTACCTTCTCAGATCCGAAATTGCAGTTCAAGGAAGCTATAAAGGGGATCGACACTTTGCTTTTGCTTGTAGTGTTTCTTTTTGCTGTCGGTCATTCCGATTTCATATTATGGGCATATACCATTTCCTATTAATAGCATGGTCCTGATGCTTTTCTTTTGGTGTCTGTATGTTGATATGTCTCTTAAAATCTAATGACACTAGATAAATTAGATCACGACCTTTATAAATCCAGGAAGCAGATTACACAGGTTAAACTAATTTAGAGTACTTGTTCTTCCGTGATTTTCGTTCATAAGTTTGGATTAAACTAAAATGTGAGGTATCTATAAGTACTTGGTCGTAATTGTCGTTTCCATTGTAATCTCCATACATTTTAGCTAATGTGAATTATTTTTCTTGAATGCAAGTATGATTTGGGTATTCAAATATTTGAACTTGAACTCTGATTTTCCCTATTGTGTACTCTGTTAATTGAGTCTGCCTGTTAATATGATATTCTCTTAATTACCGTTCAAGCTTTCAATAAATTTGACGATTTTCTACCGTTTATTGATCTATTTTGCTTGGTGGTGTTCTTTTTTTTTTATCTGTTTAGCAGGGTTTTGTGGCCTGGGATGGATTGCTGGTATGGATTTAACACAGAATAGGTTTTAATTTGAAGCATCAAGTGGATCGATTCTGGCGTGATATTAGTCTGAGATTGTGTAAATTTAGTTTATCTCTTCTTATTTCTTACATAAAAGTTGGGATCACTGCACTTTGTAACAAACTTATATTTATGAAATTTGAATTCCTTGTTCTGAATCAAGTTTTATCTATGACATGCTTGATTTAGCTTTTACATTACTGCCTATGAATCATATACCACAACAATGGTCTGAAAACTATGGCAGAAACAATTATGTTGATAGGCTCTTGCCGCAGAAATGTTGCTGCAATACAAATCCTCTTGCCACACATATGATGTTGCAAAAGAAGACTACATCAGCAACCAAGTGGTGTGGCAAAAGACTTTTTATAAAATTAAAAAAATATATATATAAAAAATAAATAAAATACTCTTTTGCTGCACATTATTGCCTCACCAGTTGATGTGGCTAAAAACCCATTTTTCGCTACATTATACACAAGGTGTGACAATAACTTTTGTCACACAGGCTGTTGCCACAGGGTGTGGCAAAAGATTCTGATGTGGCAAAAGGCTTTTGCCACATGAAACAGAGGTTGTTGCCACAAGGTGGATATGTTGCAATACACTAGTTTTTTTAGTATTCAAATTTTAAATTTTTTAGACTACATTTTGTGCATTTGGCTTTTTACAAAAAGAAAAGACAAAAAAATATAAACTATATAAATAATTACTGGTTGGACATTTAATCAATTTTGATGTGCATTTTCGTTATATTATTATGATTAACAAGTTCCAGGCAGGGAGATTCTAGGAGCAATGTGTTTTTAATACATCGACTACAACACAACCCTTGATATTAGCTACTATAAAGTTTTACAGACCTGTACATATCACACGCATTGTGTAATAGCCTAATACACATGTACAAATGGTCAACTTTCCCAACAAGGGTATCTAGATACCTTTTTATCTCTCCATGATTAGTATAAACTTTAAAGGTATGCCATTTTAGGAAATCACACGTAAGAAAGCTTCAAGAATGCGATTTGATTATGTAGTATATGTTTACTTTATTTTTTTCTTTGAATAATTTTTCCTTTTCTGTTGCATTTTGAAGATTTCAGGCATGACTTGAGACAAGTCATCTATGGGAACAACACTTTGGATGGAGTTTACATAACTCTTAGGATGTGTCTCCATTGTGAAATATTCTGAAACCGAAAAGCAATGCCTGGGAAAGTATTTGATGTCCTCTATGAGGTGGTCGTCGATCGGGGTTCTAATCCTTACCTATCTAAAATTGAATGTTATGAACATCACCGCCTCATAACTAAAGTAAGCAAAAAAGATTACCATCTTCCTTAATTGTGTGAGTCAATAGCAAAATTCTAGTTTCCCTTTTGGATCATGTCTTGATTTTCTTATTCCGTGTTTTTCAACTAGTTACTTTTGCTGGTAACTCCTGTCAAAATAATTATTTCTTGTTTTCCACCGACTATTATATTCTTAATATTTTTTATTCTCTGGCTTCCTCTATTCTAATTAGTTTAAATCTATGTTAGATGCAAGGTGATGGAGTCATTATAGCCACGCCTACACGGAGTAGATTATTCGACAGTTGCAGGGGGATCCATGGTATGTCTACGTCTTGGGCTTCATATTTTAACCTATAGTCAATATTTGAAATGAAACACTTAAAACATTCATTAAGTGCATTACTTCATTCCCAAAGAAAAAAGAACTTGGCATATATAAATCTCAGTTAATATGAAACACTTAGACCTTCATTAACTTGGCATATTGTTTCTTTCCTCGGGCATTTGATATTTGATATTTCACTATTTTGTCTTTCTTCAATAATCTATGTTAATTTCTGCTGGATGGTTGGTCACTGATCAGCAACCAGATCTAAGACGCTTCTCCTTTCACTTAGATTAGTCATCTATTTACTTTGGATGCATAACAATGACTACCAAATTTCAATGTTGGTAAAAAATCACACCAAGAAACATTAAAGAAGAGGACATGTTATTTTTCCACTTTATTTTATTTTTATTTTTTATGTATAGCATGTGTTGGTATTCTATTCTTGATGCTTCTCATGTCCTGATTTTATCCAGTCAATAGGACGTATAGACTTTATTGTGACCTTATACAGTATTCATAGTTCTCAAGTTGATCTATATCTACTTCTCAAAGCCTTCTCGTATTATACGCTTGCATTGTGCTTTCATGTTTTATTTTAGTTATGCAAACTTATTTACATGTGATCATTTTTTAAGTAACTTTATTGTTTGTACCATAAGTAAAAATGCCACATAATGGGTCAAATTGGTACTTGAATCATCTTTTGGCCCTCATATAAGCCCGCTAACCAGTCAACCGAAGCAGCCCACCAGCTTGCCCAGTATTACATAAATTCAATGACCGGTCAATGGTCAAAGTCAACGCCCATTCAATGGTCAAAGTCAATGTCCGGTCAATGATCAAGGTCAATGGTAAAAGTCAATAACCGGTCAACGGTCAAAGTCAACCATCAATCAATGTCAAGGTCGTGTTGAAGATGGTGCTTCCATGCAGTTTCCATCCTTGTTGCCAATTGTGTTGCCATACAGTTTCCACTCATGTTGCCAGCGGTGCTGCCAACCAACTCCCAGCTAAGTACTCTATCGCATTGTTATCCAGTCTCTACCCGTGCTGACAGCCAGCCCCCATCCATGCTGTCAGCCATTATGCATGTCAGCCAATCAATCTAGTCCGCCAGCCAGCATCCATCCACACTGCCTGCCATTATGCCTGTCAACCATCAATCCAGTCTGCCAACATACAAAATTAATTCAGGAAGCATGCAAAAGTCAGTTTCATGCGAATTAATTCAGGAGGCATGCAAAGGCAGTTTCATGCGGATTAATTCAGCAAACATGAATGAGCAGTTTCATGCAGAATTGAAGATAGAGGCATGCAGTATTAATTCCATCAGTTTCATACAGAATTGAAGATGGAGGCATGCAGTATTAATTCCAGCAGTTTCATACAAAAATTGAAGAGGGAGGCATGAATGATCTGTTAATGCCATTTAAGTTTTTGTTGAAATTAAATATTAAACTGTATAAATAGGGAGGAGCAGAAATGATCATGGGAGAGCGAATAGAGAGAAAAAAATGCATTGTAATTCCATAATCAATAAAAATATCACTCCCCAAGGGGATTCGTCCGTGGATGTAGGCAAATCATGCCGAACCACGTTAAACCTGTGTCTTATTATTTGTTCTTCAATTCTCCTCCTAACCCAAAATACACACCAAATAATCGACTCAACCGTGTTTCGTGCCCAAAATTAATTTCGGGTACAAACATTGGCGCTGACTAAGGGGAATATGAGAAAAGGAATCGTGTTTTCCCATTGAGAAAAGTTGTACAAAATGCTTTAAAATCATGTCCGTGAAAAAGCTGTTTGAACATCGTGAAAAATCACTGTTGCAGTCCAGTTGATCGTAACTGTTGCAACCCAGTTTGATCGTAATAGTCCAGCTGATCACAGCAGTTGCTGACCATATAATCGCAGATATTGCAGTCCAGTTGGTCGCAACCGCTGCAATCCAGATTCATTGTTTCAGATTTGCTGAAGCTATTACCTTCTGAAACCAATGAAAATTGCATCACTACAAAGTATGATGAAAATGTTGCCAGGACGCCCGGTCCGCGGCAAAAGATGTAGTGAAACACCATCAAAACTGTTGTAGGATGTCTGATCCGCAACATGATAGGGTCAAAAGTTCTTTGCGATTTCCGCCAAGGATCTTTAAGTTCTTTGCAATTTCCGCAATCTCCCCAGAAATTTCCAGTTTGGATGCCTTCAACAATTACTGCTGCAGTCCAGTTAATCACAGTTACTGCAGTCCAGTTGATCGCAACTGCTGCAATCCAGCTTCATAGTCCGAGGCCACCAAGGCTGACTTATTGGAAAGATCGCTAAGATTATTGCCAGGATGTTTGATCCGCATCATATTCAAGTCTAAAGTTGGAAAAAATTGCTTCTCAAATAACGCAGTGTCCACATGTTCGAGTTTGTAGTGTCTCAAAATCACTATTATCATGATCGCAGGGCTGTCAAGTTGCATACATCTCTAGAATCTCGAAAACCCCAGAGAAAACCTCCAGAAAAGCACCTCAAAAGGTTCCAGAAAAGTCCATGAGAAACAGCAACAGTCCCCCGAACCGTTGCTAAAAGCCCAAAAAAGATTCATAACAAACGGCAACAGTTGAAGAAAAGTGTTGCTAAAAGAAGAAAACAGATAACCGTTACAAAAGTTTGAAAGCAATGGCAACAGTTCAGAAAACCGTGACATAAGGTTCAAAACTAAAGATCACAGTCCAGAAAAGTGTTGCGAAAAGTTTTAAAAGAAAGAGCCCCTTGGCCAAGTCCGGCAACCAAACTCTTTCACCCACTTCAGTTGGTTTGGTTTGTCCTCGTCATACTCTGTTGACCCACGTCAGGGGTGCTGTCCACCCACGTTTGTAGATCCGTTCACCCACTGCAACGTTTCTTTCACCCACGTCAGGTTTCTGTCACCACGTCAGGGCATGTTCACCCACATTAGCGGCTTGGTTCACCCACTTACGTCAGAGGTGAATGTCAGCCTCGTCAGCAACGACGTCATCAACATACAGTGCACACCCCGTCAGCAGATGACGTCGCGATGACTTCATCTCTTCTTCTCAGGCAGCGTCATCAGCAGCAAATCGTCGGCGGTGCCTGCGACGATCATCTTTATCAGCGCCGGTACTTTTTACCCAGAAGCATTTTGCCGATGCCAATGCCCGACGGCAACCCTCGGCGGCGGCAGACGGCGGAAGGCGATGGCAGATGGCGGTGGCGGTAGACAGCACGTCTCCCATGTATCACGAAGCAACTTAAATGCATAGTCCGGATTCTGTGTAGCACGACACAACTTAATAGTGTGCTCCTGATTCAGTATGTTGCGAAACAACTTTATCCCTAGTCCCGATTTGATGCAATGCGGCGTAACTTAATAACGTACTTCCGATTCAATACAGCACGGAGTGACTTAATAACTTACATATGATCCAGCGCAACACGGAGCAACTTAATTCCGTAACCCTTGATTTTTCAGCCCACGTCAATTTGGCTTGTGGATTTGTACGCCCCTCTGTGGGCTTGAGCAAAATCCTACTTCTTGGACTTGGCATTCTACTCTAATTATTGGGCTTGGTGGTCGATCTTATTTCTTTGATATCTACCTCATATGACGTCCAAATTGGATGATTTTTGGTTCGTTGCGATCGTATCTCGATATTCTACATCATGGAGGAATTTTTTTTTACAATTTGAGGAGAATATTATTGGACCAACCGCATCATCTATATTTTTGGAGCAAGGTGCTCACCGGGCAAAGTCATTAAAAGAAGGATCACGTCATCAACATGTTAATACCGCGTCTTCAACCGGATGCCGCGTCAGCTAACTTCTTTCCATATAAGTTGGCACATTAGAAACTTGCCTCCATGTCAGTTGAAGTTGCATCACTCCTTCCCCGAAACCAATCTATTCACCCTGACTTACTCCACAAGCAAATTTGTTTGTTCGATAACTTCTTCATTGTGCGTCGAAATTGAGCGATTTTTCGGCTCGTTGCGATCGCGTTTCAATTTCCAGCAACATGAGGGCGCAATTTCAACGTTTAAAGAAAGAAATATTTTTGGAGATTGGAGTGGCGACATCGAAGAGGGGCGCATTTTAATCATCATATGAAGCCATATCGAAATCTTCTAAGATTGATGATGTGTTGGTTTAAGTCCACAACATGGAATATTCGTGCTAGTTGTGTATAGTTTCAAATCTCAAGACACTTATGTTCGACGATCATCATAACTGTTGCAGTCCTTTTTCGCATAATTACTACAGTCCAGTCGATCGAGCTGCTGTAGTTCAGTTCCTCAGCAAATACTGCAGTCCAGTTGATCGAACTGATGCAGTCCTTTTTCGCATAATTACTACGGTCCAGTCGATCGAGATGTTGTAGTCCAGTTCCTCAGCAAATACTGCAGTCCAGTTGATCGAACTGTTTCAGTCCTTTTTCACATAATTATTACAGTCCATTTGATCGAGCTGTTGTAGTCCAGTTTCTCAGAAAATACTACAGTCCTTTTTTGCATAACTAACACAATCCAGTTGATCGAACTGTTGTAGTATGGTTTTCCTCAAAACTGTTTCAGTACAATTTTCCTCACAACTGCTTCAGTCCAATATGATTGAACTTCTGTAGTTCAGTTTCTCAGCAATTACTTCAGTCTAGTTCTACTTATAACTGTTACAGTTTAGCTGATCGCAGCTGATGAAATACAGTTCCATGGCAACTGTCTTCAATCCAGTTTTTGATTCAACTGGTGCATTCTAGTCCCGCAGACAAATCTAATTGCTGAGTCAAGCCGAAACGCTAAAGCAACTACACTAGTTATCGTCGCTGGAAAACAACAACATAGCCGGTGGACATTCTAACCGCCACATATACACAGAGTCGCAATACCACATCTCATAAGGAACGTATACAATTTACATATTTTTGCATCATTTCATATAATCATGCATACATTTGTTCACTAGGACACCTGCAATGTGGCGAGCGTTCTCATGTGCCAAGGCATGTGAAGATGCACACATCTCAATTCTGTGTGAATCTGGAATAGTGGGATTTCCCCCCTGCGCGAATTCCAGATAGCATAAAATCTTCAAAATCTCGTGCGCGAGCAAAATACAGCAAGGCGGTGCAACCTTGTGCCAGCATTGAGCAGCATGACAATCACTATCTTCTGGGGGTGGGTTTCATATCACTTCAACGTGACTAATCACCACTTGGGGGGCGAGATATGTAACATCTCGTGGTCTAAAGTAACTATTTTGGGACGAGCTGCGTAACACTCCATACACTTGGGGGCGAGTTACATAGCACCTAATTTCAATGCGGAATTCAGCTTCTGAAAATCGAAACTTCAGGTAACCCAAATTTCTTAATCCTCCAACGAGTTATAGGATTAAGAGAAGCGAGCATACACCCTAATATTTTGACGCAATTATTGCAATCAGTAATGTTAAACTGCTACAACTAAGTTGATCGAACTGCTATAATCCAGTTCATAAGCAACTGCTGCACTCAGTTGGACGCAACTGATGCAGTCCAGTTTTGCTCATCCATCCCGTACTCAGTTGGACGCAACTGATGCAGTCTGGTTTATTTATAACTGTTACACTCAGGTTTATCGAACTATTTAAATCCAATCCTTCAGCAGCTGCTGCAGTCCAGCTGGCCGCAGCTGCTGCAGTGCAGTTTTTCTCGTCGCTGCTGCATTTCAGCCGATCAAAGCTGTTGCAGTCCAGCTATGTTCGTAGTTCCTACAGTCCAGCTGACCGCAGCTGCTGCAGTGCAGTCTTTCTCGTCGCTGCTGCATTTCAGCTGATCGAAGCTGTTGCAGTCCAGCTGACCACAGATGCTGCAGTGCAGTCTTGCTCGTTGCTGCTGCATTCCAGCTGATCGAAGCTGTTGCATTCCAGCTATGTTCGCGATTCCTGCAGCATGTTCGCAGCTCATGCAGTCCAGCTGATCGCAGCTGCTGCAGTGAAACTTTGCTCGTCGCTGCTGCATTCCAGCTGATTGAAGCTGCTGCAGTCCATCTATGTTCGCATCTCCTGCAGTTTAGCTGATCGCAGCTGCTGCAGTGCAGCTTTGCTCGTTGCTGATGCAGTCCATCTTATCGCAGCTACTGCAGTCCAGCTCTGTTCTTAGTCCCGCAGTCCATCTGATGGCAGCTGTTGCAGTGCAACTTTGCTCGTCGCTGTTGCAGTCCAGCTCTGTTCGCAGCTGCTGTAGTCCACCCGATCGCAGCTGTTGCATACCAGTTTTGCTCAATGCAGTTACCGTCCAATTTTGCTCATTACAGTAGATGACGTTTTTTTGTGGCTGTTACAGTCTAGGTTACCGAAATCATTGCAATCCAGTTCCGCAGCAACAACTAGTGTGATCTAGTCGACATCGCTGCTGCTATCCTGATTCATATAACTATTGAAGACATATAAGGACCGATGCCACATCCAGTAGCACAACCAAGACCATTGGAGGTCCAACAACACGCAACGTCTGTTACATCTCAACTACTGAAGGATCATACCCTTTCGCTCACAACTACGGCGGCTCAGTCCATAATTGACAGCAGCTTGAGACCAACAGCTCACACAGATTCCATCAGAGTGACGTCAAATATAGCTTATCTTTTCCAAACAACAATTATTAGTCAAGTTTTACGCAACTACCACAAATCAGTTTTACGTCAACAGTTACAACTCACTTTCAACACCACTCTGCTCCAGCATCACGCTTCCGTTGCAGTCTATATCAGCCTTCAGTCCAGTTTTTGCATACAACCACGGTTCATGTCCAACTATTGCCCGCCAATCTCCCAGTCACAACAGCCTCACTTGGGGGCGTCTTGATTGTGATTTCCGCAAACAACAAGGGAATTTTTCCAATCACCTCGACATCAATAATCCACACTTGGGGGCGAGTTTTTGACTAAGGAAAACGAAAATTTCTTAACCCCCAACAAGTTGGAGGTTAAGAGGGGGCGATGTTTGTACCATAAGTAAAAATGTCACATAATGGGCCAAATTGGTACTTGAATCATCTTTTGGCCCTCATCCAAGCCCGCTAACCAGTCAACCGAAGCAGCCCACTAGCATGCCCAGTATTACATAAATTCAATGACCGGTCAATGGTCAAAGTCAACGCCCGATCAATGGTCAAAGTCAACGCATGGTCAATGATCAAGGTCAATAGTAAAAGTCAACAACTGGTCAACGGTCAAAGTCAACCATCAGTCAATGTCAAGGTCGTGCTGCAGATGGTGCTGCCATGCAGTTTCCATCCTGTTGCCAATGGTGTTGACATACAGTTTCCACTCATGTTGCCAGCGGTGCTACCAACCAACTCCCAGCTAAGTACTCTATCGCACTGCTATCCAGTCTCTACCCGTGCTGACAGTTGTGCTGCCAGCCAGCCACTATCCATGCTGCCAGCCATTATGCATGTAAGCCAGTCAATCTAGTCCGCCAGCCAGCATCCATCCACACTGCCTGCCATCATGCCTGTCAACCATCAATCCAGTCTACCAACATATAGAATTAATTCAGGAAGCATGCAAAAGTCAGTTTCATGCGAATTAATTCAGGAGCATGCAAAGGCAGTTTCATGCGGATTAATTCAGCAAACATGAATGAGCAGTTTCATGCAGAATTGAAGATAGAGGCATGTAGTATTAATTCCATCAGTTTCATACAGAATTGAAGATGGAGGCATGCAATATTAATTCCAGCAGTTTCATACAAAAATTGAAGAGGGAGGCATGAATGATCAGTTAATGCCATTTAAATTTTTGTTGAAATTAAATATTAAACTGTATAAATAGGGAGGAGCAGAAATGATCATGGGGGGAGCGAATAGAGAGAAAAAATGCATTGTAATTCCATAATCAATAAAAATATCACTCTCCAAGGGGATTCGTCCGTGGATGTAGGCAAACCATGCCGAACCACGTTAAACCTGTGTCTCATTATTTGTTATTCAATTCGTCTCCTAACCCAAAATACACACTAAATAATAGATTCAATCGTGTTTCGTTCCCAAAAATAATTTGGGGTGCAAAAATTTATCTAGTGATGTCTACTTTGACTTTTCTATGTCGTTACCATCTAATCATCATTGATATGAATGCAGGTTCATCCGAATGTTCCATGCATGCTGTTCACACCCATCTGCCCACATTCCCTCTCTTTCAGACCTGTGATCCTCCCAGACTCTGCACAACTAGAATTGAAGGTAAATTAATTCTTATAGATAATATTGATCTACTGCGGATTTTGTATGAGGATGTTTTCGTCGTAGAGATCTTCCTCGCCAAAAATGAGCATGTTCTATAAGTTTTTAACCTTATGCATATTGACATCCTTTGGTACTTTGGAGTAAAGGTTTTATTAATGCGAGTATGCTTATCATCCATGAAGTGTCGAATGCTTGAATAGCTTAAGGAATTTTTTTTCCCATAACATTTCTATATATTGTAGTAAGTATTAGAGACTTAGTTAGGACTTATGCTTTATCAATCTATTAATATATATTGATGTGTTTTCTTTCATTGTTGCAGTCTAGTTGTGAAATATATATGTTAACACCTATGTGTATGCATCTATTGTATTACACTCCTATATATACTATATGATTCAATACACAGAAAATGGAACTGGGCATTGAAGCACAAAATAATAAACTTTCTGATATTTCTATCTCGAGGAAGTATCAAAAGATGCAGTTGCACTAATGGATGTTTTAAGTTGACGAGACCGCACAATGGTAAAAAACCAAAAAGAAATAGCAAGTCTACTTTCAGTAAATTATATGTATCAAGTTCCTAATATGTATATTTAAGAGAGGAAGATTGTCTGTCTCGTATGGTTTTGACTTCATGCATTTCGACTTGAAGCTTGTGGTCCATATGTATTTCAACTGCAGTTTGTTAAGAGTTTTCAAAGTTCTGGAACAAATATGTGGTTAATCAGTTTATGTCTTCTTGTTAATGTGCGCAGATACCTGCAGAGACCAAAAGTAATGCATGGGTTTCATTTGATGGGAAAAGGCGACAACAACTATCTCGAGGAGATTCGGTTCGGATATGCATGAGCAAACATCCACTCCCAACGGTCAACAAATCCGATCAAACCTGTGACTGGTTCCATAGCTTAATCCGCTGCCTCAACTGGAATGAGAGGCTAGATCAAAAGGCCTTATAGAAAAATATCACAAGTAAGTTTAGTGCAAATGTTGTCTGTACATGATTTACATAGAAAAGAAAAATAGTTCATTTTTCCTTTAGTAGGATAATCAGAGTAAAATGTGTGATATTTCATACCCACTAATCATTGTCCTTCCGACGTAGTTCAACCACATAACTTGATACCAGTTGGTACATATTACTTGTTCGCAGTTATTGGTGTGATGAATCACATCCATCAGTTATTGTAATTTTTGTAAAACATTTTCCAGAGGTTGTAATAGCTCATGGTAATCCTATATATAGGCTTCCATTTCAGAGGAAGAGAATAATCGAAAGTAATTTGAAAATAATAATAGTTGAAAGTACTTTCTCATTCGACCTAATCTTCTTGTGGGGCTGGTATAGTCGAAGTAACTTGATGTAGTGTTTGTGACTAACATCTATCATGCCATACTGCTACCAGAGCATTGACGAAATAATAGATCTTTTGAGGGGTCGGATATTCATTGAAAACCGTTATGTTAGTTGCGCGAGTCGAGGAAAAAGGGAGGATCCAACCAACAGCTTATCGGTGGGAATAGCAGGGCGACTTATTCCTAATTCTGATTAAAATTATTGTTCCCAATATGGTATTAGTATTTCTCGGCGTTCAGTTGACACAATCGTCAGGTGGTTTTACTGACCACAAAAGGAGCTGAGACTTTATCCCAATATGTGTTGATCATGTCGCCTGCGGCCTATCCGAGTTTTGCATAGAATTCTTTGTGGAAGCTGGATTCCCATACTTCCCCCTAGAACACGCATTCGTCTTTTGCAACCGTAATGCGCTTCAAACTGATCTCCAGTTATTTTACAGCCCAGCCAAAATTATAGAGCCCCTACCTGCCATAGTAATTATTATATCAGGCAATAAGGAGCTTTACAAATGAATCTTGTTTTGAGGCATAGTGCATACCCAAAACTTTGAAGCATCTAAGGTAATGATAAAATAGTCACTAGGTAGTAAAATCTATAACCCATTATCCATCATATTCATAATGAAAGTAATGCCCTTATTCCATTAGAGTTAATGATAATAATTAGAATTTAAGAAGAAGAAAAAAATAGGCTTTTGAGATCGGCTAAATTAAGAGATAATTAAGATTTATTAATACACGGGTAGATTTCTAGACGAGGTTTAATTTTCTTTTTGTAAGTTGAATTTTTCAAAAAATCGAATTTTTATAACGTCGATCGGCAGACCAGATGAATGGTTCAGATGATAACTTGTCAGCCAAACCTATGTATATTTATAGAAAATATAGGTTCGGCTAACAAGTTATTAGCCAAACTTCACTATATAACTAACTCATTTAGGTTTAGCTGATTCGGACAAAAAATTGAACAGTCGAACTTGGTGTGTTTTTCACAAAGTGAAGTTCGGGTATCATTTCATGTTTAATTATTAGCCAAACTTGTCATTAGCACTTTCAGAATGAAGAACAATGAGAAGTTCGGTTGATAATTCATTTCAATTTTCAGCCAAACTTCATTTTGTAACTGCCAAAAAACAACAATTTTTCGATTTAAATCTAATATGTCAATCACAATCAAGCACTAGAAAAAATAAGACATGGGTTTGCCGGAAATACTTTTTAGTATACATAACCTTACTCGATTTGATTTCGACTTCAACTTCTTCTTCTTATTCTCCAATTCACTGATTAGAAGAATGATTAGAATGATTACGGTTCTTCGTGCAAGTCATTTTCTTGTTGTGTTTAATTGATGATCAAAATTTTATGAATTGACGATGATGAAAATTTGAAAATCAGGTTTCACGAATAGGTCTCGTTGAGGAGAGAAGATGAGGAAAATAAAGTTTATGATTTTAAGTTTTTAAATAAAGTTTCTAATTAATAAAATAGTATTTTTGTTTAAAGTACTCAAGGATATTTTAGTAATTTAATATATAAGCCACCCTTATCACACCACTCTAGGTGTGATAATCAATTTGTATGCCTCAAAACAGGATTCTTGCACATGCACACACCATATTCCAATAACCTACAATTAGTTTGGCCATCAACCCATTTTCGTTGTGTTTGCGCGGCACTCTAGATTTACCTAAATGAGTAGCATTTGAGTCTGGTTTTTTGAGTGAGGCTAGCTCTTCTCAACATACACGAGCAAATATCACACCCCATCTAAGAAATTGGAGCTTAATGCAAACTTGCTTCCACTGGGACACACCACTACCTATTCCAAAAAACCAAGAATTAGTGAAATAGAATTGAATAGTACACTAGACAGCCAATTGATTCAAGACACAGGGGACATTCATGTTATTGAGAAGCAGATCAAAGTTGATGCTTATCATCATCAGTGGTTCAGAGGTGAAGCTTCAAGTTCAAACCTTACTGACAAATAACCTGACTCAAAAGGCAAGGAAGTAGTAATCATTGACCAATGTCAACATGACCCCCAAGATGCACAAATACTTATGTGCTACAAATGTGCAGACTACTGTCAGAGCCTATGGCTTCTTTCTTAACTGTTTTTTGCTTATTCAGTCTGCTTTATAGTGTAACTTAGTTTCTTGCTTTTGCTTTATTCTGTGTTGTATTTCTGTCTTTCTGTCTCTATTTGTGTTTTCCTATATAGGTCTTGTTATCCCATATAATCTCTATAATATATCCTCTTTGCGTTTCTTTATTTCTTGTTTATTATTACTAGTATCTTGCAGTTCTAAGTTATCATTATTTATACCTTTACATTCCTTTTTCTGCCTTTTCTCCCTGAAATCTGATCAGAGTCCGTCTCAGTTCTATCAGACCATATCAATCTTAATTTTTCAGTTAATTGTGGCATATGTTTTGTGTTTATTCCCTTGTTAAGTTTATCCCTTATGTTCCTTTTAGTTCTTAATTCATTTATCTGTTGTTACATATGGTGGGTGATTTACACTCCCTTATTTAGCTAGTTCTTGGTTTGTTTGTTTCAGTTGTTTCTCTTAGTCCTAAGTGTTAGATCACTGCTCGGTCGAACTCTCAAGCTTGTTTGTCAAGTTTAGTTGATCAAAACTATATACTTGATTTCTAGTCTACTTATAACTATGTCTCGGAGGAACTTTAGACTTCATGACGTTCACCAATTGAAGACGAAGATCTACCGAGGTGCTTGGAGGAACTTCATCAACAAAAGGTATGTGGAAACTAAAACTTATCTATCACTCGGAAGTCTATTATATTATATCTTCTAATGAGACTAATTCGTATAGCTATATAGACTTTTACATTATACACATTTGATATTTTGAGCCGAGTTTATCTCTCTTATCTATTTCTAGAAATATGTGTTGAAAGCTTTTTGCTTTAGCTATGTTCATCATATATTTGACGAGTTTAGTTGGAGACAATTTATTTGTTGGAAACTAAATATTAGGTCAAAATATGATCATGTGAAAATTACCTTGAACATCTTATATGATTTGTGTGAGACAGTTAATTGATGTTAGCTTGGGAAGTTTCGTATTGATCATTCGATCACTTGAAAATTACTTGAAGCTAATGGTATGTGTGATATTACTATTTTCGTCTTCCAAGGATGTTTCAATGATTGAAATGAGAGTTTAGAACAATTACCCATGTCTGGATAGGACACGGTATGCATACCTAGTATGTGAACTGTATTGCGATGATTCAGGTCCGAAACTCTTGTTTGCGTACCTAGTATGTGAATGGATTTACCTGAGAAGGCCTGGAACTCTTGTTTGCGTACCTAGTATGTGAACGGGTTTACCTGAGTTGGGTCTGGGATAATTGTTCGCAAACCGGGTTTGCAAACGGCTTGACTAGGCCAAGGTCCGGACCTGTTGTTCGCGTACCCAGTTTGCTAACACAGTGGTTAAGTTCTAGAATCGGTTATGTATGATTCCCATACTCATGAACTAAAACATTTATGATTTAAGGAATGCAAATCAACTTTGCAAATAGTGGCTTAATGTTCATGAACTGGTTCTTGTATAAGTACTTTGTACGATTACGAATCAATCCGATTTTGTTTCAATTTGTTCATATATATTTCTATGAGATAGTAAACAATTGTACAACTCTATTTGAAACACAAGTAGATTCATGTGATTATCTTTCATGATTGATTGATCATCATATTTTATCAAAAGTGTTAGATGAATGTGGTTAAGTTAAAAGTGTTCATATGGCTAACTTCGGTTAACTTTTATTGAGTCAACTCAATATACACGTTTAGGTACGGTTACCCATATCTAAATATAAGTATATTTCATTTGTGTGTAACAAGCTAAGACCATTTAACAGTGGAGATCGATTGCCTAGTTTCTAAGCAGACTTAGCTTGAATCTTAAATCGGGAGTTCATCTAACGGTGAATATTGAATGCTTTGTTACTAAGCTATCTTAGCTTTGATTGTAAGCAAACCTGATTTGAAAGGATTGTAGATGGGGAAAAACGGTTTGCTGGTTTTTTAGGAAAGTGAAGAGTCGAGCGTGCGGATGAGACTCCTCGACCGAGCAAACTGCTGAACCTCACACAGATGCACTGCAAAGGGAGTGCTTAGATTCGAGAGATCAATCTGTAGGACTCCGTCCTAAACCAATTCAATGTCCATTCCAGAGTCAATTCGGTCGCAAAGAGGGAGATGGGCATATCTGTAGGAGGGAAGCTGAGAATTGTGTGGGATCAGTGATGATCAAGGATTGTGGATGTGTTGAAGGTTTCTGCAAATTTTGTGAAATGGTAAGTTCGAATAAGTTCTGGTAAATTGATGAATTCTTGAGAGTAGTTACTCGAGAAATTCTGTGTGGACGATTGTTGATTGCTGGTGATCATTCGTTTTCCCCAATCATGGTTTCAGAGACTTATTTATATTGTCAGAATGGTAAAAACATCTTGATCCCTGTAAGTGTGACGGTTTCTTGAGTGAAAGAGTTGAGAGATGGGAGATCGTGGTGAAACCAGTTCCAGGTCGTGCAGAGACTTCGTTGATCAATCACCCACTACTTTGCTAACTTCTTCAACCGTTGACACAACTTACTCACATTTCTCATTGTGGATGAATCCACGTGCTGTAGGCCGCCAGAACAAAACCCTAATTGATATCCCCCAATGTGACGTGATTGATGTCTCACGAATCGTGGAGTATGCATGATAGACGTGTATTGATTAGTCAGTTGTTAACTGATTAGACAGTGAGTCTAGATTTTATTGAATTGAGCATGAGTGATGAATACTCAGTGATTCATGGATCGAACATGCGTAGTTCTTTGAATGATGTTGATATTGCACGTGTTGGAAAAATTGTGAATTTGATGATGGATTGCTGATAATATTGATAGCTGGATCAATATTTGAGAAACTGAGCAAGTATTGCTCATTTTAGTAAATTACTGATAATTTACTGAATATTGATGGATTGAGCAAGTATTGCTCAATTCGACAAATTATTTATGGATTTCGTGACCCAATAAAATATTAATTAAAATATTATTAGACTACCAAATATTATATGACTAATCCAGATGTTTCATTGCTGAATCAACATAAATTTATTAGTGCTTGAATCTTTCTCAGAATGATGATTCGTGGAGCGTTTATTCGAAAACCCTAATTTTTGATCAATTGTTCGTCACTTGACGAATTGCTGAAAATTGGTCGTGAATGATGGAGGGACGACCACATGGGATGATGGACGTCCATGTGGCACCCATGTGATCGAGTGAGCGTGCACCAGGGTCCTTAATTGACCAGTTGGTGAAAGAATGATGATTAAATGCCGATTTCATCATTTATAGAAATACTGCTTGATTGAGCATTAGTTGATAAAACCTAATTATTGAAAAGTAAGGGACCGACCAAGAGGGCATGAGACCGACCCTTGGTGGTCGTGGGACCAGCTAATAGTCGTTTGAGCAAAGTCCAGGTAGGTTGAAAAGAGTTTGGACCCAAGATTGAGCGATTGCACAAATTAGGTCAAAATTATGAAAACGTGTGGGACCGGCTCGTTGCAAGACTCAGAGCCTCCCTTGGTCGGTCAAGGGAGCATGCCCGTGTCACCATAATGCCTGTATCTCAGTATTGAGAGTTTCGGTATTTTCTGGTGTGCGTTTGAGCAATATGTTGAATTTTCAGAAGAGTCTGATCTTTGACTGAAATTCTTGATTTTTTCTCGAATGAGCATGTGTGCTCATTTGATCAATATTTTATAATTATTAAAATAAAAATATTTTAATATTTTTTGTGAGTAGCCTAGTCGGTCGTTTGACCATGTCGACTTTTGACCTTTTCATGGTTTGAGCAATATTTGAGAAAATATGAAGAAATCATGATTTTTGCTCAAACTGAGGAGTTTCATGAGATGAGGGAAATAATATTTATGAAAGAATAAGGATTGCAAGGTGTGGGATCGGACACAGCTAGGGCATGGCCGTCCGGCCAAGTTTCCTGGTCCCACGATACCTTTCCATATTATATAATATTATTTTTCGTGAAACCGTGAAACTATGGAGAAACCATGAGTTTTGTTGAAACGGAGGAGTTTCACGAGATTAGGGAAACAATAATTATAGAAGACTAGGGATTGCAAGGTGTGGGACCATCCACGGCTTGGGCATGGTCGGCCGGCTAGGTCGCCCGGTCTCGCAACACCTTTCCCTGTTTTATATTATTATTTCTCATGAAACCATGAAAATATGGAGAAACCGTGAGTTTTGCTCAAACAAGGAAAGTTGCCATAATGAAGGAGTTTGCATGAGTTCATGAAAATAACAAAATAAGAGAAAATAATGGGAGAGGCATGAGACCGGCCACGACTAGGGCACGGCCGGCTAGCCGGTGGGCCCGACCCATGAGCGCCTCTTATTATTTTATTATTATTGTTTTTCTCCTGTTTTGTGTAGGAATCCTCATTTATCCATATTTTCGAATGCTCGTTCGTGCATCATTGTCGAGTACACTTGCACCATTTTATGGGGCTTACTCAGTGACGGTCCTGATGCCCGATTGTTGAGTATTTATTGTTAATTTACGAAATTCAGTGGAGAATGATTCATGAAACTGAGTAATAAAAGTGAGTAGTTTTTTATTATGAATCCATAGGATCAGTTGTGGATTCTTCCATGAATTCGGAATAATAAAATGAGTATTACCATTCCATGGGATCGCGGATTCGACCATAAAATCAGAGTAATGGTTGTTTATTACCATTTCATGAGATCAGCCGTGGATTCGATCATGAAATCAGAGTAATCTATTACCATTTCATGAGATCAGTCGTGGATTCGATCATGAAATCGGAGTAATAATTTATCTATCACCATTTCATGAGATCATCCATGGATTCGATCATGAAGTCGGAATGATGAGATAAAATAGATTATCTTCTAGGAATTCAGTGGTGAATGTCACGGTATAATCAATCTATTGCAGAAAGGATATTAGCCAGTTAAAGCGTCACATCCATCCTGAAGGGTGCATAGTCAGGGAGTCACAAGTGTTAATTACGACCTGAAGGAGTTAATTCTCTCAATCTTAGGAGAACCGCCTGATTCTATACACGGTCTCTCTACATATTCAAGTAACAGTGAGTGTCACCGACGTCCTGAAGGCGTTAAGCTCTCAATCTGAGGAGAACCTCCTAATCGTTCTTCTATGTGGAGGGGGGGTCTCTCTATGTAGTCAGGGAACAATGAGTGTCACCGACGTCCTGAAGGCGTTAAGTTCTCAATCTGAGGAGAACCGCCCAATTATGTTATTCTACATAGAGGTAATGATGAAATGCGAGGCATAGAATGCTCAGCTAGTGGATGCCTTTCGAAAACATGTTCATAGTGGCTCGTAAAATATAAATCGTCACATGCCTGAAAGCCGTGTCAGGGACATGCAGTATCATGATTTTACGATTTTCATCGTTGTTGAAAATCCACCATCAATATTAAGTCCCCTGCTTAGTGAGGGACATTCATGTTCCGCAGTAAGCATTAAATGGTGATTTTCAGTCGACGAGATCAGTGGTTGAAATCAGTCACGCAAAGGTATTTTCAGAATCCTTGATTTGCTCCAACGGTGTCATGTACGAGCAAATGTTCAGGTGAGGACCTGATGGTACAATAGAGTGTCATCTTGCGAGTATGAGGATATGGAGTACTGTTGTTTTGGTCGGTCAAAAGTCCAGTCTTGCTTGGTTTAGCGTTCGTGGGCCCAATCCCAAAAAAGGAAACCCATGTTTTATTAGGTTTTGGAAATAAAATTGATATAAAAGGTAAGTAACCCTAAAAAAATTTATTCTCTTACCGACCAGGCTTCTTCATCTCTTCACCACCTTCACGTGAGTAGCAGCAGGAGGGGAAGATTTTCCGCCGGATTCAGCCGCCGCCGACCGTCACCGACCACCGTCCGACCAAATTCCGGCCGGTGCCGACCAGGTAAGTCCGGATATTTTTTTGCTGTATGTTTTGATGAGTTGTTGAAAAGAAAAATCCCATAGTTGCATGCGTGCATAGATTTTATGAAATTTGTTGTTTGTGAAAAGACTTATGTCCGTCCGTTCGATAGTTTAAGAAACGAGTAAAAATCCCTAATATGACAGAGATACATATATTATTGAACATACATGGTCTAGTTGCAGTAGAGAACATTTTGTTTATGAGGTTTCATGAAAACCAAATTTGTTTTCAAAGCATGAACTTTCACAAATACTTTTAGGAACGTAGATTTGTTCGTAATAAAAGTAATAAATAATGATCCTTAGAGTTTGAAGAATTTATGAAAGGACCTGTACTTCATGATAAAGCTTATTTGTGAACTTTCAAAATTTTATTTAGAATATGTGGACTTTTGTAAAAATAGGGAAGACCCTCGATTCGTAGACGAATGCTCGATTGAGCAAAAATATTAACTCACATAATTATTTTTTTAAACGCGCACTTGAGTTTTTTTTTAATTTTTTGATAAAAAAATCAAATAGTAATTTTCGAGTAATTATTAGAGGTAAACAATTATATTTCATGATTTTATGATGTGTGTTTGCGGTATAAAATCATGAAACGTTCACATAAAGAGTTTATATGAATTATTCATAGTTTCGTGAAAAGTCAGTGTTGACTCTTGAATGGTAGATTTTGCTCGTCTTCTCGGGTTTGAAGGAGTGAGCAAGTTTTCGAAGTTTTACGTTGTTATCACTAAGTTCGTGAAACTGTAAATAAGTAAGAGTTGAGGATTACCATTTTTGTAGACGCTGAGCATCGTGATTATTCCTTCGCTTTAATTCCACTGATGAAATTCGTGTGTGGATGTCACAGTGACTTTGTAAAGATGACTGACCATCAGGACAACGCTTCTGAAGATGCTTCTAGGGAAGAGTCTTCCAGAGAGGATTCTTCTTGAGAGGATGCTTCTAGAGAAGATTCTTCCGGAGAGGATGCTTCTGCTGATGTATCTTCCAGAAATGATGATTCTAGGGCCTCTGGGAAAAAGGAGGATAAAACCAAGAACATCCCAAATACTAATGACGAATTCTTCGTGCTTCAGTACAAACCCGAAAAACGTCCTTCAGGTTCCGCATTCCGGTTGCTCATAAATCCCAGAAGCACTACACAAAACAAGCTGGTAACTCCTCAAGCGATAATTAGGTTATGTTTGAGCGGGAGACACTATTTGGGTTCACATGTGGAACTCAAACTTTCTTGAAAGCCTCTGGCACATTTCTCTGGATGGGCACGTCATATGTTGGGTTATAGCCACGTAAGAACTATGTTGGATCGTGCACAGGTGACACGAGTTATTCAAGCAACCGGGGATCTAGTGATCAATCACGACATACCAGGTATGGTGGCTTCTTGCTCGTTGGTGCATTCCCACTCACACCTTCATATGCAGATGGGGAGAATTCACTGTCACTTTGGAAGATGTAGTCGCTTTATTGCATCTCCCAATTATTGGTGATTTCCCTGAAGAGCTCTCAACAGAGGAGAATAAAATATCTGACATTCTGAAAGCTAAGATGCAAGAATTCAACGGGTCTCCCAAAAATTTTTATGCTCAATGGCTGAAACACTGGTGACCGAGAGATGTGATTCCCGAAGATCCTGATATTTTGACCATTGTTGCTTTCTTATGTTTGTGGCTTTCCAGAGACATTCTTGAAGACAGTGGACATTTATTGAAGCTGTTTGTGATTCCTTTTGTTATAAAAATGGCTAAACGTGAGAAACTTCCTATTGGTAGTCTGTTTCTGGGTTCACTATTATCCAACTTGGATTCTTTAGTCATGGACTCCAGTGTCTCTAATGGTTTCATGAAGATTGAAACATATGATAGTACCATGTTCCTCCAAGATTTAATGTGGGAGCACCTTGAGAAATATGCTCCAACTCCCCATAGTGTCTTACAAGGACCCAATGTGGATACCCGTCATGCCATCCTTGAGAAAAATAGTGCTAGGACTATGCGCCGGTCTACGAAGCGACCACGGCAAAAGACATGCCTTACTAGTATTTTAGACACTGAATACGAGTTCAACTTTCGTCCCTGGACAACATTTCCTCCTTTCTTCTCGCAATTGATCACTTTCAATGATACGAAAGATATCATGACTTTGAAGTCTGGCACTGAGTTGAGTGACGGAGAGAAATCTTTTATGTTGAGTTGCACTCCTGGTTACATAGTATCAGTGATGCAAGGGGAATTTCAGGTGGAAGAATATAATATCGACAGATCAGCTCGAAAAATGGGTCTCGATCAGTGTGCTCCAGGTCATCGAATGAATAAACCATCGGTTGAGTATCTGAAAGCTCATTTAGATAACACACATGTGGAAGGGAATAATTATGTGTCTTCTTTTACCGACCGAGATATTTATGTAACTCCAGGTTATGCAGAATTCTGGAATCAGCAACTCGAACGCTTATATAATTTCGTGATGGATGTCAAGTCTCCGACACGAGAGTTTTCTTCTACTGATATGCTCTTGGATCGACCACGGTTGAAACCTCTTTCTAGTGGTGATAAAAGAAAAACATCTACAGAATCTTCACAGGTAAATATTTTCTTATGATTTTTGGTAAAAGCATGATAATCGCACCTTTGATTGTTTTCGATTAACTCATTGTAGGGAGGTCGTGCTGTGAGGCCTCGAATTCATGTAGACTTATATGAATGGCAAGACAGTCCCCAGGGTGGAGAAAGCAGGAGCAGGATGAATTACAGAATGATAGCGAATAGTACGCAGTCCCCGACCGCTTCTTTGGTGAGTTGCTAGTACTTCCTCTATGTTCGCAATTTTCTTGTCCATGTAATTAGAATCCCAAAAGAATATTGTTGATTTGTTTCAGAATTTTGCTCCATCGGTTATTGACGGTATTCATCTTTCCTCTGCACGAACAATCCAGGAATCCAGTATCGATGGAGAGGTTGATGTAAGTATTCTTTTGTGTAAGTGATTATGGCATTTCCTTGAATGAAGTAATGGAAATTGTTGTTGACGAATCCAGGAAGAGATTGTTGTGGAAAGACAACATGGCCAAGTTGTTAATTCGTCTTCAACGGTGGTGAAAAAGAGGACCTTCAAGAATCGGGACCGAATGGAGGTAATAGTGCTCTCAACGTTGATGCCGACCGTATTATCCCTTCGAACGTCTTAGAAACCACTAAAGTAAGTATCCATCTCATATTATTTCTATGTAAGTGTAATATTTCTGATTCTTTGATGAATGAATGAGAACCCGTATGAATGAATGGAAGTTTTTAGTGAAATATGTCGTCAGAAATTTTCAGAACTCGGCCATTTAGTAAAGACACCATAAAATCTTCATACGGTGTCAGATTTTCGCGATCTACCCATGTATCCTAACCCCAGGAAATTTCCAAGATTTATCAACAAAGATTTTTAAGTTTTGAGCATGGTTAGGGGTCGAAATCAGCGAAACAGTAAACTTCCAGGAGACTTTCAGGAATTTTTCAGCTGGCATGTAGTCCGATGTTTTGGCCACAACTTCTTACTCGTATATCCAATTGCTACGAAATTTTGATATACATACGAAGAGAATGATATATTACTAAACCTTAGATTCCTTACCAACTGCTCCCAGTTCGTCGTCTTATACAGGGCAGTATAAAATCTCTTCAGACGGGTTTATTGAAAAACGTATTTTATGACTTCCAGGCTATTTGCTCATGTCTTTTGATGCATAATAAAGAACTTAGATAGTATTAGTTCACTTACATGCTGGATTCTATTATTTCCTTTGGTTTCCATGCTGGAATTCTTCTAATCTCATGTAATCTTCGTATTAGGAGCCAAATACCGAAGTTGAGAATAATGGGACCAATGAGGATGATTTGAGCAACGTGACAAAGCAAGATAGTGGTGTTACCAACTTTGCACCCCAGGGTCATGAGAATGTTGCTACTGAAGTTGTCGAAGAGAATGATGCTCAAGTTATCGCCACTTTGGATATAGAAGAAACCGGACCCGTAATGGAAGAGACTGCTCCAGCAATATAAGAAGTTGTTATTACGACTGCTGAGGTTTCCCCAATGATCGATAACCGCATAATATTGCATGAATACCCCAGTGCAGGGATAGTTTGTAATCCTCCATTTGGTGCTTCACTTCCGTATCACGTACCCATTGGCGGATTCAGCGTTCCCACTGGGTATGCCGATATGTATGAGAAGTTGTGGAAGATGTATGGTCATATTGTGGTTACAAGAGACCTTGAACGCAGCTACTTCTTGACAATGCAATTAGGAAGCATATTGCATGTCATAGATGATATTCGTATCAGAGCCAGAAGTACTGTTACTCGAGATGTACTCTTTGATTGGGAGTACAACTTGGAGAGATCCGAAGAACTTGGTTTTAACTTGAAGTGGATTCGTCAGAAAATCGACACCATCAAGGATGCAGTAGTGAACAACATACCTTTCACCAGTAATGCTGTGGTGGAGAAGATGGCTAAGATTGTTGAATTGACTGAAAAGATGGAGTTGGAGAAAGCGGCCTTGCAAGTCTTGGAGAATGCAGAGAAGCAGAAATCTTATTTTGACAGCTTCCTTTAGTTTTCCTTTCTTTAACCTCTTGAACCTTGAACTTATGAGAGATGTGAGATATTATTTTAGTTTTGATTTTTTGGTTGGTTTTGGATAAGTGCATGACTGAGGATTTTCTTTTGGATTTTGGATTTGATAGAGATTTTTCTTAAATAAAAGAACTTTGATAAATTGCTGAGTTTAAATACTGAATGCAAGTATTTTAAACGTTTTGGAGGAATTGAAAATACAGGTAAAGGAAAATCCTAAGATGAAAACGCCAGATGTCTTGAGCGTTTGTCCTGGACATAAATCATCCAATGTTGAATGCTTCATGCGTCAAAAATCTTGAGCCGATTCTCATGGATCACTGGTATACTTGTCTTGCCCTTGATGTCAGCCAATTTGTAGCATCCTCCGGCAACTGACTTAGCAATCATGAAAGGTCCTTCCCAGTTAGAACTCTTTGAGGAATGCAAATTGCGTCTAGTTGCCTTAAGAACCAAATATCCTTCATGAAATTTGTTAGGTTTGGTTGCTCGTGCCCTGAATATCTTCTGTTGGTTCAGAATTCCTCGTAAGGATTCCATGTTAGTGGAGCTTTCCAATTCTGCGGCACATGTGGACACTCACGCAAGGGAGAGTGCGCTGGGTATCGCTTGTTGAACTAAGTCGTGTCTTCAGCGATAAACCTTTTAATGGGATGCTCAGATTGGAGAGACTCTAACCATTTAGTGTAATAATGTTGAGGCGAGACTATCCACTCATAACATTTGATGATAGCTTGGTCATGAGTAAGATTGAGTCCCCGGACAAAGGCAACATATTTGAAAGTTGATAATATAGACGTATGAGGGGGAATAAGACTTGCGTGAGTGTGGAATCTTCTGAAAAATTCATGTGTGCTTTCCTCAGGTTTTTGTGTAAGTGCTATTAGGGATTGAAATTTCTCCAGATGCTTGAATGGTGGGGCATCCTCCATTTCTTCCGAGTCAGAGCTTTCCTCTGAGTTTGAGCTTTCTTCAACAGAGAAGTGTGCAATTGAAGATGTTGGAGTTACCTTTTCAGCATGAATCCATGTCCGCCCAAGAATCATGTCGTATCCTAGATCTTCTCTAATTATGTAAAACTTGGTTTCAGTCCAAGTTGAGTCGGTTTTCATCTTGAGAATGATGTAACAGTTAGCATCCCTAGGGATTCCTTCATGGTCTCTGACTGAGGCAGGAGCATGAGTTGCTTCTTGTCGAGTGATGCCGGCAGCTCTGAGAGTTTTCAAAGGAATGATATTGATAGCAGTACCAACATCGACCAGTGTTCGCTTGCACTCGTTTCCTTTCAGGTACACCGTAGTGAAAAGTCCCCAATCATACATTTCTTTGTCAGTGACTGGAGGTTCATGGTGTGTTTCTGGGATTGACAGTCGTTTACCGGACACTATATGGTTCAGAGCCGAAAACATGTCCATCCTTTGAGCTTTTGACAGATACAACAATTCGCAGGCATGCTCGATTAATGATTGAACTGCTTCTTTGACTTTTGGTTCAGAAAATGTGAAGGTTCGGATTGGGAGAGGATTCTTGTGTACTCCTTCAGTCCCAAGTTCTCCTGAATCAGCTTTTTCCTTGAATATGCGCTTAAAAGTTCTGCAATCACCTATCGGATGACTGACATATCTATGGAAGCGGCAGTAGCGTGGATTTTCCATTTTTTCCTCAGTTGGTTCCCTTTTGACAAGAGGTAAGTTGATCACACCATATTTGATCCAGACCTCCAGTAACTCGATCACCTCTTCAATAGGGAAAGGAAAATCCGGTACTTCCTGATTATTTTGTTGAGCCATCGCTTGTGTGCTTCGATTTTGGTTGTCCTTCCTTGGTGCCTTCGACGTTGGAGGAACGTTCTTAGGTTGTTTTGCGTTATCTTTTATTTTGCTCCCTTTAGCAACATTCGCGGAAGCCTCAACATTGTACTGCTTGTTAATTAAACGCCCGGTGCTGCTGTTTCGAGTGTCTCGCGGCTCCTCGACTTTGACAGTTTTTGTTCTTTCTAGCAAAGCTGGGGCAGTGGTTGTTGATCCCTTTGCTGCTTCATGGAGTTCTGAGAAAGTCTGAAATAGAAGATTTTCCAGCAAAGCTCTATAGACTGGAATCATCCCGTTGATGCACAAATCCACTAATTGTTGTTCAGTGACATTTGTATCATAACAATCTAAGGCTTGTATTCTGAACCTCTTCACATACTCATTCGAATTTTCAGCGTTCTTCTGAGTCATCCTTCCTAAGTCGGAGAGAGTAATTTGTTCAGAAACGAAGAAATATTTCCTGTAAAAGGCGTTAACCATTGCTCCCCAGTTTGCAATGCTCCCAGGCGCAATGTTGTTGTACCAAGTATATCCCCGACCCGTCAGAGATTTTTAGAATTCTTTCAGACGAACAACATGGTTGTGCTCGTGCTATCCTAGTGCCTCCAGGAATCGAGAAACATGTTCCCGAGCGTTCCCAGTTTCATTGTGCAGTGTGAACGTTGGATAAGTGTAACCCTTTGGGAGAGGATTCTCTGTGTAGCAGCAGAGTATGGAGGTTGATGGCGGTGGACAGACTGCGCATTGCCCTTCCCTCGATCCTCCATAAAACGTTCCATATCTTCACCAGTGATGAAACCGGCGAGCTCCTTTGTTGTTTCTGCAGCTTTGTGGACTTCATCATCATCAACTACATGGACATGAATAAATTCAGGGTCAGCAAATGCTTCCTTGGCCTTCCCTTTCTCCCGAGTCTTCTCGGACACTTTGTCAGTGAGGGTTTTGAGATAGTTGCATAGCTCTTTCTACGTCGCAGCCATGTCGGTCTGATTTTTGGAAAGAGTTTCTTGCACTTTCATGAGATCAGCGATGGTGGGTGGATTTTCTCTGACTTCCTAGGGATGTCGACCAAAAAGAGGATGATTTTCGACATTGGTTCGTGGAGGAGTATTGTCACCACCACTGTTGGAAGCAGGAATGGTTTATGGAATACCACCATTGTTGCTAGTGCTAGCGATTTTCGCGTTAGGATTTGTAACTGGACCTGACTTAAGATCAACCATTTTGCGAAAATGTGAGATTGCAACCGAGAGATTAATCTCCCACCGTGGTCGCCAATTTGTAGATGGGGAAAAGCGGTTTGCTAGTTTTTTATGAAAGTGAAGAGTCGAGCATGCAGATGAGACTCCTCGACCGAGCAAACTGCTGAACCTCAGACAGATGCACTGCAAAGGGAGTGCTTATATTCGAGAGATCAATTTATAGGACTCCGACCGAAACCAAGTCAACGGACGTTCCAGAGTAAATTCGGTCGCAAAGAGGGAGATGGGATGATCTGTAAGAGGGAAGCTGAGAATTGTGTGGGATCAGTGATGATCAAGGATTGTGGATGTGTTGAAGGTTTCTGCAAATTTGGTGAACTGGTAAGTTCGAATAAGTTCTGGTAGATTGATGAATTCTTGAGAGTAGTTACTCGAGAAATTCTGTGTGGACGATTGCTGATTGTTGGTGATCATTCGTTGTCCTCAATCATGGTTTCAGAAACTTATTTATATTGTCAGAATGGTAAAAATATCTTGATCCCTGTAAGTGTGACGGTTTCTTGAGTGAAAGAGTGGAGAGATGAGAGATCGTGGTGAAACCAGTTCCAGGTCGTGCGGAGACTTGGTTGATCACTCACCCACTACTTTGCTAACTCCTTCAACCGTTGACACGACTTACTTACATTTCTCATTGTGGATGAATCCACGTGCTGTAGGCCGCCATACCAAAACCCTAATTGATATCACCTAATGTGACGTAATTGATGTCTCACGAATCATGGAGTCTGCATGATAGACGTGTATTAATTAGTCAGTTTTTGACTGATTAGACAGTGAGTCTAGATTTTGTTGAATTGAGCATGAGTGATGAATACTCAGTGATTCATGGATTGAACATGCGTAGTTCTTTGAATGATGATGATATTGCACGTGTTAGGAAAATTATGAATTTGATGATGGATTGCTGATAATATTGATAGCTGGATCAATATTTGAGCAACTGAGCAAGTGTTGCTCATTTTAGTAAATTACTCATAATTTACTGAATATTGACGGATTGAGCGAGTATTGCTCAATTCGACAAATTATTTATGGATATCGTGACCCAATAAAATATTAATTAAAATATTGTTAGACTACCAAATATTATATGATTATTCCAGATGTTTGATTGTTGAATCAACATAAATTTATTAGTGCTTGAATCTTGCTCAGAATGATGATTCGTGGAGCGTTTATTCGAAAACCCTAATTTTTGATCAATTGTTCATCACTTGACGAATTGCTGAAAATTGGTCGTGAATGATGGAGGGACGACCACATGGGATGATGGACGTCCATGTGGCACCCATGTGCTCGAGTGAGCGTGCACCAGGGTCCTTAATTGTCCAGTTGGTGAAAGAATGATGATTAAATGCTGGTTTCATCATTTATTGAAATACTGCTCGATTGAGCATTAGGTGATAAAACCTAATTATTCAAAAGTAAGGGACCGACCAAGAGGGCATGAGACCGGCCCTTGGTGGTCGTGGGACCAGATAATGGTCGTCTGAGCAAACTCCAGGTAGGTTGAAAAGAGTTTGGACCCAGTATGAGCGATTGCGCAAAATAGGTCAAAATTATGAAAACGTGTGGGACCGCAGCTTGTTGCAAGCCTCAGAGCCGCCCTTGGTCGGTCAAGGGAGCATGCCCGTGTCACCATAATGCCCGTATCTCAGTCCTGAGAGTTTCGGTATTTTTTGGTGTGCGTTTGAGCAATATGTTGAATTTTCAGAAGAGTTTGATCTTTGACTAAAATTCTTGATTTTTGCTCGAATGAGCATGTGTGCTCATTTGATCAATATTTTTTAAATATTAAAATAAAAATATTTTAATATTTTTTGTGAGTAGCCTAGTCGGTCGTGTGACCATGTCGACTTTTGGCCTTTTCATAGTTTGAGCAATATTTGAGAAAATATGAAGAAATCATGATTTTTGCTCAAACTGAGGAGTTTCATGAGATGAGGGAAATAATATTTATGAACGAATACGGATAGCAAGGTGTGGGACCGGCCATGGCTAGGGCATGGCCGGCCGGCCAAGTTTCCGGTCCCACGACACCTTTCCCTATTTTATAATATTATTTTTCATGAAACCGTGAAACTATGGAGAAACCATGAGTTTTGTTGAAACGGAGGAGTTTCATGAGATTAGGGAAATAATAATTATAGAAGACTAGGTATTGCAAGGTGTGGGACCAGCCACAACTTGGGCATGGCCGGACGGCTAGGTCGCCCAGTCCCACAACACCTTTTCCCATTTTATATTATTATTTCTCATGAAACCATGAAAATATGGAGAAACCGTGAGTTTTTCTCAAACAAGGAAAGTTGCTAGAATGAATGAGTTTTCATGAGTTCATGAAAATAACAAAATAAGAGAAAATAATGGGTGAGGCATGGGATCGGCCACGGCTAGGGCACGACCGGCTAGCCGGTGGGCCCGACCCATGAGCGCCTCTTATTATTTTATTATTATTGTTTTTATCCTATTTTGGGTAGGATTCCTCATTTATCCATATTTTCGAATGCTCGTTCGTGCATTCGGGTGCTCGGTCGTGCATCATTGTCGATTACACCTGCACCATTTTATGGGGATTACTCAGTGATGGTCCTGATGCCCGATTGTTGAGTATTTATTACTAATTTACGAAATTCAGTGGAGAATGATTCATGAAACTAAGTAATAAAAGTGAGTAGTTTTTTTATTATCAATCCATAGGATCAGCTGTGGATTCTTCCATGAATTCGGAATAATAAAATGAGTATTACCATTCCATGGGATCGCGAATTCGAACATAGAATTAGAGTAATTGTTGTTTATTACCATTTCATGAGATCAGTCGTGGATTCGATCATGAAATCAGAGTAATCTATTACCATTTCATGAGATCAGTCGTGGATTCGATCATGAAATCGGAGTAATAATTTATCTATCACCATTTCATGAGATCATCCATGGATTCGATCATGAAGTCGGAATGATGAGATAAAATAGATTATCTTCTAGGAATTCAGTGGTGAATGTCACGGTATAATCAATCTATTGCAGAAAGGATATTAGCCAGTTAAAGCGTCACATCCATCCTGAAGGGTGCATAGTCAGGGAGTCACAAGTGTTTCTTACGACATGAAGGCATTAATGCTCTCAATCTGAGGAGAACCGCCTGAGTCTATACACGGTCTCTCTACATAGTCAGGGAACAGTGAGTGTCGCCGACGTCCTGAAGGCGTTAAGCTCTCAATCTGAGGAGAACCGTCCAATCGTTCTTCTATGTGGAGGGGGGTCTCTCTATGTAGTCAAGGAACAGTGAGTGTCACCGACGTCCTAAAGGAGTTAAGTTCTCAATCTGAGGAGAACCGCCCAATTATGTTATTCTACATAGAGGTCATAATGAAATGCGAGACATCAAACGCTCAGCTAGTGGAGGCCTTTCGAAAACATGTTCATCGTGGCTCGTAAAATACGAATCGTCACATGCCTGAAAGCCATGTCAAGGACATGCAGTATCATGATTTTACGATTTTCATCATTGTTGAAAATCCACCATCAACAAGGATATATAAGGGAGAACTCTAGCAACTGGAAAACCTAATCCCGACACTTTCTTGTGTCATAGTTGCAAACTAGAGTTGATTCTCCTTTAACCTAGGTTTTTCCAAAACAATTATTAGGTTAACGACTTGAAGACTTCATTTGGGATTCATGAAGCCAGATCCAACTATTTTCTTTGTAGTTGCGTATTCTGATCTTACCTGTTCTATCGTATTGAGTTTTACCTTCTCTAAGATTTACTCGAGATTTATCACTGATAGGTAAAATACAAAAAGTAATAACTATAGTTCTTCGTCTCAGACTCTTATGATTCCGCAATAATTATTTATGTTAATCAATTAGGTTATTGTGAGGTGACTGATATTTCTAGGCTGCTCTTTGGGAGTATAAGACCGGATTATTATTTGGGTTCTTGTTCACCTTTATTTTTGTATCAAAAGACGGAACAAAAATAATTAAGGATAAACATATTTGTGGGAGACAAATTTGTTTATAAGTCTTCGATTTTGGGTCGTAGCAACTCTTAGTTGTTGGTGAAATCAGCTAAGGGAATCAAGTGCGCAGAATCCGGCGTGATTATAGAGGCGTAAAGAACGCGATTGTACCTTAATCGGTGTGAGACTTGATTAGGGATCAACTACATTCCAGTATGAAGTTAACTTGTAGTAGGCTAGTGTCTGTAGCGTCTTAATACAGTGTGGTGTTGAAAGTTGGACTAGGTCCCGGGGTTTTTCTGCATTTACGGTTTCCACGTTAACAAAATTTCTGGTGTTTGTATTATTTCTTTTCCGCATTATATTAGTTTATATAATTAAAATGTCACATATTGTGTGTAGTTGAATCAGTTGATAAATCCGACTTTGATTGTTGGATATAACTTGACTGACACTTGGGTATTGGTCTTTGGTACCGTCCAAGTTATTTCTCGTATCAATTAGGCTCACGGATTCCTATTTGTTCTATTTTCTGATTATATTGAGAAAGAGATATAAAGCTCTTTGATATATTTCTTGATTGAGTCTCACTTTTAAATTGGTGTTCTCGAAATTATACTGGAGTTTAGTCCATACAGATTGTTGAACGAATTATTGGGTGTGGTTGTTATACCCCCGCTTTTTCACTAAGATATCACTTGTGTTAGAGCATTGCTCGGTCGAACTCGCATGCATTGCTATCTCAAGCATGTTTTTCAATGTTAGTGATCAAAACTATAAGTCTTGTTTTCTAGTCTATTGTAGCTAAGTCTCGGACTAGGATAGAAAGTGTAGTTAAGCTCAAGGACTTCATGGCGATTCATCATACAGGGAGAATAACTACTCAAGGAACCGGTGGAACTTCTCGACAAAAAGGTATGTGAAGACTTGAACTTATCTGTCACTCAAAAGTCTATCTACTCTACCTCCTAATCTTTGAGACAAAAAGTCGTATGCTATATAAATAGACTTGGATTATACACATTTGTTATTTCGAGCCGAGTATACCTCGCCTATCTATATCTCGAAATATGTGTTGGTAAGATTTTCGCTTAGATCAAGTTTATCTTTACCTAGTGACGAAAGTCATGATATGTTTCAATCACTTTGAAAATTGCTTTGACGAGAAATGGTGTAACAACTATATAACGTCCTCTAAGAATGTTTCAATGATTGAAATGAGAGTTTAGATTACATAACCAATGGTGGACATAAACATTGTTGTGGAAACACATTTACGTATAAGTCCTATTCCTTGAACCAAAGTTTGCGAACTTTGTTGATCAAGAGAAACCGGAAGAATGGCTTGTTGCCAAGTCCGCCAACTCAGTCCGTGAACTGCCGAACTTCTCATCCAAAGAAATTCTGCTGGAGTTGACAAACTAGCTGCGTCCGGGAACCCAGTCCGCGAACCGGCGGAAGGTCTTTGCCGAGATTTTCTGCTGGAGTTTGTAAACTCTATCGATTGCTTAAGTCCGCGAACCTAGTCTGCGAACTTGAGAAAGGTTATATATCTGAAGATGATTTCTGAACTTAAACTTAAAAAGACTAAGGAATGCAGTATGAAAACCGTGGCTATAAAAGTTCATGAACCGATTCAAGTGAATCAAATCATCTTCGCTTCAATTTTGTCTTGTGTAGTACATAAGATTTCCTTGCAATTGAACAACTCTATAACTAGTTCATTTGAAGTCATTTGAACTAGTTATGGTAAAGAAGAACATGGTTGATATGAAATGCTGATATGGCTAACCTTTTGGTTAACTATTATTGAACCAACAAGTGCATGTGTTTGGGTACGGTTAACAAACCTAGAAACGTGCATTATCAAGTGTGTGTAACAAGCTAAGTTTTTGATCTAACGGTTGAGAAATATTAGCTTGAATCTAAATCAGGTTTTCATCTAACGGTGGATATTGTTTGCTTTGTGACCAACGCAAAACCCTGATTTGAAAAGACTATATAAAGGAGACATTTAGTATTGTACAAAACTAATCCCCACACCTTGCGTGTGATACTAGTTTGCATACTAGAGTCGATTCTCCTTTAACCTATGGTTTTCTTTTCTCAAACCGGGTTAACGACTTAAAGACTTCGTTGGGATTGTGAAGCCAGACCGATACTACTTTTATCGTAGTTGTGTGATCTGATTTTGCATCTTCTATCGTACGAGTACAATCAGATTGATTGGCTTGAGATTGATATCTACGATAGGAAAGATATAAAAATTAATCACAAACGTCTTCATCTCATCGTTTGTGATTCCGCAACACCTTGTTTCACTACCATACGATTAAGATTGTTGTGAGACGATTGATTAATCTAGTTTGTTCTTCGGGAATATAAGACCGGATTATCAATTGGTTCATGTTCACCTTGATTATTATCAAAAGACGGAACAAAACCTTTAGGGTTTATCTGTGGGATACAGATTGATCCTTTGATAGACTTGTCTGTGTGAGACAGATTTGTTTATTGTCAAAGCCTGCGATTTTGGATCGTAGCAACTCTTAGTTGTCGGTGAGATCAGCTAAGGGAATCAAGTGCGCAGTATCCTGCTGGGATCATAGGCGTAGGAGCATAACTGTACCTTGGATCAGTGGGAGATTGATTGGGGTTCAAATACAGTCCAGTGCGAAGTTAGCTTGGAGTAGGCTAGTGTCTGTAGCGGCATAATACAATGTGTGTTCAATCTGGACTAGGTCCCGGGGTTTTTCTGGATTTGCGGTTTCCTCGTTAACAAAATTTCTGGTGTATGTGTTATTTCAATTTCCACATTATATTGTTTTATCTTTATAATTGAAATAATACAGGTTGTGCGTTAGATCATCAATTAGAGTAATCCAACCTTTGGTTGTTGATTGTCATTGATTGATCCTTGGATATTGGTCTTTGGTACCATCCAAGTTATTCGTTGTATTTGATTAGAACTCGCAGTTCCTTCTTGAGTAAATCAAATCAAGAATGAGATATAAACTCATTGATATACTTTTAATTGATTGAGTCTTGTTGATTCTCTTAAAAGTATATTGGGTGGTGTTGTTAGACCCCCACTTTTTCAATTGGTATCAGAGCAAGCAAACACGTTCAAGACCTTACAAGTCTGTGTTTATAGCGATATGACTCTATGGACAGTAGTGCTATCTCAATAAATGCACCACCAGATCCAGGGATTTCAGAATTCTCTTCCATGACTGATTTAATAAAATCTGTAGAAGAAATTCTATCTAAACCTCCATCAGGTTTAAAATCCCTTGAAGTGTTTTCAGGGCTTGAAAAGAAGCTTGAGAGCATATCTCTTGATGTTGAGTTATACCTCCAGAAAGAGAAAGAATCTCTTGACAGGCTAAATCAAGTTATGATGAATAATATTCATGTTGAGGTTGATATTGATTTACTAATCAGTGAGAGCAATGCTCCTCCTCTGCGTGATCCAATTAGTTGTGATAAACTAAACGAATTACAAGAGGAATTTAAATCTCAGTCATCTGAGTGTATCACCTCAAAGCATGAATTGATTCGTTGCTGAATTCCCGATACTTACTATCAAGATAGTAGTATTGTCTTATTTTATGAAGAATCTAGGACGTCTCTTTTTATCAAAAGAGTTTCCCTTCGCAGTACTAAAAACTATATGCAGAAACTATTTTTTATAAGTTGGAAAACAAGAAATCAGAAACACAAATCTTTTTGGGTTCTCTTGAAGTTCTTTGACAGACTTATAAAAACAGTCCCTTGGGTGTTTCTCAATACTATAAGATTTAAGAGTTGTTGGAAAGAAACTCTTTCTTGGTGCCATAGTGATCAAGACATTTTTCACCTCAACACAACTTGTTTATGTTGAAAGTGCATCCTCACCAAGAAATGCCCTGCTATGTATACGGTGAGGGAAGCACAACAACTGGGGCGCACAGATTATATTCGGTAAGGCTGTATAATTCCATTGGACTTTTCTAAAAAGGTATGTCTATAAACTTGAGAAAGTTTTATGTTTTTATTACTTGTTTGAGTACTTATAATGATCCATGTACCTTGATTATCGTTCATTTCTGCCTAACTTGATCTGTGTTTAAGGTTCTTAAATGTTTAGGTTTGAAAATATTAGTTCGAGATGTTTGGACTTCATGGTACACATACCAAGCATGCATAACATTATTTAAAACCAAAATCCAGGGGTTTAAGTTCGCAAACCCCATCTGCATACTGCTCCAGGATACGAAAATTCGTTTGCAAACCCGTATGCATACGTGACATCGATATTCAGTAAACTTGTTTTCGCCATATCTTCTTCGTCTGAACTCGGAATGACCTCATTCTTTTTGCATTCCCTTCCTCTTTGAATTATATTCAAAATGGAGGTGATAATCATTGAATTTGGATGAGTTAAGATTGGTATTTGTCCTGTCTCTTGTTTTTGAGTGTTTTGCTCCGCTTCGTTGCATTTGTTCCACTTCTCTTGGACTTGGGAACTTGGATTCATGAAGTAGTATTATTCTAAGATCATTTGTAGCTTTTACAAGAATGTTGTTGGTGAATCACAAAGAAGGAAGTTCAAGAATGGGCAGTAGTACGCATTACTATCGGATTCTTGAATGTTCACAATCATTTTATGTGAACTATGGTGCATGGTCGTTAATGACTTTGTGTGTTCTTCTTTGAAAATCTTTTTATACGCCTTTGGTAGCTATTCTTGGTATAAATCCGGGCGAAAAAAATTGATTTTACTCTCTAAGGACAAATCATCTTATATGTGCATTACGAGTTTGTCTTGATGTCTAGGAAACTTCTTATGAGAATTTATTCTTGTTGTTGAGAAGGATTACTAGAGTTTGGAATAACAATCATTGTGATTACACATAGATATGTCCAACGTTTTCATCTTCATGTTTTTAGATTTATTGGTTTGAACCCTAAATTTGTTTTGAAGATGATTTTTGCAGTATTAATCTTTATGATTTGTTGCAATTTGTTATGGGATATGTATGTTTGCGTTCGTGAACTTGAAGGTCCCATATTCTAATTCGTTTGTGATCGATATTCACGTACTGGTTAAAAATGAATAGACTTTTGATAAATACAAAAGTTAAGCCTATATTGGCAATTCTTTGATGGAAGATAGGTTAAAATCTTTTGTTTTCAGGGATTATGTCTATTAATATCATTATGCAAATAGTGATTGAAGATAGAATGAATCCTTGAGTATTCCGCAGGATTGATCATCCATGATCCACATTTTATGTATTACTGTGAGGCTCTGTAATGTGTCTTATGTTGAGCACAATACAACCAAGTTGATTATTTTTTGATTAGCTTTGCTGGTTGTTACGTAAGGTACTTTATGTTGAGCATTTTTTAACTAAATTAATCATCATGTTTGGTTATTTAGTTATTGCTCCATAAGTCTTTTTATGTTGAGCAAAACAAATGGCAATTAAATTGATTACTTTTGTAATTAGTTTGGTTGTGTATTCCAATTAGATTAATTATGGGTTCACTTGTAACTAATCTAGCTGAGTATCTCCATACTCCGTAATATTCCTCTTATGTTGAGTATATGAATGACCATCCTATTCATTTTCTAATGGTTATGTTAGTCGTATGCTCTGTAAGTTCTCTTATGTCGAGCATAATCAATTAAGTTGATCACTTTCTGTGTTTTATTTGATTGAGTATTCCGATTAAATTAATCATGGGTTTACCTGTGATTAATTTGATTGAGTTTTTGGATATAGAAAATCATTCTCATGGTTTTTGGTGTCCATTAAAATCCTTCTTTTCTTTTGAAATTAATGTCGCTCTTGTTGTTCTTTCGGGAATGACGTCAAATGGGGGAGAGTTCTTTTAAACTTGTGCTTAGTGGTAATATCTTGAGGGAGTGCGGCTGTGGAATATTAGAGGGGTTATCTTGTATCTTTAAACTCCTTGATGAATGCTATTAGCTTCGCTATATGATTTCATCTAAATTAGATGGTATGTATTTTGTTTTAGTCATGAAATGTATCTTACAGAAATTTCATTATGATCCGGTTCTTGTACCTTTGCCAATTTTATTGACAAAAAAAGGGAGAATTAATATGTAGTTCACACTACAAATACATATGGTTTTCGGATCATTGTGTAAGGGGGAGTGGTTTCCATGTGATATGGAGTATTGACTAAGGGGGAGTGATATATATCACCATAGTATTATTGTTGAAGTTGTGATACAATTGAACTTTGACACTGTGTAATAATACTATGACACTGTATAACAATGATCGAGACCGATGCTTTCTCATTGTTATAGCTACGGATCTTCAACAACGGTGATACTAAACTTACAACCTTTGGGATCATTGGAGTACTTGGAAGTGACGAAGATTTCGAGGAATGTTGAAGATTAGACATGTGGAATAGGAGCTACTAAAGTTTCTTTATCTTTTTTGTATTCCATATGTATTAATAGTTTTGTCACTAAAATTAACAAAGGGGGAGATTGTTAGAGCATTGCTCGGTCGAACTCGCATGTGTTGCTATCTTTAGCATGTTTTTCAATGTTAGTGATCAAAACTATAAGTCTTGATTTATAGTCTATTATAGCTAAGTCTCGGACTAGGATAGAAAATGTAGTTGAGCTCAATGACTTCATGGTGATTCATCATACAAGAAGAAGAACTACTCAAGGAATCGGTGTAACTTCTTGACAAAAAGGTATGTGAAGACTTGAACTTATCTGTCACTCAAAAGTCTATCTACTCTATCTCCTACTCTTTTAGACAAGAAGTCGTATGCTATATATATAGACTTGGATTATACACATATGGTATTTCGAGCCGAGTATACCTCGCCTATCTATATCTCGAAATATGTGTTGGTAAGATTTTCGCTTTGATCAAGTTTATATTTGCCTAGTGACGAAAGTCATGATATGTTTCAATCACTTTGAAAATTGCTTTGACGAGAAATGGTGTGTGTGTTGTGAATGTTTTTGTTTTTGTTTTTGTCTGTTTGTTGTTTGTTGTTTTGTTTTTTTTTTTGTAACAACTATATACGTCCTCTAAGAATGTTTCAATGATTGAAATGAGAGTTTAGATTACATAACCGATGGTGGACGTAAACATTGTTGTGGAAACACATTTATGTATAAGTCCTATTCCTTGAACCAAAGTTTGTAACTTTGTTGATCAAGAGAAACCGGAAGAATGGCTTGTTGCCAAGTCCGCGAACTGCCGAACTTTTCATCCCGAGAAATTCTGCTGGAGTTGACAAACTAGCTGCGTCCGCGAACCCAGTCCGCGAACCGGCGGAAGGTCTTTGTCGAGATTTTTGGTTGGAGTTTGTAAACTATACCGGTTGCTTAAGTCCGCGAACCTAGTCTGCGAACTTGAGAAAGGTTATATATATCTGAAGATTATTTCTGAACTTAAACTTAAAAAGACTAAGGAATGCAGTATGCAAACCGTGTCTATAAAAGTTCATGAACCGATTCAAGTGAATCAAATCATCTTTGCTTCAATTGTGTCTTGTGTAGTACATAAGATTTCCTTGCAATTGAACAACTCTCTAACTAGTTCATTTGAAGTCATTTAAACTAGTTATGGTAAAGAAGAACATGGTTGATATGAAATGCTCATATGGCTAACCTTTTGGTTAACTATTATTGAACCAACAAGTGCATATTTTGGGTACGGTTAACAAACTTAGAAACGTGCATTGTCAAATGCGTGTAACAAGCTAAGTTTTTGATCTAACGGTTGAGAAATATTAGCTTGAATCTAAATCAGGTTTTCATCTAACAGTGGATATTGTTTGCTTTGTGACCAAGGCAAAACCCTGATTTGAAAGACTATAAAGGAGACATTTAGTATTGTGCAAAACTAATCCCCACACCTTACGTGTGGTACTAGTTTTCATAGTAGAGTCGATTCTCCTTTAACCTCTGGTTTTCTTTTCTCAAACCGAGTTAACGACTTAAAGACTTCGTTGGGATTGTGAGCCAGACTGATACTACTTTTATCGTAGTTGTGTGATCTGATCTTGCATCTTCTATCGTACGAGTACAATCATTGATTGGCTTGAGATTGATATCTCCGATAGGAAGATATAAAAAGTAATCACAAACGTCTTTGTCTCATCGTTTGTGATTCCGTAACATCTTGTTTCGCTACCATACGATTAAGATTGTTGTGAGACGATTGATTAATCTAGGCTGTTCTTCGGGAATATAAGACCGGATTACCAATTGGTTCTTGTTCACCTTGATTATTATCAAAAGATGGAACAAAACCTTTAGGGTTTATCTGTGGGATACAGATTGATCCTTTGATAGACTTGTCTGTGTGAGACAGATTTGTTTATTGTCAAAGCCTGCGATTTTGGATCGTAGCAACTCTTAGTTGTGGGTGAGATCATCTAAGGGAATCAAGTGCACAATATCCTGCTGGGATCATAGGCGTAGGAGCATAACTTTACCTTGGATCAGTGAGAGATTGATTGGGGTTCAACTACAGTTCAGTCCGAAGTTAGCTTGGAGTAGGCTAGTGTCTGTAGCGGTATAATACAATGTGTGTTCAATCTGGACTAGGTCCCGGGGTTTTTCTGCATTTGCGGTTTCCTCTTTAACAAAATTTCTGGTGTCTGTGTTATTTCAATTTCCGCATTATATTGTTTTATCTTTATAATTGAAATAATACAGGTTGTGCGTTAGATCATCAATTAGAGTAATCCAACCTTTGGTTGTTGATTGTCATTGATTGATCCTTGGATATTGGTCTTTGGTACCGTCCAAGTTATTCCTTGTATTTGATTAGAACTCGCAGTTCCTGCTTGAGTAAATCAAATCAAGAGAGATATATAAACTCGTTGATATCCCTTTGATTGATTGAGTCTTGTTGATTCTCTTAAAAGTATATTCGAGTTAGTCCATACAGATTGCTAAGAGAAATATTGGGTGGTGTTGTTAGACCCCCGCTTTTTCAACCTAGTTTATTCTTTTTGCCGGTGTATAAGATTTGTTTCCGTTTACTCCTGCTCAAGCTTTTTTTTTTCTCTTAATTCCTTTATCTTATCACAACTTCTCTGGTGCCCAGTTATATTTAATTCTCCTGTTTTGGCATTATGAAATTACTATCCTGGAATGTCCAGGGTATTGGAACCCCCTTAACAAAGGACCACTTTAGTTATATTTGCCAATACTACAAGCGTGACATTGTTTTTTTAGCCGAGACAAAAGCCCCACGTCTCTGATGAACTCTTTTTGTAAGAACTCTCATTTCCATGATTGGCTTATAGTTCCTTGCGTAGGAATAACTAAGGGGTTAGCAATAGCTTGGCACAAAAATATAAATATGAGGTTAATCTTTTCGAAATTTAATGTTTGTCATTTTGAAATAAAATTTGGAGATACAGAGATTATGATCATGTTGATGATAAAATTGAGCAATTGAGTCATATTTTTAGATATAACGCAACAAATTAATAGACCTTGGATTCTGATCAGGGATTTAAACGATATTTTGGATCCAGACAAAAAACAATGAGGTAATAAGGCGTGTTCTAGCAGTAAACCTTTCATTGTTCAGACAATTGATTCCGTAGGATTACAAGACACGCGATATGATGGCGCTCTGTTCACCTGGTCAAATAATAGAAAGGGGGATGAAAATATCTGCGAGAGAATTGATAGAGCTCTAATCCCCTTCATGTGGTCTCAAAACTTCTCGGACACCAAGGTAAATCATCTACCGAGAGTATGTTCAGATATGCCTATTTTACTAGATTCAACTCCGAAAAAACAAAGATTTAAAAAACCATTTAGGTGCATTAGATATGGGTTATTCCACCCCACGTTATCTACTGTTGTAGAGGCCTCCTGGAAATTACACTCTGACAATTCCTCGATTTTTTTTATCCAGAACCTACACTGCTTTTCCTAGGATTGGCTCATTGGAATTCAAACATCTTTGGGAACATTCATAAAACTATTAAGACCCTAAATAATAAAATATAAAGTATCCATAGGTCTGGAAACATATCCAATGATATTGAAAAGTTAAAAAAATCTACAAGCAGAGTTAGGAAAATGGTACAAAATCAAAAAATGACCACTACCATCAACTCTCGAGAGATAAATTCTTCAAGGAATGTGACCAGAATACAGAGTACTTCCATGCCACTGCTTCCAGTAGAAAAAAATCAATGCAAATTCCCTTAGAGAACCTTCTGGTCTTTGGATTTCAGATAGGGACCAAATCAACTCTTTTCTGGTAAATTATTTTAAACAAATAGGCACTTCCCAAATCAAAAACTATGACATTGATCTATCTAACATAATAAAACCTTGCATTTTCAATAAGGAAAATTTCCCCTTGACGAAGTTCCCACAAAAGAAGAAATTTGACTCACCATATCTAATATGATTCAGTGGGGAGCGCCGGATCCGGATGGGTTTCAACCAGGTTTTTTCAAGGCTAATTGGGAGATTCTTGGTCCGGATATTATTTACTCAGTCAATAATTTTTTAAATCTGGTATCCTTGATAAAGATTTCAACTATTCCTTCATAACCCTCATTCCTAAACTTTCTACTCCTTAAACCCCGGGGGACTTCAGACCTATAAGCTTAAGCAATACCATTTATAAACTAATGTCAAAAATTCTAGTGAACATGTTAAATCCCATCCTCAAAAAATTAATATCTCCCAATCAATCGGCTTTCCTTCTTGGGAGAAAATCACATACAACATTATAATTGCCCATAAGCTTATTCACTCGATGAGAATATCCAAAGCAAAGAAAGGATACCTAGCGCTAAAGATGGATATCTCAAAATCCTTTGATAGGGTTGAGTGGATATTCTTAGAAAAAGTCCTATCTGCGTTTGGATTTAATGAAAAATGGGTAAATCTCATTTTGCAATGCATCTTGATAACCTCTTTTTCGATACTTCTCAATGGTTCTCCCGGACCAAAATTCAACACCTCGAGAGGATTAAGGAAGGGTGATCGTCTATCGCCATACCTTTTCCTTATCTGCGTGAAAATGCTTTCTAGACTTCTTGAAAAAAAATGAAGACAAAAAAAAATCGGGATTCCAAATCAACAAAAATGCCCCAAATATCTCACATATATTTTTTTTGATGACTGTTTCTCATTCACCAAAGCGGCTCTGGTGGAACCAAAATATCTTCTAGACACTTTCCAGTTATTTGGGAAAATCACTGGCCAAATGGTTAATCTACAAAAATCAAGTGTCTACTTTAGCCCACGCATTCATCCCAAACATGGGAAAATTATAGCAAAAATTCTAAAACCCCCCCTGATGACTAAAAATGATAGATACTTGGGTACCCTCTCTTTTAATAAGAATCGAAAAGCAAATTTTGAGCCTCTTCTATAAAAGAACTATTCCCTTTACAAGGCTGGAAATCTAAACTTCTATCCCAAGCAGGTAGGACCGTCTTGATTAAATCCATTCTACAAGCCTATCCAACTTATCGAATGCAAGTTATTAGCCTACCAAAAAAAACTCTAGATCAATTGGATTGTATCCAAAGAAACTTAGGGTGGAAAAAAGACGGGCAAAAAATACAGGGGGTTCATAAAATCTTGGACTAGCATCTACAAGCCTATTTCTCAAGGTGAATTAGGAATTAAAAGCCCACATCAATTCAATATCGCTCTCCTCACAAAACTTTCTAGTGGATTGATTATCGAACAAGATCAATTATGGGTCCAACTTCTTAAAGCCAAATATTTCTCAAAACATTAGAAGCCTCAAGGAATTCAAATTTGTCGTGGATTTGGACGAGCATTCAAAAAGGTTTAGAACTGATCAAGGGTAATTTATTATGGCAAGGAAAAAAGGAGCGTCGGCAAAAAACTGGAAGGATAGATGGATCCTTAATGCGGATATAGTCCCCCAAACTTTCCAATTTAATCCGGCACCAATAATGGTTCAAGAGTTAATAACGGAACAAAATAAATGGGATCGATCATGAAAAACTAAACAAGTACACTGGCCCAGAGAATAGGAGAAAGTTCAAGCTATAGATCCAAGGAGACAAGATCAAGACATTATTAGATGGAAACATCATCATTCAGGGAAATTCTCAACCAAGAATATCTATAATTTTATATCTAAGCAAGAACAAGATAATAACATCTTTTGGATTTTCCCTGGAAAAAGATTTAAAAAATTCAAGAAATCCCAAGAATAAGATTTTTTATTTGGAAACTAACACAAAAAGCTATTCCAACTTCTTCCAGACTTGGGGCACACAATTCAACTATTGACCCGCATTGCCAGATATGTAATAATCAAGTTCAGGAAACTGAACATCATCTCTTTAGAGCGTGCCCTTTCGCTAAATCCGTTCGGTTTGGTTTTTCCCTTGAAAATTTAAAATCGATAAGCAATACAGACTCGATTAATTATGAGGTTGAGGTTGGCTTACAGAACCTGAGTTGGCTTTTTTAGGGGGGATAATATCCACCATAATTTGGTTCATCTTGAAATATAGATGTTCGGTTGTTTTTGAGAAAATAAATCCAGATCGATTAATCTAATAGACCAGATCAATAGACAATCTACTCCATCAAAAACCATTCAAAATGATATAATTTCCCAAAAGACAATCTCAATCAACTACTCCTGATCTAACCTAAACACAAATTGGATAATCTTTATCGATGCTTTTTTTTAAGAAAGAAGATTTGTCAATGGGTTATGTTTTTATTCTATACTCAGTGGACCATGAGATTTTCATGCATCTATCAGCGGGGTCGGAGTGGGTTGCATCGGCCTTCCATGCGGAAACAAAATCATTACTAAAGGCGGTTACTTAGCTAAAAGAAAATATCTTGTCAACGTTCCAATAGTCACAAATTGTAAAGGCTTGCATACAACATTAACAAGGTAAACACGAAATTTTCATGGACATCGGAAAACACTTTGCAAGAAGAAAAGATAATATTAAGTGATCTACCTCAGTCTCGGATGAAAATTATTGCTAGGAAGCATTATTCAGCAGCAGACTACATCGCCAAGAAAACAAGAATCAAAACCCTCAACATATGTCGATCAATTGCAACAAAAGGTTTAGAAATCTATGATTATAATATTTTTGATAAAAATGATTTCGAAAAAAAAAACCCTGCAAATATTTGCATTAGCAAAAGTTCGCACTAACCAAAGAGGGCCTAGATAGAGTCAATGCCTCCGTAGTCCCTATTGTCATTTCGGCTACAGTGAGGTAACCAGAAAAAACTCTTGTTCTCGTGGTGCAAAGCAAAACCCTCCCTCTTCATTTGGATCCATCCAAAATCAAACCCCTCTTCTCTTTCTCTACATCTAATCATCCAGTTACGTGCTCGATGATTCTTCAGGTATGTCAGTCTTCATATTCTAGGAACTTAGTCTTCATTTCTTGACCTAGCATCACATCTCCTTATTGTTTCTTTTTCTCAGATCAGTTTTGATACGAGAATTTCCACGAGATAATTGTTTCCTTTTTTCTTTCAGTAACCCTAAATCTCAACTCCAAAAGAGTAGCTAGCCGAAGTGCTTCTTTCTGCAACAATCTCTGCACCAAAGGTATGTTTTTCCTAACACCTCTTTCCCTGGATTATGGGTTTGCTGAGAGCCCCAATTAAGATATTGAGGGCCAGGGCCGTCCCATAGTTTCCGGAGGCTCTAGGCGTGCCTCAAAATCTGGGCCTTTTGCGTGCCAACATTATATTAGGGTTTTTCTTAAAAGAAAATTTGTGGCCATATATATTTATGAAACTAGTAATCTTGCACTCACAACCTTTGAAGTATATTTAAACATTCGTACATATTGTCGTAATACGTATCACTGAATATGAGGATGCATATTATTTTCCACCAAACAACATTCTACTTCTACACTCTTATGAATATTTATGTATATATAATATATAAAAAATTATTATCTTCATTTCTTCGTATTTAGAGAAAGTAATAAACATTTCAAATTGATATTTGTTTCTTATATACATTATTTGACATTAGAGAAAATTCTTTCTTTAAAATACTTGCCAAAAAAATTCATAAAAATATTGTATGCAAAAAAAATATACAAAAAAAAGAATCAAATTGTACTTAAAAAATTATATGTAATCAAATATTATAACGAATTGAATTTTTAATATATAGAGATATTTTTTTCGGCAATTAAATTAGTAGTAATGTATATAGTAAATACATTTGCCTAGATAATTGCATGCATTATCGAGTCTTGTATATTTTTTATACTATTTTTGTATTTAATCTTTATATAGTAATTAATATTATGGATTAGCTACTTCTTAATTTTATCTCCTATGGAATTTATTTAGTTAAGTTGTTCGTTGATGATGATTGTCATACTTAATCTTTATGAATGCATCTTCTGTGTATTTTTTTACATGAGATTGTTATATTCAACCATTTTTCATTATGAGCGATCTCATGATAATCTTCAAAAGTTATGTTTATAATTCTAAAGTTCTTCCTTGAACAACTTAGGATGAATACTTTTTACGATTGATCTTTCGTTTACATGTTCTTGTGAAAATCATTTTTCTAGTGAAAAGGATCGCATTTGTTGTTCTCTTTTGAGAATGATATCAAATGAGGGAGTGTTTTTAATTTAACTTGCGCTTAGTTGACATATTTTGGGAGAGTATGTTTGTGTACTTAAGGAGAGTAAAGTCTCATTAATATTTCTACCGTGAAAGAAACTAAGTTGTGAAACATAGTGGAATCATCATTAGCGATATGATTGAATTCTTTGTCTCAGTTGCTCTCTAATGGCTTAATTCATGAGGAACCCAATTATCATCACCTTTGTCAACTTTGTGATAAAAAGGGTGAGAAAAATTAATAGTCGACTAGTAATGACATATAGCTTTTAGTTGCATTATCTAAAAAAGAGAGTTAATTAATATATATATATATATGTGCGATCATTGTCTTATCTAGCAAAAATATACATGTAAAGCATAAGGGGTGAACATATCACAATAATAAGTAGTACACAAAATGTTTGAAAAACTATATTGTGCTTAAAAGTGATAATCGATACTACTCATTGGGGGAACAACTATGTGCGAAATGAAAGCCATCCATGCAAATTCTAAAAGGGAGGGTAATGTTAAAGTTGTTATCTATCGTTGTTGAATGTTCTACTATAGGTACTCAACGAATACATGAAGAACCGTAGAAGATGAAAATTGAAGTTTCAAGAAACTGAGAAAGTATTATGTCATTAGTAATGAATTTTAAACTTGCAAAAGTTCATATGTATTTCAAAAGTTTTGTCATTAAAATTAACAAAGGAGACATTGTTAGTGTGAATGCTTAGTTGAACCTCCAAGTATTGATATGACAAGTAGATGCCAAAATTATTTCTAAATTTATAGACTATTAAATTTAACTTTTGTTTAGATTCAGTTAGGTAGTAAAGTCATAGGTTCATCCAAGTTACTCTTGAAGATTAAATATTGAAGATTACACGAAGACATCATTTGAAGAACTTCATCAAAGATTAGTAACAATGATTGATTTTCATTTCAGTATCGTTTCCCTCATATCTATCTATCTATATAAGAAAAATCAAAGGCTTTGGTAAATAATCAAATCACAAATATTTTCTTGTCACAGACCAGATTTTCGGCTAAAGTCTAGTAAAATTCGATGTCAAGCTCATGTTTATCTCTTTTTGGAAACTAAAATCAATTAAACATTCTCTAATGAGTTTTGAAAGTATAGGTTCGCAAACCTATTTAAAAAAATTGTTTGAAATTTAAATTTCATACATATTGGGTTGTGAACCTATGTTTTAAGTTCGCAAACTTAGAAAAGACTGAAAGTTTTTTGAACTTGCCTTTGGTTTGAATTCGCGAATCCTATGTTTTGATTTCGCGAAACTAGTGGAAAGAGAAAGGTTCATGAACCCAAACTTACTAATGTTCGCAAATCTAAATTTTGAGTTTGTGAACCTTACTTAGAGAGATTTCTCCTGACACTTTTTCTAAATCAATTCATGAATATAAAATCTTAGGTTCGTAAACCTGAAGGTACAAAACATCCAAAAACTCTTTTTTGATGATTGTTGTAATTTCCATATTTTTTACTTAGTAAAACAAAATTAGTTAATTCTTTTACGAGAAAAGTTATATTGTTGTTTCCAAGAATTGATCAAGCTTAAGACACAAGTTTGAGTCTCAATTCAGGTAGTTGCAACTTTGAATGCACACGTTTAACTTTAGCAGTTTGAAGTTATCTTCGGCAGTATTATATATGGTAATTGATTCATTCTTAATTTTTCAACACTTCAAACTACGGGAAAAAAACCAATACAAGTAAAGCTCTAACTAAAGAAACAAACCTTTTTGTATCCGAAGACAAAACTTATATTTAGCGGCATTGAGAATTACTAGGGCTGGTAAACCCATCGCTTACATTTAAAACAACCTAGCTTTGATATCAATTACTATATATTGGACACATCCTGTGACACAAAATCTTAATCCCTCACACATTATGGATCTTGTTGTAAAGTTTGTCTACCAACACCGAAGGTTCTTGTAGAATCATGGTAAGACTTTGAAAACTTCACTTGGATATTCGTGAAGCACAGGCAGAATTATTTTTCTTTGATAGCTATCGAACATGTATATTGATTTGATATGTTATATAATTATTGTCTATTATATAGGTCCTTCTCTTCTGCTAAAAGGTTATTCAAGAATTATTGATTAAAATAGAATATTGACAAAACTTCAATTTGATTGCGTATAACGCTTACATATCAACTATCAAATTTAAAGAAACCACAAAATCATTTACACTTGTTCAAAGATTGATATGCTTACGAGATAAAGTAATTACGATTCGCTGCACGATTAAATAAGTAGACATAATGTTTTGATTTAAATTCGTCTAAATCCAATGAAAGGTTTTTGGAACATTGATTTATCATCTAATAGTAAATTAGTTTTCATCCTGTTCGAGGAAACATAATGTTAGATTTCACGAATATGATTATGGAGCAACTTCTAAGCCTATAAAGAACATCACCAGGAGAATCCAATTGTGTAGGTTCTTGCGTTAATCATGAGGCTTTGAGGAACAACTGCAGTATAGTGTCCTAGACGGTGCATTCTATCTCAACTATATTCCATATCGAAGTCATTATATTAGGATAGTATTTGTAGCGGCTTAATACAATGTTTGTTTAAACTGGCAATGTCCCGTGGTTTTCCTCGTTCGCAATTTTTTTTTGTATCTCGCCCGTATTTGCTTTCTGCATTATATCGATTTATTCTTTATAGTTGAAGTACAAACAATCTGTAGGTTAATCATTCTTGTGATTCAAGAATCTCAATTAAAAATTATCTAATGATATCGATTCTATGTTTTTTAAATTAATTAAAGTTCATGCAATTTGTTGGTGTACTTGGTACTCTCCGCTTTTCAAATTTCTATTGCTCGTTAAAGATTGCCTTAAGGTTCGACTGACGATGAAAAACGCGTTAGTAGTAGGTTAACGTTCTCATTGTTTATATTTATGTTTTTGTTTTTTTTAGAAAATTCAATTAGTCAATGGAAATGTAAGATTCAGAAACCAAAATCCTACCTGAAACGATGTTGGTACCAAGCTTAGGTCTTGAAAAAATCTAGGCACCAAACTACAAAAATTTTAATTTTCTTTTATAATTTCAAAGTTGGATTCGAAAATAAGATCAAGCGGTATTGATACTCATGTTTTTTCATGCAAGAAGAATGAGAAATAAGAGCCCATAAAAGAAAGCCGAAATCTAAACCAAAACCGAATTTAGTTTTCAGTCATACAAGTTATGACATGAATAGTGTCTCAAGCCTAAAACTATAAACATCAATACATGTAGATATGTAACAACATGTTTGTTTTGTCCATTATATAGTAGATATTCAGTATTTACTACTATTTAGTAGTGGGATCCAAAATATGTTAAGCGCTTCCCCTATTAGATAGAGAGTAAAATCGTTATCCTAGTGTTGAAAATCAAATAACACTTCCTTCCCGCTTTCTGCTTGATACCACTAATATCTCGTATAAAAAATCTTCTTAATTCTTTGACAAATACACAATTTATATTCCTTTACAAATATACAGTTTTCGTGTTTCTTGTCCTTTTCAAAAGTCCTCGAGTTCTCCATATGATAGTCTTCCTCATCAAAAACAAGCCCTAAGTCTCAATTAAAATAATTGATCCATCCACGTCTCGATGAATTGATCTCTTATTTACTAAAAACTCTGTAATAGCATTTAGTTTATCTCTAACCATGAAAATCGAATCAGAAAATAAAATATTGGCTAAATGGAATTGAGAAGTAGTACACTATCACACAACAAACGACTTTCAGTAACAACATGACTTATCAACAAGAACTGTGGTCATCACTATGTCAAAGCACTACCTATATAGTAAAAAAAAAAAATCAAGTTCTTTGGGCCCTAACAATTTGAGGCTCTAGGCAACAACCTAGCTGCCCTAGTCCATAAGGCGGCTCTGTATGGTTCAATTCGATTAGGGAGTATCTAGGATTTGTTTAATAGTGCTATGGTATTCTTAAGTTACACCTTGTTTGTTTTCTCCACTATGTATAGACAAAGTTGTCTATACTCACTACCTACTTTTATGTAGAGGTGGCCCCCATTTTTTTTAGGTGTTTGTTTTTTCCACTACCTCTACCAATATAGAGGCTTAACCTCTACTAGATACTAGATAGCACCTCAGCTGCTATCTTTTAGACAAACCTCTATTTTTACTATGAAATGTCCATATGACCCTTCAACAAATTCTACGTTGACAGTTTTTGTCCACCACCAAAACAAAACCTAAATTCGCTTTCGCATTTTCTCTCTCGGCTGCTCTCCGTTCTCTCTGAACTCACAGAGAAAAAATCTCTCTGGAACTTTGATTCGTGAAGAATATTGATTGTTTTTGAAGATTTCGTCTCCAAATCGGTTAAATCTCATCAAGTTTTGAAGATCTCTAGTTTGGTTAATCTCGGTAAGGCATGCTTGTTTTTAAAATTCTGTATCTTGCATGTTGTTACAAGTTGTTGATTTCTGTAATTGAAACTTTGGAGAAATCAGATATGGTGTTCATATTGTGTGGGTTTTGCTTGGTATGCTAGAATCTTATGTTTGTATTAGATTTGCATTTTTGAAGAGATATTCATTTTCCCTTATAATATTTGAATTGTTAATAGTTACAAAAACACAAATCTGGTTAATAGTTTACTTGTTTGAAGATTTTGGTTTCTAATTAGGGTTAAATGAATGACAATCCTGGAGAACCCTATGGTGTGATTTTAGCTTCTGATTTTATGGGTACTAATGTTGTTAATTAGGTTTTATTAATCTCTAGCATCATTTGTCTTAAAAAACTAATCAAGATCCTATTGTCAATATATATAGTTCACAGCAGATTGGTGTTCGATTCTTGTCCTGTACTATCATTCATAGATTCGAAATTTCTTTTTCGGTTTTTGCTGATGAAAGTAAGCACTACATGTATACCATTTGGATGAAAATCTTTTACACTAGCAGGCAGTAAGGTAGATCTGAGACCACTTCTAATAGAATGTTGATTTTATTTGTTCTGAAATTATTATAGACGCAAAGCAACTGAACCCATCAGGGAAGCTTGGATTATATCTTTATGATCTATACATTTTGTACAAATTTCTATTTAGGGCAGTTGGCTTAGCGGTTTATTCTCGTTCTTATCAATTTATCGAAAAATGCATTGAGTTCTTATGATTTCATTCGATTAGTTTATTGCAAGTAGTATATGGTTGAAATGGTATGTTAATAGTTTTGTAGCTAAAGTCCAGTCTATAGAATAGTCTCGGACAAGGAGTTTGTAGCTCTGAGTTGAATGTACTTTGCCATAGTCTTTAAACGGAGCCAGTAACTATATATTTGTCATTTCATGAAATATTAAGCCATGAATATGCAATTGTAATTGAATAAATTATGATCCTTGTTGGAGACCTCTTCGACGGAGGACAGATAAACAGAGGTGACAGGTCCTAATGGATTTTCAGGCCATAAAGAATTTTACTCCAATTTTCCACTAAAATATTGTGTGTATTATTTTTCTATTTATAGAATCATAATGTGATGACCTAAATATCCATAAAAGTGTGTTGAGGCTGTTATATCTGTAAGTCCAGTCTATAGAATGTAATTGTAAATTAGGTTTTGTTTCCATCAACAGAATATATATTGGGTAGCTGAAACAAATGTACATGCAAATATAAACCTGATATTTGTTTGCTTTGAAACATGAAAGGGACAGATTTTACATTTTGTCCTGAACAGTAGTACTAGTTGATTCTTTCTTCATATTATGTTCGAGTATGCAACCATAATTCATTTTACATATGTGCTTAATAATCTTTGCGAGATTTTGCTCTATCTCATGGTCCTATACTTGCAGAATATCAAATTCTATTTTTTTTGGAGGGGTGTTGTATATATTTGATGATGGGATTCCGGATGGCGCTCATTTCTCCGATTTTCTCGAGTTGTTACCAATGTTACACAACCAGTGGTAGAGAGACGGGACTGGGTAGACTCAAGATGTAAATACCGGTGGTAGGTCCTAACAATGAGTCAAGATGTAAATACCAAGCGCGGACGCCATTTGATTGATGGTAAACTCATAGAACTTCATAGTTTGAGTTAGATGTAAATAAGTTTCTGAGTCGTGATTGATAGCTGTGCACTGGCTACTGAGTACTGACATGTAGTTTAGGCGGTTCTCCACGATTGGGGTGATAATGAATGTATTCAGATTCTAAAGTTATGCGAAGAAGCAGTGCCTCAAGACAAAGGTAATGGTGGTGGGTTGTGAATCTTGGAATTTCGAGAGATGGGTTATCTTTATGTGTCATCTGTGTAGGCTTGTTGAGCAAGTGCTGGTGTGGATGAAGGGGTGTTTGGTTTGGTCTTTGATTAGTTTGTATTTCGCTTTATCCGCGTAACCGTTTGAATTGTTGAAAACATTTTTGAATTCTTGAAAATGTTGATTAAAAATGAATGTTGGAATTTTGGAATTGCATAAGGGTATAATGTGAAATATACAAATTTACATTTAATTATAGAGTTATTAGATAGTGGTTAAACAAACATAAATTTAGAAGGCTCTAGATAGTGGTATTCATATAGAGATAGAGGTAAACCTCTATATAGAACCCTCTACCTATATAGAGGAGAAAACAAACATGTTGTTAGTATTTTACCCCCAAGTTTGGGTGTTTTTCTCTAATACTTTTTTTTTTGTAGTCTCACTCCTATGCCCAGCCTGTAGTTTCCTCCATTATACAAAGTGAGAGATTGAGAAGGAGAGAGAAAATGGTGGGTTTGGGTGCACTCAGAAACATGATTCGCCCATTTGCAAGAACAGTTTTGAATCGAAGCGTGGAACGTTTTCCTCTCGGAATTTCATCAGCTTCATCAACTTCTTCAACACCAGAGTTAAGGTCCGTTTTCAGTTGGTTTTTGAACCAAAGTTTATAACAAACCTGTTTGTCCTTCGATTTTTTTCAAACTCTAATACTTGATAGTCGCTCTTTCTAGCGTATTTACTTTTGTAGTGGCAATGCCACATGACACTGAACTTCGTCACTAAATCTGAAGTATCGAAATATCTGTCTTGAACTAAGCATGGGTTCAGATAGTCTCTACCAGTTTATACAGTAATCTGTATCTACAGTATCATCAATTTTAGAATGTCAATGTTGATTCTTGGTGAAAATATGGGATGCTTAAAATTACTATCAGGTGAAAGTGGATAGTTAAAGAACATACTAGATGCTTTATTATGAATCTTGCAATTGTACTCTATTTGAGGCCCTAACTGATTTGAAAAGAGTAAATAGAACGAAGTGTCTGGTGGGACTTTCTGCATTACTAAATTGTCTGTGGAAATTCTGATGAGATCATTTTTTCCATACCTTTGCGATGTGGGGGGCTAACAAGGCTAGATATTGCCTTGTAGAAAGGATGATTTTTACTTTGTGGAAACGACGAGTGGGTATCTGACAGACCCTTGGTGCTGAGAAAGTTTATGCAAAAATAGTTTACTAGTGTATGGCTGTGGAACCATTCTTTATATCTGGTTTATCTAGATTCAAATTCAACTAGTTCAGTTTTTCTGATTTTGTCTAAGTAGATCACTACTTTTACGTTTTAGATATCCTTGCAGTAAGTTCTCTATGTAGCATAAGCTCTTAGAAATAAACTCATATAATTGATTTGTGGGACTCGTGGCTGGTTTTTGACAGTCTGAAGCAAATAAACGAAAAGTTCAGGTGCAAGAAGCTAAAAGGAAGAAGGTCGAGAAAAGAGTTGAGCGTAAGATGGCTGCAGTAGCAAGGGACAGAGCATGGCCTGTAAGATTGGCACAGCTGCAACAGCTCGAGGCAGCTAAAGCAGCGAAATCGTAATTGATGGCTAATCTCAAACCAAACGAAGAAGCGTATGTGTAAACAATGCACTGTATTGCTCCTTGATAAGGGGACCTGATATGATATTGAATCCAGGTCCTTGGACTTTTTCACCTCGCTTCTTGCCTTTTTTTTATACCTTTTGTTTTGACCCTTTTTGCCTAGACTATATTTTAGTAGGTAACCCCCACAAGTTAGAAATATTTATGTTAGTTGCAAAATAAAGATGGCCTTGAACTATTAGTTTGGTTACTAAGCTATTGAAATCCCATTTTTTTGTTTTCTTTGCAATATGATATGGCGATATCAATGATGCTAACTGAAACTAGGGTTTTTGTCTACTTTATGAATTGTTGCCACTCATCATATTGCATTTGCATAAGATGGATTATGCGTTTTCATGTCATATTAGTGATTGATATAATTTGTTAATAACTGAATCTATTGTTTGTCTAATCTTGAATTTACTTTTTCAACATGGATAATGGCAATCATTTATTTTGGCTTGAATTTTGCTGGAACTTATGTTTGATTTTGCAGATTATTATTTTTTTTCTCTAAGTTAAGTATGTTAAAAAAAATTACAGAAACAAAGGAATATCCAAAATGTTGGTTATCCTTATCTCAATACAGTGATATGAGATATTGGTATCGATCAACATATTGTTAATTCCATTAGCAAAAATGAAAATTGACAGGCTAAAATAAAAGCAAAATTGATATAGTTCGGCGTCTTTATCCATTGTTGTTTATGGATTCCTCTGTTGCGTGCTTCTTTTGCCAATATGTCGGCAACCGCATTACATCTTTTGTGCTTAAATTGAATACCCAAAAAGTTTGTCACATGAAAGAAAAATCTTCATAGCTTCCGAGACTATAGCTTGGTTCCTCAAAAAAAAATGTCACTTGATTCATCTTGCGCATAAAGTATTAACCTTTGGCAATCACCTTCCACCCAAAAGTTGCTAAGGTCCATACTTTTTGCCCATGTAGCATCTTCCAAAAGACTTAGAAGTTCTGCTTCTTCTGCAGAGGATGCGTTGAAAGTTCCAGCTTTAGCCTGGATAGTTGTTCCTGTATCAGAACGAATGATTAGACCATAACCAGCAGGAGAAGAAAAATCAATCCAAGACGTATCAAAATTAACTTAGGATTGGGTATGTAGAGGTTTAGTCCAAACTTGGTCTGTACAGTTTGGTTGTCTTGTAAAAACAAACTCCTATGATGAGGTTTCATTTTTATTTGCATTCAGGGGTGACCAGAAATTCATGTGTCTCTGAACTGTTAAAGCTAATTGAAAGGATGTGGTTGATTTGGACTGAAAGATTCTCATTACATCGTTCTTTCCAAATTAGTCAACATTTTGTAACCGTTTATCACTATTATTGCAGACCCCTGCAATCCAATCCGAGTACATAGAAGAAAATGAGAGAGCATTATCATTTATATAATTCATACTCACCGAAGGAGGTAACATCCATACAAACCTAGCATAAGGACACCCAAAAACAGATGTTCTACATATTCACATTCATGCTCACAAACGATGCATTTCATATCCATATCTTTCATGTGTTTACCCAATTTCTTCCAGACAGGCAGTGCATCATGAATACATTTCCACAAAATATCTTAATTCTTTGTGAGATATTTAGTGTCCAGAAAGATACATTTGCTAGCCTAGATAGAAAATAATTAAATGGTTTTCCCCGTAACTAAGAAATAAGTATTTCTAGTAAATCTTTAGAGAAAGGGCTATGAGATAGTATGTTGAAACCTGTGTAATTTACGACACAAACACCTATGTCCGTGTCATGTGTCCAATACGCTACCTTGACACGACAACACAAAAAGTTTAAAAACGAGGGCACAACTTATACATTATAGAGATCATAGTTTACTGTATATATATGGACTTAGCAAAATACAAACGACATTCTTCCAAAAAAGAAATTACATATACTTCGTTCTTATAGGTATTCAACCGTCATCATAAGAGGGATGTAACTAGTTATACGTATGCCTAGATATTTTAATTTTTGTTCATTATTCGGGTCTAAATTATTTCATCAGTAAACAATCCGCAATATTGGGTAGGCCCTTTGTTATGCTCATCATCTTTTCTTTATAATAAATCTAATAGTATTGTGAACGAAGACGAATTTCTCCGTCCTCTTTGCTTCAAGCTTGTTAATGTTTTGAATATTTGAATACGTCGATCGATTTCTATCGACACTAGAACCAAAGCATGGTTGGTTCATCAACCTATTAGCCAACTTATCTAGCAAAGGAGCAGTTTCCCCTAAATTGTTCTGCCAAGATATTGCATTCTTTTTGTTCCTATCTCTTTGAGACACCCAATTTTGCGAAGCCTGCAATGTATCCAAAAAAGGAACCATATTGATCTTTTATTGCTTGCCTATCTGACGGGCTTGTAGATATTCTCTCACAGCAAGTGTTTATCCCATTTCATAGATCCTCATCATGATGTGTAGGAACACGATTCAATTCTCCATCAATCCATTCTTAAGTGTAGAATTTATGATTTTAAAAATGATCCGAACATATAAGCAAATTTTTTCGTAAAATCAAGTTGAACCTGTTGCAAGATTCGAACTGTCATGTTCAAATATCACCAACCTCACTTTTTTACATGGTATCCCACATGTCATACACCAAGCGCAAGGATGATTTGTCGAGAATCTCAACAAGTCATCTACGGTAGAACCTATATATTAATAACCTCTACATATTAATAAAAAATTATGGTCCCAACTTGGGTTAGTTATAAATAGTAATAACCTCTGCAGTTTAATATTAATAGTTTTTTGCAGTCTCACCTTAAGGAATTTACCTATATATATCAACGATCGAAAATATATTGAAAAAATATAAATCGTGACTAGGTTTATCATTAATAAAGTTATTTTCCTAACATTGTATGATATTTTAATTTGTTTGAAAGAAAATAAATTGATTATTTATCTTATACTATACGTTATAGTACTATTTATAGTTGTCGAAAACATCAAAAATTCTCTAGTAGCTTAACGAGTTCCTGGATAAATTTATGTATTTTTGTATGGAGCGTAAAAATGTGTGCACATCATCTAGTATAACTATAAATACACTGAACAAATATTGAACTTAGAATTTTACATTCTCTATGTGTACCTCTCTTTATTAATGATCTCCGTATATTAATAATTTTGTGAGGAGCCTAGCAATCAGAATTATACTTTTACAAAGTTTTTGGACGGCATCCGAGCGACTAGCTGGGAACCAACCCCTTTTTGAATAGCAACACCCAATCTATGAAAAATACAACTATCCAGACCACTACCAGCATCATGACTAACTAAACAATTCTTTAAACGCTTGAAAAAACATACATTATCTTCACTGAGTTCCTCTAAGGTGGTGAAAGCTAAAACACCCAAACCATAACCATGCGAAACAGATTCCTTCAAATATTTAGCACGTTTATGCGCAATTTCTTTAGAAATAGCCTGGCCTGGGATGAAAGAACGAGCTCCATCACCGGTTAAGGGTGAGACACCTGTGACATCCATACACATAGTGAATGTAAAATTCTAAGTTCAATATGGAGAGGTTCTATTGTATTGGTGTATAGTAAAATTGATCAAGTAACTTACATCATCCCACCAATTATCATCAACAACCCTATTTTTAACATGTTGTGTCTTGACATTGTCGTCTCATTTGTAATCTTTTCAATCATGGTCCACCACCATAGTTAACAAAGTTGATTAACTACAGTTAGATAGAGAAGCATAATCAGGCTAGTGACAAAACTTGTATCTCCATAAATCAGTAACTTTAATTTTAACATTTCTTGTAAACTGTTAAGGCTTCTGAATGATTGACAACAATTTTTTTTAATTAACCTAGCTTGTACAATCAGGTCTTGCGTACACTTAAACCATTTGTACTTTCCTTGGTGTTTGGTTGTTGGCTTGCACTTACGAAGATCTCTTAATGCCATATTACTACCTTAGTTTAAAAAAGAAGAAGACTTGTTTCATGTATAAATTACACATTAAACCAACTTATTATTTTAAAACGGAGGGAGTAGATTATTCGTAATTAGTTAAGAAATCATCAAGATGTCCTAAGTAACAGAGTCTGGTCAACTAATAAAACTTGGATTTTGTTTAGTGCTTTGTGTATCATGTTTTCAAATGTAAACTGTTAGACGGTGAATGTTTTACACCTTGTTTGTTTGGATCTAACTTCGTATGTGAAGCTGATTCGCAATCTGACTTAAATTATTTGAGTCAAATATTTTTCTTTTCTTTTTTAATTCCACTCGAGGTCTAACTCGACTCATACATATTTTTTTTGGTGAAAAATAGATGTACTATCGGGGTACTTTTTTTTAGGTTTGAGATATCATAATCGTACAAGACGAGCCTAAACCAAGAAATATCCATTCAGGTCTTGCTTTGGTCAAAAAGGTGTAGATGGTGGGTTGATCTTTGGGGAGGGAAGCAGAAAATATTAATAAATCACCGTGTAATGAATTTTACAGTGCGGAGTTGTTGAAAAACGATGTGAATGCTATACTTGATAATCAAATGATCTGAGAGATTCCTCATTTTTGATAGATGAAGTCATTTATTTATGATCGTAGTAAGCACGCTGATTCTTCGTAAATTATGGAGGTCGTGAAGAAACGGAGAAGTGATCGTCGTGGAGGTAGTGGTAAAGTCGTGTCTATTATGTCATAGAAGACTGTATGACCAGTACCCCCTCATTCTCTTAGCCACCCCACTACTTGTTACCTTCTCTTCATGGATGTGTTTCCACATCGCACGTTGATGTAAACATTCAGAAAGTAACCCGATGAGAATCATCCGATGCGACATATTTGATGTCTCATAGAAAAATAGTAAAGTCATGGACTATTAATATTTTGATTAAGTCATGACAATAAACTGCTAAAGTAGTAAGGCAAGTTGTTAAGTTCATTGAGTGGTTAAGTATACCGATAAGTGTCAAGTCTAGTGAAAATAGTAAATCTAGTAATAGAATGTATTGATATGTTTTAAGCGTTGATCTAAGATAATATCGTAGGCATACCCCGAGCATTAATCTATGATAATGTCATAAACATATGTCCCAAGCGTTGTGCTTCGATGATGTCGCAGACATTCCATAGAGTGTTGATTAATAATGAATATGATGTAAACGACGAGCTGTAAAGCTGGGGTGCTAATTGACAATACTATGAATTACCAACAATGGTATTTTAGATGGTATCAACTGAGATGCTCACTTATAAAATATTTGCGACTCTGAACATTAAATGAGATGATTTGAGCTCAAGATGTAAATGATTCAAATGGTATTAATGTTGCATCAAGTCATGCATAAGAGTGGTGTTGGCTCTACCAATGACTAAAACCTGAAGATAAAGTTGTTCAACATGAAGCAAGGTACTATCCAGTGTTAGTAATAGAAAATGAGGGTTGTTGGAATTAGTCCAGCGACATAGGAATAAGGGTCGTTGGGTCGCCGGTGTTAGGATAAGGAAAAAACATAAGGGTCAATTGGTCGTGGCATTAAGACGTCAACAAAGGCAGGATGATTATTGGCATTAGGCCAGCGACATAGGCAGGATGGGTTGGTACTGGCAAGATCAAGCGCCGTGGGATAGAAGAGTTTAAGTCGGATCACATGGAGATTTATCTAGCGCTGGCATTAGGCCAGCGCGGTGAAGGATTTATGTGGAGCTGGCAGTAGCCAACGCTGTGAGTAAGTTGTGTTGGCGTCAAAGGACGTGATTGCTTGAAGAAGATGAATGTGTCCATTGCCAGCACCGTGAAAGTTCGGTGAGTATCGGCCTTTAATGCAAAGTTGGTGCTTGCCTACACAGTGTTCGTCGAATGGTTGGCACACCCAACTTATCTCTTAGTGGAACTTTTAGATGCGAACTGTTTTTGTAAGTCCTAACATACTTCGTGTGTATTCATGAGACGAACACATATAGTACATTAGGTTTTGCACTAAAAAAAAATTCATGGAACTTAGTTGGAAACAATTATGACTTAGAACATGTTTGTTTTCTCCTGACTCACCTGACTCGTCTGGATCTGAGTCATCTGGATCTGACTGAAATCACTCGACTCATCTGGATATGATTCAATATGTTTGTTTTGTGAGTCAGATCTGACTCAGAAATATGAGTCAGTGGTTTTTTCCCATGAGTCAGGGGTATTTTATTACCTGATTTCCTTAAAACACATGTGAAACATTGTTTTCTAGGATGAAATCCTCACCTCATACCCATACATAATCACAATAGCATTCAAACGATTATGTCAATGTCTTATCTACAAAGTTTAATGGTTAAACAATAAACCTCGTATTGTATTCCTTAATATTATGTCTATCTAGAGTGTTCATGCTTCGCAGTTTTGTTTTCAATATGCACGACTTGAAAGATATGTTAGGGAATAAAACAGTTCAAGTCAAATATCACTAACCTCAAGTGGAAGGATGATGTTGTCGTTGTAGCTTCTTACTTCTTCACTTCTTCAAGTCTTCGCAATACTTTTAATGTCTCATATCCTAATACTTTCCGGATAAGAGAAACTAAGTTGATTCTGATCTTAGTTAGACTTATCAAAGTGGAGGTTTCGGTTATTCAAGTCTAATCGAATGCCTTAACAAGAAATGCTAGTTAACTAACCTAGTATTTGGCCTGTTTAAAATTTAAAGGTCTAAGTTATATGAATAATTAAAACCTGATGAGAAAAATAGAGTTATCTTTATTTTGGTCTTATCGACTGAAGCGATTGTATTTGCACAATCAGTTTAGCAAATGAACTAATGTGATTAATTGATTTTTGGTTTGCTAAACTAGTTGGGAAAATTGCTTCGGGCAATTATTTCCGTGGTAACATATCAAAACATAATTACTTTGTAGTTTCGGTTTTGATATTGGTTATCAAAAATGGTGTGTGGAACCCTCGTGCTTAACTCTACAGGTTGCAAGTCTATTTTGAGTTTTGTAAGATTCTTTTCGTGTTGTCCTTTATTTTTTCGTTTATTTGTCATTTTGTGACAAAAAGGGGGAGAAATATATGCAGTAAACAAGTGATACTGGTATCGATTTTATATTGATTGGTATCGCTAAGGGAAAGGACATTGGTGCTTGAACGTTTATCCAACGAAAGAGGAAAAGCATAGACTAAGGGGGAGTAACATATCATATTAATTGGTATAACAAAGACGTGCGGATTGAAATCTACCTATCTCACCTTTTGGGGGAGTATTAGCATTGTTATTATAATGTCAACAGCGACAGTTGGAGGATTGAATGTATACATGTTATTGTGCTGTTGAATTCTGGAATCAAGCATATGTGTAATAAATTTTTGTAATTTTTTTATCCATATGATTGTAAGAGTTCTGTCACTAAAATTGACAAAGGGGGAGATTTTTAGAGCATAGCTCGGTTGAACCCGCCAAGGGTTGGTATGTCAAGTTTGATTATCATATTTTAGTTGACCAAAACTCATGTTAAGAGTCGCTTCATTATGTACTAGAATGAACTTCGTATAGGTTAGCTTGTCTCTCTGAATTGCCCCTATACTTGTATTCTTTTACGAGAGTCTCTAAAATTTGCCAAACATTTGTATCATAATCAAAAAATTAAAGTTAATTTCTCTAAAATCTTTTCGTGGTCCAGTCGTCTTAGGTCAACCCAAATTTTTACAACTTTTTTTTTCCTTTTACCACTCGCTTATTTCAAAACCTAGTACTATCGCTTTATGTCGGTCTCTTTTAGCCAACTTTTATATGACCTCGTACCTCTTGCAAACGGCCATTCACCTTAATTTATGCATCATATGTTGTGTGTTTATTGGAGTTTTGTTTATGATAGGTAAAAATCCTTTCACGGGTTTAGACGGTCATACTTTTTTTTTAGAGTATTTCAAATTTGAGATATTAAGATTAAGCTTTAGTTTTTTATCTTTATATTGGACTCTTTCTTCATACCCTTTAAGCTTTATATTCTTTTCTGCTTCTTCTCTTACGCTCATCTTTCTTTTGTTTTTCTTCGTCTATAATATTTTCTTATAGTTGGCATTATGGTTAGACCAGATGAGCATTATCATCATCTCAGTGGTCTTTCTCTTACACATAGGTTTGCAAACCATTTGTTGGTCTCTTACCAGTTACCAACATCATTTGATTTCATTGGAGATTTTTGCATTAGAAAACAATATTTTAGCTAGAATTTTCTCTACTGAACTTTTCAAATCTTGGTGGTAAAAAGAGTATTGGCATATTTTTGGAGACCTAATATCCCATTTCAGATTAGAGAAGTGGATACTAGTTTATACGTTTATCATTTCCTTTCAAGCTTTAGATGATTTCTTTTGGGTTACTTCAAATGGCCCCTGGTATCCATTCAAAAGTGTTTTAGCAGCAGTCAAAGCTTATCCTGACAAGAATATCTCCACTCACCTATAGTCGTAAGAAAACCATCATATTCTTCTTATGAAAAATACTAGAGATTCATTTGAATCCCCAATTTCAGTTTCCTCTTCTTCTGCCATTCGTAATTCCTTTTTATCCCCTGGATCCTTTCCAAAACTGGGTTTTAGAATTTCTTTATCTGTTTTTCCCGTTGCAACTTTTGAACCCGCTTTTCGTATTTTGATTCCTGATCTTTTGGTTTCCCCCGAGTCTGACAACTCTTTTTCAATTACATCAGAATAAGGAGGGGTTCTTAATATTGGTCAATATGGATATACGAAAGAACATCGAAAGGCAACAGAATCCTACATTCCCTCATCCTTCTCATTATCTCCCCTGTCATAGCGACATGACTCATGAGGTATTGCAGGTTTTTTTCTCTCTGAACTATAGATTTAATTGCTAATTATTATTTCTTGTTACTTGATCTTAACTTAGTTTTTTCTTTACTCATACTTGCAATTACATCTTTGGCTGTTTGACCCCAATTAATTTTAATTTCTCTTACCTCATAAGTTTTACTCAACACTCCTCTTTGATTAGGTACTGCATTGGGGTTGGGTCCTACCCCTAATTAAATTCCCTTTCTCTAATAATTGTTGGGAATTTTAAAAAAATGCCACACTTTGATTTTCCGGTTTAAGAAAATGCCACATATTTTTTCAGAATTTATAAACTGCCATTTCTGTTATGAATTCCGTCAAGGCCCACATGATTGGTCATTTATGACTGACCTGGTCAATTTTTCATAATACAATTACTTAACTGTCCTCATATCTCCTTTAATAGTTTAGAGCTAGCACTATGGTGCTAGCTATCCCTTCCCTATCCCTCAAATATAGGGAAGGGATGGCACAAGGAAACCAAGATTGCTATGGTACCCTCTCATCCCTTTCCTACACGAAACGGGTACTCAGTACGCGTATGAACAGTTCCAAACGGGTACTCAGTACGCGTAAAAGTCAACTTGTTGACTTGACCAAAAACTGGTACTCAGTACGCGTTTCGTAGGTTTAAGTTCACAGAACTCAGTTCCAGTCGACCATTTCTTCTTTTTCTCTAATTTTCATCCTCTCAAAACCCCTCTTACCCCCTTTCGATTTTCATGTAGATTCATTGCGATTCGATTGCTTAGATTAAAAGGGTTTAATCGTTACTACAAGTGGAAACAAATCCATTCTTCAATTTCGAATTTCATCCAAAAAATCATCTAAGGCGAGTTATTCTAATGTTAGGGTTTCAAATTAATTTGATTTTAATTTTGATGAAATTGTATATTAGGTTGTTGGATATGTAGTATGCAATTCAATAACGTTATTAAAACATATATTTAGTGAAAAATCCATGATTATTTGTTGTGTGTCTTGATGTATGTTGAATGAAATGTATGTAAACTGCCATATCAATGTAGATTTGTATTTATGTAGGGTATACACAAATTGATACTATGTTTGTTGTTTGTTAAGGTGCATAATGAGTCTAATGGGTTCTTATGTGAGAGCTAAATATGGAATCTATTTGGATACATCTAATGACTGTGATGAAGAAGAGAAAGCTTTGCTAATGTTTACACAACTATGTTTGGATGAACGATTGTGTATTATTAGACAACATGTACCAAGGGAGGTACAGACACGTAGTGTAATAACGCGTGATCGAGTGTGGCATGATGCCAAAATGATGAATGATTATTTTACGCCTGGAACCGGTTATACCCCTAGACAATTCAAACAACGTTTAGGCGTGAGGGAAGAATTATTCGAGAAATTGTTAGGAAAATTGCTTGAAGTGGATCCGGACTAGCATCAACGTCCGGATGCAACCGGTACTATGGGGCATTCTCCGCATATGAAATTAGTTGCCGTAATGAAATATTTATGCAAAAGTACGCCAGATGATAGTACTGATGATTATACTCATATGGGTGCCACCACAATATACTATTATCTTAAAAGATTTTGCCACACCGTTTGTATGACTTTTGGAGAAAGATATTTGCGTGAACCCAATCCTGAAGATGTTCAGAGGTTGCTAGCTGAGAATGCGGACCGAGGTTTTCCCGGAATGCTTGGTAGTGTTGATTGTATGCAATGGCCATGGAATGCCTGGATCAAATAACGATTTGAATGTGTTGGCACACTCACCCCTTTTTGATAACATGCTAAAGGGTGTAGCACCTCCATGCAATTATGTCATCAACGGTCACCAATACAATATGGGTTATTTCTTAGTCGATGGTATCTATCCAAAGTTGACTATAATTGTACAAGCTTTTTCTCAGACATAGGACATTCCCGACTATGTGAGGTTCAACAAGTATCAAATGGCTAAAAGAAAGTATGTCGAGCGTGCTTTTGGAGTGCTTCAGGGTAAATTCAGAATTGTCGGATCTCCCTGTAAGTTTTGGCACCAATCTGATTTGAATCTAATTATGAAATGTTGTCTTATTTTACACAACATGATTATCGAGCATGAACGTCGAGATCCGGATTGGGACAGAGTTGTTCCTGTTCCGATTCCGGAACCTACCGTTAACGGTCGTATATTTATGTCATCTCTGAAAAACCTAGAACTCCACCTACAACTAAGAAATGATCTTGTCAAGCACATCGCTGCGCGTCCTGGACGAGGAGGCGCGGCAGGGTACTTGTCTAGTTTGGAGGGTTCAGATATGGAATACGTGGTACTTCCATCATCAGAAGGATATTATGAAGATACAGACTTAGAAGAAAAAGTTGTTCCTGGCCAAAACGAAGATGGGGTATTTGATTATTATGGAGATTACAGTAATCAAATCTCAGATGACTTTGAACATGCAATTGAACATGTTCATGCAGACGGACATGTAAGAGATGAATATCAACATGATGGAGATGACGATGAGGATTCTGGCGATGATGATGAGGATTCTGAGGATGACGATGATGATGTTGAGGCATATGATGTATTTCACTGTTGTGTTTTAAGATTTCGAATGTTACACGCATATGTAATAACAAATTTTAAATTATTTTTGGGTTTAAATTATGTATGCAAATGATAACGTGTATATTTGATGGCATATGGTTTACAATTACTCTATACATATCCGTGAAATCTATTTTGTACAATATTAGGATCAATATACTTATCCGTAAAATCTCTTTCTACAGTGTATGGCTAAGTATACTGACCATGTATAAATGATTCACAATATCTTTACCAATGAACACATTAGTTCGACCAATATGTTTGGTGTGGGCATTGTTGTTCCATTCTCATTTTTTCCTTCCTTGATCGTGTTTCCTTAAGATACTCCAAAATACTAGCACTTTGTTGATAGATCAGATCTTCTTCCATCTTAACCAAAGATGTTCCCTCACCACCTTCTCTAAATATACCTTGCTCACGATCCTTCTTCTCTCTGGCTAGCTTTTTGGCTTTTTTTGTTCCTATAGGACGTGCATTTTCCTTGTATTTCCAACGAGTTTCTCCATTGGGAAGAACTTCACTACCATCTTCGACTGATACAAATTTACGATGATTATTAAACAACTCACTGTTTTGGCTCACAGTCAGTTCATAATTAAATCCAGGGACCTTTGCTCAAAACAATTCATAACATGCATCATACTTGAATGGTTGTCCTCTTTGTTCCTGAAATCGCAAGCGACCATCTATTGTCTGAAAAATTATATAAGAAACATTAGGTTTATTACTATTATCACCAACTATATGGAAAAACTTAACAAATTAATAGAGCTTACCAAATCTTCGTGGCTCGCACCGCTTTTGGTTTGCCGATATATAGCATTAAGAATGGACACAAATTCTTTGACATCTTTTTTAATATTTTTGATCTTGGTTTTTAAAGCTTCCCAATCTCTTTCATAGGGATTGTCATTGTGTTCCTCAAAAAATTGATGAATACGTATCCAAAACATAGCGGTTTTTTGCCCCGAACCCACAATCTCGTCCATACTCACATAAATAAAAGCAGTAGTAAGATCGACCTCTTCTTATGTCACAAAATTATTCACCATTTTGAATGAAACTAAGATATAAAAATTTGAGTGGTAGATGATAAATATAAAAATCAAAGAGGTATAGTAAGATGAAGAGAAAGAAGAAATCAATTGATGTAAGAAGGAGAAAATAAGAAATCAATTGATTTGGTGTGGTTTGAGTAGAGAATTAGAGTGGTATTTATAGAGGATTTTGAAAAAATGGCTGTTGAGATCCGACGGTATGCGAAATAGAACCGTTATTAATGATGGATGGTTAGGATCGGGTGTGAGAGAGGTGTCAAAAGAAAAGGTCAAACAAATATATTTCTGAAACGGGTACTCAGTAGCCGTGTAAAAAGCTACGGGTACTGAGTAGCCATATCAACGGTTATACGGTTACTCAGTACCCGTAAATCATAAAAATACGGGTACTCTGATCCCCTTATAGGGAACTGAGGTGATTTCCCTATACGAATAGGGATTTAGGAGACGGAGATGGATTTTTTGGGTTTTGAGAGATAGAGAAGGATATGGAAGGGAGGGGTAGCACCATAGTGCTAGCTCTTATGTTCTCTCTTCTCTTCCAAGGGAACGTCTTCTCACTTCTTCTCCAACACAGTCGAAACTGCACAAGCAGAGAAGAGCTTCAACTTTCTTCTAATTCTCTTCTTCTTCGACTTCTCGTGTATCACTACTGCCATCACCACTAAACATTTTTTCTTCAGTTATTCTTGTCAATCAAGTGATTCTTGTTAATCATGATTTAATAATTTCTCAAATTGGGGAAGAATTTTAGGGTTTGTCAATATTAGGTTTAATTCATTGAATTGAGGTTGGTTTAAGAATAGGGTTTAACTTGATTTTCATTTTTTTTCAGTTTCATACGTTAAATTTTGTACTTCAGTTAATTAGGGTTTCTAATTATTTTGATTGTGAATCAACACCAAAGGAAATTATTTGATTATGATTGTGACTTGTTAGAACCTATAATACATATGAGAGATGGGGTTTCTGGTCAAAACCTGGGAATATGGTGTGGCAGAAAGAATGTGTTGTTTGATTTGGTTTGGCAGTCGCTAGGAATTGAAGCCAAAGGGGTCGATGATTCGAGTCTGAGATGAATAATTGGAGCCGTGTTAGATTGAAGAAAGGATTGAATGAATGAATCAGTTTTTATGAATTTGATATTGTAGTGAAGAACATGGGAGGATTGGAAATCGAACAGTGGTGCATATATATGCCACCAGCAGAACGCATGTAGGTGTTTGCAAAGTTGCTTGAACCACCAGCTTCACTCGACAATCAACAACCGAGTTCTCGTTGCAGCTGCCTGTTGACTGCCATGGCTTGATGGATTTCTAGAGTGGGTGAAGTAGATTACAGTGTTCTTGAACTGAGAAGGAGATGAAGAATTGTTGTTCCTGGATGGGTTTGATGGTCAAAATGGGTTTCGGAATTCGATTGAGTTTTGAACAGATTTCAAGTCGTGAAAATAGTTCTACATAAGAACTTGTCGCTGCTGTTTACAAGGGAGTGTGGTGCACTTGGGTATGAAGTTACATAATGAATTTCATGCTGCAATGGAGGCTTGAACCCGTGTTGGTCTATGCTGTTGTAAATGTTAGAATTGCAAGAAATGGATTGCTTGGTGGTGGATGGCCGTCAGGGATTGTTCCAAAACGAAAATCGGGTAAGCCTTTGCCCCCCCTTGCATTTAGTAACCGCTGATTATTGAACTCTATGTTTATGAAGGTTATATGACAGCCTTTAATATTACCGTTCTGTGTGTGATTCTGTTGAAGGGGGATTGGTGCTATCTTACCGTATTCTTATATACTGGTTTGTTATGTATTTCAGGTAAACCAAAATAGCTAGTGGTTGTGGATATCTTTCAACCATGTACACAAGTCCTGTAGAACAATCCAATATAATGATAACTACATAGAATGTGGAGTCGGTTTGGTGAAAGTCTCTTCCTCTAAACAGTTTTAACCTGGGACAAATCAACAATTGAAAATTATAGAGCAGTGCAGTACGTGGTTTCATTTCATCGTCTTGTCGATGGAGCAAAGAAGAGACTTGGTTTCATTAATAGAAAACCAGATGTTGCTTCTGTTCAACCAAGTGGTGAATGTATGATCTCGACGTGGTCTGTGTGTTACTGAATTTGGGCAGTGAGAAGACGGCAAAGACAAACTTGGTGCTGTTGCTGCCGGGTGAACTCGACGTGGTCTATCTGTTCGATGAAATGCCCCAAAGAAGGATTACTAAAAGGTCATAGTCAATTGTGTTCTCATCTTGATAAATTTTTGTGGATCCGACAGTGGTATTAGTAGGTGATTTTGATCAGTTTTCTGTTGGTGGGTTTGACTTTGATGGTTATTCTCGACTTTGGTTGCGAGTTATGTCTGAGTTCTTGATTTTGATTTAACTCTTACTCACGACTTAACTCGCTAACGACTTGCAATGATGACTTGATTTAACTCACTATAATGAGATGATTCGAGGGCGTAAATGTTTTTTACTAAGCTGAACTACTGCCACCTATGCACTAACAGATGTTAACTGTATTTTGAAAAAAACTGGATGGAAAAGGTCAAATGTGTGGCACTAAATAAATTCTGAAAAAAATGATGGTACTTTCTTAAACATAAAATCGAAAGTGTGGCACTTTATTAACATCCCCATTGTTGTTCACTAGTAGCTTTTGGAAACTTATTTTTTAATTTTTCTTGCATTGTTCGTTGAAACTCTTAGCATGGAATGTTCAAGGATGGGCTAACCCCTTCATACAAAACCACCTTAAACAACTGATTTAAAGGAAAAACCAGAGGACTAAGTCTCAAATACCCCTAGTTAAATCTTTGGTATCTTCACTCCCTAATTACCATATAGCTGATCCAATAGGTTTCGCAATAGGTTAAATGTTTTTTTCTTTGATGTAGTACAATGGAATATTAACAGTTGTCAACTAATTTTGATCCTAAGGAATGGTCTCTTACTTGCTTTTATGGGAGTCCCTATCTTGCAAATAAAAATGTAGTTTGGGACTTCTTAGAAGAAATAATAAGTACACAGGTTAACAGGAATATTCCTTGGAACGCATCGGTGAAACTTGGTTTACCAACCCTCAAATATGCTTTCACTAGGAATTCATAAGCTAAAATCATCAGGTTATGATTGATGTATAATAAATAATATATGGTAGTACAGATAACCAGGTATAACTCATTGCAACGAGAACGAATTCAGGGGCAGTGATTGAAAGTTTCATGTGTTTTTCTTGCAAAAACTTGTGTGTTTCTTTTACATGAATGCAAGAGTAAGCACGTGAGCATAAACATTCAAGATTCAGTGTTAGATAATGAAGATGACGGGTTAATATCACCGGGTACATCGTCGAGAGTGAATCGACCAAGTTTACCCATTCTAAATAGAGCAAGGAACTTCTTCGATACCATCCTCCGAGCGTCATCTGATGCCTTATGAGCAGGTATTTTAAATGCTTTTTGAAGAGCTGCAAACTGCTTCTCTATCAGACACTCTAAATCACTTTCATCCTCCAAATTACCATTGAATTCTGACAGTGTGACGTACAATGCACACTGGACTTCTGATACAACATCCTATAAAGAAACAGAGGAGAATCAAAGAAATTTAGCTTCTCAAAATTAGTCTAACAAGACCCATGTTACATAGAGAAACGCATTCTCAGTGACAGGCTGATAGTACTAGAGAAATATCATGCATTACCTCAATATAATGGACATCACCCGCATTTTGCTGTATTCCTTTTTTCGGTTTATAGTCCTTTCCATTGTCTCCACACAAAGACGCTTCGAGTCGTCTGTTGTTCAAGTTCTTCCAGTGAAGGGGTGTGCTTCGAATGTTTAAAATAGCCAGTAGGTATTGCGCAATACGTTCTTCACCAACCACCGAATCTTTAACAGATCCTACATTATTGAGATGAATTCAATGCTCTGTCGCTATATGACCAAATGATTAATTTGCATATATATTTACAATGAAAGTCATTTCTTTTAGTTTACAGAAAAAACATAATTTCTCAAGTAGAAGCATATTTTATGACAAGCAGGTAACATATTCTTAAAACCTTCCTGACAATGAAAAAACAGGTTGCTATTAATATCGCACACTTGCAGAAATAAAATGGATATTGTCGAAAAGTATGACAGAAATGGTTGAATGCAACTCATAACAGAAAAAATACCTGTTAGTGCAAGCTTTAGCCCTGTCTCTATATCGGGGATACTTGGAACAAGTATACCTGGAGTATCAAGAACATATATGCTCGGGTGATGTGCAATCTGTATGTTCATGGTCAAAGTTAGCAGACGACCGCAAATAAAAAGAACCACACGTGCGGTAGCACTGAAAATTACAGTGATTGTCAAAATGACGTATCGGTAACAAAATATGAAATGTACCACACCTTAAATCCTGCAATATCTTGAGTTACGCCTGGTAAAGGTCCCACTGAAGCCCGTTTCAGCTTCTGCTGTGCTATGAAAAATTAATACATAATCATGCTCCACGAAATATTTCAAGCTAGAAGGTATTGGAAGGTAATAAATTCAGTTCCTAATGGCCATATGTCGACATAAACACTAATTTATTCGCGAGACCCTCGAAAAAGGTTACCAGGAAAGCGTGCAGATGCGATCTGGTGGATGCAGTTAATAAGCGACGACTTGCCAACATTAGGAACACCAACCACCATAATTATAAGTGTGGGTTCCTTAGAAATCTTTTCCTTCAGCTTCAGTTCTGCAAATTCCAGAAGCTGTGATACATTTAAAGTTAACGCGAAATTTGATCAAAGGCATAAACTACTCCATGATCTAAATAACATAGTTACGTTTCCAAACTACGTGATGAACTCAGCATGTTTAAGCAAATCATAAGGGCGATGTTAACTGTAAGTCACAGAAAAGTCGTTAAATCATCAACTAACCTTCTTGACGGAGTTTTGGCTGTGTGCATTTATTGTCATGCAATCTTGCTTAAGTGAAGCAAAATATCCAGTCCATCGCTGTGAAAATTACAAAAGATTAGGAGAAGAAAAAGGATTAGAAGTAGATAAATAAAGAGGAATAATCAACACTTACATGCATTATATTGGGATTGGCCAAATCCTTCTTGTTGAGAGCAATAACTCGGTTTTTGCTAGATAGAACATCCTGAAGATCTCCATTCACAGATGATAACGGAATCTGTAGGGTTCCAACGCTTCATTATCAGTCAAATTTACAATTTTATACGAAATGCATGCGCAAGGAGAAATTGCGATCAGTGCATATGAAAGAGAACTTACACGAGCATCGCGAACTTCAATAACAAGGTCAGCAAGTTTGAGCCGGTCACGAATGGCGCGAGTTGCAGAAGCCATGTGACCAGGAAACCAATTGACAGGTCCACCACTCATGTTGAACCCCATCTCTCCTAAATTTTTCTTCACTAATCTTCCCATCACATTGCCCATCTTTGTTGTTCCAACCATTCTAAATACTTGACTTTTCCCCCCTTTTTTTTTCTCTGTGAGATTGTGTTGCTTCAAGAAAAGATTAAACTTCAACAAATTAGACATCATTCAGTAAAAGAAAAGAAAACATATTTTGATGACTAAACTCTTACCAACTAATTATCAAAATGGTGTATATGGTAAACTAGGTGACATTCACCAGACAGTTCTATAATCATTTACTCAAGGCTCAGGCTCTGGTCAGAAGGTGTAGTAACTACTAGTTAAGCGCTTGCACGGTGGGGCTGACAAAACGTTTCAACAGTCACTTAGGAAGAAAGCATTGGAAAAAACTATTTTACTACAGACCCCCAAAATGCTGTTGAGCTCCATGGATGCATCTATTCTTTCATCAGTTTTCTTCGTTATGAGCTCACTAGAGGCCATTTCATCACAAGCACTCAATTTCCCAACCAACACAACAGGGCTAGTGTCTACTTCAACTATGATTTCTGATCTTGATACCATGGTACAAGAATTACCAATAGCATAGGTATCCTCAACCATAACACTTCCATCATCCTAGCTAAACGTAGAGTTGTCAATACAAAAAATAAACGAACATTTGTCATGAAGTATTCTTTTTTCCAATTTACACATTTCCAGAACCTAGGTAATACGCATTTTAAACAATTTATTTTCTCCAGATAATTTCCTCAATCAGTTAGCATGCATTCCTTCGGACTTGCAATAACCAAAAAAGAAACCCCTGAACACGAAACAACATGATCCATCTATCTATCAATAACAAACAAAACCCTTAAATGAATCATTGAAAACCAACATACCTCCTCCCCTATGTGCGTAGTTCGTTCTTCTTCTAAGTGGAAGAGGGTCAAATATCCTCGTAGACACAATCAAATCACTACTGATTGGAAGCAAACATGAATTTCTGTCGTCTCTGTTAATTGACCAGCTAGAACTGTATTTGTCCACCGAAGAAGAATTACTAAAACCCTAGGACGAACCCTGTCATTTCCACCTGAACCAGGTATATGGGCTCGAAATAAAACGAAACCCTGTCATTTCCACCCGAATTTCTGAAGGGGAACCCAAAATTTACTTCCCGCCCCCCATCCAAATTTGTTTCCATTTTTCCATTCTTTGGTATAGGGAAACCTAAAATTTTCTTTCTTTTTCTTATTTTTGTTACAGGGTTACCAAAATAATTCAGGGGAAAGTTGGACTTTGGTCGAGAAGTGTTTGAAACAGAATCAAGGGAGGTGAAAAGAAAATTCAATTGCAGTAGTTCTTACTATTTACCAATTTTACCGGTTCTTAACAAATCTCTATTTCGATGGGGAAAAAGAAACTATAAAGTCCACGTTACATTAATATTTTGTTAATTGACTTTTGTTTGATTTTCTTTTCTCTTAACTAATTGATAAGGCTTTTATAAATTATTAATTGTTATTGCAATTTGTGAAGATATTCAAGAAACACAATAATTTGTTTAACTTTAATCAATTATCAATTTATATATTGATGAAAAATGTCGCCAAAAGAATCAAACTCAAGATTTTGATGTAATCTTTGAGTATTAGTGACTCGGGATGATCATAACAAATATTGTTCCATAATTTTGTTTTGAGAAGATTTATCGTTAAAGAAATCTAATGAGTTGGAATAGAGAAATAATGATTACGAAAACGTTTTGACATTTTAAGGAAAAGTATTAAAGAAAAACAGTGATTGCAGTGTGAAGGCAATCTCATCAAACCTCCCTTTAGATCGCAGAATTATTATTTTGTCCCATCCTGATTTTCTTGTGCAAACGATGGTCTGGTGAACGGATTTGAATTTTATTTGTATACCAAGTTATGTGCTAGCTAAAAATCTACATGGGATCAATTTCTTTATCAAATAAAAATAGGTAGAGATCTGTAAATGGAGGTTGTGAAAAGAAGAGGGTACCAAGTACACCACCAACATTTTCGTTCCGACCTATAAAACAAAACCTAATACTACCAACAAGTAGATTCAAAAAAGATCCTTGAATACGATTGTTATAAGTTTTATCTTTCTTGCACAATCAGTGGTATATAACAAAGATCCGGGTACCTGATTGTATACAAAAACTCCTGGACGATCTCAAAAATCATATCGGAACTGTATACGAATCTTATTCCTATGAGAACAAGTCTGGTAATCTACATTTAAAGATATGAATTCACAAGAACAAGTCTTGTAGGTTCTATAAAGTCAAGTCTTGTAATTTAAACTTGTGTTTAATTGGTATATTTTTATGGAGAGTGCGACCGTGAAATTATAGGAGATGACTATATATGTATCTCTCCTTGATGAAGATGGTATGTTATCTTTATTCTCGATAAGTCTTTTGTTTAGTTCACTATGATCCCTTCTTTTTTCACCTTTGTCGATTTAGTTGACAAAAAAGGAAAAAATTATCTAGCACTATTTTACTATAACATATGGCTTCATGGAGCATTATATATAAGGGGAGGTAAATTGCAAACTGTAGGTTTTTACCTATAATGCAAAAGAGACAAGTAAGGTCTGAGAGGAAGAACATATCTATAATGACCCGTCCCTCCACCGACATTGTCCCCACTTAGCTACTGCGGTTATCCGGCAGTGTGGGGTTTTCAACGGGCATCGCTGCGGTCATCCAGCAACAACTTCCCGGGAGGTCATCCATCCCTGGATTATTCCTGCCCGAGCACGCTTAACTGCAGAGTTTTCTGCCAATTCTGGAGCCAATTGTGGTGAAAAGGCCTCGGTAATAAGAAAGGACAAATTATTACCTATATTTCATTACATCGGTTAACCACCGCCGAAATCGGGGTATTACAATATCACCACCTCGACTCCGAAATATATCCAAGCCCAGATCTCCGACGTTCCCTGCCCCTCATGAGAAGCATATGGACCAATCCCTTCAGTGTACCTTCCCACATTCGGCAGGTGAACCGTCGTCGGTTCTGATGTCATTTGTAATGACCCATCCCTCCACCGATATTGTCCCCACTTAGCCACTGCAGTCATCCGGCAGTGTGGGGTTTTCAACGGGGCCACTGCGGTCATCCAGCAACAACTTCCCGGGAGGTCACCCATCCCTGGATTACTCCTGCCCGAACACGCTTAACTGCAGAGTTTTCTGCCAATTCTGGAGCCAATTGTGCTGAAAAGGCCTCGGTAATAGGAAAGGACAAATCATTACCTATATTTCATTCCACCGGCTAATCTACGCCGAAATCGAGGTATTACAATATCATCGTAGTATTTGAAATGACGAGGGTACCAAGTACACAACAATATTTTCGATATCCACATATAAGTCTGATACCTTGTGTGATCTGATATAGACATACACTCTCAAGAAGATAGCAAACCACAAGGTATATAATTGGTATATAGTTCAAGTATGAAACTGGGCACAACCATATGGGATCAACCTAAGTATTAGATTAACGTACCAGTGCAAATACTTTAATCATAATTAAAATAATAACTATAACGCGAAAAGTAAAGTAAAAGCACACAACAAGATTTTGTTAACGAGGAAGCCTCAAATACATAAAAAAACCCAGGACCTAGTCCAGTTTTAGATACTCTCATAATTAAGATGTTATACAAAGAACACTACCAACTTCGTATTATAGATCTACAATGAAAATCGGACCTTTAATCCGATTGATTTCTTTCAACTATGAAACAAGTTCATACATTTACTTCCTTAAGCTTATGTGATTAAACATAACTTTCTAGGCATGAAATCAAACTGAAGTTCACGACACAATATAGTAACGAGTTACAAAGATTATGTAGATGTCGCAATTACGAAGTTCAAAAGAAAAACGTTATATTTCGTAATTCAATATAGAACTGGCAATTAGGGTCAGAACCCGCAGGTTGGACCTAACCCGACCCGCGTAAACCCGGACCTAACCCGGCTTGTTAGTTAATAGGGACGAGCTAGAGTTGAACTTTTAGAACCCGCGGGTCAAACGGGTTGACCCGCCTAACCCGCGGGCTAACCCGCCAACCCGTGTGATTCCCTGGTTCCGTTTGTCTAAGGTTCTGAGTTGTAAAATTAAACGCCAATCATCTGTATTTGGGACCAAATTAAGTAAAGAAATCACCTTGTTTGGGTTTAATCCACATAAATAACAATCCATGTCCGTCAAATACTCAAAAAAAAAAAAAAAAAAAAAACTCCATATTGAGCACTAAAAAATAAAATTTAATTCCATTTCTAATCCAATCAGTTAATAAAGCATCACATAACCAAATTTAATGAAATAATACATTTAGAAATTACAGTGATATAATTTTTAATACAAATTCGCAATAGTATAATACCCAAACTTGTTATTCAAAACTTGGTAGTTTCAAAATGACAAAGTATCATGAACAAAAAATATGAAGAAGTGAATGGATTATTTATAAACTATACAATCATGAAGAAGAGAATCTGATTGTTTATTAAGAAGTTTGAGATTGGGTGGATAATAAAGAAGTTTGATTTTGTTAGGTTACTTGGTATGGATTGGAATAAGTGAAGGATACTATGTAAGGATTATATTTAGATGGATTAGATCAAGTTGGAACAAGACAAAAAAGGGTTGCAGAAGTTAAGGAGAATAATATGAAGAAATAATGGTGGCACCAGGGACGCCGCTGTTGCTGTGGAAGGGATATGAAGTTAGGGATTAATGGGAACATCTTTATATATACGATGGGGTCTAGGGTTTCTCGAGTACTGATTGGGAATGAGAATAAACGAAGTATATATTAAATGCGCAGATTAAGCATTTAGAGTCAAAAAAGATCAGGCAGTCTTGTGGATATGTAGTTCAGTTTAAAACCTTGTTGTCCTAGGTTCGAATCTCCTCAACTGCAACATTTTTTAACATGGCAATAAAGTAGTTTGCTAAACGGGTTAACCCGCCGAGATAACCCGTCTATGGGTTAGGGTTGAGTAGTACAGACCCGTTGAATAGAACGAGCCGAGCTAGGGTTGGCCATAATGAACCCGTCACCCGCCTAACCCGCCAAACATGGCAATAAAGTAGTTTGCTAAACGGGTTAACCCGCTGAACCGCCGAGCTAAACCGTATATGGGTTAAGGTTGAGTAGTACAAACCCGTTGAATAGAACGGGCCGAGCTAGGGTTGGCCATAATAACCCGTCACCCGCCTAACCCGCCACGGGTTGATCCTAACCCGGGCCGTTGCCAGCTCTAATTCAATATACCTTAAGTTGTAAAACAACTTATATATTGCTCATTGATACTTTGACCATAAAATCATCAAGTGTTTAATACTAGAGTATTATAAATATAACTTTGCATGTTATGTTTTCAATCTAAACGACTCGAAAGTAACGTAATAGAAATGGAAACAAGTCAAGTCTTGTATTACTAACCTCAAGTAGAAGGATGATGTCTTCGTTGATGCTGATACGTCTTCGGATTATTCAGGTCTTCAGAGTAATACTTGTATGTCTCAACATTTCTAGATTTCATAGTCTAACCTAACGAAGTTGACTCTAGTAGTTCTAATCAACCGATTTTTGAGTTTTGATACTAAAATATGGCAACCGACCTTGATAAACCAACGCTTGGTAGGTTTAACTAAGCAATGATCTAAAAATATTTCGTCAAAGTTTGGTACAATTGGACCTCGAGGTAAGTTAAAGTATTATGCACCGATATAACATCCATTGAGTAGATTGACTTGTCATTCTACAAAATCTCTAAACGTGTATTTCATAAGTTTTTATTCGCTATAGATCTTCTACAACAATGGTGCAGAAACGATCATTGCAGAACCATGGAAGAACTTGAAGTATGGAGAATTCAAACAGATGTTGAAGATTCAAGAAATCAAGTAGTATGGAAATTGAGCTGAAAGGTTTATTTTATTGAATACATACGTATTTATAGTTTTATTACTTAAATTAACAAAGGGGAAGATTCTTAGAGCATAACTCGGTCGAACTCGAAAGTTTTGTTATCTCAAGATTGTTGTCAATGTTAGATGTATAAGATTATATCTTAATTTCTAGTCTAATAAAGTCAAGTATCGAACTAGGATTGAAGTATGGTAGTTGAGTATCATATATCACCAAATAACCCTCGAAGATTGAAGACTGAAGAATATACGAAGACATTTGCGAGAACTTCATTAACAAAAAGGTATGTGAAGACCGACCTATCCTATTTACTCACGCATTTACCATTCCATCTTATGAGACTGTGTTGTATGATTTTAGTAGATTTAATATTACAAATAAGAAATTTTGATTCCAAGCTTGTCTTGGTTAAACTATCAAAATATGATTCAAGCAATGGATGTCCATAGATCCTTAACAGTCTTGGTCAAAACACTCTATTGTTTACAAAATATTTTTGTTTAAAGTTGAACATTTGAATATTTCCCAAGCAACAATGCATGTTATCTATATATGACTATTGAGAATGTTTCAAATTTAATAATGGGAGATTTAGAACTACTTGGCGCAATACCCAAGTCAATATGAATTCCGCAAACTATAGAGGTCTGCAAACCCAGTTTGCGAACCCTTTACATCTGATTTACAGAATATGGGTAGGTTTGCAAACCCCTTGAGTCTGACTTCACGACCTGCCAAGGTTTGTAAACCATTAGGGTCTGGCTTCGTGAAATGTCAGTGGTTTGCAAACCTATACAGTTACAGTTTAGCATAAGGTCACGAACTATTTTATATGACGATGTTCACTTTTGCTACAACTCTAATAGACACTTCTAAGACAACTTTATTCACATAATCACTTGGGCTTGTGGATAATTGTTTAGTCTTGAGTGTTATAAAACATCGCCAAGTGCTTGTAAGTTCAAAGGCATACTTTCCGCTATAAACTTGTGCATGCATGGTTCCAGAACCCTGGACCATAATACATATTCTTATGTGTAATTTGAAGGCGGACTTTTCACATGCTTATATGAATTCTTAATAATAATTTCATTTAAACTTAGAAAGTATTTGTTTGGATCTCAATCTATTTTAGCTTGAATTCAAAGTTACATGAATCCTTGAAAGTAGTCTATAAATAAAGAGATTTTTGCGACATGACATCTCAATTCTGACACTCTTGTGTCCTAGTTGCAAAATTATAGTCGTCCTCTATAACTTAGGTTCTTCACAGAACTGTATTCTTGGTTACGACTTTAAGTAAATACTTTAGTTAGGGATTTGTGAAACCCGGTCAGACTATATTTTACCTGATTGTTTAGTATCCGGATCTCGTTCTACTGGTTATTGAAGTTCACGGACTTTAGATCAGGAACAAGATAGATATAAATCACAAAGTTCTCTTCGTCTAAGACTTTTTGATTCCTCAATATAAATATCTAAGCTCTTATTTAATTTTTTGGATTTTTCTTGAGAGGGTGTTAGTAATCCAAGCTATCTCTGCTAACAGAGTGTAAGTGTTTCGGACTCGTGAGGCTTGCTGGACTTTGTGTACTACAAACAGATTTCCAAACCCAGATTTGAACATATTAACAGGGAAATCAAATAGGCTTGTTTATTAGAGGCATGGTATCAAAAGTATTCACTGATTTTGAAGCAACTCTAAGGATGTAAAGGACGTCGGCTAAGGGATTCAAGTGCATAAATATTCCGAGGTTCAAGAGACGCAAGAAACACAACTGCAACTGAATTGCTTGGAGGGTTGATTTTGTCTTAACTACGCCTCAATCCGAAGTTTAATAGTAGGCTAGTGTTTGTACCGGTTTAATACAGTATGGTATTCAAAGCTAGACGAGATCCCGCGATTTTTATGCCAGTGAAGTTTTTCTCGTTAACAAAATTCTTGTGTTTGTGCTTTTTACTTTTTCGCATTAAAATTTATTCTTTGATTGTTAAAAGTACTACACAGGTCCATACTCCTATCAAACGAAAAAGTTAGGGTTCACTTGGTATCTTCTCCTTTTCAGATAAAATTAGTGTAAAAGGTGTGATTTTCAAAAACATACCTCTATATTGTTTGATACTCAAAATCAAATTAATAACATGGCATGTGATCACCATCACATGTAAGTCAAACGCCTTCACCTGATTGGTAAAAAACAACTCCAAACCTCGGATTTAAGTTATGGTTTATGTTATTCTTCATTAAAGAAAACAAAAACAGCAGAAGAAAAAATCGATATATGTTTGGGGAAAATATTTGGGCGAGATATGAATCCTTGCAGTCAACTGGGTTGAAAAGTCAATCGATATTTAAATCCTTGCTGTTTACTTGTTTTATTTTCTTACAACGAGATACAATGTCTCGCTTATTCCATAATTCTCTCCCCTGTTGTAGCGCTTAGGCATCCCCTCTACTTAGGCATCCACACCCCCCCCCCCCCCCCCCCCCCGCACAAACACACACACCACACACACATAAGACTTAATGACATCACCTATGATATGTCTCCCAGCTTATAAAAATCTTTCTTTTTTTCCAAACTCAAAAAAATGTCGAGCCAAACTTATCATTTGTCTTTCTCGATACTGTGATTACAATGAGTGCCACTGAAATAAAATTGTGTTGGGTGTACTTTGGTTTCTAGAATGAATTATGAATATGGCTTATCACTTTATATACATGATCAACGACTCTTCACAACGATGAAAAGGTTACATCCTCCATAGAAATTCTCTTCCACGAATGATTTAATAAAATCTGTAGAAGAAATTCTATCTAAACCTCCACCAGGTTTAAAATCCCTTGAAGTGTTTTCAGGGCTTGAAAAGAAGCTTGAGAGCATATCTCTTGATGTTGAGTTATACCTCCAGAAAGAGAAAGAATCTCTTGACAGGCTAAATCAAGTTATGATGAATAATATTCATGTTGAGGTTGATATTGATTTACTAATCAGTGAGAGCAATGCTCCTCCTCTGCGTGATCCAATTAGTTGTGATAAACTAAACGAAATACAAGAGGAATTTAAATCTCAGTCATCTGAGTGTATCACCTCAAAGCATGAATTGATTCGTTGCTGAATTCCTGATACTTACTATCAAGATAGTAGTATTGTCTTCTTTTATGAAGAATCTAGGAAGTCTCTTTTTATCAAAAGAGTTTCCCTTCGCAGTACTAAAAACTATATGCAGAAACTGTTTTTTATAAGTTGGAAAACAAGAAATCAGAAACACAAATATTTTTGGGTTCTCTTGAAGTTCTTTGACAGACTTATAAAAACAGTCCCTTGGGTGTTTCTCAATAGTATAAGATTTAAGAGTTGTTGGAAAGAAACTCTTTCTTGGTGCCATAGTGATCAAGACATTTTTCACCTCAACACAACTTGTTTGTGTTGAAAGTGCATCCTCACCAAGAAATGTCCTGCTATGTATACGGTGAGGGAAGCACAACAACTGGGGCGCACAGATTATATTCGGTAAGGCTGTAGAATTCCATTGGACTTTTCTAAAAAGGTATGTCTATAAACTTGAGAAAGTTTTATGTTTTTATTACTTGTTTGAGTACTTATAATGATCCATATACCTTGATTATCGTTCATTTCTGCCTAACTTGATCTGTGTTTAAGGTTCTTAAATGTTTAGGTTTGAAAACATTAGTTCGGGATGTTTGGACTTCATGGTACACATACCAAGCATGCATAACATTATTTAAAACCAAAATCCAGGGGTTTAAGTTCGAAAACCCCATCTTCATACTGCTCCAGGATAAGAAAATTCGTTTGCAAACCCGTATGCATACGTGACATCGATATTCGGTAAACTTGTTTTCGCCGTATCTTCTTCGTCTGAACTCGGAATGACCTAATTCTTTTTGCATTCCCTTCCTCTTTGAATTATATTAAAAATGGAGGTGATAATCATTGAATTTGGATGAGTTAAGATTAGTATTTGTCCTGTCTCTTGTTTTTGAGTGTTTTGCTCCGCTTCGTTGCATTTGTTCCACTTCTCTTGGACTTGGGCACTTGGATTCATGGAGTAGTATTATTTTAAGATCATTTGTAGCTTTTACAAGAATGTTGTTGGTGAATCACAAAGAAGGAAGTTCAAGAATGGGCAGTAGTACGCATTACTATCGGATTCTTGAATGTTCACAATCATTTTATGTGAACTATGGTGCATGGTCGTTAATGACTTTGTGTGTTCTTCTTTGAAAATCTTTTTATACGCCTTTGGTAGATATTCTTGGTATAAATCCGGGAAAAAAAAATTGATTCTACTCTCTAAGGACAAATCATCTTATATGTGCATTACGAGTTTGTCTTGATGCCTAGGAAACTTCTTATGAGAATTTATTCTTGTTGTTGAGAAGGATTACTAGAGTTTGGAATAACAATTATTGTGATTACACATAGATATGTCCAACGTTTTCATCTTCATGTTTTTAAATTTATTGGTTTGAACCCTAAATTTGTTTTGAAGATGATTTTTGCAGTATTAATCTTTATGATTTGTTGCAATTTGTTATGGGATATGTATGTTTGCGTTTGTGAACTTCAAGGTCCCATATTCTAATTCGTTTGTGATAGATATTCACGTACTGGTAAAAGAATGAATAGACTTTTGACAAATACAAAAGTTAAGCCTATATTGTCAATTCTTTGATGGAAGATAGGTTAAAATCTTTTGTTTTCAGGGATTATGTCTATTAATATCATTATGCAAATAGTGATTGAAGATAGAATGAATCCTTGAGTATTCCGCAGGATTGATCATCCATGATCCACATTTTATGTATTACTGTGAGGCTCTGTAATGTGTCTTATGTTGAGCACAATACAACCAAGTTGGTTATTTTTTGATTAGCTTTGCTGGTTGTTACGTAAGGTACTTTATGTTGAGAATTTTTTAACTAGATTAATCATCATGTTTGGTTATTTAGTTATTGCTCCATAAGTCTTTTTATGTTGAGCAAAACAAATGGAAATTAAATTGATTACTTTTGTAATTAGTTTGGTTGTGTATTCCAATTAGATTAATTATGGGTTCACTTGTAATTAATCTAGCTGAGTATCTCCATACTCCGTAATACTCCTCTTATGTTGAGTATATGAATGACCATCCTATTCATTTTATAATGGTTATGTTAGTCGTATGCTCCGTAAGTTCTCTTATGTCGAGCATAATCAATTAAGTTGATCACTTTTTGTGTTTAATTTGATTGAGTATTCCGATTAAATTAATCATGGGTTTACCTGTGATTAATTTGATTGAGTTTTTGGTTATAGAAAATCATTCTCATGGTTTTTGGTGTCCATTAAAATCCTTCTTTTCTTTTGAAATTAATGTCGCTCTTGTTGTTCTTTCGGGAATGACATCAAATGGGGGAGAGTTCTTTTGAACTTGTGCTTAGTGGTAATATCTTGAGGGAGTGCGGCTGTGGAATATTAGAGGGGTTATCTTGTATCTTTAAACTCCTTGATGAATGCTATTATCTTCGCTATATGATTGCATCTAAATTAGATGGTATGAATTTTCTTTTAGGCATGAAATGTATCTTACGGAAATTTCATTATGATCCGGTTCTTGTACCTTTGCCAATTTTATTGACAAAAAAAGGGAGAATTAATATGTAGTTCACACTACAAATACATATGGTTTTCGGATCATTGTATAAGGGGGAGTGGTTTCCATGTGAGATGGAGTATTGACTAAGGGGGAGTGATATATATCACCATAGTATTATTGTTGAAGTTGTGATACAATTGAACTTTGACACTGTGTAATAATACTATGACACTGTATAACAATGATCGAGACCGATGCTTTCTCATTGTTATAGCTACGGATCTTCAACAACGGTGATACTAAACTTACAACCTTTGGGATCATTGGAGTACTTGGAAGTGACGAAGATTTCGAGGAATGTTGAAGATTAGACATGTGGAATATGAGCTACTAAAGTTTCTTTATCTTTTTTGTATTCCATATGTATTAGTAGTTTTGTCACTAAAATTAACAAAGGGGGAGATTGTTAGAGCATTGCTCGGTCGAAATCGCATGCGTTGCTATCTTTAGCATGTTTTTCAATGTTAGTGATCAAAACTATAAGTCTTGATTTATAGTCTATTATAGCTAAGTCTCGGACTAGGATAGAAAATGTAGTTGAGCTCAAGGACTTCATGGTGATTCATCATACAAGAAGAAGAACTACTCAAGGAACCGGTGGAACTTCTTGACAAAAAGGTATGTGAAGACTTGAACTTATCTGTCACTCAAAAGTCTATCTACTCTATCTCCTACTCTTTTAGACAAGAAGTCGTATGCTATATATATAGACTTGGATTATAAACATATGGTATTTCGAGCCGAGTATACCTCGCCTATCTATATCTCGAAATATGTGTTGGTAAGCTTTTCGCTTTGATCAAGTTTATCTTTACCTAGTGACGAAAGTCATGATATGTTTCAATCACTTTGAAAATTGCTTTGACGAGAAATGGTGTAACAACTACATAACGTCCTCTAAGAATGTTTCAATGATTGAAATGAGAGTTTAGATTACATAACCGATGGTGGACGTAAACATTGTTGTGGAAACACATTTATGTATAAGTCCTATTCCTTGAACCAAAGTTTGTTAACTTTGTTGATCAAGAGAAACCGGAAGAATGGCTTGTTGCCAAGTCCGCGAACTGCCGAACTTTTCATCCCGAGAAATTCTGCTGGAGTTGACAAACTAGCTGCGTCCGCGAACCCAGTCCGCGAACCGGCGGAAGGTCTTTGTCGAGATTTTTGGTTGGAGTTTGTAAACTATACCGGTTGCTTAAGTCCGCGAACCTAGTCTGCGAACTTGAGAAAGGTTATATATATCTGAAGATTATTTCTGAACTTAAACTTAAAAAGACTAAGGAATGCAGTATGCAAACCGTGTCTATAAAAGTTCATGAACCGATTCAAGTGAATCAAATCATCTTTGCTTCAATTGTGTCTTGTGTAGTACATAAGATTTCCTTGCAATTGAACAACTCTCTAACTAGTTCATTTGAAGTCATTTAAACTAGTTATGGTAAAGAAGAACATGGTTGATATGAAATGCTCATATGGCTAACCTTTTGGTTAACTATTATTGAACCAACAAGTGCATATGTTTGGGTACGGTTAACAAACTTAGAAACGTGCATTGTCAAATGCGTGTAACAAGCTAAGTTTTTGATCTAACGGTTGAGAAATATTAGCTTGAATCTAAATCAGGTTTTCATCTAACAGTGGATATTGTTTGCTTTGTGACCAAGGCAAAACCCTGATTTGAAAGACTATATAAAGGAGACATTTAGTATTGTGCAAAACTAATCCCCACACCTTACGTGTGGTACTAGTTTTCATAGTAGAGTCGATTCTCCTTTAACCTCTGGTTTTCTTTTCTCAAACCGAGTTAACGACTTAAAGACTTCGTTGGGATTGTGAGCCAGACTGATACTACTTTTATCGTAGTTGTGTGATCTGATCTTGCATCTTCTATCGTACGAGTACAATCAGATTGATTGGCTTGAGATTGATATCTCCGATAGGCAAGATATAAAAAGTAATCACAAACGTCTTTGTCTCATCGTTTGTGATTCCGTAACATCTTGTTTCGCTACCATACGATTAAGATTGTTGTGAGACGATTGATTAATCTAGGCTGTTCTTCGGGAATATAAGACCGGATTACCAATTGGTTCTTGTTCACCTTGATTATTATCAAAAGATGGAACAAAACCTTTAGGGTTTATCTGTGGGATACAGATTGATCCTTTGATAGACTTGTCTGTGTGAGACAGATTTGTTTATTGTCAAAGCCTGCGATTTTGGATCGTAGCAACTCTTAGTTGTGGGTGAGATCATCTAAGGGAATCAAGTGCACAATATCCTGCTGGGATCATAGGCGTAGGAGCATAACTTTACCTTGGATCAGTGAGAGATTGATTGGGGTTCAACTACAGTTCAGTCCGAAGTTAGCTTGGAGTAGGCTAGTGTCTGTAGCGGTATAATACAATGTGTGTTCAATCTGGACTAGGTCCCGGGGTTTTTCTGCATTTGCGGTTTCCTCTTTAACAAAATTTCTGGTGTCTGTGTTATTTCAATTTCCGCATTATATTGTTTTATCTTTATAATTGAAATAATACAGGTTGTGCGTTAGATCATCAATTAGAGTAATCCAACCTTTGGTTGTTGATTGTCATTGATTGATCCTTGGATATTGGTCTTTGGTACCGTCCAAGTTATTCCTTGTATTTGATTAGAACTCGCGGTTCCTGCTTGAGTAAATCAAATCAAGAGAGATATATAAACTCGTTGATATCCTTTTGATTGATTGAGTCTTGTTGATTCTCTTAAAAGTATATTCGAGTTAGTCCATACAGATTTCTAAGAGAAATATTGGGTGGTGTTGTTAGACCCCCGCTTTTTCAACCTAATTTATTCTTTTTCCCGGTGTATAAGATTTGTTTCCGTTTACTCCTGCTCAAGCTTGTTTTTTCTCTTAATTCCTTTATCTTATCACAACTTCTTTGGTGCCCAGTTATATTTAATTTTTCTGTTTTGGCATTATGAAATTACTATCCTGGAATGTCCAGGGTATTGGAACCCCCTTAACAAAGGACCACTTTAGTTATATTTGCCAATACTACAAGCGTGACATTGTTTTTTTAGCCGAGACAAAAGCCCCACGTCTATGATGAACTCTTTTTGTAAGAACTCTCATTTCCATGATTGGTTTATAGTTCCTTCCGTAGGAATAACTAAGGGGTTAGCAATAGCTTGGCACAAAAATATAAATATGAGGTTAATCTTTTCGAAATTTAATGTTTGTCATTTTGAAATAAAATTTGGAGATATAGAGATTATGATCATGCTGATGATAAAATTGAGCAATTGAGTCATATTTTTAGATATAGCGCAACAAATTAATAGACCTTGGATTCTGATCAGGGATTTAAACGATATTTTGGATCCAGACAAAAAACAATGAGGTAATAAGGCGTGTTCTAGCAGTAAACCTTTCATTGTTCAGACAATTGATTCCGTAGGATTACAAGACACGCGATATGATGGCGCTCTGTTCACCTGGTCAAACAATAGAAAGGGGGATGAAAATATCTGCGAGAGAATTGATAGAGCTCTAATCCCCTTCATGTGGTCTCAAAACTTCTCGGACACCAAGGTAAATCATCTACCGAGAGTATGTTCAGATCATATGCCTATTTTACTAGATTCAACTCCGAAAAAACAAAGATTTAAAAAACCATTTAGGTGCATTAGATATGGGTTATTCCACCCCACGTTATCTACTGTTGTAGAGGCCTCCTGGAAATTACACTCTGACAATTCCTCGATTTTTTTTTATCCAGAACCTACAACTGCTTTCCTAGGATCTGGCTCATTGGAATTCAAACATCTTTGGGAACATTCATAAAACTATTAAGACCCTAAATAATAAAATATAAAGTATCCATAGGTCTGGAAACATATCCAATGATATTGAAAAGTTAAAAAAATCTACAAGCAGAGTTAGGAAAATGGTACAAAATCAAAAATGACCACTACCATCAACTCTCGAGAGATAAATTCTTCAAGGAATGTGACCAGAATACAGAGTACTTCCATGCCACTGCTTCCAGTAGAAAAAAAATCAATGCAAATTCCCTTAGAGAACCTTCTGGTCTTTGGATTTCAGATAGGGACCAAATCAACTCTTTTCTGGTAAATTATTTTAAACAAATAGGCACTTCCCAAATCAAAAACTATGACATTGATCTATCTAACATAATAAAACCTTGCATTTTCAATAAGGAAAATTTCCCCTTGACTAAGTTCCCACAAAAGAAGAAATTTGACTCACCATATCTAATATGATTCAGTGGGGAGCGCCGGATCCGGATGGGTTTCAACCAGGTTTTTTCAAGGCTAATTGGGAGATTCTTGGTCCGGATATTATTTACTCAGTCAATAATTTTTTAAATCTGGTATCCTTGATAAAGATTTCAACTATTCCTTCATAACCCTCATTCCTAAACTTTCTACTCCTTAAACCCCGGGGGACTTCAGACCTATAAGCTTAAGCAATACCATTTATAAACTAATGTCAAAAATTCTAGTGAACATGTTAAATCCCATCCTCAAAAAATTAATATCTCCCAATCAATCGGCTTTCCTTCTTGGGAGAAAAATCACATACAACATTATAATTGCCCATAAGCTTATTCACTCGATGAGAATATCCAAAGCAAAGAAAGGATACCTAGCGCTAAAGATGGATATCTCAAAATCCTTTGATAGGGTTGAGTGGATATTCTTAGAAAAAGTCCTATCTGCGTTTGGATTTAATGAAAAATGGGTAAATCTCATTTTGCAATGCATCTTGATAACCTCTTTTTCGATACTTCTCAATGGTTCTCCCGGACCAAAATTCAACACCTCGAGAGGATTAAGGAAGGGTGATCGTCTATCGCCATACCTTTTCCTTATCTGCGTGAAAATGCTTTCTAGACTTCTTGAAAAAACGAATGAAGACAAAAAAAAATCGGGATTCCAAATCAACAAAAATGCCCCAAATATCTCACATATATTTTTTGTTGATGACTGTTTCTCATTCACCAAAGCGGCTCTGGTGGAACCAAAATATCTTCTAGACACTTTCCAGTTATTTGGGAAAATCACTGGCCAAATGGTTAATCTACAAAAATCAAGTGTCTACTTTAGCCCACGCATTCATCCCAAACATGGGAAAATGATAGCAAAAATTCTAAAACCCCCCCTGATGACTAAAAATGATAGATACTTGGGTACCCTCTCTCTTTTAATAAGAATCGAAAAGCAAATTTTGAGCCTCTTCTATAAAAGAACTATTCCGCTTTACAAGGCTGGAAATCTAAACTTCTATCCCAAGCAGGTAGGACCGTCTTGATTAAATCCATTCTACAAGCCTATCCAACTTATCGAATGCAAGTTATTAGCCTACCAAAAAAAACTCTAGATCAATTGGATTGTATCCAAAGAAACTTAGGGTGGAAAAAAGACGGGCAAAAAATACAGGGGGTTCATAAAATCTTGGACTAGCATCTACAAGCCTATTTCTCAAGGTGAATTAGGAATTAAAAGCCCACATCAATTCAATATCGCTCTCCTCACAAAACTTTCTAGTGGATTGATTATCGAACAAGATCAATTATGGGTCCAACTTCTTAAAGCCAAATATTTCTCAAAACATTAGAAGCCTCAAGGAATTCAAATTTGTCGTGGATTTGGACGAGCATTCAAAAAGGTTTAGAACTGATCAAGGGTAATTTATTATGGCAAGGAAAAAATGGAGCGTCGGCAAAAAACTGGAAGGATAGATGGATCCTTAATGCGGATATAGTCCCCCAAACTTTCCAATTTACAAGATCCGGCACCAATAATGGTTCAAGAGTTAATAACGGAACAAAATAAATGGGATCGATCATGAAAAACTAAACAAGTACACTGGCCCAGAGAATAGGAGAAAAGTTCAAGCTATAGATCCAAGGAGACAAGATCAAGACATTATTAGATGGAAACATCATCATTCAGGGAAATTCTCAACCAAGAATATCTATAATTTTATATCTAAGCAAGAACAAGATAATAACATCTTTTGGATTTTCCCTGGAAAAAGATTTAAAAAATTCAAGAAATCCCAAGAATAAGATTTTTTATTTGGAAACTAACACAAAAAGCTATTCCAACTTCTTCCAGACTTGGGGCACACAATTCAACTATTGACCCGCATTGCCAGATATGTAATAATCAAGTTCAGGAAACTGAACATCATCTCTTTAGAGCGTGCCCTTTCGCTAAATCCGTTCGGTTTGGTTTTTCCCTTGAAAATTTAAAATCGATAAGCAATACAGACTCGATTAATTATGAGGTTGAGGTTGGCTTACAGAACCTGAGTTGGCTTTTTTAGGGGGGATAATATCCACCATAATTTGGTTCATCTTGAAATATAGATGTTCGGTTGTTTTTGAGAAAATAAATCCAGATCGATTAATCTAATAGACCAGATCAATAGACAATCTACTCCATCAAAAACCATTCAAAATGATATAATTTCCCAAAAGACAATCTCAATCAACTACTCCTGATCTAACCTAAACACAAATTGGATAATCTTTATCGATGCTTTTTTTTAAGAAAGAAGATTTGTCAATGGGTTATGTTTTTATTCTATACTCAGTGGACCATGAGATTTTCATGCATCTATCAGCGGGGTCGGAGTGGGTTGCATCGGCCTTCCATGCGGAAACAAAATCATTACTAAAGGCGGTTACTTAGCTAAAAGAAAATATCTTGTCAACGTTCCAATAGTCACAAATTGTAAAGGCTTGCATACAACATTAACAAGGTAAACACGAAATTTTCATGGACATCGGAAAACACTTTGCAAGAAGAAAAGATAATATTAAGTGATCTACCTCAGTCTCGGATGAAAATTATTGCTAGGAAGCATTATTCAGCAGCAGACTACATCGCCAAGAAAACAAGAATCAAAACCCTCAACATATGTCGATCAATTGCAACAAAAGGTTTAGAAATCTATGATTATAATATTTTTGATAAAAATGATTTCGAAAAAAAAAACCCTGCAAATATTTGCATTAGCAAAAGTTCGCACTAACCAAAGAGGGCCTAGATTAGAGTATCAATGCCTCCGTAGTCCCTATTGTCATTTCGGCTACAGTGAGGTAACCAGAAAAAACTCTTGTTCTCGTGGTGCAAAGCAAAACCCTCCCTCTTCATTTGGATCCATCCAAAATCAAACCCCTCTTCTCTTTCTCTACATCTAATCATCCAGTTACGTGCTCGATGATTCTTCAGGTATGTCAGTCTTCATATTCTAGGAACTTAGTCTTCATTTCTTGACCTAGCATCACATCTCCTTATTGTTTCTTTTTCTCAGATCAGTTTTGATACGAGAATTTCCACGAGATAATTGTTTCCTTTTTTCTTTCAGTAACCCTAAATCTCAACTCCAAAAGAGTAGCTAGCCGAAGTGCTTCTTTCTATGCAACAATCTCTGCACCAAAGGTATGTTTTTTCCTAACACCTATTTCCCTGGATTATGGGTTTGCTGAGAGCCCCAATTAAGATATTCCAGGGCCGTCCCATAGTTTCCGGAGGCTCTAGGCGTGCCTCAAAATCTGGGCCTTTTGCGTGCCAACATTATATTGTAGGTTTTTCTTAAAAGAAAATTTGTGGCCATATATATTTATGAAACTAGTAATCTTGCACTCACAACCTTTGAAGTATATTTAACCACATTCGTACATATTGTCGTAATACGTATCACTGAATATGAGGATGCATATTATTTTCCACCAAACAACATTCTACTTCTACACTCTTATGAATATTTATGTATATATAATATATAAAAAATTATTATCTTCATTTCTTCGTATTTAGAGGAAGTAATAAACATTTCAAATTGATATTTGTTTCTTATATACATTATTTGACATTAGAGAAAATTCTTTCTTTAAAATACTTGCCAAAAAAATTCATAAAAATATTGTATGCAAAAAAAATATACAAAAAAAAGAATCAAATTGTACTTAAAAAATTATATGTAATCAAATATTATAACGAATTGAATTTTTAATATATAGAGATATTTTTTTCGGCAATTAAATTAGTAGTAATGTATATAGTAAATACATTTGCCTAGATAATTGCATGCATTATCGAGTCTTATATATTTTTTATACTATTTTTGTATTTAATCTTTATATAGTAATTAATATTATGGATTAGCTACTTCTTAATTTTATCTCCTATGGAATTTATTTAGTTAAGTTGTTCGTTGATGATGATTGCCATACTTAATCTTTATGAATGCATCTTCTGTGTATTTTTTTACATGAGATTGTTATATTCAATCATTTTTTCATTATGAGCGATCTCATGATAATCTTCAAAACTTATTTTTATAATTCTAATGTTCTTCCTTGAACAACTTAGGATGAATACTTTTTACGATTGATCTTTCGTTTACATGTTCTTGTGAAAATCATTTTTCTAGTGAAAAGGGTCGCATTTGTTGTTCTCTTTTGAGAATGATATCAAATGGGGGAGTGTTTTTAATTTAACTTGCGCTTAGTTGACATATTGTGGGAGAGTATGTTTGTGTACTTAAGGAGAGTAAAGTCTCATTAATATTTCTACCGTGAAAGAAACTAAGTTGTGAAACATAGTGGAATCATCATTAGAGATATGATTGAATTCTTTGTCTCAGTTGCTCTCTAATGGCTTAATTCATGAGGAACCCAATTATCATCACCTTTGTCAACTTTGTGATAAAAAGGGTGAGAAAAATTAATAGTCGACTAGTAATGACATATAGCTTTTCGTTGCATTATCTAAAAAGAGAGTTAATTAATATATATGTGCGATCATTGTCCTATCTAGCAAAAAATACATGTAAAGCATAAGGGGTGAACATATCACAATAAGAAGTAGTACACAAAATGTTTGAAAAACTATATTGTGCTTAAAAGTGATAAACGATACTACTCATTGGGGGAACAACTATGTGCGAAATGAAAGCCATCCATGCAAATTCTAAAAGGGAGGGTAATGTTAAAGTTGATATCTATCGTTGTTGAATGTTCTATTATAGGTACTCAACGAATACATGAAGAACCGTAGAAGATGAAAATTGAAGTTTCAAGAAACCGAGAAAGTATCATGTCATTTGTAATGAAATTTAAACTTGCAAAAGTTCATATGTATTTCAAAAGTTTTGTCATTAAAATTAACAAAGGAGACATTGTTAGTGTGAATGCTTAGTTGAAACTCCAAGTATTGATATGACAAGTAGATGCCAAAATTATTTCTAAATTTATAGACTATTAAATTTAACTTTGGTTTAGATTCAGTTAGGTAGTAAAGTCATAGGTTCATCCAAATTACTCTTGAAGATTAAATATTGAAGATTACACGAAGACATCATTTGAAGAACTTTATCAAAGATTAGTAACAATGATTGATTTTCATTTCAGTATCGTTTCCCTCATATCTATCTATCTATCTATATAAGAAAAATCAAAGGCTTTGGTAAACAATCAAATCACAAAGATTTTCTTGTCACATACCAGATTTTCGGCTAAAGTCTAGTGAAATTCGATGTCAAGCTCATGTTTATCTCTTTTTGGAAACTAAAATCAATTAAATATTCTCTAATGATTTTTAAAAGTATAGGTTCGCAAACCTATTTAAAAAAATTGTTTGAAATTTCAATTTCATACATATTGGGTTGTGAACCTATGTTTCAAGTTCGCAAACTTAGAAAAGACTGAAAGTTTTTTGAACTTGCCTTTGGTTTGAATTCGCGAATCCTATGTTTTGATTTCGCGAAACTAGTGGAAAGAGAAAGGTTCATGAACCCAAACTTACTAATGTTCGCAAATCTAAATTTTGAGTTTGTGAACCTTACTTAGAGAGATTTCTCCTGACACTTTTTCTAAATCAATTCATGAATATAAAATCTTAGGTTCGTAAACCTGAAGGTACAAAACATCCAAAAACTCTTTTTTGATGATTGTTGTAATTTCCATATTTGTTACTTAGTAAAACAAAATTAGCTAATTCTTTTACGAGAAAAGTTATATTGTTGTTTCCAAGAATTGATCAAGCTTAAGACACAAGTTTGAGTCTCAATTCAGGTAGTTGCAACTTTGAATTCACACGTTTAACTTTAGCAGTTTGAAGTTATCTTCGGCAGTATTATATATGGTAATTGATTCATTCTTAATTTTTCAACACTTCAAACTACGGGAAAAAAACCAATACAAGTAAAGCTCTAACTAAAGAAACAAACCTTTTTGTATCCGAAGACAAAACTTATATTTAGCGGCATTGAGAATTACTAGGGCTGGTAAACCCATCGCTTACATTTAAAACATCCTAGCTTTGATATCAATTACTATATATTGGACACATCCTGTGACACAAAATATTAATCCCTCACACACTATGGATCTTGTTGTAAAGTTTGTCTACCAACACCGAAGGTTCTTGTAGAATCATGGTAAGACTTTGAAAACTTCACTTGGATATTCGTGAAGCACAGGCAGAACTATTTTTCTTTGATAGCTATCGAACATGTATATTGATTTGATATGTTATATAATTATTGTCTATTACATAGGTCCTTCTCTTCTGCTAAAAGGTTATTCAAGAATTATTGATTAAAATAGAATATTGACAAAACTTCAATTTGATTGCGTATAACGCTTACATATCAACTATCAAATTTAAAGAAACCACAAAATCATTTACACTTGTTCAAAGATTGATATGCTTACGAGATAAAGTGATTACGATTCGCTGCACGATTAAATAAGTAGACATAATGTTTTGATTTAAATTCGTCTAAATCCAATGAAAGGTTTTTGGCACATTGATTTATCATCTAATAGTAAATTAATTTTCATCCTGTTCGAGGCAACATAACGTTAGATTTCACGAATATGATTATGGAGCAACTTTTAAGCCTATAAAGAGCATCACCAAGAGAATCCAATGTGTAGGTTCTTGCGTTAATCATGAGGCTTTGAGGAACAACTGCAGTATAGTGTCCTAGACGTTGCATTCTATCTCAACTATATTCCATATCGAAGTCATTATATTAGGATAGTATTTGTAGCGGCTTAATACAATGTTTGTTTAAACTGGCAATGTCCCGTGGTTTTCCTCGTTCGCAATTTTTTTTTGTATCTCGCCCGTATTTGCTTTCTGCATTATATCGATTTATTATTTATAGTTGAAGTACAAACAATCTGTAGGTTAATCATTCTTGTGATTCAAGAATCTCAATTAAAAATTATCTAATGATATCGATTCTATTTTTTTAAATTAATTAAAGTTAATGCAATTTGTTGGTGTACTTGGTACTCTCCGCTTTTCAAATTTCTATTGCTCGTTAAAGATTGCCTTAAGGTTCGACTGACGATGAAAAACGCGTTAGTAGTAGGTTAACGTTCTCATTGTTTATATTTATGTGTTTTTTTTGAAAATTCAATTATTCAATGGAAATGTAAGATTCAGAAACCAAAATCCTACCTGAAACGATGTTGGTACCAAGCTTAGGTCTTGAAAAAATCTAGGCACCAAACTACAAAAAATTTAATTTTCTTTTATAATTTCAAAGTTGGATTCGAAAATGAGATCAAGCGGTATTGATACTCATGTTTTTTCATGCAAGAAGAATGAGAAATAAGAGCCCATAAAAGAAAGCCGAAATCTAAACCAAAACCGAATTTAGTTTTCAGTCATACAAGTTATGACATGAATAGTGTCTCAAGCCTAAAACTATAAACATCAATACATATAGATATGTAACAACATGTTTGTTTTGTCCACTATATAGTAGATATTCAGTATTTACTACTATTTAGTAGTGGGATCCAAAATATGTTAAGCGCTTCCCCTATTAGATAGAGAGTAAAATCGTTATCCTAGTGTTGAAAATCAAATAACACTTCCTTCCCGCTTTCTGCTTGATACCACTAATATCTCGTATAAAAGATCTTCTTAATTCTTTGACAAATATACAATTTATATTCCTTTACAAATATACAGTTTTCGTGTTTCTTGTCCTTTTCAAAAGTCCTCGAGTTCTCCATATGATAGTCTTCCTCATCAATAACAAGCTCTAAGTCTCAATTAAAATAATTGATCCATCCACGTCTCGATGAATTGATCTCTTATTTACTAAAAACTCTGTAATAGCATTTAGTTTATCTCTAACCATGAAAATCGAATCAGAAAATAAAATATTGGCTAAATGGAATTGAGAAGTAGTACACTATCACACAACAAACGACTTCCAGTAACAACATGACTTATCAACAAGAACCGTGGTCATCACTATGTCAGAGCACTACCTATATAATAAAAAAAATCAAGTTCTTTGGACCCTAACAATTTGAGGCTCTAGGCAACAACCTAGCTGCCCTAGTCCATAAGACGGCTCTGTATGGTTCAATTCGATTAGGGAGCATCTAGGATTTGTTTAATAGTGCTATGGTATTCTTAAGTTACAGCTTGTTTGTTTTTTCCACTATGTAGAGACAAATCACTCACTACCTACTTTTATGTAGAGGTGGCCCCCACTTTTTTAGGTGTTTGTTTTTTCCACTACCTCTACTAGATAGCACCTCAGCTGCTATCTTTTAGACAAACCTCTATTTTTACTATGAAATGTCCATATGACCCTTCAACAAATCCTACGTTGACAGTTTTTGTCCACCACCAAAACAAAACCTAAATTCGCTTTCGCATTTTCTCTCTCGGCTGCTCTCCGTTCTCTCTGAACTCACAGAGAAAAAATCTCTCTGGAACTTTGATTCGTGAAGAATATTGATTGTTTTTGAAGATTTCGTCTCCAAATCGGTTAAATCTCATCAAGTTTTGAAGATCTCTAGTTTGGTTAATCTCGGTAAGGCATGCTTGTTTTTAAAATTCTGTATCTTGCATGTTGTTACAAGTTGTTGATTTCTGTAATTGAAACTTTGGAGAAATCAGATATGGTGTTCATATTGTGTGGGTTTTGCTTGGTATGCTAGAATCTTATGTTTGTATTAGATTTGCATTTTTGAAGAGATATTCATTTTCCCTTGTAATATTTGAATTGTTAATAGTTACAAAAACACAAATCTGGTTAATAGTTTACTTGTTTGAAGATTTTGGTTTCTAATTAGGGTTAAATGAATGACAATCCTGGAGAACCCTATGGTGTGATTTTAGCTTCTGATTTTATGGGTACTAATGTTGTTAATTAGGTTTTATTAATCTCTAGCATCATTTGTCTTAAAAAACTAATCAAGATCCTATTGTCAATATATATAGTTCACAGCAGATTGGTGTTCGATTCTTGTCCTGTACTATCATTCATAGATTCGAAATTTCTTTTTCGGTTTTTGCTGATGAAAGTAAGCACTACATGTATACCATTTGGATGAAAATCTTTTACACTAGCAGGCAGTAAGGTAGATCTGAGACCACTTCTAATAGAATGTTGATTTTATTTGTTCTGAAATTATTATAGACGCAAAGCAACTGAACCCATCAGGGAAGCTTGGATTATATCTTTATGATCTATACATTTTGTACAAATTTCTATTTAGGGCAGTTGGCTTAGCGGTTTATTCTCGTTCTTATCAATTTATCGAAAAATGCATTGAGTTCTTATGATTTCATTCGATTAGTTTATTGCAAGTAGTATATGGTTGAAATGGCATGTTAATAGTTTTGTAGCTAAAGTCCAGTCTATAGAATAGTCTCGGACAAGGAGTTTGTAGCTCTGAGTTGAATGTACTTTGCCATAGTCTTTAAACGGAGCCAGTAACTATATATTTGTCATTTCATGAAATATTAAGCCATGAATATGCAAATGTAATTGAATAAATTATGATCCTTGTTGGAGACCTCTTCGACGAAGGACAGATAAACAGAGGTGACAGGTCCTAATGGATTTTCAGGCCATAAAGAATTTTACTCCAATTTTCCACTAAAATATTGTGTGTATTATTTTTCTATTTATAGAATCATAATGTGATGACCTGAATATCCATAAAAGTGTGTTGAGGCTGTTATATCTATAAGTCCAGTCTATAGAATGTAATTGTAAATTAGGTTTTGTTTCCATCAACAGAATATATATTGGGTAGCTGAAACAAATGTACATGTAAATATAAACCTGATATTTGTTTGTTTTGAAACATGAAAGGGACAGATTTTACATTTTGTCCTGAACAGTAGTACTAGTTGATTCTTTCCTCATATTATGTTCGAGTATGCAACCATAATTCATTTTACATATGTGCTTAATAATCTTTGCGAGATTTTGCTCTATCTCATGGTCCTATACTTGCAGAATATCAAATTCTATTTTTTTTGGAGGGGTGTTGTATATATTTGATGATGGGATTCCGGATGGCGCTCATTTCTCCGATTTTCTCGAGTTGTTACCAATGTTACACAACCAGTGGTAGAGAGACGGGACTGGGTAGACTCAAGATGTAAATACCGGTGGTAGGTCCTAACAATGAGTCAAGATGTAAATACCAAGCGCGGGCGCCATTTGATTGATGGTAAACTCATAGAACTTCATAGTTTGAGTTAGATGTAAATAAGTTTCTGAGTCGTGATTGATAGCTGTGCACTGGCTACTGAGTACTGACATGTAGTTTAGGCGGTTCTCCACGATTGGGGTGATAATGAATGTATTCAGATTCTAAAGTTATGCGAAGAAGCAGTGCCTCAAGACAAAGGTAATGGTGGTGGGTTGTGAATCTTGGAATTTCGAGAGATGGGTTATCTTTATGTGTCATCTGTGTAGGCTTGTTGAGCAAGTGCTGGTGTGGATGAAGGGGTGTTTGGTTTGGTCTTTGATTAGTTTGTATTTCGCTTTATCCGCGTAACTGTTTGAATTGTTGAAAACATTTTTGAATTCTTGAAAATGTTGATTAAAAATGAATGTTGGAATTTTGGAATTGCATAAGGGTATAATGTGAAATATACAAATTTACATTTAATTATAGAGTTATTAGATAGTGGTTAAACAAACATAAATTTAGAAGGCTCTAGATAGTGGTATTCATATAGAGATAGAGGTAAACCTCTATATAGAACCCTCTACCTGTATAGAGGAGAAAACAAACATGCCGTTAGTATTTTACCCCCAAGTTTGGGTGTTTTTCTCTAATACTTTTTTTTTTTGTAGTCTCACTCCTATGCCCAGCCTGTAGTTTCCTCCATTATACAAAGTGAGAGATTGAGAAGGAGAGAGAAAATGGTGGGTTTGGGTGCACTCAGAAACATGATTCGCCCATTTGCAAGAACAGTTTTGAATCGAAGCGTGGAACGTTTTCCTCTCGGGATTTCATCAGCTTCATCAACTTCTTCAACACCAGAGTTAAGGTCCGTTTTCAGTTGGTTTTTGAACCAAAGTTTATAACAAACCTGTTTGTCCTTCGATTTTTTTCAAACTCTAATACTTGATAGTCGCTCTTTCTAGCGTATTTACTTTTGTAGTGGCAATGCCACATGACACTGAACTTCGTCACTAAATCTAAAGTATCGAAATATCTGTCTTGAACTAAGCATGGGTTCAGATAGTCTCTACCAGTTTATACAGTAATCTGTATCTACAGTATCATCAATTTTAGAATGTCAATGTTGATTCTTGGTGAAAATATGGGATGCTTAAAATTACTACCAGGTGAAAGTGGATAGTTAAAGAACATACTAGATGCTTTATTATGAATCTTGCAATTGTACTCTATTTGAGGCCCCAACTGATTTGAAAAGAGTAAATAGAACGAAGTGTCTGGTGGGACTTTCTGCATTACTAAATTGTCTGTGGAAATTCTGATGAGATCATTTTTTCCATACCTTTGCGATGTGGGGGGCTAACAAGGCTAGATATTGCCTTGTAGAAAGGATGATTTTTACTTTGTGAAAACGACGAATGGGTATCTGACAGACCCTTGGTGCTGAGAAAGTTTATGCAAAAATAGTTTACTAGTGTATGGCCGTGGAACCATTCTTTATATCTGGTTTATCTAGATTCAAATTCAACTAGTTCAGTTTTTCTGATTTTGTCTAAGTAGATCACTACTTTTACGTTTTAGATATCCTTGCAGTAAGTTCTCTATGTAGCATAAGCTCTTAGAAATAAACTCATATAATTGATTTGTGGGACTCGTGGCTGGTTTTTGACAGTCTGAAGCAAATAAACGAAAAAAAGTTCAGGTGCAAGAAGCTAAAAGGAAGAAGGTCGAGAAAAGAGTTGAGCGTAAGATGGCTGCAGTAGCAAGGGACAGAGCATGGCCTGTAAGATTGGCAGAGCTGCAACAGCTCGAGGCAGCTAAAGCAGCGAAATCGTAATTGATGGCTAATCTCAAACCAAACGAAGAAGCGTATGTGTAAACAATACACTGTATTGCTCCTTGATAAGGGGACCTGATATGATATCGAATCCAGGTCCTTGGACTTTTTCACCTCGCTTCTTGCCTTTTTTTTTATACCTTTTGTTTTGACCCTTTTTACCTAGACTATATTTTAGTAGGTAACCCCCACAAGTTAGAAATATTTATGTTAGTTGCAAAATAAAGATGGCCTTGAACTATTAGTTTGGTTACTAAGCTATTGAAATCCCATTTTTTTGTTTTCTTTGCAATATGATATGGCGATATCAATGATGCTAACTGAAACTAGGGTTTTTGTCTACTTTATGAATTGTTGCCACTCATCATATTGCATTTGCATAAGATGGATTATGCGTTTTCATGTCATATTAGTGATTGATATAATTTGTTAATAACTGAATCTACTGTTTGTCTAATCTTGAATTTACTTTTTCAACATGGATAATGGCAATCATTTATTTTGGCTTGAATTTTGCTGGAACTTATGTTTGATTTTGCAGATTATTATTTTTTTTTCTCTAAGTTAAGTATGTTAAAACAAATAACGGAAACAAAGGAATATCCAAAGTGTTGGTTATCCTTATCTCAATACAGTGATATGAGATATTGGTATCGAACATATTGTTAATTCCATTAGCAAAAATGAAAATTGACAGGCTAAAATAAAAGCAAAGTTGATATAGTCCGGCATCTTTATCCATTGTTGTTTATGGATTCCTCTATTGCGTGCTTCTTTTGCCAATATGTCGGTAACCGCATTACATCTTTTGTGCTTAAATTGAATACCCAAAAAGTTTGTCACATGAAAAAAAAATCTTCATAGCTTCTGAGACTATAGCTTGGTTCCTCAAAAAAAATGTCACTTGATTCATCTTGCGCATAAAGTATTAACCTTTGGCAATCACCTTCCACCCAAAAGTTGCTAAGGTCCATACTTTTTGCCCATGTAGCAGCTTCCAAAAGACTTAGAAGTTCTGCTTCTTCTGCAGAGGATGCTTTGAAAGTTCCAGCTTTAACCTGGATAGTTGTTCCTGTATCAGAACGAAAGATTAGACCATAACCAGCAGGAGAAGAAAAATCAATCCAAGACGTATCAAAATTAACTTAGGATTGGGTATGTAGAGGTTTAGTCCAAACTTGGTCTGTACAGTTTGGTTGTCTTGTAAAAATAAACTCCTATGATGAGGTTTCATTTTTATTTGCACTCAGGGGTGACCAGAAATTCATGTGTCTCTGAACTGTTAAAGCTAATTGAAAGGATGTGGTTGATTTGGACTGAAAGATTCTCATTACATCTTTCTTTCCAAATTAGTCAACATTTTGTAACCATGTTTATCACTATTATTGCAGACCCCTGCAATCCAATCCGAGTACATAGAAGAAAATGAGAGAGCATTATCATTTATATAATTCATACTCACCGAAGGAGGTAACATCCATACAAACCTAGCATAAGGACACCCAAAAACAGATGTTCTACATATTCACATTCATGCTCACAAACGATGCATTTCATATCCATATCTTTCATGTGTTTACCCAATTTCTTCCTGACAGGCAGTGCATTATGAATACATTTCCACAAAATATCTTAATTCTTTGTGAGATATTTAGTGTCCAGAAAGATACATTTGCTAGCCTAGATAGAATAATAATTAAATGGTTTTCCCCGTAACTAAGAAATAAGTATTTCTAGTAAATCTTTAGAGAAAGGGCTATGAGATAGTATGTTGAAACCTGTGTAATTTACGATACAAACACCTGTGTCTGTGTCATGTGTCCAATACGCTACCTTGACACGACAACACAAAAAGTTTAAAAACGAGGGCACAACTTATACATTATAGAGACCATAGTTTACTGTATATATATGGACTTAGCAAAATACAAACGACATTCTTCCAAAAAAGAAATTACATATACTTTGTTCTTATAGGTATTCAACCGTCATCATAAGAGGGATGTAACTAGTTATACGTATGCCTAGATATTTTAATTTTTGTTCATTATTCGGGTCTAAATTATTTCATCAGTAAACAATCCGCAATATTGGGTAGGCCCTTTGCTATGCTCATCATCTTTTCTTTATAATAAATCTAATAGTATTGTGAACGAAGACGAATTTCTCCGTCCTCTTTGCTTCAAGCTTGTTAATGTTTTGAATATTTGAATAAGTCAATCGATTTCTCTCGACACTAGAACCAAAGCATGGTTGGTTCATCAACCTATTAGCCAACTTATCTAGCAAAGGAGCAGTTTCCCCATAATTGTTCTGCCAAGATATTGCATTCTTTTTGTTCCCATCTCTTTGAGACACCCAATTTTGCGAAGCCTGCAATGTATCCAAAAAAGGAACCATACTGATCTTTTATTGCTTGCCTATCTTCCGGGCTTGTAAATATTCTCTCACAGCAAGTGTTTATCCCATTTCATAGATCCTCACATAATGTGTAGGAACACGATTCAATTCTCCATCAATCCATTCTTAAGTGTAGAATTTATGATTTTAAAAATGAGCCGAACATATAAGCAAATTGTTTCGTAAAATCAAGTTGAACCTGTTGCAAGATTCGAACTGTCATGTTCAAATATCACCAACCTCACTTTTTTACATGGTATCCCACATGTCATACACCAAGCGCAAGGATGATTTGTCGAGAATCTCAACAAGTCATCTACGGTAGAACCTATATATTAATAACCTCTACATATTAATAAAAAATTATGGTCCCAACTTGGGTTAGTTATAAATAGTAATAACCTCTGCAGTTTAATATTACTAGTTTTTTTGCAGTCTCACCTTAAGGAATTTACCTACATATATCAACGATCGAAAATATATTGAAAAAATATAAATCGTGACTAAGTTTATCATTAATAAAGTTATTTTCCTAACATTGTATGATATTTTGATTTGTTTGAAAGAAAATAAATTGATTATTTATCTTATACTATACGTTATAGTACTATTTATAGTTGTCGAAAACATCAAAAATTCTCTAGTAGCTTAACGAGTTCCTGGATAAATTTATGTATTTTTGTATGGAGCGTAAAAATGTGTGCACATCATCTAGTACAACTATAAATACACTGAACAAATATTGAACTTAGAATTTTACATTCTCTATGTGTACCTCTCTTTATTAATGATCTCCGTATATTAATAATTTTGTGAGGAGCCTAGCAATCAGAATTATACTTTTACAAAGTTTTTGGTCGGCATCCGAGCGACTAGCTGGGAACCAACCCCTTTTTGAATAGCAACACCGAATCTATGAAAAATAAAACTATCCAGACCACTACCAGCATCATGACTAACTAAACAATTCTTCAAACGCTTGAAAAAATATACATTATCTTCACTGAGTTCCTCTAAGGTGGTGAAAGCTAAAACACCCAAACCATAACCATGCGAAACAGATTCCTTCAAATATTTAGCACGTTTATGCGCAATTTCTTTAGAAATAGCCTGGCCTGGGATGAAAGAACGAGCTCCATCACCGGTTAAGGGTGAGACACCTGTGACATCCATACACATAGTGAATGTAAAATTCTAAGTTCAATATGGAGAGGTTCTACTGTATTGGTGTATAATAAAATTGATCAAGTAACTTACATCATCCCACCAATTATCATCAACAACCCTATTTTCAACATGTTGTGTCTTGACATTGTCGTCTCATTTGTAATCTTTTCAATCATGGTCCACCACCATAGTTAACAAAGTTGATTAACTACAGTTAGATAGAGAAGCATAATCAGGCTAGTTACAAAACTTGTATCTCCATAAATCCGTAACTTTAATTTTAACATTTCTTGTAAACTGTTAAAGCTTCTGAATGATTGACAACAATTTTTTTTAATTAACCTAGCATGTACAATCAGGTCTTGCGTACACTTAAACCATTTGTACTTTCCTTGGTGTTTGGTTGTCGGCTTATACTTACGAAGATCTCTTAATGCCAGAAATATATATTCCACTTGCATAACCCTATATCCCGAATGATGTTTTTAATTAAACCTGCCAAATATTTAACATCCTTATAATCCCATGATTTATCAATCGCCTTCGAAAAAACAGGTCCATTACTAAAGGCTCCCATGAAATTTATTAACGTCTGCTACTATTGTCATACTATCCTCTACTCACAATTGAAATACTAATATTTTTCCATTTACTCTTGGTAGGTTTTAACATCTTGTCTACATTTTTTTCCACTTCCTGAAGTGTTGTTGTTCTTTGCCTCTCTGCACTTGGGGGAACATAACCCACTATTGCTATGTGCAACCCATTAGATTGTATCTGTAAACGAAAGATAACGAATAACATTGAAAGAGATACCACAAGAAAAAGAAAAACCTTACAATAGTATGATCCAGCCTATCTCGACAACTTTCATTCAACATTGGTCCGTAAGCACTGATACTTCTTCTTATAACAATTTTATAATTCTCAGCACAGGGTAATGGAAGATCAGAAACTTCTGATTTTGCAAGTTGGATTTTCATATCAGTATCATTCAATAATTGTTGCAAATTCTTTAAACTATTTGGATCCATACTTTTACATACTCCAACACCAACACCTGTTTTTCAAAAGAAAATAAGCTTTTACACGAACATTCAACCATTGAAAACCTCTTTACATATTGTGACTTGACTTGATATTTCCCTCCCCCTTTATCATATTTTCCTTGTTTTTCGATATAATCCCAACAAGGAGTATAAAGATCTGTATTTTTGTCTCAAACTTTTTTTTTTCGACTCATTTCTTCATGTTTACATGGCCAAAAAATTATTTTTCGCATGTCGTTATTACACAGATGAAGCACACTCTCTTGGAATGGATAGGAGGTGATAGAGTGTCTAAGCCACAGTGGGAGGTAAGGAAGGTACAATGTTTCGGCTAAAATTTTTTAGTGGCCCACTTTTTTTGTTTTGATAGATATCTTAATGGTTTGAATTTTTTTTATGGTTACAAGGCATAAGAAGTGTCTCCTCACTTTCCAGCGGCATTGGTTCACCTAAAGTAGTGTCCGAATGAGTTTGAAGGGATTAGGTCTCAAACTATTCCCGTTGTAGGAGCAAATTTTTTCTAATGTGACACACTAATACACTCATTCATTTTAAAGTAATTGTTTATACTTCGAGTCCCCATAGCTCCCTGCTCTTCTACTGGTACCCTTTCGCACGTTCATTCTACTATGTAGTATCATAATTTATTTATTTTTATAATGATACTTGGGCTTCTTACTTCAAGTGAAAATCAAACCATATTACTACCTTAGTTTAAAAAAGAAGAAGACCGGTTTCATGTATAAATTACACATTAAACCAACCTATTATTTTAAAACGGAGGGAGTAGATTATTCGTAATTAGTTAAGAAATCATCAAGATGTCCTAAGTAACAGAGTCTGGTCAACTAATAAAACTTGGATTTTGTTTAGTGCTTTGTGTATCATGTTTTCAAATGTAAACTGTTAGACGGTGAATGTTTTACACCTTGTTTGTTTGGATCTAACTTCGGATGTGAAGCTGATTCGCAATCTGACTTAAATTATTTGAGTCAAATCTTTTTCTTTTCTTTTTTAATTTCACTCGAGGTCTAACTCGACTCATACATATTTTTTTTGGTGAAAAATAGATGTACTATCGGGGTACTTTTTTTTAGGTTTGAGATATCATAATCGTACAAGACGAGCCTAAACCAAGAAATATCCATTCAGGTCTTGCTTTGGTCAAAAAGGTGTAGATGATGGGTTGATCTTGGGGGAGGGAAGCAGAAAATATTAATAAATCATCGTGTAATGAATTTTACAGTGCGGAGTTGTTGAAAAACGATGTGAATGCTATACTTGATAATCAAATGATCTGAGAGATTCCTCATTTTTGATAGATGAAGTCATTTATTTATGATCGTAGTAAGCACACTGATTCTTCGTAAATTATGGAGGTCGTGAAGAAACGGAGAAGTGATCGTCATGGAGGTAGTGGTAAAGTCGTGTCTATTATGTCATAGAAGACTGTATGACCAGTACCCCCTCATTCTCTTATCCACCCCACTACTTGTTACCTTCTCTTCATGGATGTGTTTCCACATCGCACGTTGATGTAAACATTCAGAAAGTAACCCGATGAGAATCATCCGATGCGACATATTTGATGTCTCATAGAAAAATAGTAAAGTCATGGACTATTAATATTTTTATTAAGTCATGAAAATAAACTGCTAAAGTAGTAAGGCAAGTTGTTAAGTTCATTGAGTGGTTAAGTATACCGATAAGTGTCAAGTCTAGTGAAAATAGTAAATCTAGTAATAGAATGTATTGATATGTTTTAAGCGTTGATCTAAGATAATATCGTAGACATACCCCGAGCATTAAGCTATGATAATGTCATAAACATATGTCCCAAGCGTTGTGCTTCGATGATGTCGCAGACATTCCATAGGGAGTTGATTAATAATGAATATGATGTAAACGACGAGCTGTAAAGCTGGGGTGCTAATTGATAATACTATGAATTACCAACAGTGGTATTTTAGATGTTATCAACTGAGATGCTCACTTATAAAAAATATTTGCGACTCTGAACATTAAATGAGATGATTTGAGATCAAGATGTAAATGATTCAAATGGTATTGATGTTGCATCAAGTCATGCATAAGAATGGTGTTGGCGCTACCAATGACTAAAACCTGAAGATAAAGTTGTTCAACATGAAGCAAGGTACTAGCCAGTGTTAGTATTAGAAAATGAGGGTTGTTGGAATTAGTCCAGCGACATAGGAATAAGGGTCGCTGGGTCGCCGGTGTTAGGATAAGGAAAAAAAATAAGGGTCAATTGGTCGTGGCATTAAGACGTCAACAAAGGCAGGATGATTATTGGCATTAGGCTAGCGACATAGGCAGGATGAGTTGGTACTGGCAAGATCAAGCGCCGTGGGATAGAAGAGTTTAAGTCGGATCACATGGAGATTTATCTAGCGCTGGCATTAGGCCAGCGCGGTGAAGGATTTATGTGGAGCTGGAAGTAGCCAACGCTGTGAGTAAGTTGTGTTGGCGTCAAAGGACGTGATTGCTGGAAGAAGATGAATGTGTCCATTGCTAGCACCGTGAAAGTTTGGTGAGTATCGGCCTTTAATGCAAAGTTGGTGCTTGCCTACACAGTGTTCATCGAATGGTTGGCACACCCAACTTATCTCTTAGTGGAACTTTTAGATGCGAACTGTTTTTGTAAGTCCTAACATACTTCGTGTGTATTCATGAGACGAACACATATAGTACATTAGGTTTTGCACTAAAAAAATTCATGGAACTTAGTTGGAAACAATTATGACTTAGAACATGTTTGTTTTCTCCTGACTCACCTGACTCGTCTGGATCTGAGTCATCTGGATCTGACTGAAATCACTCGACTCATCTGGATATGATTCAATATGTTTGTTTTGTGAGTCAGATCTGACTCAAAAATATGAGTCAGTGGTTTGTTCCCATGAGTCAGGGGTATTTTATTACCTGATTTCCTTAAAACACATGTGAAACATTGTTTCCTAGGATGAAATCCTCACCTCATACTCATAAATAATCACAATAGCATTCAAACGATTATGTCAATGTCTTATCTACAAAGTTTAATGGTTAAACAATAAACCTCGTATTGTATTCCTTAATATTATGTCTATCTAGAGTGTTCATGCTTCGCAGTTTTGTTTTCAATATGCACGACTTGAAAGATATGTTAGGGAATGAAACAGTTCAAGTCAAATATCACGAACCTCAAGTGGAAGGATGATGTTGTCGTTGTAGCTCCTTACTTCTTCACTTCTTCAAGTCTTCGCAATACTTGTAATGTCTCATATCCTAATACTTTCCGGATAAGAGAAACTAAGTTAATTCTGATCTTAGTTAGACTTATCAAAGTGGAGGTTTCGGTTATTCAAGTCTAATCGAATGCCTTAACAAGAAATGCTAGTTAACTAACCTAGTATTTGGCTTGTTTAAAATTTAAAGGTCTAAGTTATATGAATAATTAGAACCTGATGAGAAAAATAGAGTTATCTTTATTTTGGTCTTATCGACTGAAGCGATTGTATTTGCACAATCAGTTTAGCAAATGAACTAATGTGATTAATTGATTTTTGGTTTGCTAAACTAGTTGGGAAAATTTCTTTGGGAAATTATTTCCGTGGTAACATATCAAAACATAATTACTTTGTAGTTTCGGTTTTGATATTGGTTATCAAAAATGGTGTGTGGAACCCTCGTGCTTAACTCTACAGGTTGCAAGTCTATTTTGAGATTTGTAAGATTCTTTTCGTGTTGTCCTTTATTTTTTCGTTTATTTGTCATTTTGTGACAAAAAGGGGGAGAAATATATGCAGTAAACAAGTGATACTGGTATCGATTTTATATTGATTGGTATCGCTAAGGGAAAGGACATTGGTGCTTGAACGTTTATCCAACGAAAGAGGAAAAGCATAGACTAAGGGGGAGTAACATATCATATTAATTGGTATAACAAAGAAGTGCGGATTGAAAATATACCTATCTCACCTTTTGGGGGAGTATTAGCATTGTTATTATAATGTCAACAACGGCATTTGGAGGATTGAATGTATACATGTTATTGTGATGTTGAATTCGGGAATCAAGCATATGTGTAATAAATTTTTGTAATTTTTTTATCCATATGATTGTAAGAGTTCTGTCACTAAAATTGACAAAGGGGGAGATTTTTAGAGCATATCTCGGTTGAACCCGCCAAGGGTTGGTATGTCAAGTTTGATTGTCATATTTTAGTTGACCAAAACTCATGTTAAGAGTCGCTTCATTATGTACTAGAATGAACTTCGTGTAGGTTAGCTTGTCTCTCTGAATTGCCCCTATACTTGTATTCTTTTACGAGAGTCTCTAAAATTTGCCAAACATTTGTATCCTAATCAAAAAATTAAAATTAATTTCTCTAAAATCTTTTCGTGGTCCAGTCGTCTTAGGTCAACCCAAATTTTTACAACTTTTCTTTTTCCTTTTACCACTCGCTTATTTCAAAACCTAGTACTATCGCTTTATGTCGGTCTCTTTTAGCCAACTTTTATATGACCTCGTACCTCTTGCAAACGACCATTCACCTTAATTTATGCATCATATGTTGTGTGTTTATTGGAGTTTTGTATATGATAGGTAAAAATCCTTTCACGGGTTTAGACGGTCATACTTTTTTTTTAGAGTATTTCAAATTTGAGATATTAAGATTAAGCTTTAGTGTGTTATCTTTATTATTGGACTCTTTCTTCATACCCTTTAAGCTTTATATTCTTTTCTGCTTCTTCTCTTACGCTCATCTTTCTTTTGTTTTTCTTCGTCTATAATATTTTCTTATAGTTGGCATTATGGTTAGACCAGATGAGCATTATCATCATCTCAGTGGTCTTTCTGTTACACATAGGTTTGCAAACCATTTGTTGGTCTCTTACCAGTTACCAACAACATTTGATTTCATTGGAGATTTTTACATTAGAAAACAGTATTTTAGCTAGAATTTTCTCTACTGAAACTTTTCAAATCTTGGTGATAAAAAGAGTATTGGCATATTTTTGGAGACCTAATATCCCATTTCAGATTAGAGAAGTGGATACTAGTTTATATGTTTATCATTTCCTTTCAAGCTTTAGATGATTTCTTTTGGGTTACTTCAAATGGCCCCTGGTATCCATTCAGAAGTGTTTTAGCAGCAGTCAAAGCTTATCCTGACATGAATATCTCCACTCACCTATAGTCGTAAGAAAACCATCATATTCTTCTTATGAAAAATACTAGAGATTCATTTGAATCCCCAATTTCAGTTTCCTCTTTTTCTGCCATTCGTAATTCCTTTTTATCCCCTGGATCCTTTCCAAAACTGGGTTTTAGAATTTATTTATCTGTTTTTCCCGTTGCAACTTTTGAACCCGCTTTTCGTATTTTGATTCCTGATTTTTTGGTTTCCCCCGAGTCTGACAAATCTTTTTCAATTACATCAGAATAAGGAGGGGTTCTTAATATTGGTCAATATGGATATACGAAAGAACATCGAAAGGCAACTGAATCCTACATTCCCTCATCCTTCTCATTATCTCCCCTGTCAGAGCGACATGACTCATGAGGTATTGCAGGTTTTTTTCTCTCTGAACTTATAGATTTAATTGCTAATTATTATTTCTTGTTACTTGATCTTAACTTAGTTTTTTCTTTAGTCATACTTGCAATTACATCTTTGGCTGTTTGACCCCAATTAATTTTAATTTCTCTTACCTCATAAGTTTTATTCAACACTCCTCTTTGATTAGGTACTGCTTTGGGGTTGGGTCCTACCCCTAATTAAATTCCCTTTCTCTAATAATTGTTGGGAATTTTAAAAAAATGCCACACTTTGATTTTCCGGTTTAAGAAAATGCCACATATTTTTTCAGAATTTATAAACTGCCATTTCTGTTATGAATTCCGTCAAGGCCCACATGATTGGTCATTTATGACTGACCTGGTCAATTTTTCATAATACAATTACTTAACTGTCCTCATATCTCCTTTAATAGTTTAGCACTATGGTGCTAGCTATCCCTTCCCTATCCCTCAAATATAGGGAAGGGATGGCACAAGGAAACCAAGCTTGCTATGGTGCCCTCTCATCCCTTTCCTACACGAAACGGGTACTCAGTACGCGTATGAACAGTTCCAAACGGGTACTCAGTACACGTATAAGTCAACTCGTTGACTTGACCAAAAACTGGTACTCAGTACGCGTTTCGTAGGTTTAAGTTCACAGAACTCAGTTCCAGTCGACCATTTCTTCTTTTTCTCTAATTTTCATCCTCTCAAAACCCCTCTTACCCCCTTTCGATTTTCATGTAGATTCATTGTGATTCGATTGCTTAGATTAAAATGGTTTAATCGTTACTACAAGTGGAAACAAATCCATTCTTCAATTTCGAATTTCATCCAAAAAATCATCTAAGGTGAGTTATTCTAATGTTAGGGTTTCAAATTAATTTGATTTTAATTTTGATGAAATTGTATATTAGGTTGTTGGATATGTAGTATGCAATTCAATAACATTATTAAAACATATATTTAGTGAAAAATCCACGATTATTTGTTGTGTGTCTTGATGTATGTTGAATGAAATGTATGTAAACTGCCATATCAATGTAGATTTGTATTTATGTAGGGTATACACAAATTGATACTATGTTTGTTGTTTGTTAAGGTGCATAATGAGTCTAATGGGTTCTTATGTGAGAGCTAAATATGGAATCTATTTGGATACATCTAGTGACTGTGATGAAGAAGAGAAAGCTTTGCTAATGTTTACACAACTATGTTTGGATGAACGATTGCGTATTATTAGACAACTTGTACCAAGGGAGGTACAGACACGTAGTGTAATAACGTGTGATCGAGTGTGGCATGATGCCAAAATGATGAATGATTATTTTACGCCTGGAACCGGTTATACCTCTAGACAATTCAAACAACGTTTAGGCGTGAGGGAAGACTTATTCGAGAAATAGTTAGGAAAATTGCTTGAAATGGATCCGGACTAGCATCAACGTACGGATGCAACCGGTACTATGGGGAATTCTCCGCATATGAAATTAGTTTCCGTGATGAAATGTTTATGCAAAAGTACGCCAGCTGATAGTACTGATGATTATACTCCTATGGGTGCCACCACAATATACTATTATCTTAAAAGATTTTGCCACACCGTTTGTATGACTTTTGGAGAAAGATATTTGCGTGAACCCAATCCTGAAGATGTTCAGAGGTTGCTAGCTGAGAATGCGGACCGAGGTTTTCCCGGAATGCTTGGTAGTGTTGATTGTATGCAATGGCCATGGAATGCCTGGATCAAATAACGATTTGAATGTGTTGGCACACTCACCCCTTTTTGATAACATGCTAAAGGGTGTAGCACCTCCATGCAATTATGTCATCAACGGTCACCAATACAATATGGGTTATTTCTTAGTCGATGGTATCTATCCAAAGTTGACTATAATTGTACAAGCTTTTTCTCAGACATAGGACATTCCCGACTATGTGAGGTTCAACAAGTATCAAATAGCTAAAAGAAAGTATGTCGAGCGTGCTTTTGGAGTGCTTCAGGGTAAATTCAGAATTGTCGGATCTCCCTGTAAGTTTTGGCACCAATCTGACTTGAATCTAATTATAAAATGTTGTCTTATTTTACACAACATGATTATCGAGCATGAACGTCGGGATTCGGATTGGGACAGAGTTGTTCCTGTTCCGATTCCGAAACCTACCGTTAACGGTCGTGTATTTATGTCATCTCTGAAAAACCTAGAACTCCACCTACAACTAAGAAATGATCTTGCCAAGCACATCGCTGTGCGTCCTGGACGAGGAGGCGCGGCAGGGGAATTGTCTAGTTTGGAGGGTTCAGATATGGAATACGTGGTACTTCCATCATCAGAAGGATATTATGAAGATACAGACTTAGAAGAAGAAGTTGTTCCTGGCCAAAACGAAGATGGGGTATTTGATTATTATGGAGATTACAATGATCAAATCTCAGATGACTTTGAACATGCAATTGAACATGTTCATGCAGACGGACATGTAAGAGATGAATATCAACATGATGGAGATGACGATGAGGATTCTGGCGATGATGATGAGGATTCTGAGGATGACGATGATGATGTTGAGGCATAGGATGTATTTCACTGTTGTGTTTTAAGATTTCGAATGTTACACGCATATGTAATAACAGATTTTAAATTATTTTTGGGTTTAAATTATGTATGCAAATGATAACGTGTATATTTGATGGCATATGGTTTACAATTACTCTAATTCGTGAAATCATTTAAATAGTATATGGATATGTATACATATCCGTGAAATCTATTTTGTACAGTATTAGGATCAGTATACTTATCCGTAAAATCTCTTTCTACAGTGTATGGCTAAGTATACTGACCATGTATAAATGATTCACAATATCTTTACCAATGAACACATTAGTTCGACCAATATGTTTGGTGTGGGCATTGTTGTTCCATTCTCATTTTTTCCTTCCTTGATCGTGTTTCCTTAAGATACTCCAAAATACTAGCACTTTGTTGATAGATCAGATCTTCTTCCATCTTAACCGAAGATGTTCCCTCACCACCTTCTCTATATATACCTTGCTCACGATCCTTCTTCTCTCTGGCTAGCTTTTTGGCTTTCTTTGTTCCTATAGGACGTGCATTTTCCTTGTATTTCCAACGAGTTTCTCCATTGGGAAGAACTTCACTACCATCTTCGACTGATACAAAGTTACGATGATTATTAAACAACTCACTGTTTTGGCTCACAGTCAGTTCATAATTAAATCCAGGGACCTTTGCTCAAAACAATTCATAACATGCATCATACTTGAATGGTTGTCCTCTTTGTTCCTGGAATCGCAAGCGACCATCTCTTGTCTGAAAAATTATATAAGAAACATTAGGTTTATTACTATTATCACTAGGGCTGTTCATGGTCGGTTTTGGTTCGGTTTCTAGCCAAACCAAAACCGAAACCAATATTATTGGTTTCTAAAAATCTAAACCAAACCAATCCATTAACCATTGGTTCGGTTTCCAAATGGCTTCAGTTGGTTTCGGTTTGTCCCAGTGGTTTTTGGTTAACCAATAATTATGTCAAACCAAAAAAAAAAATACACAAATTTACAGATAAAAAAATCGTAGTTGCCGATAGTATTGGTTTACACAAATACACAGACAAAATAAATAAATCAAGAATAGTTAAAGCTTACTGTAATTCTAGAGATCAAAAGAAGATATATAATATATCTTAATTTAGATATTGACAAATAAAAAAGAAGGAAGACGGGAAGAAAAAAGTCGAGTAGCAGCAGCTGTTGTTGGGGGTGGAGAAGGGAGGCGGCTGAGAGAAGGAGAAAGAGAAAGAGGGAGAGTATCATAATGAAATATTAGATTTAGGGTTTCTATTTATCCTCTAAATCAATGGGTAGAATCTAATACTTTTAAATCGACGGTAGAAACTAAGTTTAAAAATTAATCGGTTCCCCAATGGTTTTTGGTTCGGTTTTCAGGTCAAACCAAAACCAAACCAGTAATGTCGGTTTTTCAACTTCTTTTACCAAACCAATCCAAATCTAAATGGTTTGGTTCGGTTTCTTGCTTATTGGTCTGATTCGGTCGGTTTCCAACGGTTAACCGATACCATGTTCAGCCCTAATTATCACCAACTATATGGAAAAACTTAACAAATTAATAAAACTTACCAAATCTTCGTGGCTCGCACCGCTTTTGATTTTCCGATATATAGCGTTAAGAATGGACACAAATTCTTTGACATCTTTTTTAATATTTTTGATCTTGGTTTTTAAAGCTTCCCAATCTCTTTCATATGGATTGCCATTGCGTTCCTCAAAAAATTGATGAATACGTATCCAAAACATAGCGGTTTTTTGCCCCGAACCCACAATCTCGTCCATACTCACATAAATAAAAGCAGTAGTAAGATCGACCTCTTCTCGTGTCACAAAATTATTCACCATTTTGAATGAAACTAAGATATAAAAACTTGAGTGGTAGATGATAAATATAAAAATCAAAGAGGTATAGTAAGATGAAGAGAAAGAAGAAATCAATTGATGTAAGAAGGAGAAAATAAGAAATCAATTGATTTGGTGTGGTTTGAGTAGAGAATTAGAGTGGTATTTATAGAGGATTTTGAAAAAATGGCCGTTGAGATCCGACGGTATGCGGAATAGAGCCGTTATTAATGATGGATGGTTAGGATCGGGTGTGAGAGAGGTGTCAAAAGAAAAAGGTCAAACAAATAATATTTCTGAAACGGGTACTCAGTAGCCGTGTAAAAAGCTACGGGTACTGAGTAGCCATATCAACGGTTATACGGTTACTCAGTACCCGTAAATCATAAAAATATACGGGTACTCTGATCCCCTTATAGGGAACTGAGGTGATTTCCCTATACGAATAGGGATTTAGGAGACGGAGATGGATTTTTTGGGTTTTGAGAGATAGAGAAGGATATGGAAGGGAGGGGTAGCACCATAGTGCTAGCTCTTATGTTCTCTCTTCTCTTCCAAGGGAACGTCTTCTCACTTCTTCTCCAACACAGTCGAAACTGCACAAGCAGAGAAGAGCTTCAACTTTCTTCTAATTCTCTTCTTCTTCGACTTCTCGTGTATCACTACTGCCATCACCACTAAACATTTTTTCTTCAGTTATTCTTGTCAATCAAGTGATTCTTGTTAATCATGATTTAATAATTTCTCAAATTGGGGAAGAATTTCAGGGTTTGTCAAAATTAGGTTTAATTCATTGAATTGAGGTTGGTTTAAGAATAGGGTTTAACTTGATTTTCATTTTTTTCAGTTTCATACGTTAAATTTTGTACTTCAGTTAATTAGGGTTTCTAATTATTTTGATTGTGAATCAACACCAAAGGAAATTATTTGATTATGATTGTGACTTGTTAGAACCTATAATACATATGAGAGATGGGGTTTCTGGTCAAAACCTGGGAATATGGTGTGGCAGAAAGAATGTGTTGTTTGATTTGGTTTGGCAGTGGCTAGGAATTGAAGCCAACAGGGGTGGATGATTCGAGTCTGAGATGAATAATTGGAGCCGTGTTAGATTGAAGAAAGGATTGAATGAATGAATCAGTTTTTATGAATTTGATATTGTAGTGAAGAACATGGGAGGATTGGAAATCGAACAGTGGTGCATATATATGCCACCAGCAGAACGCATGTAGGTGTTTGCAAAATTGCTTGAACCACCAGCTTCACTCGACAATCAACAACCGAGTTCTCGTTGCAGCTGCCTGTTGACTGCCATGGCTTGATGGATTTCTAGAGTGGGTGAAGTAGATTACAGTGTTCTTGAACTGAGAAGGAGATGAAGAATTGTTGTTCCTGGATGGGTTTGATGGTCAAAATGGGTTTCGGAATTCGATTGAGTTTTGAACAGATTTCAAGTCGTGAAAATAGTTCTACATAAGAACTTGTCGCTTCTGTTTACAAGGGAGTGTGGTGCACTTGGGTATGAAGTTACATAATGAATTTCATGCTGCAATGGAGGCTTGAACCCGTGTTGGTCTATGCTGTTGTAAATGTTAGAATTGCAAGAAATGGATTGCTTGGTGGTGGATGGCCGTCAGGGATTGTTCCAAAACGAAAATCGGGTAAGCCTTTGCCCCCCCTTGCATTTAGTAACCGTTGATTATTGAACTCTATGTTTATGAAGGTTATATGACAGCCTTTAATATTACCGTTCTGTGTGTGATTCTGTTGAAGGGGGATTGGTGCTATCTTACCGTATTCTTATATACTGGTTTGTTATGTATTTCAGGTAAACCAAAATAGCTAGTGGTTGTGGATATCTTTCAACCATGTACACAAGTCCTGTAGAACAATCCAATATAATGAAAACTACATAGAATCTGGAGTCGGTTTGGTGAAAGTCTCTTCCTCTAAACAGTTTTAACCTGGGACAAATCAACGAATTGAAAATTATAGAGCAGTGCAGTACGTGGTTTCATTTCATCGTCTTGTCGATGGAGCAAAGAAGAGACTTGGTTTCATTAATAGAAAACCAGATGTTGCTTCTGTTCAACCAAGTGGTGAATGTATGATCTCGACGTGGTCTGTGTGTTACTGAATTTGGGCAGTGAGAAGACGGCAAAGACAAACTTGGTGCTGTTGCTGCCGGATGAACTCGACGTGGTCTATCTGTTCGATGAAATGCCCCAAAGAAGGATTACTAAAAGGTCATAGTCAATTGTGTTCTCATCTTGATAAATTTTTGTGGATCCGACAGGGGTATTAGTAGGTGATTTTGATCAGTTTTCTGTTGGTGGGTTTGACTTTGATGGTTATTCTCGACTTTGGTTGCGAGTTATGTCTGAGTTCTTGATTTTGATTTAACTCTTACTCACGACTTAACTCGCTAACGACTTGCAATGATGACTTGATTTAACTCACTATAATGAGATGATTCGAGGGCGTAAATGTTTTTTACTAAGCTGAACTACTGTCACCTGTGCACTAACAGATGTTAACTGTATTTTGAAAAAAACTGGATGGAAAAGGTCAAATGTGTGGCACTAAATAAATTCTGAAAAAAATGATGGTACTTTCTTAAATATAAAATCGAAAGTGTGGCACTTTATTAACATCCCCATTGTTGTTCACTAGTAGCTTTTGGAAACTTATTTTTTAATTTTTCTTGCACTGTTCGTTGGAACTCTATGATAGGATGAAACTCTTAGCATGGAATGTTCAAGGATGGGCTAACCCCTTCATACAAAACCACCTTAAACAACTGATTTAAAAGGAAAAACCAGAGGACTAAGTCTCAAATACCCCTAGTTAAATCTTTGGTATCTTCACTCCCTAATTACCATATAGCTGATCCAATAGGTTTTGCAATAGGTTAAATGTTTTTTTCTTTGATGTAGTACAATGGAATATTAACAGTTGTCAACTAATTTTGATCCTAAGGAATGGTCTCTTACTTGCTTTTATGGGAGTCCCTATCTTGCAAATAAAAATGTAGTTTGGGACTTCTTAGAAGAAATAATAAGTACACAGGTTAACAGGAATATTCCTTGGAACGCATCGGTGAAACTTGGTTTACCAACCCTCAAATATGCTTTCACTAGGAATTCATAAGCTAAAATCATCAGGTTATGATTGATGTATAATAAATAATATATGGTAGTACAGATAACCAGGTATAACTCATTGCAACGAGAACGAATTCAGGGGCAGTGATTGAAAGTTTCATGTGTTTTTCTTGCAAAAACTTGTGTGTTTCTTTTACATGAATGCAAGAGTAAGCACGTGAGCATAAACATTCAAGATTCAGTGTTAGATAATGAAGATGACGGGTTAATATCACCGGGTACATCGTCGAGAGTGAATCGACCAAGTTTACCCATTCTAAATAGAGCAAGGAACTTCTTCGATACCATCCTCCGAGCGTCATCTGATGCCTTATGAGCAGGTATTTTAAATGCTTTTTGAAGAGCTGCAAACTGCTTCTCTATCAGACACTCTAAATCACTTTCATCCTCCAAATTACCATTGAATTCTGACAGTGTGACGTACAATGCACACTGGACTTCTGATACAACATCCTATAAAGAAACAGAGGAGAATCAAAGAAATTTAGCTTCTCAAAATTAGTCTAACAAGACCCATGTTACATAGAGAAACGCATTCTCAGTGACAGGCTGATAGTACTAGAGAAATATCATGCATTACCTCAATATAATGGACATCACCCGCATTTTGCTGTATTCCTTTTTTCGGTTTATAGTCCTTTCCATTGTCTCCACACAAAGACGCTTCGAGTCGTCTGTTGTTCAAGTTCTTCCAGTGAAGGGGTGTGCTTCGAATGTTTAAAATAGCCAGTAGGTATTGCGCAATACGTTCTTCACCAACCACCGAATCTTTAACAGATCCTACATTATTGAGATGAATTCAATGCTCTGTCGCTATATGACCAAATGATTAATTTGCATATATATTTACAATGAAAGTCATTTCTTTTAGTTTACAGAAAAAACATAATTTCTCAAGTAGAAGCATATTTTATGACAAGCAGGTAACATATTCTTAAAACCTTCCTGACAATGAAAAAACAGGTTGCTATTAATATCGCACACTTGCAGAAATAAAATGGATATTGTCGAAAAGTATGACAGAAATGGTTGAATGCAACTCATAACAGAAAAAATACCTGTTAGTGCAAGCTTTAGCCCTGTCTCTATATCGGGGATACTTGGAACAAGTATACCTGGAGTATCAAGAACATATATGCTCGGGTGATGTGCAATCTGTATGTTCATGGTCAAAGTTAGCAGACGACCGCAAATAAAAAGAACCACACGTGCGGTAGCACTGAAAATTACAGTGATTGTCAAAATGACGTATCGGTAACAAAATATGAAATGTACCACACCTTAAATCCTGCAATATCTTGAGTTACGCCTGGTAAAGGTCCCACTGAAGCCCGTTTCAGCTTCTGCTGTGCTATGAAAAATTAATACATAATCATGCTCCACGAAATATTTCAAGCTAGAAGGTATTGGAAGGTAATAAATTCAGTTCCTAATGGCCATATGTCGACATAAACACTAATTTATTCGCGAGACCCTCGAAAAAGGTTACCAGGAAAGCGTGCAGATGCGATCTGGTGGATGCAGTTAATAAGCGACGACTTGCCAACATTAGGAACACCAACCACCATAATTATAAGTGTGGGTTCCTTAGAAATCTTTTCCTTCAGCTTCAGTTCTGCAAATTCCAGAAGCTGTGATACATTTAAAGTTAACGCGAAATTTGATCAAAGGCATAAACTACTCCATGATCTAAATAACATAGTTACGTTTCCAAACTACGTGATGAACTCAGCATGTTTAAGCAAATCATAAGGGCGATGTTAACTGTAAGTCACAGAAAAGTCGTTAAATCATCAACTAACCTTCTTGACGGAGTTTTGGCTGTGTGCATTTATTGTCATGCAATCTTGCTTAAGTGAAGCAAAATATCCAGTCCATCGCTGTGAAAATTACAAAAGATTAGGAGAAGAAAAAGGATTAGAAGTAGATAAATAAAGAGGAATAATCAACACTTACATGCATTATATTGGGATTGGCCAAATCCTTCTTGTTGAGAGCAATAACTCGGTTTTTGCTAGATAGAACATCCTGAAGATCTCCATTCACAGATGATAACGGAATCTGTAGGGTTCCAACGCTTCATTATCAGTCAAATTTACAATTTTATACGAAATGCATGCGCAAGGAGAAATTGCGATCAGTGCATATGAAAGAGAACTTACACGAGCATCGCGAACTTCAATAACAAGGTCAGCAAGTTTGAGCCGGTCACGAATGGCGCGAGTTGCAGAAGCCATGTGACCAGGAAACCAATTGACAGGTCCACCACTCATGTTGAACCCCATCTCTCCTAAATTTTTCTTCACTAATCTTCCCATCACATTGCCCATCTTTGTTGTTCCAACCATTCTAAATACTTGACTTTTCCCCCCTTTTTTTTTCTCTGTGAGATTGTGTTGCTTCAAGAAAAGATTAAACTTCAACAAATTAGACATCATTCAGTAAAAGAAAAGAAAACATATTTTGATGACTAAACTCTTACCAACTAATTATCAAAATGGTGTATATGGTAAACTAGGTGACATTCACCAGACAGTTCTATAATCATTTACTCAAGGCTCAGGCTCTGGTCAGAAGGTGTAGTAACTACTAGTTAAGCGCTTGCACGGTGGGGCTGACAAAACGTTTCAACAGTCACTTAGGAAGAAAGCATTGGAAAAAACTATTTTACTACAGACCCCCAAAATGCTGTTGAGCTCCATGGATGCATCTATTCTTTCATCAGTTTTCTTCGTTATGAGCTCACTAGAGGCCATTTCATCACAAGCACTCAATTTCCCAACCAACACAACAGGGCTAGTGTCTACTTCAACTATGATTTCTGATCTTGATACCATGGTACAAGAATTACCAATAGCATAGGTATCCTCAACCATAACACTTCCATCATCCTAGCTAAACGTAGAGTTGTCAATACAAAAAATAAACGAACATTTGTCATGAAGTATTCTTTTTTCCAATTTACACATTTCCAGAACCTAGGTAATACGCATTTTAAACAATTTATTTTCTCCAGATAATTTCCTCAATCAGTTAGCATGCATTCCTTCGGACTTGCAATAACCAAAAAAGAAACCCCTGAACACGAAACAACATGATCCATCTATCTATCAATAACAAACAAAACCCTTAAATGAATCATTGAAAACCAACATACCTCCTCCCCTATGTGCGTAGTTCGTTCTTCTTCTAAGTGGAAGAGGGTCAAATATCCTCGTAGACACAATCAAATCACTACTGATTGGAAGCAAACATGAATTTCTGTCGTCTCTGTTAATTGACCAGCTAGAACTGTATTTGTCCACCGAAGAAGAATTACTAAAACCCTAGGACGAACCCTGTCATTTCCACCTGAACCAGGTATATGGGCTCGAAATAAAACGAAACCCTGTCATTTCCACCCGAATTTCTGAAGGGGAACCCAAAATTTACTTCCCGCCCCCCATCCAAATTTGTTTCCATTTTTCCATTCTTTGGTATAGGGAAACCTAAAATTTTCTTTCTTTTTCTTATTTTTGTTACAGGGTTACCAAAATAATTCAGGGGAAAGTTGGACTTTGGTCGAGAAGTGTTTGAAACAGAATCAAGGGAGGTGAAAAGAAAATTCAATTGCAGTAGTTCTTACTATTTACCAATTTTACCGGTTCTTAACAAATATTCTCTATTTCGATGGGGAAAAAGAAACTATAAAGTCCACGTTACATTAATATTTTGTTAATTGACTTTTGTTTGATTTTCTTTTCTCTTAACTAATTGATAAGGCTTTTATAAATTATTAATTGTTATTGCAATTTGTGAAGATATTCAAGAAACACAATAATTTGTTTAACTTTAATCAATTATCAATTTATATATTGATGAAAAATGTCGCCAAAAGAATCAAACTCAAGATTTTGATGTAATCTTTGAGTATTAGTGACTCGGGATGATCATAACAAATATTGTTCCATAATTTTGTTTTGAGAAGATTTATCGTTAAAGAAATCTAATGAGTTGGAATAGAGAAATAATGATTACGAAAACGTTTTGACATTTTAAGGGAAAGTATTAAAGAAAAACAGTGATTGCAGTGTGAAGGCAATCTCATCAAACCTCCCTTTAGATCGCAGAATTATTATTTTGTCCCATCCTGATTTTCTTGTGCAAACGATGGTCTGGTGAACGGATTTGAATTTTATTTGTATACCAAGTTATGTGCTAGCTAAAAATCTACATGGGATCAATTTCTTTATCAAATAAAAATAGGTAGAGATCTGTAAATGGAGGTTGTGAAAAGAAGAGGGTACCAAGTACACCACCAACATTTTCGTTCCGACCTATAAAACAAAACCTAATACTACCAACAAGTAGATTCAAAAAAGATCCTTGAATACGATTGTTATAAGTTTTATCTTTCTTGCACAATCAGTGGTATATAACAAAGATCCGGGTACCTGATTGTATACAAAAACTCCTGGACGATCTCAAAAATCATATCGGAACTGTATACGAATCTTATTCCTATGAGAACAAGTCTGGTAATCTACATTTAAAGATATGAATTCACAAGAACAAGTCTTGTAGGTTCTATAAAGTCAAGTCTTGTAATTTAAACTTGTGTTTAATTGGTATATTTTTATGGAGAGTGCGACCGTGAAATTATAGGAGATGACTATATATGTATCTCTCCTTGATGAAGATGGTATGTTATCTTTATTCTCGATAAGTCTTTTGTTTAGTTCACTATGATCCCTTCTTTTTTCACCTTTGTCGATTTAGTTGACAAAAAAGGAAAAAATTATCTAGCACTATTTTACTATAACATATGGCTTCATGGAGCATTATATATATAAGGGGAGGTAAATTGCAAACTGTAGGTTTTTACCTATAATGCAAAAGAGACAAGTAAGGTCTGAGAGGAAGAACATATCTATAATGACCCGTCCCTCCACCGACATTGTCCCCACTTAGCTACTGCGGTTATCCGGCAGTGTGGGGTTTTCAACGGGCATCGCTGCGGTCATCCAGCAACAACTTCCCGGGAGGTCATCCATCCCTGGATTATTCCTGCCCGAGCACGCTTAACTGCAGAGTTTTCTGCCAATTCTGGAGCCAATTGTGGTGAAAAGGCCTCGGTAATAAGAAAGGACAAATTATTACCTATATTTCATTACATCGGTTAACCACCGCCGAAATCGGGGTATTACAATATCACCACCTCGACTCCGAAATATATCCAAGCCCAGATCTCCGACGTTCCCTGCCCCTCATGAGAAGCATATGGACCAATCCCTTCAGTGTACCTTCCCACATTCGGCAGGTGAACCGTCGTCGGTTCTGATGTCATTTGTAATGACCCATCCCTCCACCGATATTGTCCCCACTTAGCCACTGCAGTCATCCGGCAGTGTGGGGTTTTCAACGGGGCCACTGCGGTCATCCAGCAACAACTTCCCGGGAGGTCACCCATCCCTGGATTACTCCTGCCCGAACCCGCTTAACTGCAGAGTTTTCTGCCAATTCTGGAGCCAATTGTGCTGAAAAGGCCTCGGTAATAGGAAAGGACAAATCATTACCTATATTTCATTCCACCGTAATCTACGCCGAAATCGAGGTATTACAATATCATCGTAGTATTTGAAATGACGAGGGTACCAAGTACACAACAATATTTTCGATATCCACATATAAGTCTGATACCTTGTGTGATCTGATATAGACATACACTCTCAAGAAGATAGCAAACCACAAGGTATATAATTGGTATATAGTTCAAGTATGAAACTGGGCACAACCATATGGGATCAACCTAAGTATTAGATTAACGTACCAGTGCAAATACTTTAATCATAATTAAAATAATAACTATAACGCGAAAAGTAAAGTAAAAGCACACAACAAGATTTGTTAACGAGGAAGCCTCAAATACATAAAAAAACCCAGGACCTAGTCCAGTTTTAGATACTCTCATAATTAAGATGTTATACAAAGAACACTACCAACTTCGTATTATAGATCTACAATGAAAATCGGACCTTTAATCCGATTGATTTCTTTCAACTATGAAACAAGTTCATACATTTACTTCCTTAAGCTTATGTGATTAAACATAACTTTCTAGGCATGAAATCAAACTGAAGTTCACGACACAATATAGTAACGAGTTACAAAGATTATGTAGATGTCGCAATTACGAAGTTCAAAAAAAAACGTTATATTTCGTAATTCAATATAGAACTGGCAATTAGGGTCAGAACCCGCAGGTTGGACCTAACCCGACCCGCGTAAACCCGGACCTAACCCGGCTTGTTAGTTAATAGGGACGAGCTAGAGTTGAACTTTTAGAACCCGCGGGTCAAACGGGTTGACCCGCCTAACCCGCGGGCTAACCCGCCAACCCGTGTGATTCCCTGGTTCCGTTTGTCTAAGGTTCTGAGTTGTAAAATTAAACGCCAATCATCTGTATTTGGGACCAAATTAAGTAAAGAAATCACCTTGTTTGGGTTTAATCCACATAAATAACAATCCATGTCCGTCAAATACTCAAAAAAAAAAAAAAAAAAAAAACTCCATATTGAGCACTAAAAAATAAAATTTAATTCCATTTCTAATCCAATCAGTTAATAGCATCACATAACCAATTAATGAAATAATACATTTAGAAATTACAGTGATATAATTTTTAATACAAATTCGCAATAGTAAATACCCAAACTTGTTATTCAAAACTTGGTAGTTTCAAAATGACAAAGTATCATGAACAAAAAATATGAAGAAGTGAATGGATTATTTATAAACTATACAATCATGAAGAAGAGAATCTGATTGTTTATTAAGAAGTTTGAGATTGGGTGGATAATAAAGAAGTTTGATTTTGTTAGGTTACTTGGTATGGATTGGAATAAGTGAAGGATACTATGTAAGGATTATATTTAGATGGATTAGATCAAGTTGGAACAAGACAAAAAAGGGTTGCAGAAGTTAAGGAGAATAATATGAAGAAATAATGGTGGCACCAGGGACGCCGCTGTTGCTGTGGAAGGGATATGAAGTTAGGGATTAATGGGAACATCTTTATATATACGATGGGGTCTAGGGTTTCTCGAGTACTGATTGGGAATGAGAATAAACGAAGTATATATTAAATGCGCAGATTAAGCATTTAGAGTCAAAAAAGATCAGGCAGTCTTGTGGATATGTAGTTCAGTTTAAAACCTTGTTGTCCTAGGTTCGAATCTCCTCAACTGCAACATTTTTAACATGGCAATAAAGTAGTTTGCTAAACGGGTTAACCCGCCGAGATAACCCGTCTATGGGTTAGGGTTGAGTAGTACAGACCCGTTGAATAGAACGAGCCGAGCTAGGGTTGGCCATAATGAACCCGTCACCCGCCTAACCCGCCAAACATGGCAATAAAGTAGTTTGCTAAACGGGTTAACCCGCTGAACCGCCGAGCTAACCCGTCTATGGGTTAGGGTTGAGTAGTACAGACCCGTTGAATAGAACGGGCCGAGCTAGGGTTGGCCATAATAAACCCGTCACCCGCCTAACCCGCCACGGGTTGACCCTAACCCGGGTCGTTGCCAGCTCTAATTCAATATACCTTAAGTTGTAAAACAACTTATATATTGCTCATTGATACTTTGACCATAAAATCATCAAGTGTTTAATACTAGAGTATTATAAATATAACTTTGCATGTTATGTTTTCAATCTAAACGACTCGAAAGTAATGTAATAGAAATGGAAACAAGTCAAGTCTTGTATTACTAACCTCAAGTAGAAGGATGATGTCTTCGTTGATGCTGATACGTCTTCGGATTATTCAGGTCTTCAAAGTAATACTTGTATGTCTCAACATTTCTAGATTTCATAGTCTAACCTAACGAAGTTGACTCTAGTAGTTCTAATCAACCGATTTTTGAGTTTTGATACTAAAATATGGCAACCGACCTTGATAAACCAACGCTTGGTAGGTTTAACTAAGCAATGATCTAACAATATTTCGTCAAAGTTTGGTACAATTGGACCTCGAGGTAAGTTAAAGTATTATGCACCGATATAACATCCATTGAGTAGATTGACTTGTCATTCTACAAAATCTCTAAACGTGTATTTCATAAGTTTTTATTCGCTATAGATCTTCTACAACAATGGTGCAGAAACGATCATTGCAGAACCATGGAAGAACTTGAAGTATGGAGAATTCAAACGGATGTTGAAGATTCAAGAAATCAAGTAGTATGGAAATTGAGCTGAAAGGTTTATTTTATTGAATACATACGTATTTATAGTTTTGTTACTTAAATTAACAAAGGGGAAGATTCTTAGAGCATAACTCGGTCGAACTCGAAAGTTTTGTTATCTCAAGATTGTTGTCAATGTTAGATGTATAAGATTATATCTTAATTTCTAGTCTAATAAAGTCAAGTCTCGAACTAGGATTGAAGTATGGTAGTTGAGTATCATATATCACCAAATAACCCTTGAAGATTGAAGACTGAAAAATATACGAAGACATTTGCGAGAACTTCATCAACAAAAAGGTATGTGAAGACCGACCTATCCTATTTACTCACGCATTTACCATTCCATCTTATGAGACTGTGTTGTATGATTTTAGTAGATTTAATATTACAAATAAGAAATTTTGATTCCAAGATTGTCTTGGTTAAACTATCAAAATATGATTCAAGCAATGGATGTCCATAGATCCTTAACAGTCTTGGTCAAAACACTCTATTGTTTACAAACTATTTTTGTTTAAAGTTGAACATTTGAATATTTCCCAAGCAACAATGCATGTTATCTATATATGACTATTGAGAATGTTTCAAATTTAATAATGGGAGATTTAGAACTACTTGGCGCAATACCCAAGTCAATATGAATTCCGCAAACTATAGAGGTATGCAAACCCATTTTGCGAACCCTTTACATCTAATTTACAGAATATAGGTAGGTTTGCAAACCCCTTGAGTCTGACTTCACGAACTGCCAAGGTTTGTAAACCATTAGGGTCTGGCTTCGTGAACTGTCAGCGGTTTGCAAACCTGTACAGTTACAGTTTAGCATAAGGTCACGAACTATTTTATATGACGATGTTCGCTTTTGCTACAACTCTAATAGACACTTCTAAGACAACTTTATTCACATAATCATTTTGGGCTTGTGGATAATTGTTTAGTCTTGAGTGTTATAAAACATCGCCAAGTGCTTGTAAGTTCAAAGGCATACTTTCCGCTATAAACTTGTGCATGCATGGTTCCAGAACCCTGGACCATAATACATATTCTTATGTGTAATTTGAAGGCGGACTTTTCACATGCTTATATGAATTCTTAATAATAATTTCATTTAAACTTAGAAAGTGTTTGTTTGGATCTCAATCTATTTTAGCTTGAATTCAAAGTTACATGAAGCCTTGAAAGTAGTCTATAAATAAAGAGATTTTTGCGACATGACATCTCAATTCTGACACTCTTGTGTCCTAGTTGCAAAATTATAGTCGTCCTCTATAACTTAGGTTCTTCACAGAACTGTATTCTTGGTTACGACTTTAAGTAAATACTTTAGTTAGGGATTTGTGAAACCCGATCAGACTATATTTTACCTGATTGTTTAGTATCCGGATCTCGTTCTACTGGTTATTGAAGTTCACGGACTTTAGATCAGGAACAAGATAGATATAAATCACAAAGTTCTCTTCGTCTATGACTTTTTGATTCCTCAATATAAATATCTAAGCTCTTATTTAATTTTTTGGATTTTTCTTGAGAGGGTGTTAGTAATCCAAGCTATCTCTGCTAACAGAGTATAAGTGTTTCGGACTCGTGAGGCTTGCTGGACTTTGTCTACTACAAACAGATTTCCAAACCCAGATTGGAACATATTAACAGGGAAATCAAATAGGCTTGTTTATTAGAGGCATGGTATCAAAAGTATTCACTGATTTTGAAGCAACTCTAAGGATGTAAAGGACGTCGGCTAAGGGATTCAAGTGCGTAAATATTCCGAGGTTCAAGAGACGCAAGAAACACAACTGCAACTGAATTGCTTGGAGGGTTGATTCTGTCTTAACTACGCCTCAATCCGAAGTTTGATAGTAGGCTAGTGTTTGTACCGGTTTAATACAGTATGGTATTCAAAGCTAGACGAGATCCCGCGATTTTTATGCCAGTGAAGTTTTTCTCGTTAACAAAATTCTTGTGTTTGTGCTTTTTACTTTTTCGCATTAAAATTTATTCTATTGATTGTTAAAAGTACTACACAGGTCCATACTCCTATCAAACGAAAAAGTTAGGGTTCACTTGGTATCTTCTCCTTTTCAGATAAAATTAGTGTAAAAGGTGTGGTTTTCAAAAACATACCTCTATATTGTTTGATACTCAAAATCAAATTAATAACATGGCATGTGATCACCATCACATGTAAGTCAAACGCCTTCACCTGATTGGTAAAAAACAACTCCAAACCTCGGATTTAAGTTATGGTTTATGTTATTCTTCATTAAAGAAAACAAAAACAGCAGAAGAAAAAATCGATATATGTTTGGGGGAAATATTTGGGCGAGATATGAATCCTTGCAGTCAACTGGGTTGAAAAGTCAATCGAGATTTAAATCCTTGCTGTTTACTTGTTTTATTTTCTTGCAACGAGATACAATGTCTCGCTTATTCCATAATTCTCTCCCCTGATTGTAGCGCTTAGGCATCCCCTCTGACTTAGGCATCCCCCCCCCCCCCCCCCCCCCCCCCCCCCGCACAAACACACACACCACACACACATAAGACTTAATGGCATCACCTATGATATGTCTCCCAGCTTATAAAAATCTTTCTTTTTTTTCAAACTCAAAAAAATGTCGAGCCAAACTTATCATTTGTCTTTCTCGATACTGTGATTACAATGAGTGCCACTGAAATAAAATTGTGTTGGGTGTACTTTGGTTTCTATAATGAATTATGAATGTGGCTTATCACTTTATATACATGATCAACGACTCTTCACAACGATGAAAACGTTACATCCTCCATAGACTCTTCGTGTAAAGTCATATCCTTTGGAAGAGTGATTTCAAAATCGAATTGAAAGAGTTTCGTGAATGGATATAACCCTTCACATTTTGGTAGTCGTCACTAATCTTTTTCTTTCTGAAAGGATGTGTATCTTTTTAGAAATAATTCTTTGGAACGTATAGTTAGTGACAGTTGGCATTCAAATGGATCTTGTCCGAAATATTAGTGATTGTTGGAGTAACCAATCAAACTACGATGTCATAAAAAACGAGTGATAATATGGCTTCCCCAAAATAAAAAATAATTATGGCGGCATGATTTTTTATTGTGACGGCATGATACGAGGACTTGTTATTCTTTTTCCCTGACTAAAGTTATTCTTTTTCCCTTTGCGCCTGACTAAAATTACTTTTTTTCCCTTTGCGCTTCACTCTAAAAATACCAAAAAAATTTAGCTTTTAATTTGGTATTTGTTCTGTCTCATGATTGTGGACGCTCTCACAGAGCATATGACTGTGTAATTTAATATTTTCATGATACATGATTAAGATTACAAATGCACTATTCATAATAATAAAAGTATAATGTAACACAACATACTGAATTGCTAGTTTTTTTTTTGAAGCTAGTTTAATTAATTCCATGTGCAAACAAACTACTACTACCTGTGTTTCTGGAAAAGATGTATTTTTAATTTTTCATTTTTATCGAAAAATAGGTCAAATTGAAAAAGTGAAAGTAATTATTTTCCAGAAACGGAGGGAGAGTGAATTTTCTCTCGTATCATAACTAAAAATCGAAAAAAGAAAAAGAATATAGTAATAATACCCATCAAATTCTGAGGAGAAAAATACTGAGTTCCGGTCCTCCAGTTCCATCAGGACTCAGCATATAAAACGCTTCAGAGTCTCGACTCCCCACAACTCGGTCAAACTTTGCTCTCATATACATAAGTTCTCCGTCTGACCAATTCTCCATCCGAGCTTTATCCATAGGTATTACACCGGCACCAGCTGAAACTGTTTGAATGGTGTTCAAAACATGCCAATCTGATTCACTGCATGTCCGGGAAACTGCATACCCATATTTCTTCCCGTTACAATACATAGTCCACATAGGTTCTTGAAAAATCTTACCGGTGGACCGGCCCCGTCCCCCATTAGTTTGATCGGATGGTTTCTTCTCACATTCTAGCGCAATTCGAACCAGCCCAGATGACATCTCCTTCACTAGCATGGCGGTGGAGGTTCCTAATTCAAGTAATAAAACAGGTTCGGATTTTGGGTCATGCTGAACGGCAAAGTTAACATGGCCCTTCTTGTGCCCGTAGAGGGTGCCCGTAAATTTACGCCCTAAATTTGGTGAGGATGAAGATGGAGCAATAGCTAAGACTTTGGAAGGGAGGTTAATCCAATGACATGAATAACTAGGGAATAATTTACAGATAGAAGTGCAACGGAAAAATGATCTGATGATGGAGAAGAATATTAAGGGTCCGCCCTTAGTAACATTAGATAGTTTCTGTTTTGCATGATGAGAACCTCCGGATTTACGTGAGACTAATGAAGCTTCGGTATTAGTTGATGATGAGGATATCGAGAAATTATAGTCAATATGATCGCGATCGATGTCGTAAGAATATTGGTATTGGTGATTAATTGATGCTGATGAATTTGATGTTCTTGTTGTCGTTGTTGATGACGAAGATGATCGACTCATGATATAATTGTATGGAATGATTTTATGATTATCATGAGTATGGCTTCTTGGACTGATGATACTGTTGTTTCTATGCAACCTAATAACTTCTTCTGATTTCATTTTGTTTAATATAGGGCTTCTGAAGTTTATGATTGATCACAACTTTAGAAAGGAAAGAGGTGATTATTGGCTAGCTAGACAGTGTTAATGATACTGTCGGAAGGTGGCTATTAGAAATAGGTGGAGTATATGTAGATTTATATGTGCGTGATGATGTTGATAGGGGACATACACCTCGGATGTGCAAAGCACCATGTCCAAACGTACTCGTGATGATAAAGGTTTAAAAGCTAGCACAACCAACAAATAACTTTCCCATTTTGGTTTTGTTAGGTTTTTTTTTTTTTTTTTTTTTTTTTTGAAGCATTTGTTAGGTTTGTTGACGACTAAGCACTAGCTACAACCTTTTCACTGTAAACTCAAACTTAAATGAAAAGATTTTGAACTATGATTTTAGGCATACCAAAAACTTTCAAGGCATACAAAATAGTTTTCCCATCCTAGGTGACTTTATAAGGGATGTCTATTGGGTAGTTCAATTACCTATATACCCTTGAACCTAAAATCAAAAAATAAATTATCCTAAACATCTCTTCTTCTTCCTCCAGCTAAACCACCTTCCTTTTCTCTAAGATTTTTTTTTTATCACTGCAATTAATTATCGATTCGTGAAAATTCGATCATCGGTTAAATTGCACTGTATAATGGATCGTACAAAGAAAAAAGCAAACGTCAGGTGTTCTAAATCCTCTTCCAATCCATGAATTAAAGAAGAAGAACTAATTGAAGATGAAGGTGTAAAAACTATAATTGAACCAGAAATTGAATCGGAAATTCAACCATTTGGAGCTCCAAATACTGAAATGAGGATAAGAAGGTATTCCCTACAAACCCAATCTTTTATTTGTTGTTTTTCATAGATTGAATAGGTTAAATTGCTAAAAATTTAGGGTTTTTGACGGTTACAGTAGCGGGTTCGGCTGATAATTGAGTTGAGTTTTGAGCCGAACTGTTCTTGAAATTTCACCCTGAAAGTGTCTATGAACAGTTCGGCTAAACCGTAAATGTCAATTTTTAGCCGAACCCCAAAATGTGTATTGAATACGTCCCAGAACAGTGTCAGGTTCGGCTAATACCTTGCAAACCTTCTCGACCGAACCTGAGAAGTGAAATTTACCCCAGGTGGTTGTCAGGTTCGGCTGACTCGATTAGATCACTTTCAAGCCGAACCTCTCTCTGTAAACACTTCGAAAATATTGATTTGCAGGCTCTAGGTTCGTCTAGCTCGTGTTATTGAGTTATCAGCCGAACCTTCTCTTTGCACACTCAAGTTTTTCGATCTTGTTTTGGCCATAACTTTTTCGTCCGATGTCGGAATGACCTCATTCTTTTTGCGTTGTGTTTGTCTTTTCATTCTCTTGAAGTTGAAAATAAAATCTAATTGATTTTAATGAGTTTAATATGGACCTTGGTATTCTCCATCATTAGACTTCACTTTCTTAACACTTTTAGTAATTTTCACTTTTTTTGTTTGGTTCATCCTATGAAAAGGCTGCATAATAGAAAATATATGTAATAAAAAGCCTAACCCCTAAATGTGTATGAATTTAAGTGTTTCATGGAAAATCAGTAGCGTGTTCAGTTGATGTGATTTTTTGAATATGAGCCGAACTTGGAAAAATATATAGTTCGGCTGATACGATATTTAGAGTGAGAACCGAACCTAACTCTCAGGAATAAGTTCAGCTTGTTATTAGACTTTATTATAAGCCGAACTAGGATCTTGCAAATAGGTTGGAAGTTGGAAAATGAAGGTTCGGCGTATAACGTTAACAAATTCAGCTAGCCGAACTGTTCATCAATTTAGTGGGTTCGACTTATATTTTTAAGCCGAACATAGTCCTGGTTCTCCGAACCATGATGAAAAATACAATTTTTTGATGATTTCAAGCTATAAAAGTGAGGTTAAACATAAAATAGAAGTGCACATGTGTGTTAGAAGCATTGGGTTCCTCATTTATGTATTCATCATATGGATTTGTCTCATAAAAATCATCATCTTGAGTTTGAGTTTGTGTAAAATCATTCTCACAATCTAAGAAATCAGTCATTTCTGGATCATTTTTGTAGTTGATATGTATTTTTCTAGGTTTTTTAGATGAAGAATGACCCTCCTCATCCTCCATTGAATCAAGAAGAAAATTTTCTCACTTTCTCCTTCTCTCCTTCTCAATAAAAACTTTGGTTATTTTTTTCCCCAAATTTTTTCATCTAAACAAACCTTTATAATTCTGAAATTTATCTTAATCACTAAACAAAAATTTTAATCACTAATCCAGATTACTAACACTAATACGTAAAGGGTAAATTTGCCATTAAAAAAAGTTTGGTTAAGGGGATTTCTGATTTTGTTATTTCACATCCTTTTTTATCTTTATTCAGTATGCCTAATAAGATTTCAGTATGCCCAAAATCATAGTTCAAGATTTTTACAAGGTACGGGAACTGGATGCTAAAAGCCCAAAAGCTCAAATTGTATGTTTTTGACAAGTATGCAAAAATTCTATACAGAAAATTATTCTTACGCAGAGGTTATTCATTTTGATAAAAAGAAATATTAATTCTTAATACATCTATACTTACTTTTACTTAAAAATTCCCGGTACTAATTTATCGAGAAGGATGCCAATTTCCATATAACTCAGTGCAAACCACATTATATTTTGTCGTATATAGAATTTGATGTCCTTCCGAAAATTCCTCAATAAACTTGTATCCTATTACCAATGTTGAAAACTTGTATCCCATTAGCAATATTCAGATCTATAGATCATTTTCTTTTAATTTTTAAGAGAGTGATTACGTTTTATTTTTATTTTTATTTTCTTTTGAAGCAATTATGTTTGATGATTAGATGGGGAAGACAAACAAATAAAATGAAATGAAATAATGAGTAAACACGGATGATGAGCAAATTGACGCTTCAAACACGTCAAAATTTGTGGCGTACATGAACCACCCATAGTGAGAATTGATGGGGCATTATATGTATTTAAATTACTGTATGGGTTACTTTTTTCTCAACCAGATGATGTATTATCATTATCTCTAAAAAATTAGAAGTAGGGTTAGGGTACTTATCATTGATAAACAAGCTTTGAAGAAGAAGAAAAGAAACCTAAAGAGGTGCATGGTAGATGAAACATGACAGAGATGGTGATCCTTGAAGAAATTAAAATATATGAGAGTGGTGATGATGTTTTCCCATAAAACTAATTGAATAACGCCATGAGGGGGTGGAAGTCAAAGAGATTGATGCCTTTGTCTCTTCCAAGTCTCTAATGGTTAATTAGAGCAACTGTAGTGGTGCGAGTATAACCAAAGACCAAAGAGGAAAAAAAAGACCAAATTTTGGGTTTAATCTAATGTGTGATCCTACGGTGGAAAAACTAAATTTGGTCAGACGGACATTATACCAACGCCTGGTGTGGGGCGTAGAATATACCAACGCCTGGTGTGGGGCGGGGAGTATACGTTCGCCCGGTGTAGAAAAAAAAATTTAAAAAAAAAAAAAAAAGTGGGGCGGAGATATTATGCCCGCCCCATGCATTTGAAGTTTGTAAAGAGTGGGGCGGAGGTATTAAGCCCGCCCCACACAAAAGATTAAAAAAAAAAAAAAGACGGGCGTGCATTATACATTCGCCTGGTGTGGGGCGTGGACTATACGTCCGCCTGGGGTGGGACGTGGACTATACGTCCGCCTGGTTATGGGGCGTGGACTATATAAGCGCCCGACTATATTTGGGTTTGGTCTTGGTCGCAGACCAAATTTGGTCTGGATTTTAGTCTTTGATCAAATTTTGATCGATGGTCCGTCCCACTACGCCTATCAACTGGACACTATATTTGGGTTTAGTCGTCCATTGTGGACGCTCTTAGCGCCATTAACTTGCTTGCTTGGGTTATCATTTCTAATGATTGAGCAAGGAACTTTTGTCGAACTTGTCAGACATCTACAAGGTTGGCCGTGTTTGGTGATCCTTGGGCCATAACGTACCCTTTGCTTAATAACTCAGTCCCTTCACCAACATTGCAGACACTCAATCTTTTGGTAGAATATATGCAGACACTAAACAAACAAACCCTGGTATCCGAGTTAGATGTGCGTCAACTGATACAAGCCACCAAACGGAACAAAAAAAAAACACTAATAATGGTGCTCAAGTTTAATAATTCAGCTTCTTTAAAGAAATAGTTTGAACGAACATATAGATAATCATATCATACATATGGACGGATGGACGGTTCCAACTACATGAGGTTAATGGCTCAGTTCTGAGTTCTGATTCAATTCAGTTCGTTGACCTACTGTTTTAACGGCCTTGATAGTTGCCGCGTGTACCGACCCACGTCAACATTAAGTAGACAAACCTTCCCGGCCAATTTCTATACATTATCATCGTCATCAGATTCACTATCACTATATTTGGTCCTTAGTGCTGAACAAGTCGATCGACATGATGAATTAAGGTTGTTTTCCTGAGAGAAGATAACTTATAATATCACATCACATGCTATAATTGTACAAGATTGCTTGAAATAAACAAATTATCATGTTTCTCATTTTGATGATACCTTTGCGCACAAATTCTGTGAACTAAGAAGAACCTTGCTAATTACCACGTACCAACTGCAACCGTAGCCTGTACTGGATTAGCTAAACCTGCATTACTGTGAGCACTCAAATCACGAAGGCATCCGAATGCTCACAACCAATTATAGTAATCTAGAGTAATTTGTGATGATGATATCTTAGTGTTGATTCCTTGGCTCAAAACCTTCGGGTTTATCACAGCCTCATCTAACAACTCCAGGCGAGGCGTTTGCGCACGGGATATAGGTAAAAACAAAGAAAGCAATACATACCAATAAAGATCCATGGGGTTAGGCAAATATAAAGTGCTGAAATATAAACAAGACCGAGGTTTACGTGGTTCAGCACTAAGGCCTACGTCCACGGGGTTTGTAGTTTCACTATGTTCTTCGCGGTTACAAGAGTAGTCGAATGACTTTTGGGTTTACATGTATTTTCTCTTCTAAAGGATTAACTTACACTCGAAATCTCTCTCTCCTTCCCTTCCTGATTTTTCCGATCTCCCTTCCTCTCGGTGGAGAGGGGGTATTTATAGGGTTAGAGTGTGGGACCCATCTCTGAAGGCCGTTGGAACCTTATCTTCTAGTGTCTTGTGTCCATCACGCAGAGGTCTGCGTTTGCCACTTGATCACGCAGAGACATCCTCGCTCGTCCCACGGGTTGATCGACACGTATATTGCTCAGAGTGTTTAATGAGGGTGGTTGAGATGCCTGCTCGTGTCAGAAAAGTGTCTTCTGCCCCTGTCACGTCCGTGTCAGCTAACTTTCTGTCCACCGTTGATCTTCTTTTGGAGATGAGATAAAGTAACTCCTTGGGGTTTATTTGGTGTTCCATAGTGCATCGTATTTTGATGTCTTGGTCTGCATGCTTTCCACGTATCTTTATATATACACGTGTCTGATGGTGAGATATATGTATACACAATTACGTTTATGATTTAAGTTCCACGCGGAGGGGATATGCTCAATCCGTGATACACATATCACTATAGACTTTAGTAATTCGTGGTGTGACTAGTTACACTGGTTTGTAATGCAAGTAACAATGGGCCTCAGCCTCACCCATCACAATGGTAGAAGACTGCTTCGGCTTAATCGTTTTCTTCTTCGACACCTGAAAACCAACACCACAAAAAGAATTATTTTTCCCGAACAGTTGAAATTTTAAAGAAGGAGAAGCGCAGCTAGAATCCGCGTACCTGAGCAGTCGAGGCACTCCTCGGTGGAAGCATAGCACCAGAACGAAGAGTTTGCTGAGGATAAGGAGATCACAGATGGAGAGGAACGTACTGGTACTTCCCCTATTAATGTCAAGGAAGAGGTCTGTGTGGGTCATGACGGTGATGAAGGGAGAGACAACGCCGTGGTAGCTGATGACGGTGTTATTGGTGATATTTCTGTCCCTGTTGGGGATGCCGCGGATGCTATCCCAACCCTTTCTCAAGAGTTTTCTTTTGACCGGATGTATTCCACAGGGGAGTTCTTGGATGATGGCCTTGATTTTCCTGAGGACTTCTCTCTACTTTCCCCCAACGATGATTGGGATGTGCTCGGGGGTGCTGGTAACGAAGATGGTGGCGCGGAGGAGCATGGTGCGCCTGTTGGTGCCGACTTTTGTGCTGAAGGGGCCGTGTCAGAAAAGGGGAAGTCGGTGGTTGATTCGCGTGCTGCGGATCTTCCTCATTCGCCTACATCTGAGGGTGAGGACGCCGTAATGGATTGGCTCAAGGAAAATAATCTGTTATTTGTCCCTCATCCCGCCCCTATTATCGCTGGTGAAAAATATTCTGATGCGTATACCCGCCGTATGATGGAAATGTCTTCCAAGGCGCGGGTGTATGAGGCCTGGGGAAGAAATGTGAGTGTTCCCGAAGCTACCCTTGTGTCGGAGCCTCCTACTTCCGTTGCAGATATGATGGCCATAGCCGACGGGTATCAATATGGCTTTCCTCAGCAGCGTGTCTTGGAGGTGAATTTTCGTACATACTTCTACGTGACGATCCAATTCTTCGGTGAAATAATGTTTTTTGTCTTGATGTGTAGATGATGAGGAGCGAACATTGTAACCACGTGCTGTATCAGTTCTTCAAAGCGAAATCTCTGAAGCTCGAGGCTAAGCTTCGTCACAGAGAAAAGGAATTATCTGCGGCTGAGGTGGAAATAGAAGAGCTGAAGAAAAGTCTCAAGGAGAAAGAAAAGCTGGGTGAAGCGGAGGCCGGTCTTCGTTCAGAGCTTGTTGCTGTTCGCGCTGAGTTAGAACAAACTCGCGGCCAAGTTTCAGCTTTCACAGGTTTGGTTCTTTTTTCTCTTTTTCCCTCGCAGTGTGTCGTTATTCCTCTATTTCTTAGTTGTTCTGTCTGAGTCTCCCCACCCTATCTCCAGTGGGTGGCGTCCCCGAGCTGATATGGCTTCGAAACGAAAGAGCACGGCAAAGATCTCGTATTAAGGATCTTGTTGAGAAAATTAAGAATGAAGCCAAGAAATGGGATGCTCGGGCTGAGGTATGGCGCGCAAGGCATGTTCAGATGGTCGACATGCAAAATTTGTATAACCATGACCGTGCTTTATTTAATGGTACGCTGCTGTGGACACGTGATAGTCTGCGGGAATCCCGTGAGCGTACTTCCTTGTTGGAGTCTAGGATTCAGCTTCTGGAAGAAGAATTACAGAATTCTCGGTCTGTTCCTCTTCCAGGAGTTAAAGACAGTATGCTATGTCTTGCCAGAGAAAGAGACGATGCCTGTGCCGAAGTCTGTGCTCTCAGCAATGCCCTTGCCGCGTCCCGCGCTGAAGTAGCTCGTCAGGCTGAGTCTGAGAGAAATCTTGAAGTGTGTATGTACCGACTTAGCAAAGGGGTATCAGAGATAAATAAAGAAGTCGACCACCTTCGTCACATGGATTCGATGAAGCAGGTAGAATTAGATGCCTGTCAATTTACTCTCACCAACCTTCAACTAGACTATAAGAAATTATCCGCGGAATATGAACATCTTGATGAAGCGCGAGATGCGGTTGTTAATGAGTATGAAGAGGCTTCGGCTTGTGTCGAAGGTATAACCCTATTTCATCGAGTGTGATTGTGTCTTTTTTGTGCTAACTCCCTGGTGTTGTCTTTTTCAGAGCTCGAGGAACAACTCCGCGTTGCGAATGAAAAATTGGAAAAGGCTCGATTTTCCTTAACGCAGCAGGAAGAACAGACCAACCATTTTAAGAGTTTGGCGGCAATACGCGAGGAAGACGTTGATGCTGCTTCTAGAAAAGTGAATCATCTATCTTCGTTGTTATCCCAGGCCCAACAGCGGACAACAGTTATTAAGCACAAGGCTCGGTGTCAATTGGCTGAGGAAACGAACAAAATGCTGGAGAAGATAGAACTTGGCCTAAAGAAGGAGCATGGTCTTGTGAAAAACTATCCGCGTCGTCCAGTTCCTGCTGCCATGCCTGCCTCCTCGGGACCTTCATCTGGTGGGAGTGTCCCTTCAAGCCTTCCGAAAAATCCTGCTGATGGGACAACATTATCTAGATAGAGACCGCAGCATTATTATCCTTCCCTTTTTTGTAATTATGTAACAAGGATATTTTTTGCTAGTATCATATACAAGGAATATTTTTTGATGTGTATTCTTCCTTGAATTGGCCTTTGATTTTTTGTAATCATCCTTTGTAAGTTAATCCTTTATGAAATGGATCCTTTTCTTGATATACCTGCAATGTTGGTTTGTTTTTATTTTAAGCATTGTGAAAAAAGAAAAGCAAAGTTGTTAAGTGTTTGGGTGCGATACTGAAGGGAGGTACCTTCATGATCGTCTTGAGACCTGTCACCCCGCTGGCGAATCCTGGGCCAGTGGATTCCCAGACGGTGGGGGCCGAGGCAACGTTCTAGTATATGGGGTTAAAATATTTACACACCCATTCCGTCGACCCGTTTCCTTAAGATTGGTTGGGTATCTCTTTCTGCTGGGTGCATTCCCCCTGGTCTTACACTTATGGACGTTGATGGGGGAGCCCTGAGAGATTGTAGATTAACTACTTTCCCCAATATTTTCGATAGATTTCGTTGACTTTGATAATTTGAAGGCTTGTTTGATTGATAGGTTGAGGCCTGCAATTCCTCTTCCAGAGATAGAAACATGTGGAGCGGTCGGGCTCCCTTCTTCTTCTGGTATACTCCAAGCAGATGCAAGTCTGCGTTGCTCCTATGGGAAGTATGGCTTGAGCCACTTAGCATTCCAAGGATGCCGGAGGACCTCGCCTTTTAGATTACGAAGGTAGTATGAACCGCTACCCGCAACATCGTGTATTATAAAAGGTCCTCCCCACGTAGGTGCTAATTTTCCCCATTTCTTTTCTTGCTGATACCGTGGGATTGTTCTCAACACATATTGTGAGCACTCAAATCACAATATTGTGAGCACTCTCAATGAAAGCACCTTTCTTTTCTTGCTGATACCGTGGGATTGTTCTCAACACATATTGCCCTTCTACAAAATTCCGAAGCTTTACCTTTTTGTTATACTCCCTTGCTAGTCTTCGTTGATAATTTTCCATCTTTTGTAATGTTGCTTCCCTTCTTTCTTCCAAGTCTTCCAATCTTTCTAACATCATATCTGTCGTGAGGTTTTTCTCCCAAGCTTCGGTCTTCGTGGTTGGCATGAGGATTTACGTAGGGATGACTGCTTCGGCTTCGTATGTTAGAAGAAACGGGGATTCCCCGGTGGCGGATCTGCGCGTTGTCCTGTATGCCCATAACACATTGTGCAGCTGTTCACACCATCTCCCTTTATGCTCGTCTAATTGTTTTTTGAGTATAAGGGCGAGGGTCTTGTTGGTAGCTTCTGCTTGTCCGTTACTTTGAGGGTATATGGGGGTGGACTTGTTCTTTCTTATCTTGAAAGTATCGAAGAGCATGTCTATATTTTTCCCATGTAATTGCTTACCATTATCAGACAAAATTTCAGCGGGTATACCGAATCTGCAAATGATGTTTTGGAATATGAAAGTAAACACATCCACGTCTCTGATCCTGGCCAATGCCTTAGCCTCCACCCATTTGCTGAAGTAGTCCGTGGCTACTATCAAAAATCGTCTTTTCCCTGATCCTTCGATGAAAGGCCCGACGATGTCTACGTCCCATTTTGCAAATGGCCACGGGCTGTCGACGGAGTTTAACATTGTTGCCGGCGCGTGGATCTTTTTGGCGAAGCGCTGACATTCTTCACACCGTCGGGACATCTTCGCGGCATCCTGTATCATTGTCGGCCAGTAATACCCTTGCGTTTTTGCTTTGTCAGCTAGTGATCTCATGCCGCTATGATTCCCCGCGTCACCATAATGGATATCGTTTAGAATTCGATGCCCCTCTTTCCGGGACAAGCAACGTAGTAATGTTCCGAGGAAGGATTTCTTGTACAAGACCCCATCCCGAAGATCATATCTTCCTACTTTGGAGAGTATCTTCCTAGCTTGTTTCTGATCCGTAGGTAAGCTTCCCTTTTCGAGAAAGGCATGGATCATCACTCTCCAATCATCTTCGTTGTTGAAGTCTTCATCTTGATTTGCTCTTGACAGGATATCTTCTTCGTCAAAATCGTTATGGATGTCTTCTCCTACCTGGTCTTCGATATTTTCTTCCATTGTATATTGATTGGTAGCGAAGGAGAATTGAGATGCAATCGAAGGCTTATATACCCTTGTTATTTTAATAGCTTCGGCGTTTTTATCCCTCAGCATGGATGATATATATGCTAGGGCATCCGCATGCCTGAGGTCCTTTCTGCATAAGTGCCGGAACTTGATGTTCGGGATCTGTGATGCTAATGTTTGGACCAAGGCCATGTAAGCTGAGAGGGTGTCATCGTACACATTATACTCGAGCCATATTTACCGTATGACAAGATGCGAATCACTTGTCAGTCTTACATCGGTTACCCCCATCTCTATTATTATACGGAGGGCTTGTACGACAGCTTCGTATTCAACGATGTTGTTGGTATGCTCTTTGAATTCTAACCTAAGTGTCTGTATAATCCTTTCTCCGGTTGGAGTGATGATGACGATGCCTATCCCTGCTCCTTCCTTATTTTTGGATTCGTCAACGAAGACTTCCCATTGTTTTTGACTCGCGGGTTCGAGGACATCCATTGGATCCTTGTTTTCTTCCTCGGCTTCTGGTATTCCTTTAATCTCTTCGTCGTTGTCAAGGGGGAGGTCTGCTAAGAAATCCTCCAGAACTTGGGACTTCCGAGAATGTTGAATTTCATGAATGATGTTGAATTGGTCCAGATGGGTGTTCCATTTGGCTATTCTGCCCACTTTTCCCGTGCTTTTGAGGACTGCTTCCAATGGTGCTTTGCATGGGACCCTGACGAGGTGAGTTAGGAAGTAGGTTCTCAGCTTTTGAGTAGCCCATACCAATGCGAGGATGAGCTGTTCGATCTTGGTATATTTCCTTTCCGCAGAATTGAGGGTCTTGCTGACGTAATAGATAGGATGTTCTATCTTCATATTGGTTTTGACCAACACCGCGCTCACTGATGAGTGCCAAATATTGTATATATTTATCCCTTTTTGTTGGCATTTAACTCATCCTTTGTGCATTAATTCTACATTTTATCCCATATTCTGTATTTTCATTTTTTTCAAGAATAAATATTTTTCTTACTTAATTTTATATTTTTAGGTAATAAATAAAGTCTGGATGACTTGCGGAGCGGAAAAGAGCTGAAGAGTGGTGAAAAGCCGGAAGAAATTACGCAAGGAAGCCGCAAAGAATGGTGCGCACAAGACCAAAAAGTTAGGAATGGGCTCAAGAAGGAAGAATTTTTCTTAAAGAAGATATGGCTTGGCATACCCAAGGCCCAAAACCCTTACCCAAACCCATTTTCTATATCCATACCCGCCTCCATTCTCAGCCGTGAGATCGGATCCATCTCATCATCCAATGGTCGCTTCTTCATCGTTCATCAAAATCTGAAGTCCCTGCAAAACACCATAGTACCTAAATTCCAAGCCTTCAGATTAGATCACATTTAGATCCTACGGTCGCTTCTTTGCCTGCTCATCAAATCTCGATACTTCCGCTTAACACTACAACACCTAACCTCGATCTTCGCCGTCAGTTTTGATGTATCTCGTCATCCAACGGTCTCCCCTCATCCATTTCCATCGCGCCGTTGGATCATTCCATCATCCTATAATCCTACGGTCCAGCTTCGCGAAACATCAAAATCCTCTACACCTGCTCAACACACTAGTATCCTATACCTATACCCTAACCAAACGCCCCCTCCTTCTTCTCCATCGACTTCTTCTATTCCCCCCCCCCTCTCTGCAACAGAACCACCTTCTCCATCATCACCACTACCCACTCCACTGCCACGCCACCACCTCTACCTGTCTCACATCATCCCTAAACTACCAACCCATCATCACCCCCTAACTATCTAGCCCCCTATTCCCTCAATCTCTCACGTTTCTTCCCTGAAACCCTAAGCGTGAGAGGTTGATGAAGTAGGTGACCTAGAGAAGAAATCAAGGTATGGGAAAGGCACCAGGAGAAGCAGAGAAGACATGGGTCGATGCTAATTGAGGAGATTTGTCACATCAAGGTAAGAAAAAAAACCCAAACCCTAATTTCAGTTAATTTGGGGATTTTCGAGTAAACTCTAATTACTGTTAGGGAGAAGCATGGAGGAGCATTATAGAAGATATGGGTCTGATTTGTACTGTCAAATTAGGTAGAAATAATTTACCTAATTTCTGTTTGATTTTAGGAATTTTTTGGGAAGAACCCTAACTTGTAATTGGGTATAAATATGACTGTGGGTGTGATGTAAAGGCTTATGCTGGAATAGCCAGTGTCCAGAACTTTGATGTTCTGTATATGTTGTTTTCTTGGTATTCACTGTGTAATGTTCATGTTCGGTTTTGTGTAATGTTCATGTGTTTAATTCCTTTCCCTGTTTTATTGTCCTGTTGATGTTGTTGTTAATGTGATGTTTTGGGAGAACTTGATTAGCCAGTCTCTCCAATTTTGTGTTGTTCCTGTTAATCATGTGTTGTTCCATCTGTTCTCTCATGTTCTCATTAGCTGAGGCTCAGATGAAGCTTTAGTGGACTGTTAGGTAGTGGAATGTTAGGTTAGAAGCCTTAGTGCACTGAATTGATTGAGCAATGGGAGAAATCAGTGCTCACTAGTGCTTGTGATTGATTGTACTGTCAAAAGACAGTCAATACTAGGAGCACATCAGTTGAGCAAGTTGATTATCTTGCTATTCCCTTTTTGTATGCTTAGGATCTTAAGTTGGCCTTAACTGTCACTTAGTTCCATTAGGGATTCAACCTAGAACTACACTATCTGGCTAGGTCACAAGGTGGATTCATAACCTAGTTGTGTTGTTTCTCTGTTTTGTATATGTAGTTTTGCTCCCCTGCCATTGCCCTTGGCTTAGGCCTTGGTTCTTTCTCTTTGCTTCATTTCCATTGCCATCTTCACTGCCATTTTCACCATTTCCTTTGCTTTTCTTCACTATCACTCTCCACTGCCACTGTCACCTGTTTTGTGTTTTGTATTTGTATCTGTTTTCTTGTGTTTATTGTTTTATCATCCATTGTCTCATTATTTCACTGCCATCTTCATTGCTTTGTAAATATCACAGCTTCACTGCCACTATTTGCTCTTTCTTCTCATTTGTTTCTCCTGTTCTTGATACTGCATTCATTACCTTGTTTTACAAAAGCCCATTGTAATCTGTTTAAAGCTCAAAAGCCTAGTTCACTGCCAGGCTCAAAAACCCAAGCCCAGTTCACAATTGAACTGTTGAGCCCAAGTTCACAGTTCATTCCAAAATCATTCAAAGGCCCAAGGCCTAAAGCACTTCATCATTACAAACAAACCCACTAAGCCCAAAGCACAATTAGAAGCCCAATAGCAATTTAGAGCCCAAATAGCTAGAAAACTCCAAAACACTCCCAGTCTCTGTGGATCGACCCGTACTTGCACGAGCTACAACTGACGACCGTGCACTTGCGGTATTACTGTAGGCCCGTTTCATTTCGCTTCAATTTTATACGCTTTCCCGGGCCCACCACTGACTGCGTCTTCTGTTGCTGCTATGTACAATGCCAAAACTTCATCAGGATCTGGCTTCTGCAGGATCGGAATTGAAGCTAGGTGTTCTTTGATTTTTTGGAATGCCTCATCGCATTCGACGGTCCATTCGAACCTGCTCCCTTTTTTGAGAATATAGAAGAAATGTTTGCATTTGTCCGAGGATCGGGCAATAAATCTGCCCAAAGCTGCTATGGATCCATTGAGTTTCTGCATTTCCTTTAAATTCTTCGGGGACGGCATTCTACTATGGCCTGAATCTTTGCTGGGTCTACCTCGATGCCCCTTTTTGTTACCAGATACCCGAGGAATTTCCCCGAGGTGACACCGAAAGTACATTTCTCCGGATTCACTTTCATGTGATGTTTCTCATTGCTTCGAAGATATTTCTCAGATCCTGGTGGTGATCTTGCAGCTTACTTTTGACGAGCATGTCGTCAACGTAGACTTCTAAGGTTCCTCCAATCCATGGCTTGAAGATAGCATCGACCATCTTTGGTATGTTGCCCCTGCGTTTCGAAGTCCGAAGGGCATTCTAGTGTAGCAATAAAGGCCATGTGGGGTGTAGAACGCTGTGTGTGGCTGATCTTCTTCTGCCAGGGCCACTTGGTTGTAGCCAGAATGTCCATCCATGAATGACAGTTCTTCATATCCTTCTACTGCTTCTACGCTTCTACCAGCTGCTATGCTTGGCAGGGGATAGCTGTCCTTTGGACATGCCTTGTTGAGATTAGTAAAGTCGATGCATATTCTAACCCCTCCATTTTTCTTAGGAACAATGACCATGTTGGAGATCCAGGTAGGGTACTTGACTTCCTTGATAAATCCTGCGTCTAGTAGTTTCCGAAGTTCTGTTTCTACTGCATGATACTCTGGAGCTACTTTTCGTATTTTCTGCCTGAACGGGGGCGTGCCCGGTTTGATGCGTAGCTCGTGTTGGATTACTTTTGGGTCAATCCCCGGCATATCTCCTAGCTTCCAGGCGAACACATCCGCGTATTCCTTAAGTAATTTGGTTAAAGAATCTTCCTTCCTTCGTCCATTATGGTCCCTATTTTGATCATCTTCGGGCTTTCTTCTTCCGTTCCTATGTTGATTTCTTTTACGGGCTCCACTGGTGTGAACACAGGCTTCGGATTTCCGAGGACTGGGACGTTCTTTAATTGCTATTTAGCGTGTTTCTGTTCTTCGCTGGTTGTTGAAGTACTTGTCTCTGTGCTTAGGACATTATCATCTTTCGTCAAGCCCTTCCCTGTAGTTTCCTTGAGGAACAGGTCTATGGCCTTCTCTTTCGCGGTTTCTTTATTTTTTACTCTTCGGATTTTTCGCTGCTCTTCTTGCTCGTTGTTGATATGATCCTGAGTGGCCTGGCACTCTCTCGTAGTGACCCGATCTCCCTTGATTTCCATTACTCCCTCAGGTGTTGGAATCTGAGATATTGGTGGTACGTTGCCGCAACTCCTTTGAGTTTATGTATCCATTTTCGTCCAATAATGGCGTTGTAGGGGGATGGGGTGTCCACCACACTGAATCGGGTTTCTAGTTTCATGGGCCCTGCGTTAACCTGCAACACGATGTCTCCCAAGGGCTTCGTGGGTGCTCCATTGAATCCGTAGATGGTGTAATAAGAGGTCATTAACTGTTCATCATGGAGTTCATCTCTGTTTGAATGCATCGTAAAATAGGACGTTTACGGAGCTTCCCCCGTCTATGAGGATCTTTTTGAGGTTACATCCAGCTACTGGTAGTGTTAGGACCAAGGGATCGTTATGGTCTTCCATATCTTCTTCGATATCTCGGCATCGAAGATGATAGGAGATTCCATCCACTCTTCGTGCTCGTCCACCTCTATCCCATCGACCTTATACAATTCGCAGCGGTCTTCGAATTGCTTCCGTAACCTCTTTCCTATCTGCGCTGTAAGTGAGGGCCCTGTGGCTTCGAACACGAGATGGTGTTGATTGTGGTTTCCTTCCGGAAGTTGGACTGGTTTGGTTCGTTGGATCTATCCTCGGTAATCCTTTCGTACGTAATGTTTGAGCTCTCCCGCATCAATTAATTTTTGGATCATTATTTTAAGGTTCTTGCACTTTTCGGTCTGGTGTCCGTTGAAACAATGATATTCACAGTAATCTTTACTTCTCGGATCTCGGGGGGTGCTTTCCCTTAGACCATGGCCACTCCAGGTTTTCCCTCCCTTTGATCTCTCGTAGGATACGAGCATAGCTAGCGTTGAGTTTCGTGTAAACTTGATCTTCGAATTTTCGGTCACCTGTTCTTCGTTCATCCCTTCGTTCCTTCCTATCTTCGTGAGGTCTCTCCACTGAGCAACTCCTTTTGGCCCCATTGGTTTGTTCTGCTGAATTGGTGCGGTGAGATCTCTGCGGATATGCCCTCGGGTTTTCCCGTTGAATTTCTTCAAGTCGAGCGTGCTTTTCATAATTATTCGAAGATCTCCCTCTGTCTTAGGCACGCTTCCATGAATCTCAACAAATAGGGGACTCATTCGGTCTAATCCCCATTTGTAGCAATTGATGCTTACCACTGGGTCCACGCTCCCTATGGCTTGGCAGATCTTGTGCCATCTGTTAGTGTATTCCCTCGTGGTTTCCTTGTAGCCAATCGCTAGTGAAAAGAGCTTATCCATTCCGGTGTTTACAGTCTTGTTGTACATGTATGTTCTTAAGAATTTCTCTGCGAGTTGGTCGTATGAGTGGATGGAGTCTGGTGGCAGATTATCAAACCATGATAATGCCGATCCCTTCAGGCTTGACGGGAAGTATCTGCAGAGTACGGCGTCGTTCTGACCCCATCTAGCTAAGACACGGTTGTAATACCGAATATGTGCAGCAGGGTCGCTGGATCCATCATAGCATTCGAACGTTGGGACAGGGCATTTCAGTGGAATAGGGGTGTTGGCCAAGCGATGAGTTAAGGGCGTAGAGTTAGCTTCTCTCATGACCTCTTCTAACCTCCCCCCGCCTTGTCTATTTTTAATTGCCTGATCTCGGCCATCATTCATCTCGTAGCTCTTCCATCGCGCGGTGGTGCCCTAAGTTCTTCTGCTCGTTATAGCCTGATTCTCCGTCGTCATAATCCGGGTCGGATACGCTACTTCCCCTAGTCGCGTCTCCATTAGCCGCTATGACGACTCTTCGGTCTCGGTTTGGCTCTGGTGCTTTGGAATTTGCTTCATCAAGTTGTTGGCTGGTCTTCGTGCTTAGAGCAATCCGATCCTTTAAATCTTGATTTTCTCTGGCCAGCAGGGCTACAACATCTGCGTAAACCTGCTGGCTCTTCTTCAATTCTTCAAGCTCAGCCATCAGTCGATGTGATTGGTTGGACCCCTGATTGGGAGTCCCAGCCGTGCCACTACGGCCATGGTGCCGCCTTCCTCTACGGTCTGCACTAAAGGTGGCAGAGGTTCAGCTTCGGTTGCTGGCATTTCCAAATCGGGGTGAGTGCCCCTCTGCGGTGCTAGAGCCGCCGGTATGGTTTGATTTTGATCATTTGTTGGTGGCATTCCGAAAGTTGGAAGGTGCACGGGTTGGTGTTCTGGATTCATCCACCCTTTCTCTTGGTTGATGAAGTTGATTCATAGCGCAAGTTTTGCTAGCCTCTGCAGCCTTCGGGACTACCGCAGCCGCACCGTACTTTGTCGCCGCTGCTCTGAGAGCCGCGGCTGCAACTGAATTAGCGTTCATAGGTGAAGTGATTTCCGCAGTATCTGCCTTGACTGGTCATTTTAGCTTGTCTCCTTTCTGCTTGCTTCGGGTGATGACCGGGTTGTCCTGGGTGTTTCCTTTGACAAAGCTTGGATTTTCCTGATTCCTGCGTCTTTTCCATCACGGGTCCTTTTGTCGACAATGAAATCTCGCAGAAACTCGCCTTCTTTACTCACAATCCGTTCTTTCTGCACAAGGGAATTCAAACAGCGAAAAACGGGAATATCCGCGTGAATCGGGTTAGTTGGCGAAATATCTTCCTCCAGGAGAGGATTAATACATACGAGTTACAATACACGGGTTAAAGTTTTATTAAAAGAGATCCTTTTAAAAATGCAAGTAGATCCTTTAAAAAACTACGAAAACCCCCCTGAGAGACAGGTTCGCACGAGATCTAAAGAAAAACGTAAATCCATGGATCAAAACAATAAATCTTATCGAAGATAATAGGTGCGTTTTTGAATATAATAAAGTTAACAAATGATCTATACGGTCCGAGCTAATAAATCAGAGCAATCGTATGCCAGTTTAAGGTGAAATCACAGGACAAAATAAATCTTTTACCGGGACGAAGTCCCTGTTTCTAGCGCCAAATTGTGAGCACTCAAATCACGAAGTCATCCGAATGCTCACAACCAATTATAGTAATCTAGAGTGATTTGTGATGATGATATCTTAGTGTTGATTCCTTGGGTCAAAACCTTCGGGTTTATCACAGCCTCATCTAACAACTCCAGGCGAGGCGTTTGTGCACGGGATATAGGTAAAAACAAAGAAAGCAATACATACCAATAAAGATCCATGGGGTTAGGCAAATATAAAGTGCTGAAATATAAACAAGACCGAGGTTTACGTGGTTCAGCACTAAGGCCTACGTCCACGGGGTTGGTAGTTTCACTATGTTCTTCGCGGTTACAAGAGTAGTCGAATGACTTTTGGGTTTACATGTATTTTCTCTTCTAAAGGATTAACTTACACTCGAAATCTCTCTCTCCTTCCCTTCCTGATTTTTCCGATCTCCCTTCCTCTCGGTGGGGAGAGGGGGTATTTATAGGGTTAGAGTGGGGACCCATCTCTGAAGGCCGTTGGAACCTATCTTCTAGTGTCTTGTGTCCATCACGCAGAGGTCTGCGTTGCCACTTGATCACGCAGAGACATCCTCGCTCGTCCCACGGGTTGATCGACACGTATACTGCTCAGAGTGTTTAATGAGGGTGGTTGAGATGCCTGCTCGTGTCAGACAAGTGTCTTCTGCCCCTGTCACGTCCGTGTCAGCTAACTTTCTCTCCACCGTTGATCTTCTTTTGGAGATGAGATAAAGTAACTCCTTGGGGTTTATTTGGTGTTCCGTAGTGCATCGTATTTTGATATCTTGGTCTGCATGCTTTCCACGTATCTTTCTATATACACATGTCTGATGGTGAGATATATGTATACACAATTACGTTTATGATTTAAGTTCCACGCGGAGGGGATATGCTCAATCCGTGATACACATATCACTATAGACTTTAGTAATTCGTGGTGTGACTAGTTACACTGGTTTGTAATGCAAGTAACAATGTGACGTTGTTGTTGTTCTTTTTGTTATCGAAGTGAAAGAGACAACTTGGAAGTTGTGAGGAAATTTAAAGTGATTTTATGTTTGCAAATCTAAAGTGATTTTATGTTTGCAAATCTTTGGAGTGATTCGCTCTATTCTTTGGGTCTGCGGACGAAACTTATTCATGTCTGTTAGGCTTACCAAGTAGCTGGCCTGTGTGAGTTCAATTTCGCTGCAAATTTTCGAAGAAAGCTATTATTTTATAATGATTAAATAACAGGGCTTAATTGGGCCCCAGGAAATAATTAGGGGCCTCAAACATTTTATTCCCACACCAATAAATCTATTTCCACCCCAAAATATAGTGAAAATACTGTTTTATCCTTCACCAAAATCTAAAACTTAGAATTCTATTAACCCAACTCTAAACCCTAACTCATTTTCATTTTTAAACCCAAAAAAATAATCAGTCCCATCCTCCCCTCTCTCTCGACTCTCCATCACAACTGAAAAATAAGAGTCGTCACCTCATAATTATATACCCTAACGATTTTTCATATGCATGTTATTTGTATTAAAAATCGTTGTTGTCTAGAGTGTAGGAGATAACGACCCTTTTTCTGGGTTTTGACGACCCCTTTTTATACACTAACGATTCTTTATGACCAAAAACTATATCTCTGTCCAAAAAAATGGAAGAATCGTCATTGTTTCTTGGAGAATCGTCACCAAATTTGGTAGAGTCGTCATGATATTGAAGTGTTTCAAAAACGACTCTCATAAGTCGTCATTGTTTCTTGACGACTCTAAACAGTCGTTAATGCTTATAAAATAGTCATTATCCTCTTTTAAGATTCATTAATGGCGGAGATACATCAAAGGGTCGTCAACGACCCTCACGAGCCGTCTTTTTTTCTTGACGACCCTAAACAGTCGTTAATGGTTATAAAAGAGTCGTTAATGACGACCCTTTGATGTATCTCCACCATTAATTACTCTTCAAAGAAGATAACAACTCTTTTATAACCATTAACGACTGTTCAGAGTCGTCAAGAAACAATTTTTTAAACACTAATGACTCTTGAAGGTCGTTTTTGAAACTTAAACGACTGTTAAGAGTCGTTATTGAAATACTTCACTATCCTGACAACTTTTCATGCAGGTTTGGGCAAAAAAAAAAAAAAAATTGCAAACAAAAAGTTTGGAAAAAAAGAAGGTTAAAATCAAATTAAGTGAGATTAACACTAATTAAGTAAAATTATCACTAATTAAATAAGGGTAGATTAGTTTTTTTTTTAAATGGATAAGGGGTGACTCAAATTAGGTTTTAATGACCTTTTTTTCCTCTATCTATGGGTCCCCAATTATTTTCCAGGGCCCCCAATTCAGCCTTGTTAAATAACCCTCGTTCAAAACTATTTTTTTTTAGAAAAAAACCTTAAATTTTGATTTACTCAAGTGATTTCAGTGAGAAAGCCGGTGAATCCTAATATGATAAAGAGAAACCAAATTGCTTAAAAGTACACAAAAAATGGAGTTTTTTTTCTTTTTCTGACAGATTTACGGTTGGATATTTCCCTTCCTAACCAACCGTAAGAAAAATTTACAGCTAGGTGGCGATGAACTCCAAACCGTAATTGAAAAAAATTGGGAAAAACCTAAATTGAAAAGAAACTAGTTACGGCTATGTAAAAAAGGAAAGAAAAAAACCGTAGGTTAGTTACGACCAGGTTTAGTTGTTCAGTAGAAAAGAAAAAACATCCAATCATTGGTCAGTTACGGCCAAGCTTTTCGGTTGGTAAACAAAGCAACCGTGTATGTTTGTCTGGTTGGTAATAAGAAACCAAGCCATAGGTTTTGTGGTCCACAAAATTAGGTAATTAAAGGAAGTTTGGTTAACGTTTCCTAATAAGATATTTCATCTTAATTAAAACACATTTAGTTAGGTAATTAAAGATTTACGGTTAAATCCGTTCAAAAACTTCAAATTTTCTTCTTAGTTTAGGATATTTTTACGGTCAGGTTCCAGGAGAGAACCCAGCCATAAACCTAGTTATTGTTACAAATCTAACCGTAACACCTATATATATATATTTTTTTTTCTTTTTTACAGTTAGAAGTCTTAGTTTGCTACCGTAGTAGTTTCAGAGAACTAGTTTACTGTTAGGAAATTAAGAATACCTAACCATAAGTAAACTTATAACCCTATTACAACAAGTTTTTCGAATGGTGGCTAAATCTAAGACGATAAAATGATCTCAATTAGAAAAAAAAAAACAAGGGAAGGATTTACGTCGATGAAGGAGAGGAAGATTAGAAGAAGAAGATAGGTTTTGATTTTAGTTTTTTAAGTTTTATTTTAGTTGAAGGGTATTTTAGATATTTGGTATTGAATCAAAAATATCCCATAACCAATTTTTTGGTCACTAGGAATCCAAGTGAAGTCCCTCTATTGGATTGTGAAGCCCCGATGATAGGCTTCTTTTTGAATTATTTTTTGGGACCATTGAAATTTTGAAGGGGACCAATGCACTACTGGTAGGACTTGAAAGAGTACCTACGACTATGTCTAACTGCAAGTGCACAGTGTCACAATGTAACACAGGGCAAGCACAGGTCGATCCACAAGGACAAGGTGGGTGTAGATTTGCATCTATTGTCTCACTTAAACTGATTCTAAACAAGAAAGAGTAACCAAAATGGGGGTTGTTTTGATGTTGTCGATACGACAAGGTGTTGGTGAGGATTACAACAAAAAATAAGTAAAAGTAAAAGATGCAAATAACACAGGGAGTAAACACTGAGAATGAAGGTACTAGGATTGTCGAATCCACCATTAACTCATACTATGTATTCAACTGATTATGATACTCTTGTCCTTTTAACAGATAAGGTAGAGGTGTCAAGTATATTACTTACCTAAGGTGTTTCACCAATGGATGATTCAATCACAACTAAAATATCAATCCGGAGCACTAACTGTCTAATTAAGCACAACTAGTCAAGGGATTAACAATAGTCTCTAAAGCATGAGCTGCAGCATAATCAACACAGTTTTATCCTGACTACAATGGATACATGGCATACACTGTGAAAGCAAAGCATTGACGTACTAAGATTGAAACTATCCTAACAGTTTAAGCATTCAAGAGTCACACAAACAACATAAATAACATAGTACAAAGCTATGGTTTCATCTCAACCTTAGCTTAGTGAACTAAAACATGATCAAATTATACTACTGGATGAAACAGATGAAATAGTAAAATTACAGAACACTAAGAGCTTGGTGCTCCGGCTAGCCCGGGCATGAATCCTACTCACACCCACACATTCAATTTATAGTTACAATGAGTTCTAAAAAAATCCCTAATTTCCAAAACTAGGGTTTCGAAAATTACCTAACCAATTCGTACCACCCATGCTAGATAACTGCTCTATCACTTCGACCCATGCTTTTTCTGCTCTCCCCCTGCTCCAATTGACGCCTATGATGCTCTAATTGTTCCCTAACTCGAGTTGTTTTATTCACCCCAAGCCTAGGGTTCAGTGGTTGTGAGATGAGTAAAATAACTAGGCTAGGGAGATGGTGGAGATGTTTGGAATGATTTGATGGAGATGGTGGCAGTGAACATCGGGGTCTGGTGGTGGCAGGATATGGTGGTGAAGGAGTTGCAGGTGATGGAAGAGAGGAATTTGGGGAGAAGAGGAGAAGAACCCGATGGAGAATGGGTTAGGGAGTGTTTGGGTATAGATGTTAGGTGTTGTAGTGTTGAGCGGGTGTAGCAAATTCGATGTCCAACGAAGATGATACGTTGGATGATCACATCTGGATTGAATCGAACGGCTAAGATGGAACAAGCTTGCAACGACCATTGGATGCGTGATACAACAATTCTGACGGCTTAGATTGGAGTTAGGTACTATGATGTTTGACAGGAGCTTCAAGATTTTATGCTCAGTGATGAGGCGAACGTTGGATGATGTGATGGATCCAATATGACGGCTCTCATGGAAATGGGTATGGATATTGGAAATGGATTTGGGTAAGGGTTTTGGGCCTTGGGTATGCCAATCCCATATCTTCTTTAAGGACAATTCTTCCTCTTCAAGCTCACTTCTAGTTGATCCGGCTCTTGCAAACATCATTCTTTGCTGCCTTTCTGCGGGAGTCTTTGCTGTTTCTTTGCTCTTTTCGCTCCGTGAGTTAACCAGGCTTTATTTAGTACCTAAAATTCAAAATTAATTGAGAAAAGTATTTATTCTTGAAAACAACGAAAACACAGAATATGGGATAAAATGGAGCGTCAGTGCACAAATGATGAGTTAAATGCCAATAAAAAGGTGCAGATATATACAATATTTGGCACTCATCAAATACCCCCAAACCTGAATTTTACTTGTCCTCAAGTAAAATAAAACTAAGGAAATCCTACCTATACCACTGTCGCTGGTCTCTCGATTGCATTTAGCGAATGCAATAAGCCTTTTAAACCACTAAGTGTCCCAAGTGGACGAGTTGAAGTCTCGTGAAGGTTTGCTTAGAACATACCTACAAAGTTCTAGGACAAAATATAAGCTCAGATTCCATGAAATGTGACATGTGCAAGACAGTAGAAGCTCACAGCAAAATGGAGATGTCAATCTATCTATCAAAGGCACAATCCTAGCACTGATAACAAATAAAGACATGTGATAAGAGTGTAAATTGTATCTACACATGTGTAAAGAAAGATCGGATGTTATAACTACTAATCACCAAGAGATAGTTTCTCAGGCTAAGAACCGAGGTCGAAATCTAGCTAGCTGTCCGGACTTTACGAGAATTGTCACAATTACTCGCGTTGTACATCAATGGCATACACCCTTCCTTGCTTATAACACAAAAACACAAAAGATGACTCTTTACATGACTCTTATTTACATTGACTACTCTCTTTTATTTTTGGAACAAGAGAGGATGGAATTGATAAATACTTGATTTTTTTTTATTTATTTTTTTTTGAAAAAAAATTATTTACAACATGGCAACTCTTTTGATACATAAGCAAAAAGAAACAAAATATTACATGACACTTTTCAAGAGGTATCCCTTTTTGATGCACCCAGTTAAATTCGATGGTTGTCTTTCTTAATGTAACCTCCACCTTCTATCCCAACCAACCAAAGAACAAGCTAGTCAAGTTTCGTTCAGTATTCTAAAGTGATTGGCAATCGTGACTTCCGATAGAACACCTCAAGGATGAGGCTATACATGTATTGGTAGATCGTGCGCGTGCAAGTTTCTTATCACTATGTGAATTGTGCTAGAATCAGGGTGCCTAAATATCTAGACTAAGAATCCTTATGTTTACATACATGCACAAGAGTCAACATTTCATGTAAATGAGCTCCATTTTTATGTTTTTTTTTCAATTTTTTAATTTTTTATTTTGATTTTTAATTTTTCAAAAAGAGGGAGGAGTTTTGTTTTCAATTATAGCATGATATCATGGTATCTACTTTTCACCCTTAAACCTAAACTAAACATTGTCCTCAATGTTTCTAAAGATAAACATATTTATAACTTGGACATATCATAAGAACATGTTGAGTTTTGAGAGAAAGTAAAGAGAATACCCGATTTGACGAAAGAAAGAAACGAACTCCATTATTCATGGTTAGAATCCAACGTATTTCAGCCGCGATCACCATGGAGTAGCAAAATATATACAGAAATGGAAAAAGAAATCAAGTCAAAGTGACTCAACCTGAAGATTTTGAATCTTCAGGATTATATACAAAAATTCACTATATACATAAAGTCTAAAGAGTTGAGGATCAACCCAAAAGATAAAGTGTTGAAACATAGACAGTTTCAAAACACTAAAGTTGGACTGAAATGGGAGAGAGAGTGAACAACCGAATGAATCACCCCCAAACCTGAATTTTTCAACAGATTTATTTTTAAGCACAAAATCTAGCAATTTTGGGGTTTCGGGATTCACCAGGTCTAACTCAAAATGGACTTTTTGCGGGATGGGCAAAGAAATGTATTCCAATTGTGGCTCCTTAAAAGTATTGTATTTTGATGCAAAATAGTCCAAAAGGACTTGGGAGGCACACAGTTTCAATCCTAGGTTGGGAATTTTCAGAAAAGTTGGTTTAAAATTTTTGTTACAAACCAAATCTAGGTTGGGTGGAATAATCTCAATATGCGATTTAGGTAAGAAAGTTGGTACCTCTAAGTTATTTTCATGGATAATATCAATAGTACCAACACATACTTCCCCTAAATCAGAAATTGGTAAATCATGCTCACATTCATCGAACAAAACATCAAGACCTAAATCGGTATCATGATTGTCCGTAGTACTCAAATCAACATCGGAAGAAATAACATTTTGTGACTTAGGCAAGGAATCAGACACATCAAATTTGTTTTCATGCATATTAACATTAGTGTCTACAGAAGATTCAACTATTCCTATGTCATGCTCATCTTCGAAGAACAATTGTACGAGTACCATATCAATATCAAAATCATATGATTTGCTATGAGTATTAGAAGAAACAACATTCATGAAGGTCGAGGGCGAGAAGCCATATGTTATTGAACCAAAAGGTTCCACAATATTTTCATGTTCTTCTAACATAACATCATTATCATCATAATCTTCATAATCATCATCATGGTAACATGCATATTGGTCCTCATTAACAGTGGTGGTGTCATTAGTCGATTCATGTTCCTCTAAATTAGGTTCATATTCAACATCATTTACATGAATGGGACTAGACACTTCATTAGGGACAACATACATTTCCTCATGAATTTCCTCCTTTTGTAGGTGAAGCAAAATCTGATCTAAATATGCCTGAATTCGTGATGTAGATCTAGCAAAGTTTTGCTCACTGAGTCTGAAAGCTTCTGTGGTGGAGTCTAAATTCATGGGAGTACAAAATTCTTCATGTTCAAATTGTGGTGAATGGTACATGTGTGCATGGTCATTAGGGTTTATAAAAGATTGATCGCAACCCTCAAAGGATTGATTATGGTCCCAATGACTACCAGCCTCACAATTTGTGGGCATTTCATAATTTGGATTTTCATGGGATTCTCTAAATTGCCTATAATCATGCAAAATATAGCAATATTTATCAGGGTGGTCTAAACCACCACATAAGGTACATGCATAGATTTCAGGTCGTCTATGTGAACTAGATGCTACAGATTTCTCATATGTTTGCATTTCTAAAGCAGTGATCCGAGCCTCTAACTGATTCACAAGTGACGAATGTGTGAGTTGGATATTGTCTAGATGTTCATTTTCACTCAATGGTGGATGATACATGTGTGAATAGTCATTAGGGTTTGCATATTGAGGTTCATGACCTACAGAGGGTCCATAATAATAATCCCTATAACTATTGACATCATGGTCTGTGGGAGGCTCATAAGGTGAATCTTGCCCGTAAGCTTCTCTAATAGATTTATTCCCAGTGGCAGACCAAAATCCAGACATGTTATGTTTATCAAACAATCACACAATTCAAAAAGAGAAATAAGGCCCACACTTTTTAGTTATGGGTTTCAAATTTTTGGTTTTAGACTTTAAAGGTAAAGCCTATTTGGGGAATTTTTGGTTTAACTGGGTTTTAAAATTTGGTTTCAAAATGGGAGCAAAATTTTGGTTTAAATGGAAGCAATTTTTGGTTTTAAAGAGGGAGAAAACTTGGTTTTTTTAAAATATTGGGAGAAAAACTTTGGTTTTAAAATTAGGAGCAAGCCCACATTGGTGGGAAAATGCACAGCCCACTAGGCAGTTTGGACGAAGCCCAACAGAGAAGTTTTAGTTGGGTTTTGAGGCCCACAATTCAGTTTAGGACAGGCCCAAAATTCAGTTTAAATCAAAATTACAAGCCCATGATACAATTTAAACAAGCCCACAGTTTACAATTCAGTTGGGTTTACACTTTAGTTTGGCTGAAGTTGAGCCCAAAGTTTAGGCTTACCCCTTTTTAGCCATTGCACAAACCAGTTGGGTCTTTGTCTTTGGCAAACCAATGCAGCACCACAATTCAAAATTTCTTCAGCTCTTTTCTTCACAGCACCACACCACATGTTTGAGGCACTAGAACAGTTTTGTTCTGCTTCTCCTTCTCCTTGTTTTGCACAACAGTTGCAGGTACCTGGTGGTTTTCATAAGAGAGAATTAGTTCTCACAGCAGCTAATTTTATGCATTCAAGATGACACTGCTAACTCAGCATACAACTCAGGCATTCACAGCATTAAATTTCAGCAAATTTCACAGTTGACAGCACCACACCACATTCACAGCAACAGATTTCAGTCATTCAAGATGACAGCAGCACATTCAAGCATTCACAGTATGTTAAACTTCACAGTTGCACTTGTTATAGAACCAAAAATGACCCAATGGTCAATATGCAGACTTAATGCTCAAGTACTCCAAGAAAATGCAGTAACAGATGCAGTTGTGGCAAGGCCAAGACTGGGAAGCAGGCAGTTACAGGGCAGGGCAAAGCTACAGACAATGACAAAATGAGCAAAGCCATAGATAATGAGCAAAGCCACAGATGCAGTGATGCTTTGCAGGTATGCAGGTGACAGAACAAAGAGAAAGCTAAGACATATATACACAAGGTTACTGTTTGCTAAGTATGCAAATGAGGCAGACTATGTTACATGGAAGACTAAGCTAACTTATATATACAAACAGTAAGCTAAGATGAAGTGGAATACAGGGAAAATGAAAGTGCAGTGAAAATGAAAATGCAGTGATGCTAAGTTAACCACTACAAAATGGCAGATAAACTTCAGTTAAGATGAAGTGGAATGATGATGTTATTAAACTATTACAAAATGGCATATCAAATAAACTAGTTACATCTAACACTATTAACAACAGAAAAACCAAAAATCTAACACATATATACAAGCAGTATATTAAAAATCAGTAAAGTGGAAGAAAAGAAACAATCACACCGCTACCGAGTCCCCGGCAGCGGCGCCATAAACTTGGTAGGACTTGAAATAGTATCTACGATTATGTCTAACTGCAAGTGCACAGTGTCACAATGTAACACAAGGAAAGCACAGGTCGATCCACAGGGACAAGGTGGGTGTAGCTTTGAAACTATGGTCTCACTTAAACTGATTCTAAACAAGAAAGATTGACCAAAATGGGGGTTGTTTTGATGTGTCGATACGACAAGGTGTTGGTGAGGATTACAACAGAAAATAAATAAAAGTAAAAGATGCAAATAACACAGGGAGTAAACAATGAGAATGAAGGTACTAGGATTGTCGAATCCACCATTAACTCATACTATGTATTCAACTGATTATGATACTCTTGTCCTTTTAACAGATAAGGTAGAGGTGTCAAGTATATTACTTACCTAAGGTGTTTCACCAATGGATGATTCAATCACAACTAAAATATCAATCCGGAGCACTAACTGTCTAATTAAGCACAACTAGTCAAGGGATTAACAATAGTCTCTAAAGCATGAGCTGCAGCATAATCAACACAGTTTTATCCTGACTACAATGGATACATGGCATACACTGTGAAAGCAAAGCATTGACGTACTAAGATTGAAACTATCCTAACAGTTTAAGCATTCAAGAGTCACACAAACAACATAAATAACATAGTACAAAGCTATGGTTTCATCTCAACCTTAGCTTAGTGAACTAAAACATGATCAAATTATACTACTGGATGAAACAGATGAAATAGTAAAATTACAGAACACTAAGAGCTTGGTGCTCCGGCTAGCCCGGGCATGAATCCTACTCACACCCACACATTCAATTTATAGTTACAATGAGTTCTAAAAAAATCCCTAATTTCCAAAACTAGGGTTTCGAAAATTACCTAACCAATTCGTACCACCCATGCTAGATAACTGCTCTATCACTTAGAACCATGCTTTTTCTGCTCTCCCCCTGCTCCAATTGACGCCTATGATGCTCTAATTGTTCCCTAACTCGAGTTGTTTTATTCACCCCAAGCCTAGGGTTCAGTGGTTGTGAGATGAGTAAAATAACTAGGCTAGGGAGATGGTGGAGATGTTTGGAATGATTTGATAGAGATGGTGGCAGTGAACATCGGAGTCTGGTGGTGGCAGGATATGGTGGTGAAGGAGTTGCAGGTGATGGAAGAGAGGAATATGGGGAGAAGAGGAGAAGAACCCGATGGAGAATGGGTTAGGGAGTGTTTGGGTATAGGAGTTAGGTGTTGTAGTGTTGAGCGGGTGTAGCAAATTCGATGTCCAGCGAAGATGATACGTTGGATGATCACATCTGGATTGAATCGAACGGCTAAGATGGAACAAGCTTGCAGCGACCATTGGATGCGTGATACAACAATTCTGACGGCTTAGATTGGAGTTAGGTACTACGATGTTTGACAGGAGCTTCAAGATTTGATGCTCGGTGATGAGGAGAACGTTGGATGATGTGATGGATCCAATATGACGGCTCTCATGGAAATGGGTATGGATATTGGAAATGGATTTGGGCCTTGGGTATGCCAAGCCCATATCTTCTTTAAGGACAATTCTTCCTCTCCAAGTCCACTTCTAGTTGATCCGGCTCTTGCAAACATCATTCTTCGCTGCCTTTCTCCGGGAGTCTTTGCCGTTTCTTTGCTCTTTTCGCTCCGTGAGTTAACCAGGCTTTATTTAGTACCTAAAAATGCAAAATTAATTGAGAAAAGTATTTATTCTTGAAAACAACGAAAACACAGAATATGGGATAAAATGGAGCGTTAGTGCACAAATGATGAGTTAAATGCCAATAAAAAGGTGCAAATATATACAATATTTGGCACTCATCAACTACCCCTTATCCATATATTTTAATTAACGATCAAAGTGCCCTCCATTAGTTAGTTAAGTTATTTTAGGTAATGGATCTTCAGTTTTAGTAAGTTAGTTGAGTTATGTTAGTTCTAGATTAGATTAGTTGAATGGGTGAGGTAGATAAATGATTTGAGTCAGTGTTAGTTTAAGAATTAGAATATAATTGAGGGAGAAAAGAATAAGGAGAAGAAGAGTTTTGAAAGAATAAAAAATGAAAAATTGATTAGGTTTTAAGATTCACACATCGAAAACGAGTGATTCAAGTGCCAACTCTGACGGATCTAACTCTTAGGGTTATAGAGTACTCATTCAATCTTCACAAAAATCCGGTAATGAGTGATTTGTCAAATAATCAATGTATTCTTTCCCAAATTCAATCTTAATCACAAAATGATGGTATTTACGATCCAATCGATGATCAAAACGAAAAAATTATAGATGATGATGTTTGAGAAACTCAGGCATACATGTTAATTTCATTTTATTGGTTGAATTGGATAAAATTTTATTAAAATATGCAAACTCTAAAAGTTGAGTTTTGTGAAGTTTGGCTAAGAGAAATGAAGAAAATGTAGCCGAACTTGGGTTTGTAATGGATTTTTATTGATTTTTTATGGACTTTGAAACAAGTTCTGCTACCTGTTATTTAACTCTTCTAGCCGAACTTGAATGCTGGTAGTACATATAAAAGTTCGGCTAGTTCATGCACAAAATATTCCTAGCCGGAATTGTACTTTAAAATTAGTGGAAATATACTAGAGTATTAGGCTAGTTCGTGGTCAATACATTCTTATCCGAACCCATAAGTTTGATTGGCTTTTGACACTACCGAAATCTATTATTCGGTTAGGAGCCGAAACTAGTTATGCCTCGTAACCCAATTACACTAAATCTTCTTCAACCTAAAAGTTAGGTTAGGAAAAACATTGATCATTCCAAACATAATTGTTTTTGGTGTTATCCAGGCCTAGTGGGGAGTGCGGCTGTGGAATATTGTCGGAGTTATCTTGTATCTTTATAAACTCCTTGATGAATACACTAAGTTTCGACTATGTGAAATCATCGAAAAAAAGTTGATATGTTATCTTTTTGTCATGAATAATCTCTTTGAGAATTTCATTATGATCCCGTTAGTTTTCGTACCTTTGCCAATTTATATTAACAAAAAGGCGGAGAATTATTTTATGGTTCACACTATATACATATGGTTTACGGATCATTATGTAAGGAGGAACGGTTTTCATTGTGAGATGAAATATTTACTAAGGAGTAATGATACATATCACCGTAGTATTATTGTCAGAGTTGTGATACAATTGAACTTTGATGCTGTGTAATAATACTATGACACTGTATAACAATAATTGAGAATATCCATTTTCTTATTGTTATGGCTACAGATCTTCAACAATATTGATGCTGGGTTGAACACGTTCAGAATTACTGAAGTACTTGGAGTGACGAAGAATTCAAGGAATGTTGAAGAACCAAGGAAATCAAGCATGTAGGATGAGAAGCTACAAAGTTTTTTTATTTTGTAATCCATATGTATTGATAGTTTTTTCACTAAAATTGACAAAGGGGGAGATTGTTAGAGCACTGCTCGGTCGAACTCACAAGCTTTGCTATCTCAAGCTTGTTTATCAAGTTTAGGTGATCAAAACTATAAGTATTTATTTATAGTATACTTATAGTTATGTCTCGGATTAGGATAGAATGTGTAGTTGAGCTTTAGAATTCAGGGCGTTCATCGATTGTAGACGAAGATCTTCTGAGGAGAGCTTGGAGAAACTTCATCAACAAAAGGTATGTGGAGACTAAAACTTATCTATCACTCAGAAGTCTATTATATTCTATCTCCTAATGATACTAAGTCGTATAGCTATATAGACTTTTACATTATACACATTTGATATTTCGAGCTGAGTTTAACTCGCTTATATCTTTGTCAAAATATGTGTTGGAAGGTTTTTGCTTTATCTACGTTCATCATTATCCTTGACTAGTTTAGTTGAAAACAATTTATTTGTTGGAAACAAAATAATAAGTCAAATGATGATCATGTGAAAATTGCCTTGAAACATCTTACATGATTTATGTGAGACAGTCATTTGATGTCGACTCGGAATGTTTCGTATTATTGTCATTTGATTACTTGAAAATTACTTATAAGCTAATAGTTTGTGTGAGATAGATATTGTCTTCTTCTAAGGATGTTTAATGTTTGAAATGGGAGTTTAGAACAATTAACCATTGTCTGGATATGGCACAGTATGCAAACTGTTGTGGTATGATTCAGGTATGGGAACCAAGTTTGCATACCAGTATGCGAACGGTTTTAACTGTTAAGGTATGGGAACCAAGTTTGCATATGCGAACGGTTTTAGCCGAGTTAGGTTCAGAACGACAGTATGCATACTGGTTTACGAACTGTCGGACAAGATCAAAGTCTGGAACTTAAGTTTGTGTACCGTTTGCAAACTGATTTGGTTAAAGTTCTAAAATCGGTTAAGTATGATTTCATACTCATGAACATATATACATTTATAAATTAAGGAATGCAACCTTTGGAAACTGTGGATAAATGTTCATGAATTGATTCTCTTGAATCAATCCGATTTTGCTTCAATTATGTCTGGTATACTTCTATGAGAATATAAAAAATTCAACAACTCTATGAGTAACACAATTAGATTCATTTGATTATCATTTGATCTATAAGTGTTAGATGAATGTGGTTAATACAAAATGTTCATATGGCTAACTTCGACTATTGTTGAGCCAAATCAATACGTTTAGGTACGGTTACCCATATCTAAATGAAGGTATATTTCATTTGTGTGTAACAAGCTAAGACCATCTAATGGTGGAGAGATATTTCTTTGGTTTTAAGAAAACTTACAACTTGTTTGTTTGCAACGGTTAGACTGTTTGTTTTGCACTTATTATAACCCCTGACTCGAGAGCTGACTCGCCACCAACCTCTGACTCGGACCCTATGGACTCAGGTGTGAAGATACCCCTGACTCAATCGCTCAAACACCTGACTCGTGTTAATATACAAAAATAACCTCAATCCTTTAAATCATATATTTCATTTCATTTCTTTTTTCTCGTTTCTTCCGTCCAGGTTTAACCATCGAGAGCAGAGATAGAATATGGGGGAAAACCCTAGATCTGATGTCTCCTTCATCCCTCTCTCAACAAATCTACTAATATCTCTTACTAATCATTTCCTTCATCAGTCTCAACCAATCTCTCCATTCTTTCAACTCATCATCTTGTTTTAAAAGAGTCGTCAACATCAGGTATAATTTCAACATCCATAATTCTTTGTCCATATGTTTTGTATCATTTTTATGGGCTTTTGATGATTTTGGAAGATGGGTTTTTTTATATATTCTGATTTGAGTTCTTAATTGGCTTCAGGGGAGAAAGAAATAAGGAAGAGGGACGACGATTAAAGTTTGTGAAGGTATGATAATTTTGTCCCCTGTTGTTTTCTTTTAGAGCCAGGGGTTTCCTATGCACATACACACTTGATTACTCTGTTATTCTAGGATGAGTTTCATTGTTGGTTGAGCATTTGATGGATGTTTTTTTTAACTTTTAGATGATGTTTGTGAAAATGCCAAGGAGAGAAGTATGATCATTAAGCATGATAGCATATGGATTTTTATTCCACATTATCTTCTTCTAGATTTTTGTTTTTAGCTTTTTGTTGTTTAGTAATCTCAGTTTGTATCTTGTAGCATTCTGCAGTTGCTTTTTTGTTTGTATTATAATCTAAATTTTCTTTTCATGTGTGTGTCTTCCTGTTACTGCCTTCTACTTTTAGTACATCTGTATATCTGTTGTGCCTCTGATTTTATTTTGTCTCTGGCATTAATTTGATATTCCTTGGTCAATTCATTATTAAGCCTTTCTGGTGTTGATATTTTCTCTGACATTAATTTGATAATCCTTGGTTAATTCAGAAAACAAAAGTTTCCTCCTCCCTATTTCTGCATCGTTCCACTAAATTGATGCCATTTTTCTATTATGCATGCCACCACAGTGGTGATAATGATGTCGCAACAGGTTTCCGAACTGTAAAGCAACATGGAATTTCATTGTTGTTGTCTTCTTTCTGTACTCTATTGTAACATCATCATTCGTTTGTTTTCAAGTCTCCTCTTTAGGATTTTAGCCCATTAATCAATTATGAGATTTTGTTCACTGTAATAATATATATATTTGGTGTCCCGGGAATTTTCCAAGAAACTAAATCCCAAAACCAAGATAGATTTATCATCGTCATAACAATAATGTTGCTCTCCAAAAATACCTAAAGTGGGGAGCACCATTTTAGGGAACCCCACACTCTTTTTTACTTAGTTCTTTCCTTTGGTGAATAATCAATCTGCTTCACATAGTCCTTCCTGCACTCTTGTTAATGGAATGTGCAACATACAAGAAATTAATCGTACGTAGTTGTCATGCCTTGATAGATATCGATATCAATATCAACATCTTATATTGTTCAATATGCTTATACTATTGAAAGTGAAAAAGAAGTGGTATAAATAGTTCATGTTGTATATGAAATATTGATCATTACTTTTGTATGGTGCAGGTAGTAACATTAGCTCAGTACGCAGACAATTGTTTCCATCACTGGATTCTAAAGCAGGTACTACTATTTTTGGAGATTTAAACTTTTAATTTGTGCCACCTTTACTTTTTACTGTAAACTTTGATTGTTCGAGATTGGTTTGTCATTTTAATCTTTCATCCATAATGAGGACAAGAATGCTGAATTAAAAAAAACAGATACTCTCTTTACTTTCTCAGTAGTTAGCACACTCTTTTCTGTTTCAAATTACCCACGTCTTGTATGTTTACTTTATGCTAGTTCTCTATGGAGAAAAAAAGATGAGAAAGCAAATAAGATAACTTTTAGGAGCGTCCCAGAATTTAGAAGGTTATTTATTGATCAATGTTTGGCACAAGCTACTGAGTATGGGTTTTCTGGAACTTCTTTGAAGCAAACTTCGTGGGAAAATTTGTGCAAATTATTTTCTGAGAAGTATGACTGCACTATCACCCAAAAGAAGTTGAGAAACCACTGGGATTACTTGCGAAACCAATATGTCACTTGGTCGGGAATGGGTACAACGCAGAGACGAACACTTTTGATTGGAGCGAAGAGCAATGGTCTGAACTAGACAAGGTAAGAGACTGTTTCAGTTTTGTTTGGACTTTATGATTGAATTAAATTTGTTTCTACTAGATGTCAGTTGTAACTAATAGGTATTGATTATGCTTTGGTAACTTGTTACCGTTCTGAATACCTCTTTAACTGCAATATTGAATTCCCACTTGCATCCCTCATAATGATTACATTGGTGACATGACCATAAGTGAAAAAGCGGGGGTCTAACAACCACACCCAGTACTTCGATTAGCAATCTGTATGGACAAACTCCAATATACTTTTAAGAGAATCAACTAGACAGTCAGATTCAATCTTAATAAAAGTATATCAAAAAGTTATATATCTCTTTCTCGATTCAATACTTACTCAAGCAAATAGAAATCTGCGAGTCTAATTGAATACAAGAGAAATCACTTGAATGGTATAAAATACCAATGTTCAAGTATCAATCTATTTCAATCAACAACCAAAGGTTGGACTTCCCAATTGATTGATTCAACGCACAACCTGTGATATTTCAATTATATAACAAAATATAATGCGAAAAATAAATAACACAGACACCAGAAGTTTTGTTAACAAGGAAACCACAAATGCAGAAAAACCCCGGGACCTAGTTCAGATTGAACACACACATTGAATTAAGCCGTTACAGACACTAGCCTACTACAAACTAACTTCGGTCTGGAATGTAGTTGAACCCCAATCAATCTCACACTGATCCAAGGTACAGTTGCGCTCATATGTCTCTGATCCCAGCAGGATACTACGCACTTGATTCCCTTAGCTGATCTTACCCACAACTAAGAGTTGCTACGACCCAAAGTCGAAGACTTTAATAAACAAATATGCATCACACAGAAAATTCTACGGTAATAGATAAATCTGTCTCCCACATAAATACCTACGAGTTTTTGTTTCGTATTTTGATAAATCAAGGTGAACAGGAACCAATTGATAAACCAGACTTATATTCCCGAATAACATATTAGTATTATCAATCACCTCAGAATAATCTTAATCGACTAGCGAAAGAAGATATTGTGGAATCACAAACGATGAGACGAAGATGTTTGTAACTTCTTTTATATCTTGTCTATCGGAGAAATCAATCTTAAGCCAATATTACGATTGTACTTAGTACGATAGAAACAACAAGATCAGATCACACAACTACAATAAAAGTAGTATCGATCTGTCTTCACAATCCCAATGAAGTCTTCAAGTCGTTAACCTGCAGGGTCTCGGTAGAAACCTAAGGTTAAAGGAGAATCGACTCTAGCTAATACAACTAGTATCACACAGGAGGTGTGGGGATTAGGTTCCCCAGTTGCTAGAGTTCTCCCTTATATAGTCTTTCAAATCAGGGTTTGCAATCAATGTTAGCTTAGTAACAAAGCATTCAATATTCGCCGTTAGATGAAAACCTGATTAGATTCAAGATAATATCTTTCAACTGTTAGATCGAAACTTAGCTTGTTACACACAAATGAAATACACGTTTATTTAGATTTGTGTAACCGTACCCAAACATGTACATCTAGTTGGTTCGACAGTAGTTAACCAAATGGTTAGCCATATGAGCACTTTCATATCAACCATATTCTTCTATATCACAACTAGTTCAAATGACTCAAATGAACTAGTTAGAGAATTGTTCAATTGCTTAGACCTTATAGAAGTATACAAGACACAATCGAAGCAAAAACGATTTGATTCACTCGAACCGATTCATGAACTTTATAGCCACAGTTTGCAAACTTGTATTCCTTAGTTTATATAATTTTAAGTTCACGAATAATCGTTTTTATAAAATAACCAACTTAAGTACGCGAAATTAAGTACCCGGAATAAGTTTGTAAACAGTTCACAAACTCCAACAGATTTTCTCGGGAAGAGAACCTCCGACAGCACGCGAACTCTAATTCCGGTTTTCCTGAGCAGCAAAGTACGCATACTTTGGTTCAAGGAATAAGGACTTATACATGTATGAGTTACCACACAATGTTTATATCCAACAATGGTTATATAATCTAAACTCTCATTTCAATCATTGCAACATTCTTAGAGGATGTTATATAGTTGTTGTTCACACACTATTTCTCGTCAAAGCAATTTTCAAGTAATTGAAACTTAACATGACTTGCGTCACTAGTAAAGATGAACTTGGCCAAAGCGAAAGCTTACCAACACATATTTTGAGAAACAGATAAGCGAGATAAACTCGGCTCGAAATAGCAAATGTGTATAATCAAAGTCTATATAGCAAAACGACTTTTGTCTCAAGATAGGAGATAGAGTAGATAGACTTTTGAGTGAGAGATAAGTTCAAGTCTCCACATACCTTTTAGTCGATGGAGTTCCACCAGTTCGTTGAGTAGTTTTTCGTCTTTGTATGATGATCTCCATGGAGTCTTGAGCTCAACTACACTTTATATCCTAGTCCGAGACTTAGCTATAAGTAGACTAGAAATCGAGACTTATAGTTTTGATCACTAACATTGACAAACATGCTTGAGATAACAACGGATGCGAGTTCGACCGAACAGTGCTCTAACAATGAGTACCAAAAGATTTTTAACGTACACATTAGTGATCAACCTGAGTGATGCCATGATTTAAAATCATAGTTGTGCATTTAGGAAGAAACACTCTCATGCCCATATCAGAAGCACATAAGATACTCATTTGTTCTATTATGAGGGTGTGAAGTCCTGGTTTCCCTCTTTTGCCACATAATATTGCTCAATGTAGTTGACAAGGATTCTTGTTTTACAGTTTGGTCATTCGCATTGTCATACCTTATTGATTTACCCTCTTGTTTCTTTCCTTACCTTGGATTAGCATATATGTTTCCTCTTACTGCAGTTTCATTAGCATGACTTCATAATATATTTGTTGAACATTTGCAGACAAATACTATCTATGTGATGCCGCGTACTCTCATACGAAGGGGTTTATGTGCCTGCATCGCAACATAAGGTATTGGTAAGGTGATTATCGAAGAGTATCTCCAACAGCAAACGAAGAGAAGTTTAATCAAGCACATGCTCGATTGAGGAATATGATTGAGAGAGCATTCGGGCTATTGAAAGTAAGATTTCTCGTCTTAAGTAAAATGCCTTCTTACTCATTTGAGACGCAAAGAGATATCGTCATTGCTTGCATGTCAATACATAACTTTCTACGTCGTTATGCATTGGATGATTGGATATTAAAGAATATGAGAATGAGACATTTGATATGTATGACACACAGGTGGAAGCGGAAACGGAAGAAAATGCACCTCGTCTGTTTGGACAACAAGAGAAGATATATATTGAACAACTTACATAATGAGATAGCTAGTCTCCTTTATATTTTGTTGGTTTTTTATGTTTGTAGGAATGAAATCTTTAGATTTTATTGTTTTGTGATGTTTAATTCCGTCAAAAAGGGAAGTTGTTTAGACTGGAATGGAACAATTTGTGATGTTTCAGTAGTGATAAATGTTATGGTTTGAAATGTGCAGAAGTGATGAGCGCCAAATATTGTATATATCGACACCTTTTTATTGGCATTTAACTCATTTTTTGTGCATTAATTTTACATTTTATCCCATATTCTGTATTTTCATTATTTTCAAGAATAAATATTTTTATTAATTAATTTTGCATTTTTAGGTTATAAATAAAGTTTGGATGGAATTACGGAGCGAAAAGAGCAGAAAAGTGGTGGAAGCCGAGAGGAATCACGCAAGGAAGCTGCGAAAAATGTTGTGCGCAAGACCAAAAGGCTAGAAATGGGCTTAACAAGGAAGAAATTGTTCTTAAAGAAGAAATGGGCTCAGAATTATCCCAAGCCCAACTTATCTCCCAAACCAAAACCAAAATCCATTGCCCACTTCTCATGTAGCCGTCAGATTGGATCCAGCTGAATCCAACGGTCGCTTCATCGCCGATACATCAAATTTGCTATAACCGCTTCACACCAAAACACCTAACTCCATCTTGAGCCGTCAGTTTCGTTGTATTTTTGCATCCAACGGTCGCTCATAATATGTCTCCATCTCGCCGTTAGATCCGTTTCAGAAGTTATCATCCCACAGCTCAGCTTTGCGAAACATCAAAATCTTTATCCCTGCCTCACACCCAAACACCAAACTCATGTACACCCAAAATAGAGGTCGACCTAAACACACCCTAATCCCTAAACACATCGACCTTCTCTTTCTTCTCCACTCCGTCTTCATACCATACCCTGTTTCTGCCGCAGACACCACCTCTGCCATCACCACCACCTCTGCCACAACCACCCTACGACTTCCATAACCACTCTAACGAAACACCACCTTACCCTATATCTCTAGCCACTTATTTCACCAATTTCCCCTCTATCCATCTCTGAAACCCTAGGTGGGAAATTGGTAAAATAGGTGACTCTATAGAAGTGATTGAAGACAGGAGAGGGAGCAGGAAGAACATAGAAAGAATGGGTCGACGCTATAGGTAAGGATTATCCCATCCAATCAAGTAAAAACTGTAACCCTAGTTTACTGTTTCCATTTTGGGATTTGTAAGAACCCTAATTTTGTATTTTGGGGTATAAATAGAGATGGGGGTTAGTGTTGCTGGGGTATGCCTGGACTAGCCAGTGTACCACCAAGAGGCATGGAATAGCCAGGACCTCAACTGTTAGTGTTGTTTCAATTTCAATTCATCTCTGTTAATGTCAAATTCAGTTAATACTGTGTTCATTATGCTTTAGTTATTTTGCTTAGGTTTCAATGAAACCCTAACTTGTTGTTGTGCATTGCATTCTGATGACACTGTTTTTGAATGTTAATAATGCTCATGAAAGATCAAACTTAGTGCTGCATCATATTGCTCTCACATGGTATGTCATGCATACCTTGTAGTTAGGTTCACACTATGATGGTGGAACTACAACTTATATCAAACCAGATTATCATTGATCTTTAGACTAATTGTGCTTTAGCTAGACAATTAGTACTTAGGAGATATGCCTTAGTTGTGTTAGGTCTTTCAAGTGGGGAAACACCTTAGACATAGGGAAGACATGAATCTAAACCCTTTTCTATCATAAGGACAAGAGGAGTGTACACAGAGCATGCTTAGTGGAGGTTAGTGATGAATTTGAAGCCTGAGTTTCACATTGTCCTGCATTCCTTTCTTTTGCCTTACACTGCTGTATAAAACTCAGCAGCTCACTGCCAGTTTAGTTGTGGTTCAACACAACAAATCAAAGCTCTCACTTCACTGCCTTTGCTTATTTTTGGCTCACTGCCACTGTCACTTACTGTCACTGTTTAGTTCTGTCTTGCTATTGTTACACTTAGCTCACCGTCACTGTTAGAGAGTTAGCTTAGTTTCAACTTCAACTTTACACACCCAAGTCCCTGTGGACTGACCTGTGCTTGCACACTGTCTACATTGACCCTGTGCACTTGCAGTAAAACATAGTTTGTAGGTTGTTTACCCCTCCTACCAAGTTTTTGGCGCCGCTGCCGGGGACTTGGTGCTGTGTAGTTTGACTGTTCTCTTAGTTATTATTGCACTTTCATCTTTGCATAACTTAGGAGCATATTCATCTTGCATTTGCATATTCATCCTGCATCATCTGTTTTCTTGCATCTTAGTGTAGCTCTGTAGCCTGCTGTGTGACTTAGCTTTCCTTTTGAGATATTTCATTCTGTTGTTGTGCTGCTGTGAAGCCCAAATAGAGCTGCTTCTGCCAAGCCTGCAACATTGCCCCTGTCCAGCTACTGCTGTGGTGCCGCTAAAAAGCTGCTGGAGCTGCTTAAGCTGTTGGTGCTGCTGTAAAGCCCAAGTGGAGAAATAACTTAGCCTTGATGCTGCAAAGCTCAAGCACAACCCAGTTCACTGGGCTAGTGTGGTATTCTTCTGCCACATAACTTTCTGGTCTTGTGCCCAAGCTTTCTTTTCAAAAATTTCCGTAAGCCCAAGCAAACATTGAAACTGAACTGTGGGCCTGACCCAACAAAAGTTGTAAAACGTTTTCAAAGCCCAGTTGGGACTTATCTTTTGGCTAAAACTGATAGCCCAAGACCCAACTGAACTCTGTGCTTGTTTCTAAACTCTGGGCTTAGACCCATACCAAAATTTGAAAACATCTTCAAGCCCAAGTGGGCCTCGCCTGGTTACAAAATCAGCAGGCCCAGAAACCCAGCTGAACCCAGCTGGGCCTCGTTCATTTCTGGGCTCGGCTAACTGAACTCGTTAGTTGGGTCGTATACCTGCAAATTCTAGGCTGTAAGAACAACAAGTGGGCTGTGTTTTCAGAATTCCAACTCACTAGTTGGGCTCTGTTTCATCAAAGTTATTCCAAAACCCAAAGAAACCAAAGTTTTTCTTCCCATTAAAACCAAAGGTTTTCAAAACCCAATAAACCAAAAGTTTTTCTTTCTCCCATTAAGAAACCAAAGTTTCTCAAGCCCATCAAAAAAAAAAAACAAATTTCTTTTTCCCTAAAAACCAAAGTTTGCTCCCAATTAAACCAAAAATTTTGCTCCCATTTTAAAACCAAAAGGTTTGTTTTCAAAACCCATTAAAAACCAAATTTCTTTTTCAAACCTAATAAAACCAAATGTTTCCCACCAAAACCAAATTTTTCCCAAAAATCCAAACCCATTAAAATCAAAGAGTGGGCTTTGTAATATTTCTACTTAGATCATGTCAGGCTTTTGGTCTGCAACTGGGGATTCGAACAAATCCCTTAGAGAACTTGCCTATGGACATACTTCACGTTATGAACCTCCCATAGACCATGATGTCAATAATCATAGGAATTATTATGGACATTTTCAAAGTCGTGAGCCTCAATACATGAACCCTAATGACTATTCACACATGCATCATTCACCACAACGTGAAAATGAACATTTTGCTAATGCCCCACTCACACAATCATCTCTTGTGGATCAATTAGAAGCTCGAATCGCAGCTTTAGAAATGCAATCACATGAGGAATCTGTCACATCTAATTTTCTTAGGCAACCTGAAATCTATGCATGTCCCGCATGTGGTAGTTTAGACCACCCTGTTGAGAATTGTCATATTTTGCATAATTTTAGGCAATCTAGAGAAAATCCAAGGTATGAAATGCCCATAGATTTTGATGCTAGTAGTCATTGGGACCATAATCAACCTTTTGAAGGTTGCGAACAATATTTTCCAGATCCCAAAAACCATGCACCCATGTATCCCTCACGACAGTTGGAAAATGAACAATTTCATAATCCCCTGAGTCCTTGTATGCAATCTGTGATGGAAAACATCAAACTCATTGAACAAAACAATGCTAGATTAGAATTGCAAAACTTGCATGACCATTTATCTAGCAACATCTTTGAAATACCCTTATCTAATGAACCTCATGAACAACCATGTGTTGAATATGAAACTAGGTTACCAACTAATGAAGACTCTTCTTCCATTGAACAACTTAATATGCTATTAAGGAGTAACCTAATTCATTTAAAAAATGTAGAAAAAGAAAGATTTCACCATGAGATGTTTGTTATCCCTAATGAAATTAACTTTGAAAATAGTGTACCTAATCCTTCTCATGATAATATTGAACATGTACCTAATTTATAGGAAAATGAGTGGCCTAAAGACACTATAGTTTCAAATAGGGAATGGCATTCTTGTTTTGATGATGATGATGATTATGAAGAACATGTATATACTGAAAATGTTGTGGAACCTTTGGGTTCAAATACATTAGGCTTCTCATCCTCGACCTTAATGAATGATGTTTCTTCTAATATTCCATATACACGTGATGTTGATATTGATCTTGAGCATGTACATCTGACCGGTGAAAATAACTTAGGTAATATTGAATCTCCTGTCTACACTAATGATCTTTTGCATGAAAATATATTTGATGTGTCTGATTCTCTACCTAGGTCACATTGTGATATTTCTCCTGATTTGCCGATGCATGAGAATAAATCTGTTGATGATGTTGATTCTGATTGTGGACTTGCTAATTTATTTGATGAATGTGAGCATGTTGTGACACTTGTAGAAGACTTAGGAGATATTGATTTTATTAATAATGATGTGCCTATCGTCCTGCCTGAGTCACAATCTAATGGCCTTCCACCCAACCTAGATTTGGTTTGTACCCATATTGTCAAACCAATTTTTCTGAAAATACCTAATCTAGGGTTGAAACTGTATGCTTCCCAAGTCCTCTTGGAATATTTTGCATCTAAGTATAATACTTTTGAGGAACCACAGTTGGAATTAGCATGTGTACCCGTCCCTAGCACAGTTCACTTTGAGTTAGACCTCATACATGATGAACCCCCAAAACTGCGAGATTTTGTATCCAAAATTTTATATGTTGAAAAATCCAGGTTTGGGGGTAGCTCATTTTTTTTCACAACTTCACTTGCATGTCTATCATATTATTATTGTGTGAAGCTGTTGAAATGTCTACACTTCGTCTTTTGGGTTGATCCTCAACTCTTTAGATTGTTAGTGTATGGTGAATTTTCTTGTATATAATCCAGTAGATAATATTCTAGATAAATCTTTTGTTTCTTTTGTATATATTGTGCTAATCCAATATGATCTCGTCTAAAAAATGTTGGATTCTAGTCTTGAATAACGGAGTTCTAATCTTGCTTTCGCCGTCAAATTGGGTAATCTCTTTCCTTTTTCTCTACTCAGCATGATCCTCTTCGTATGTTGTATTACAATTTTGTTCATCTTTTGAAACATTGAGGAAAATGTTTAGTTTAGGTTTGGGGGTAAAGAGTAGATACCACGATAGCATGCAATAACTGAAAACAGAACTCTTTCTTTTTGAAAAAATAAAAAATAAAAAATAAAAAATCATAAAAATGGAGCTCATTTACCTTGAAATGTTGATTTCTGTGCATATATGTTAACGTAGGGTTCTTAGTCTAGAACGATGAGGCACCCATGATTCTAGCACAATTCACATGTGATAAGAAACTTGCACACGCACGATCTACCAATACATGTATAACCTTGATCTTCAAGGTGTTTGATAGGAAGTTAGATTGCCAATCACTTTAGAATACTGAATGAGACTTGACTACCTTGTTCTTTGGTTGGCTGGGTTAGAAGTTGGAGGATACGTTAAGAAAAGCAACCATAGAATTTGACCGGATGCATTCGATAAGGGATACCTCTTGCTAAGAGTCATGTAATTATGTTTTTCTTTTTGTTCATGTATCAAAAGTGTCACTATGTTGTAAAGATCAAAGTTATTTCTTCAAAAAAAAAAAAATCAGAAAAATTCAGAAAATTCAAAAAAATATCAAGAAAAAAAAATACAAAAATATCAAGTATTTATTTATTCCATGTTTTGTCATGTTAAAGACAATAGTTCTCTCTTGTTCCAAAAATAAAAGAGAGTAATCAATGTAAATAAAAGTCATGTAAAGAGTCATCTTTTTGTTGTAAATAGTCTTGTAATAAGCAAGGAGGGTGCAGCCATCGATGTATAACGCGGGTAAACTGAAATATCACCAACTCATTGGGTGAACATTCACAATTCTCGTAAAGCCGGACAGCTAGCTTGGCTTAGAATTCGGTTCTTAGCCTAAAAACTATCTCTTGGTGATTAATAGTCATAACTTCATGTCATTCTAGAAACATGTGTAGATACACTTTACACTCTTATCACGTGTCTTTAGTTGTTATCAGTGCTAGGATTGTGCCTTTGAAATGCTAGATTGACATATTCCTTTTGCTGTGAGCTTAAACTGTCTTGCACATATCACATTTCATGGAATCTGAGCTTATATTTTGTCCTAGAACTTTGTAGGTACGTTCTAAGCAAACCTTCACGATACTTCAACTCGTCCACTAGGGACACTTAGTGGTTTAAAAGGCTTAGTGCATATGCTAAATGCATTCGAGAAACCAGCGACAGTGGTATAGTTAGGATTTCCTTAGTATCGTTTTACTCGAGGACAAGTAAAATTCAGGTTTGGGGACATTTGATGAGCGCCAAATATTGTATATATCGGCACCTTTTTATTGGCATTTAACTCATTTTTTGTGCAGTAATTCTACATTTTATCCCATATTCTGTATTTTCAATGTTTTCAAGAATAAATATTTTTATTAATTAATTTTGCATTTTTAGGTTATAAATAAAGTTTGGATGGAATTACGGAGCGAAAAGAGCATAAAAGTGGTGGAAGCCGAGAGGAATCACGCAAGGAAGCTGCGAAGAATGTTGTGCGCAAGACCAAAAGGCTAGAAATGGGCTTAACAAGGAAGAAATTGTTCTTAAAGAAGAAATGGGCTCAGAATTATCCCAAGCCCAACTTATCTCCCAAACCAAAACCAAAATCCATAGCCCACTTCTCCTGTAGCCGTCAGATTGGATCCTCAGCTGAATCCAACGGTCGCTTCATCGCCGATACATCAAATTTGCTACAACCGCTTCACACCACAGCACCTAACTCCATCTTGAGCCGTCAGTTTCGTTGTATTTTTGCATCCAACGGTCGCTCATAATCTGTCTCCATCTCGCCGTTAGATCCGTTTCAGAAGTTATCATCCCACGGCTCAGCTTCGCGAAACATCAAAATCTTTATCCCAGCCTCACACCCAAACACCAAACTCATGTACACCCAAAATAGAGGTCGACCCAAACACACCCTAATCCCTAAACACATCGACCTTATCTTTCTTCTCCACTCCGTCTTCATCCCATACCCTGTCTCTGCCGCAGACACCACCTCTGCCACAGCCACCCTACGACTTCCATAACCACTCTAACGAAACACCACCTTACCCTATATCTCTAGCCACTTATTTCACCAATTTCCCCTCTATCCATCTCTGAAACCCTAGGTGGGAAATTGGTAAAATAGGTGAGTCTATAGAAGTGATTGAAGACAGGAGAGGGAGCAGGAAGAACATAGAAAGAATGGGTCGACGCTATAGGTAAGGATTATCCCATCCAATCAAGTAAAAATTGTAACCCTAGTTTACTGTTTCCATTTGGGGATTTGTAAGAACCCTAATTTTGTATTTTGGAGTATAAATAGAGATGGGGGTTAGTGTTGCTGGGGTATGCCTGTACTAGCCAGTGTACCACCAAGAGGCCTGGAGTAGCCAGGACCTTAACTGTTAGTGTTGTTTCAATTTCAATTCATCTCTGTTAATGTCAAATTCAGTTAATACTGTGTTTATTATGCTTTAGTTATTTTGCTTAGGTTTCAATGAAACCCTAACTTGTTGTTGTGCATTGCATTCTGATGACACTGTTTTTGAATGTTAATAATGCTCATGAAAGATCAAACTTAGTGCTGCATCATATTGCTCTCACATGTTATGTCATGCATACCTTGTAGTTAGGTTCATACTATGATGGTGGAACTACAACTTATATCAAACCATATTATCATTGATCTTTAGACTAATTGTGCTTTAGCTAGACAATTAGTACTTAGGAGATATGGCTTAGTTGTGTTAGGTCTTTCTAGTGGGGAAATACCTTAGACATAAGGAAGACATGAATCTAAACCCTTGTCTATCATAAGGACAAGAGGAGTGTACACATAGCATGCTTAGTGGAGGTTAGTGATGAATTTGAAGCCTGAGTTTCACATTGTCCTGCATTCCTTTCTTTTGCCTTACACTGCTGTGTAAAACTCAGCAGCTCACTGCCAGTTTAGTTGTGGTTCAACACAACAAATCAAAGCTCTCACTTCACTGCCTTTGCTTATTTTTGGCTCACTACCACTGTCACTTACTGTCACTGTTTAGTTCTGTCTTGCTCTTGTTACACTTAGCTCACTGTCATTGTTAGAGAGTTAGCTTAGTTTCAACTTCAACTTTACACACCCAAGTCCCTGTGGACTGACCTGTGCTTGCACACTATCTACATTGACCCTGTGCACTTGCAGTAAAACATAGTTTGTAGGTTGTTTTCCCCTCCTACCAAGTTTTAGGCATTTTCTGTCCAAAAAAATCTAGTCAGCTGAGTCAGGTATGACTCACAAAACAAACATATTTTCTGACTCAAATCTTAGTGAGTCAGATCCAGATGAGTCAGGTGATTTCACTCAGATCCAGACGACTCGGATGAGTCAGCTGAAACAAACAAGGTGTTAGCTTGAATCTTAAATCAGGTTTTCATCTAACGGTGAATATTGATTGCTTTGTTTGTAATCTATCAAACCATGATTTGAAGGCTATATAAGGGAGAACTCTAGCAACTGGAAAACCTAATCCCCACACTTTTGTGTGATATTTGTTGCGTACTAGAGTCGACTCTCCTTTAACCTAGGTTTTTCCTAAAACCATTATAGGTTAACGACTTAAAGACTTCATTAGGATTCTGAAGCCATACCCAACTATTTTCTCTGTAGTTGCGTGTTCCACTCTTACTTGTTTTGTCGTATTGGGTACTATCTTCTCTAAGATTGGCTCGAGATTTATCTCTGATAGGTAAGATATAAAAAGCTCTTCGTCTCATTCAGTTGCACTATTCTTTCACAGTCCCCCTCTATCCAGAAATATTCCATACCTTCTTCCCTTGCCCGTTTAGCTCCTTGTAATAGAGCTAACGCTTCAGCTTTTTCTACACATGAAGCTTTGAGTATTCCTGACTTAGCTCTTTTTCCATCACATGCATCATTCCGTAAAATCAGTCCGTAACCAACATTCGTTGTTTCATAAACCTATAAAGCATCATAGTTTAGTTTAAAATAGTGTAAGTCAGGTGATTTCCATGGAAGATTACGTGATTAAAAAGAAGAATGTACATGGTGTACACCAGAATAGAGAAATCAAGCAAAGCAATTACAACAAAATAGTTTCCCACTTAAGGCCTTTATTCTCTACCATTAAGCCCAAGCTAAAAACTAAGGCCTTAGCTTATTCTTTGGAAAATGCAACAATTCCCCTCCTTCCATAAAGTTTAATTGATTGCAACTGGTATCATTTTTCAAATGACTTTACAATTATCCGAAAGGCGGTTGTGACACCGAGCTTTGGCTAAGGCATAAAAACACCCAGGCCCAATTATTAGGAATTAGCAACGGAACTCCATTGGCGGCTTCCCGCTGGAGTAGAATGTGATCTCGTGTTTCACTATTATCTCCAGAAGCATTTCATGTGTCCTCATCGCCTTATCTCTGGTTGTGGATGCACTTGTGTTCCTCCTTTTACTGGAGCCAAAGAAGAATTTAACAGCGTATAGATTTGATAAAAATCGATTCCCTCGAGAAAAAGGAGGTAAGCGTAAGCTAAAAGAAAGATAAATTTACCAAAGTTCGGGGTGCCTCGTAGAAAAATGGTACGTGTTGCAACGGCCACTTCGAATTTCAAATGGTGCCCTTGCACGGGCGTTGGTTCCTCGGATGTCTCAATTCTAAAGCGGTGTGTCTTTTCTTGCACATTTCACCTTTTTTCTTTTCGAAGTTAGTGATTTATTTCGTCATGTGCATCGCAAGTTGTCGCTACCTTACAACTACATTTTGGACTTTGGCTCAGGGATAAACCTTTCTCCCTTTTGTCCAGTCGGATTGTCTTGTTGCCGTATGGCTAAATAAAGTTTCAGGATTAAAAAATATTCCATGTAATTAAGCAAACCGAGGGAAATGACGGCTGAGAGTTTGAGCTAACCTGGGATACCATTAGGGTGAACTTAACACGGTCGACATCTCGATATATGGAATATGGTGTGACCAGATTAGTTTATTTGGTTTTGGTTTTTGACATCACTGGCAAGATTAATCCGGTGATAAATCAAAATCTACTATTGAAGCCAAAGGCATCACGAAACTCCAAACCGCCTTAAATATAGATTTTTAGAAAAGCGACTCTTGTTTTCCAAGTCTTTTATATACAGTCGATCACACTCAAATGCGTCACTATTTGATTGTTCCACTCTATCTCTTAATTTTTACGCGTTGAAAGAAAGGCTCATATAACTACAACTCGAGTAAAGTACGCAAGTCCTATTTGTACGCAAGTCCTATTTTTCAACACTGCTAACGGGGATGCCAGATTTAGTGGGGATGTACCAAGCCAAGGCAAAAACTAGTTTGTCCTATATAAAAATCTGTTTTGTTTTATTATAATTTTGTTACCCTATTTAATTTGGTACCCCTATTAGCAATATTGCTATTTTTGACCATCAAATACCCACTTCACACAATCGGGTAAAATGTACCCGTCCATACACTCAACGCCATCTGCTACTGTCAATAAGATGATGTGATACATGGTTTGACTGCGTGAACATTGAGTGGGTCGTGATTGCAAAGAGTAGTCAGGTCTTGAGAAATACTACTAGGAGGAGTCTAGGACCAGGACCAGGACCAGGACCAGGTAGAGTAATTGCAAGGCCTTCATTCGTCGAAGAAATTTTCTTTTTGATCGGTCAGGAAATTTGGTGGTTGTTAATCGTTGGAACTTGGAAGTTGGGTGTAGATGAATGTGTTTCAATAATTTAGTTCCGGATAGTACTAGAAGAAATAGATTGGCTTGGTCGAGTAAAAATAATCAAAAATATGTATATGAAAAATTTAGAGAAAAATAAGCAAATGATTGACTGTGATCTAAAGACTTAAAGGCCTATACAAATAAAGCTTTCGCATTGAACGATGAGAAATCCTCGTTTTTTATTGATCGAAATAAGTTTTTTTTGAGTTTTGTGAAACGAGCGTTTTGGTGAGGACACTTGGAAACGTATGATTGGTTTAAAAAGAATAGGAAAAAGATTAAAAAACGGAAACCAAATTCAATTTGGCATTTATAAAGTGATAATATTTAGGTGAGAACACTTGGTGACATATGATTGATTTAAAAATTACGAACTTAAAAAGAAAACCTAACTTACCATGTTTGGAATTTTATGGAAGTACAAATTCAATTTGGAAATCGAGTAATTGCTATATTATGACTATTTTTTTCTAAATTAATATATAAAGGAGAAAAAAATCGCATATTTTCTCCGAAAATAAAAGGAAAAATAAATAAATTTCCACATATCCTCCACCTATTTAATGTAGGTGCCCCGCCATACCAAATCAAAAATACATCTCCACGGAACGGGACGAAGCCCTGCGTTCACCAAATCAAAAATGTATTTCCAAGTTAAAAGGAAAAAAATAAAGAAAATAAGCACATATTTTTAACCTATTTAATGTATCAGCCCCAACATACTAAATCAAAAATACATCTTCCCGGGCGGGACTAAACCCCGCACACCAAATTAAAAATACATCGCCACAGAGCGGGACAAAACTCCATGCACACCGTATTAAAAGAAAAAATATCACACCGGGCACAAATCTAGTAGAGATTTATAGAGAAAACTCGACTAATCTGTTTTGGTGTTATTCGTGTTTTTCTTTACATATCACTATTGCAAACGTAGTTTTCCAGCAAGGACTATAGTGATATAGAGATATTTGACATGACATAGACTGGGTACTCACTCATGACAATTTTAGATTTTTCCTCGAAGCAGAAGCCATGCAGCTTCCATCGCATTTTTTTTTGAAAGGTTTCTCACTTCCGACTGTATACCGAATTGTTTTGCGAATTGCTAACTAAGAGGTGACAGTATCGACTACTAGAAAACAGGACCACACTCCAGAAGCTGTCTAAGGTCTAAAATATCTTTGAAATGCCGGTGATAGATGAAGCATGATTCATTTCTATGCCTGAGAAGAAAAAAAATCAAGAAAATGATTCATTAGGCATATTCAGTAAAGGGTTTTGTTTAATTCAAGCTGTAGTGGTGGGTTTGATAAAATGATTTCATTGATTTGTATATCAACTTCACATGAAAATCTTAAAAGGTTCATCCGAAAAAATAAATATCAAAACTGAATCTATTTATTTTCGATTAAAATACACACATTACATGTGACAACATTGCATGCACATGTACTTCTCACTCACTGGTCACTACTCACTCACTTGTGCAAGTAAAGTGGAGCAGAAATTGTGGATTTAATCTCCAGTTCAGATCGACTTATTGGCTAATCGTGTAAGTTCGAGCTTTAAAACCTGATTTTCTAATCTCACTCACTTTCGCTGAACATGGAAATATATCAATCTCGTTCATCTTTACACAATCAGCCTTTGAGTACTTTAGTCCGTACGTTGCATTTTTTTCAATTTACATTTTTCCTCCTATAATTAAAAAAATTAGACTGTCATAAGAAATTAGGCAGTTGATGTGATTACCAGTATAATTTAGATTACACCATAAGTAATGTTATTTTCTTGTTTTTCTTATCGGTAGTGTTACACCATAAGATAATGACCGTAATGTAACACCAAAACTGGTTTCATTTACCATGAATTTAACTCGATAATTGTACTACTTTCTCTATTGAAATCAACCTAAGCTTTTATTATACATGCATTTTGAAAAGATTACTTTACTTTTGGTATCCTGTAAAGAAGATATAGTCATTATCTTCTTAAAAAACCCGATTACAGGATTTCACTTTAAAAATTGCTGATCATTACAATAAAATATACATGTTGTCTGGATAAAATGTTATGAAGGCAGCTGTAGAGTGTGAAGTGGGACAACAATAATTGAATATTCTCTGTGTTGCCCCTGACTTTTATTTGGTTTAAGATTTGTGCTTCATTATTATCCATCATTATAAAATACCTTGCTTTTTAGGTTAGTGATATTTAACTCATGCTTAGCAATAAGGGCCACACTGTATTTTGGAAAATTCAGACTTGCTTCTAGTGAGGACATTCTGCTTTTAAAAGTATCTATTGTTTGCACATCATAATTCAATTTATGTTCCGAAAATCTTACAATATAAAAAGATTTATTTTCTAAATTTGATATGGAAATTTTTTGGATCAGAAGATGAAGACATGGATCACCAATTGTTCCTTTGTGTATCCATAATAATAATTTTGTGACAACTTAACTGAAAGACAAAAAAAATATTTGGAATTTGATTCCCTATATATGGTCAATATCTGCAGGAATTTAAGGATCTTTGGTGGTAGAAAAAAAAAAGAACTTCCACAAAGTTAACTTAACAGGTTAAAACATGACTTTTATGAAAGGATCCCAACACTAATTTGCTTGTACTAAAACCAATAAGCCGTACCCGGTTCAACTGGGATATTGTACTATATTACCAAAGAATTGCTTTTGTTCCATCATGTGGTGGTCTTGTAACATTTGATTTACTTGATAAATAAATTTAATCTTTTTAACAAGAAAAACAAACAATCAAATAATCAAACAAACAAATTTCATCTTATTATTTTTAATTTCCTTAATTATAATTTGTATGGATGGAAGAACATTAGTTGATGACGTTAAAAAATATAATCCGTCTTTCAAATAAACATTATACACAAAAGTTGACGGCCCATTATATTTCATACAACATGATAACTTTGTATAGGAATATAATTTTTGATGAGAAAAACTTTTTTTCTATAGTAATTAATTTCTAACAAATCTTATATGAATGGTATAATTTCAAATGGCAATATATTTATCATTTTGTAAAAGTAAGCTTTGTGCATAGCTATCGCATGTAACCATTATTAGCGTAAATTTCTATAAATAGCGTACATTCTATAACAGAGATTCAGCTTGTGAAATAAAATATCCAACCTATTCAATAGCGGTCTCCAAATAAAAAGGTATCTTCGATCCAGTAAATTTTTAGGTCCGCTCTTGCACTTATTTTTCTTTTCCAAAATAGAATATATCGACCTGGTATTCAGTCTTCCCTAGTTATCAAATAACATTGATGGAGTTGTTTTTTTTCTTGACAAAGGATAAGCGACAACTAAAATTGACTATGCATAGTATCCGCTCTCATGAATGGCGTGATGCAGGGACGGAGGCGGCCAAAGGCAAGGGTCGGCGGGTTGTCCCATTTGCTCACTAGTGTTATAAATTTAAGCCTAGATTAGGGGAAGAATCAGCTTTGCTTATTCGTGAAAAGAAAAACCTAAAACTAAAGATTTAATTATTTAGGGATCGGATTGTATTACATCGTTATTGTTGTTGATGATCGATTGTTAGTGTCTCACAATTTGTCTTATAATTTACATCATAAGGTACCTTCTTCTCTCAATTTGAAAGGTCAATATACTCAATATATTGGAAACTCTTGATTATGAATTTGTTGAAAGCTAAAGTTAGAATCTATGCTCAATTTGGATGTTTTAGGATAATTCGTTTTCCATTGAAAATATAAGGGATAGATGTATATTCTTTCTTATGAGTTAGTGTTTGATCAAGTATAATCGGTATAAGGGAGATTTTTTTTTGTCCCCTTTTTTTTCGAAATCCTGACTCAATGGGGGACTCTTTACGGTGAATGAGGGGTTGATACATTGACAAAGTGTCTAAATGATGTTGTTACTTTGTAAACAAAAATTATGTGGGCAAATCATTTCGAGTTCATCACGTTTGTATATAGTCAAACGACGTTTGTGTGTAGCCTAACCTTTTCTTATTGGGGTGGCAAAATTAAAGTTCCTTTCTGCCCAACACCACAGAACCTCGGAATGGTAGTTCCCCTGCCTTTGTGTTTTGCTGAGGTCACCAATTCAAGTGGGTCAACAACACATTCAGTTTTTAAAACTGTTAACGGTAACATCATTTGTTGATCAGCTAACCTTAGTTGTCATTTTGCCATCACATCACTTGGTGTTAGATTCCGGTCAGCTACAGTACACACATAGTCCATTCACATTATCATAAATAACAAAATAAAATATGAAGTCAACATCTTGGACTTTATAGGGATATAGGGGTTGTAGGCAGCAGTGTCTCTAGAGATTGGAGCACAAAAAGATCCAACCATCAATGATTCCTTTAATCATCAATCCCTACCCATTGCAAGATAAGATTCTTCACCATGTTACACATGGGTCTACAAAGCCGAGCATACATCGAACCAAAAATGGACTGGATTTAGGAATAAGCTGAGAGATAGAACAGCTTTTACACAAGACGAGAGAAGTCCACATCCTCTCGTCCAACGTTACCGTGTCGACATCAATTGGCACCAGAATTTTGAGCTGGTACTCGATTGGCTTGACCCACAGGGTTGGCCTTAAGCCTTCAAAGTTCAAACTGTTACCAGTTATGAAAAAGCAAAAACACTTCCTACAACAATGTTGCACAAACGGCAAGAAAAAACACGTATCAAAACATTTTCTCTCGCAAAAGTCTCCCCCCTTCATGGTACGGGATGTGTCGCAAAAGTTTTCTTTTCCCAATTCATCTTTTCCTTTATTTTTATCCGGTTTTTTTCCCAATTCATAGTTTCTTCTATTTTTATCCCCAAATATCTTTTCGTTTATTTTTTCATGCAATGAGTCGCAAAGGTACAACTACAACATGCCATGTTACAAGGAAAAATAAATGGGCAAAGATATTGGGATTATGTAGTTTTTTTCGCTAACAAAATACTCCCTCCTCCGTCCATAAATAGATGAGCTAGTTGGTTTTAAATTTTGTCCCATAAACAGACGAGCTATCTCTCTAATCAATGGATTTTTTTTTAAAACTACCCTTTTAATTAATTATTGTTACTGTACGAAACATGTATAATTTGATAGCTATGTTTATATTCGTTACGTGAGTGTTTTAAAAAAAAATTTAACGGTATAAAATTTACAGAAAAACGTGGTATAGTTTAAGAGATAAATCATTTCTAAATTTTACTAGTTATTATCCATAAATGTATAATTATAAAAAATACTTAAACATACTCCCCTTTCCTCCTTGCCTTAAAAATTGTGCAAACTACAACTAGCTCATCTAATTTGGGACGAAGGGAGTACTAATTTTTTTTAAACATTATATGATATCTATCAAAATGTTAGTGACGTTTGTTATTATGAGTAGAATTTATATTGTTGTTACAAGATTCAATGGTGTAATTCTAAAAAAATGACTAAACAGGATAAGAATACAACTTCTTTTAAAGGATTAAGATCAATTTAATAAGAACAATTAGAACCCGGCCTCAACATTCTTTATTTTTCGAGTTTTGTTTTTTAATTGCATTGTCTAATTACATTTTCTCCACCACATTTATCTTGTAGTAATACTGATAAATAAGTTAACGTATTTGTTTACTTTACAATTAAGCCTAACTACTATTTCATGTTGTGTATTAAAAATATATTTCCTCCGTCCCATTATTAAGTGACCTAGTTCAAATTTGCACAATTTTTAAGACAAGCAATGGAAAAGAATATTTTTAAGCATATTTTATAATTATACCCTTATAGATAATAATTAGTGAAATTTTGAAATGATTTATCTTTCAAACTACACCATTGATGTTCGCAAACTTTATACCATTGAAAAACATTTTAAAACACCTACGTAACGAATATAAATATGCCCATCAAATTATGCATATTTCATATATTTCTTATAATCAATTAAAATGATAATTTAAGAAATGTCTCCTTGTTTAGTGATATAGGTCACTTAACAAGGGGACAAAATCTAAAAGCAAATATGTCACTTAATAGGGGGACGGAGGGAGTATATAAATACTAAAAGAAATTCAGAATCTAATTGTAATGTTCATATTTTTCTCATGATGGATCCTAAAGGATGGTCATTGAATGAGATGAAGCTTCATCACAAGCCTGTATTGCGCACAATGTGATGTGTTATTTGAGCATCTCCTTAAGCTTTTGATGCACACTTGGTAAAGTAATAAATTGTTCGAAGTCCGCCATTTACGGTGGTTCGCCTTTATGATGCGCCATTAAGAAAAAATGATGCAACACCTTGAAGTTGTAATGCACATTTCGCAAAAGTGGTGCATCGTCTTGGCATTATGATGTCGCGGCATCGTTATGCTCGTTTCTTACCAAGAAATGCAATATTGCTCTATGTTACTTGCTCAAGAATGCATCGTGATACGCATGATGTATTTTTCGATCAAATATTAGTCTCAGATGGAACTAGGTGGGCATGGGTGTCCACCAACTCGCAGGAAGGTATTTGTAAAAACGAAAGCAAGACAAATATACGGAAAAAGGTGTTGGTTGAAGATTGGAAATGCATCTTTAAACAACAAACATTAACCATTAAAGCATGTTTGATGCCAAGGCATTATTAAGCCGTCTCGGTACTCGAGGAAGCTTCATGATGAGTACTATCATTTTTGCTATATCGCTAAACAAAGAATATATTGTTTTGACGAATATCGACGGAAAGGTCAGTGTTTCATCAAGTTGCATGTTCGGAACAAGGGAATGTATGCTTGTGAACAAAATGGAATTAGCTATGCATAGTCTTGTCCATATCTCGCGAAAGTCCCTTGATCTATATGGACTAGGCTTTACTTGATATTTTTACCTTGCAATACGAGTTGATTTTGGTTGTTTGTTCGGAAATTGATGAACTACGGTTTGTTCTTGATTCATTCATGGTATCAGATGTGTATGTTGGATGCCACAGTGCGTTGCATTTGTGGTTCAACACTTTGACGCTTATACCTTTTAATTAAGAAATGATTGCGACATTTTGGTAATTCATATCATATTGGCTCGGCGTGTAAGACAAGAAATGATTATTGCCTCGCTTGATGAGGTAGCTATGGTCCATTTCTTGGATGTTCATATTGCCTATCAAGCCGTTCAATGTTGACATACACTTATTGTGAATTGGGGATGGCTAAGAAAAGGAGATAACAAATATTGCAAATTAGAGGAGCTTGCATAAACCACTTGCATCATAGGAATGATGCACGCTAAATTTTTCATGGGCCTGGATGATGTACCCTTTACACTATGAAGATCGGTGCATGCATCCAGCTCAATGCCGAAGCGAAGTACGGAAGCCGAGAATATGGTTGCAATGACCGATGGCATGGCCAAATGCTTGGAAAAAACTCAGAAGTCTGTGATGCCTGCAAAATGTATATACTCTTAGTAGAACAACGATAAGTTGGAACAATGTGGAACTATGTATAAAAATTACGTGCAGGTATCATGCTTGCAAATCATGTCTAGAAAGGCAAAGCGACAGACATTTACCTGGTAAACCTTGAAGTTTTACAACCCATTCGGTGCTTCGAAACGGCGCATCAGTGAGCTTTGGCCTGCGCAACACAGTGCTAGAGGCGAGATTTCACGGGGTGTCACACTAATGTTGTTGCGACCTAATTCAGGTCTTCTAGATATCTTGGGATATTTCCTAAGTATATTATAAAATTAATTTTCCGAAATTTCTAGGTTGTATAAAGATATGTCTCACTTATTATGAGAGATCAGGTAATGAAATTATCTTTTATGTGTCATTTTATTTTTAAGTTGTTATGAGAGAAAAGATTTAATTCCTTGTGCTCTAATTAAACAATATATGCTCATGTTGAAACAACCACCATGACACCGTGATCAAGATTCTTCAAAAGCAGCGCAAATCTAAAAATAACGACTCTCAACCAGGATCAAGCATTGCTTTTGACTATAATTTCTTCCTTTACCTTGAGAGTTTCCTTGAAAATAGTGGAACTAGAGGCGTATGATTGAAGTTTTTTCTCTTATGATTTGAGTGAATGAGTCCCATCTCGAGCTTCTGCAGATTCATTTCCTAAAGTTCAAAGATGGAAGTAGTGGCCCATAAGGAATAACTAAACTCAACTGTTGAGGAGACAACGACCTCTGGAACTGCTTGGCACGGAATTGCTTGAAGAAAGCATTATTTCTTACTCTCTCTAGAAGGACGACCTCCAAGCCTTTCTATTTGAGAAAAAAACCAATTTAGAAGTACACCATTAGAAGCAGCCATTACGAATATGTAGTTTACAGAAAGATGTGGTTGTATTGTAGGATACCAAGATCATAATTTTTATTTCCGAAATAAATTTTATGATAGAATGATGAAGCATAGCACCTTAATGACAACATCCATGCTAAGGTCTTTAATGGGTTTCGGTGGTATGAACCATATGACGTTTGATTCTATACAAACTTCCGATTTTAAACCTCCTTGCACAAATCCATTTGTCCAAAAAATGTCTCAGAATCAATAAGAATGCTCAATTTAACTTTTTGTTTGATGCCGGAGTTTTAAGGTACTATATAGCAATATGAGAACTTATTTGCCCAGAATTCTTGTGTATATGATAATTAATCACTAAAAATAGGCATGATTAACACATCGATCCACCAATGACGAATTGTCTATAGCTAGAGTTTAATAAACTTGACCCTTCCTGTAACCGAGCCAGGATAGGCTTTACTAACGTCCACTGACTAAGGGTTGATCCGTAGATAACCCATTACATAAGGAGGTCTTGGAACGTTGATGCATAATCCACGACCTGAGAATATTTCCTTTCAAAAAAAAGTGTTAGAAGATGGTTGATGTGAATCTTTACCAAACGAAAAATAATGAAGTCGTATGAAAAATTGTCCGAGTTTTTATACCCGTCGAAGATAATCCTCACCAACCTTGAAGCAAGCATTGATCAGACCACCACCCAAATGTAAGATTGGTATTGTATGAAAAACAAGAAACCGTCAAAACTACAACTATAAACCAAACATAAACATGAGCTAACTATAACTAGATGAACTCAAAACTCAGTGAAATGATTGAGAGCATATGGAGAACATAAAATCCGATTTGAACTAGTCTAGGAAAACTCGAAAGGTTTTTTTATCTTTATAAAAAACTTTATGTCCTCAAAATGTACCCCATCTTTCGCTACGTGTCGCAAAGTATTGGTCATAATTGTTACGTCACAGAGGCAAAAATAAAATAAAATAATAATAATAATATGAATGGTGAGAATGCTATCAGCCTGATTTTTTATCTCTTTTTTTTTTTTTAAGCGCGAGGGAGAGGAAGGGGCAGAGCTGTACGGGTGATACGGCCAACCAAATCAAGCAGGTACTGCAAGACCATGCATCATATTCAACTCTAGATACAAATAACAAAAATAAGGTAATTTCACCCACGTTCAATAAGGCTTAGGAACTGAAACTCATTTCAAAATAATTGGCACATACTCGCCCTTAGATCTTTAACTCTTTACTTTCAGTAATTAATCTAACAATCAGAATGAAAATCCAATCTTTTGCACGTGATTGTGGTCCCCCATCTGATTTTTCCTTTTCATAAAACAAAAGAAAGTGATTTTTTAACAGAATAAAAATAAAGATAAATGACTGTTTACCAATAAGAAAAAAAGAAAGCATAATAAGAAGGAAGTGTGATTAGCTTCTGTCTCTATAGGGCCATAGGCTGTAAGCTAAGCATCCTCCTATAAGGAAGAAGAGTCTTCTATTCAAATCAGATTGTTATGTCATTTCCTTTACACTTTCACTCATTTCCTTGTTCAGCAAAGGAGGCCTCGCCCAACTCTCTCTTAAATCTTCTCTTCTCCATCTTAACACGCTTTCTTTGACCATACACCAATCTCCAGCAAAACCCACAGCTTTGACAGCCTCTCTTTCTCTATACAAACAGAGAGTTACAACAGGACTCTTTCTCATAACTCACCCTACTTATTCTCCTCATCACACTTCTAATTAAGCTTCTCTCTGTTTCCATTTCTCTTCTTCTCTATCACTCTTTCTCTGTTCATAAAGAGAACTTAAAAGAAACAAAGATGGTTAGATACCAACGTTATCATCAACTTAAGAAACCTAGTTTACTAATCAAACAGCAACAACAGCAAGGAGATGAAGATTCACAGACCCTTATCTTTGAATTCGGAAATAACAACTATTTCTACTGTAAAAAACCCAAATTTGTGTTTCTATTCCTTTTAGTTCTTCTATCTTGTTGCTTGGTCTTTGCACCTCATCTCTTCACTCTCTGTAAGTTCCCTTTCTCTTTAATCTCTCTGTAAATGGGTATCTTTTGATTTTTGATTTTATTTTTGTTTTGAATCTCTCGACTCATGGTACTACTTTACTCTTTGTTCATGGCAGATACTTTTGCAGTAGGAAATGATGGTTACTTCTTTGATACAACAAGAGATTATGTTCCTATTTGTGCTTCGATTACACCTGGTAAGTGGGTTTTTCTCAAAACCCATGATTTTAATTTTGAAATGGCTGTAGTTCAATCTTTGATGTTTTCCTGTTTTTTGTAGGTAATATATGCTGTGATAGAAGTAGTATTCGTTCAGATGTTTGTTTCATGAAAGGGGATATAAGAACTCACTCTATTTCAAAATCAATATATCTCTACTCATCCAAAAACATCAGTAATGGAAGAAAACTACAGAAACAAAAAGGTGAACTAATCATACAACATGAAAAGATCAAACCCTATACTAGAAAATGGGAGAAGAACACAATGGAAAGAATTGATGAATTAGACTTATTTGCTGTAAAGAAATCCAAGAAGAATAAAGCAGATTCAAATCCATGTCAAGTTAAACACTCGGTTCCAGCTGTTTTCTTTTCTAATGGAGGTTTAACTGGAAATGTTTACCATGAGTTCAATGATGGGATTCTTCCTTTATTCATCACTTCACAACACTTGAAGAAGCAAGTTGTTTTCGTTATTGTGGAATATCATGAGTGGTGGTTTACAAAGTATGAGAATATTCTATCTCAGCTTACTGATTATCCAGTGATTGATTACTTTGCTGATAATAGAACGCATTGTTTCCCCGAGGCTATTGTTGGTCTTCAAATTCACGATGAACTTGCAGTGGATAGTTCATTGATGCAGGGGAAGAATACGTCAATTCGAGATTTTCGCGAGCTTCTTGATCGGGCGTACTGGCCTAGAATCAGCGGGTTGTTAGATGAGGAAGAAGCTGAATTGAAGGCAAACATGTCTTCATTACCTCCGTGGATGGCTTCTTTGAGAGAAGAAGAAGAAGAAATAAAGCAAGCAGATTTAAAGACAAAGCCGAAACTAGTGATAATATCTAGAAATGGTTCGAGGTCGATAAACAATGAAGAAGATATGGTGGAATTAGCTGAAGCTATTGGCTTTCAGGTAGAAGTGCTGTATCCAAATCCAAGGACAGAGTTAGCCAAGATATATCGAGTACTCAATTCCAGTGATGTCATGATTGGTGTTCATGGAGCTGCAATGACACATTTCATGTTCATGAAACCAGGTTCTGTATTTATCCAAGTTATCCCTCTTGGAACAGATTGGGCTGCAGAAACTTACTACGGTGATCCATCCATTAAACTTGGACTCGAGTACATCCCCTACAAAATCCTACCAAAAGAAAGCTCTTTGTATGGTAAATACAGCGAAGACGATCCAGTCCTTGCTGATCCCGATAGTGTTAATGCTAAAGGATGGGAGTATACTAAAAAGATCTATTTAGACGGGCAGAGTGTGGATTTGAATCTTCGACGATTCCGTAAACGATTGGTTCGTGCTTACGGGTATATGCAACGGAGAAAACGGCATGGTGCACACTAAGAGGTAAACCAGCACCAGTTCCCAAGTAAAGCTGCAGAGTGTGGATTTGCATCTTCGGCAGTTTCGTATAGCTCAAGCTTACAAGCATATCATTGAGAAAACTGCAAGGTCCATACTAGTGGAGGTAAACCAACAGGCATGCAAAATTGTCCAAGTACAGCTTCTACTTGAGTGTAACTTTGGATTCATTGCTTGAATTTATGTATACAGGAAAGCAAAATGTATGTAGATATATGTATTTTTATGTTTTTTTGGTGTACAAAAAGTAGAAGAAACTTAAAAAAGGATGTTGATTTTTTTTCTTTGGTTAACTTTTAAATGGAACAAATACTTAATTTTTTATTTATTTATTACGTTATCAAGATCCGCTTTTTTAATATCTCAGTAACTTTAAATAATAATAGAGTGAAGCACATGAATTCCAGGGTTCCCACATGCCATGTTAGGCATGTTGCATCCAACTAGTATATAAATGTTGGTGCTGCTGCATTATGCAGAGAACCAAGCATTATTCTGTTAGTTGTTGAAGCCTGAAATAAATTACTATAAACTTTATCAAAATATTCTTATGCTTTCTTAGCCGTTGCAGTGAACTGGCAACCTCAGCCCAAAATCTGCAAAGGGTTGTATCATAGACTGATTTAGAATGTTAACGGCTATACAAATTTCTATATGAGACTGTTCTCATGGAAAAGCTTGAAGAAGGATGTATTGACAATGTAACATTGGATTCGTTACTTATAAATATAGTAAAGAGAGTTGGAATTTCTATGGTGAAAAGTCAAGCTCCACTAATGAGCTATGAGAAGATTTAATCATGTCCAGAATCGACGACAAAATTACACCATATACAGGAAATAGAAAGGGTGCATTATTAACGAAAAAAAGTAAAAGACTAAGCCAAGGAAATAGGAAAAGTGTTTCAATTGAATGCATAATACACCTCATAAGTCAAATTCATACAATCCATGAGCACAAAACAACACAATTTCTATCTATTATGTCTAGGGTTTTGGGGACACAGTCCACTTCATTCCTACTAATAAATCCAAAGAAAGACTACAAGGTAGAAGTAAAAATTTCTGGGAGTTAAAATTTCAATACACCAAAATTATCACTTGGGAAAACGCTACCACATCCAAAATGCTGCCAATTGGGGCTTCAGTTATGATTTTGGATAATTTATGGAGTTTGAATTATAAACTATGATATGAGTCTGACAGTGTCCAGCCCTCGTGTTATAGGGGTAAAACACTTTCCGCTTCAAAATGGGCGGTCGGGTCACCTTCACCCATTTTCTGGCATACATAAATATAACGGGACTCTGGATCTTCGAGAACAAAACCTGCAGGAAGACGACCGTTCTCCGTGATAGGAACAGGTTCCAGGATCGATTCTGATGACGAACTAGTGCCATCTGGCTTTACAAAACCTGGTCTGGCTGCAAAAATCAAAGTAAAAATTAAAAGGATAGAAAGGAAAGGAAAGAAGAGAAAACAAACGGAAGAAAAGTAAAGAGAAGCGATTAAAAATGACGAGGTAGAACAGCCAAATATAGCACAATCAAACAAATACAGGAGGTGGACTCAGTTGCAAGAAGTTGAACGCTGCTAGCAACGCACAATGCATCAAAACCACAATGGCATACCTTGCTAACACTACCATAAGCTGGTCTTAATTAATACTGGAAGAAAGCATTTAATGAGCAGCATGAGTGCTTCCATTGGATTAGCAAATTAGCTAATGGACTACTTACAATACCTAGGGGAATATAAATAGGAAAACATTCAATTTATCTCTGTGAAGATAAGTTAGCTTAAGAGAACCGCAAGCAGGACTTAAGTCACTGCCTATGGAGGACCCTATTGATAGCACAATTGTGTGTTAAAGAAGCACAACAAGGATGCTATCAAGGGTTAGCAGCCTGCTGGTTACTCTGACACATCCTTTGCATGCTTCTAGACACAAAATGCACGGAAGCAGCCTATAGGACAAAACCAATCAGTTTTTATTGCATGAATCATCATCCAATTAACAATCCTTGGGGAGTTCAGTTGACCTCATTTAAATCCATTTCATGTTTGACCATGACTAAGACTAAGAAAGATTTCTGCAAACGTGAAAAATCCATTATAGGAAGAGCATACTTCGTGAAGAGAGAGAAAGTCTTATGATAATTTCAACCACTACACTCTTCTGCTGGAAGGGAAACTAGAGTTCATTCTAAGAATCAAACATGCAACAACAAATTTTCTATGAAGGTCATCCAACACCAACATCTAACATTGTAAACTGAAGAAACAGAAGAATTACCAGGAAATTTTTTGGAAGATGGTTGACTCAACAGTGTGGAAATACAAATGTAGAATATAAACAGGAGTAGCACAAATATGGTGAAAGATCAAATGAAAATATAAAAACCATTCAAGCAGCATGTTGGCAAGAGATGGGGAAGGAAGTCAAAACTCACGTATGATGTACAATGTAATTTTCCAGTTATATCCATGACGATTTAAATGTGGAACCCTTACAGTTGGATCACCATAAGTTATCTGTAAATAGGAAAAACAACCTATTAGCTTGCAGAATATCAAATAACGAACAAAAATAAGTATATAAAAGAGGACAATTTCAAGGTATACCAACATATAGATCCCCCCAGCTTTAATAAGCCTACAAGCAAGAAAGACTATGTGTTAGATAGAGGAACTGCAAATAGAAAAAATTAACGACCAAATAGGAACTGCAAATTGAATCCTATACTACAGAAGTAGTTTACTATATTCATCTCCTGAGACGATGAAGCCTAAACCTGCTCACTTCCCCTAGCATTTGGGCAGCACTAAGCGGAGCATCCGTACCACACTAGAATTCAAAGAAAACTAAAATGTCAGAATTAGATTGTTTAAACAAATCTTGAATCAAGAACACTTGAATCTCAGGTCTTACCATCAACGAATCAAGAGTGCCTAGATGAAGGATGAACGGCAACCAAAGATGTGGTAGTTAGGTAATCAGAAAAACAAAAAAAAAATGTGTCAGCTCATCACCTTATAATTTAACATGCTTTCATTTTTATCTTTTTAATAGACAAGACAATACCTTTGTCTACGACACAGTCAAATGAATCATCTTGAAAGAAACTCATATCCCTTACGTCCATTGTCATGTCTGTTGACATACATAAGGATCATTGGTTTCATTATGAAAGATAATGTAAGATATATATCACAACCTAAAACTAGAAATAGTTTTTATTTAATTAGGATACATTTCAGTTGAGGAATGTCCTTGTACTTCTTCTTCATCATCTCGATGGCCACTGAGGATATGTCAGTGTTCATAATATCTTCGTATCCATCCTTTACCATATCCTCTGACAAAACTGCAAATAAAAACAAAACATATCTCAGGATTGTCGCCAGTCATTAAACTGAGTACCAAATTAGCTGAAACAATTCACGATGTAATAAGTTGGGATGTTATAAATTCAGATGCTACTTTTGCAGGAAAGAGAATAAACAAAGAATCGTGTAATCTTTGAGTGCTCCTATGCCTCCTCTATTTCGGAGTACTTTATCGATTAAAAAAACAGATACGTATCATACAATCTCTAACGTGGTTTCCTTGACATTTCAACTGGATGGAAAAGAGGGACTAACAACATCCCCCCAGTCGCCCTTCTTTGGCGCAAAGAGCGAATTACAAAGACAAATGCTACTTTGGGATCAAAAACTTTCCCACACTCCTGGAGCTGGAGGCAACTAGGAATAACCCAGGGTTCTCCCATGGATTGTTTCCCAACATGATAAGTCATACAATGTGCTACTCAAGCAATCAGATTATTTTGGCAACATAGTACAAACTCATCTATTTTATCCCCACTTCAATGAGTTGATTTGCAATATTCACAGTGCTACTATATAGATGAGGTGCCTGAACCTAAAATTCAATTCATCCAAGAACAGTGGAAAAGTTACATGCGAGTAATCAAATATATGTTAACTAACTAAATTCATCTCGATTAGTCACAATTCCAACAGACCAAGATCAACAAAACCCTAAATTTGATTGATCTAAGACATCAAACATAGATGAGCATATGAAATATATATGTATAAGAGAGATTACCAGCATTGCCGCAGCCAACCATGAGGATACGAGAAGAGAAAGGAATGAATTTGAGAAAGAAGGGACGAAGAGAGGAGTAACGCTGATACCAATCAAAAGCTCCAGCTTCTTTAATGTAACGAGCATCCCAGTATGTTCCATCACCATAATTGTATGAATTAAAGTTCTCAACGTCTCTCTGCATCTCTCTCTACTCCGGCGCGCTCCTCTTTTGACTTCTTTCTGCTGCTATTGCCGTTCAAAAGAATAGGTTAGGAGCTATTGCTTTGTTTTCTAGGTCTTTTCTATATTGAAACTCCTCGACAAATTTGGGGTTCAACCGATTCGAGGAAAAAAAAAAATCAAGTACTAACAACTACCAACTTGCAACTACCATGTAAAAGCAGCAGCAAGAGATAAGCTGATTACTGACAAGATCTCTCGGTGGTTTGGGTTGTTAAGGTTTTGTGAACATAACTTCACAATCTTATCCCTTGGATTGGATGTTTAAAGTGTCATAACTCCAAACTTATACCTGTAGCACGTATTCATTTAGAATCCTACGAGAAGGGGCTGTTGAAACTTGAAACCAGAGCTGGCAAAACGGCGGGTCAGGGCTTGCCCGTTACGGGTTCCACGGGTTCGGGTTAATACGGGTTGAAACCCGCGGGTTAAAATTCTTCACGGGTTGTCTTTTCTTCAACCCGTGCCCGTAACGGGTTGAACCCGCGGGTTCACGGGTTAGCCCGCCCGTTTCTGAACTGAAGATAAGGAACTAAAGAAGAAAATCATGCCTTTGTTAGATGAAGTACGTTGATCTTGATACTGGTTCCTTACATGTTTAGGAAAGCGTAAAATCTGACTCACTTTTTAAGATCATATATTTCTACATACATTAATTTGGATGATTGGTATAAATTTCTAAGAGAATCACCTATATTCGCTGAGATTTCTTGCTCTAGTAAGAAACTTATCACCTGGGCATGGATTCATTCCTTAATAACGTAGACTACGTAGTCTTGAAAGAGAATACCCTGCAACTTGAATTCATTCCTCAATGAACTTTATATGGCAGAGTTAAATGGTCGACCACTCAAAATGCCGGCAGAAAGCAAATAACAAGCTTGGTATATCCAACAAACAAGATTGCACGAATAAAACATAACAATGACCAGCTCACCAGGGAACATATGCTTAAGACCAACGGACATATATTGTAATCTTTGTCGATTTTACCAACTGATACTAGAAAGGTTGGATAATCATTTCTTTGTCTTCGTACTAGTATGATTAACTTAGACCTATATTTGTGTTTTCTTCGGCATTTGTCAAATGATCGAACACATTTCAGTAAGAAGAAACTAGTTTGACCACAATGTTGCAGACCTAACTTAATATCAGCATGCCTCTATAGGATCCTGAAAGTTATCATCCGCGATGAAACTTCTGTATCATTGACTTTCACAGAGATGGTCTAACACCCAAGTTTTTTCCTTTTACATATTAACCCCCCAGTTTGATTCTTTCAGCAGGCCCCAAATCTCTCTTCAGGGTCATAAAATTTTGCTAACAAAGATAAGCATATGACCAGTTTCAACCCAAGTTGCTGGAAATTCATCACTCCTAGATTTCGTAATAAAATGTCGAAAATAAGCCATATTACTAATGTTTGCAAAACACGACATGTACAACTGATCCTCATACATTCAGCGAACATAAACTAATAACACAAGAACACACGGAATGATAAAACAGCTGCCCCGTAAAATGCATTGTAGTCAAAGTCAGTTATTCAAAGACTTACTTGTTATCATTCCTGCCCACCAAAGTGGCTCATACAAATACGAATATCCACCACTTCCTGCAAACAACAATCAACTGAATTAGTTTCTCGGATAACTTATACCTTATAGTGATTACTGATTACAAATATCTCCACGAGTTAAGAGTAAAGAATATAGCTCGACACCCAATACTACGAATTGAGACTAGCAAGCATTATACTTATTCTTACTGTAATGCAAACTAATAAACCCAGAGTTAAGTTTCTTACCTATATTCGATGTTCCAATATTCGCTGGAGATGGCAATGGTATGAGTTAACCACTGTTCTGGTATTGTTGTCATTTCATTTTACTAAGTCTCACGCACATTTGTGGTGGCAAATGTTATTCGGGTTTACAGGTTGAACCCGCGGGTTCACGGGCCGGGACGGGTTAACCCTTTTACTCACAAGCCGACATTTCTCCAACCCGAACCCGGCTTGTTTCAAAACAAATCGAGCCGGGTTCGGGTTTTTACGGGCCGGGAACGGGTTAACCCGCGGGTTTTGGCTTGTTTGCCAACTCTACTTGAAACTATCAGGGGCCGGTATAATATAATGTATAGATGCACCGAATGAGTAGCACCGAAGTGGGTACCGTGAGAGAGGAGGAGCGGGAGCCACTTCTGCCCATCTCTATCCCAATACACAGAATTTTTTCCTGTGTCTGTAATGACCCGTCCCTCCACCGATACTGTCCCCACTTAGCCACTGCGGTTATCCGGCAGTGTGGGGTTTTCAACGGGCATCGCTGCGGTAATCCAGCAGTAACTTCCCGGATGGTCACCCATCCCTGGATTGCTCCCGCCCGAGCACGCTTAACTGCAGAGTTTTCTGCCAACTCTGGAGCCAATTGTGCTGAAAAGGCCTCGGTGTTAGGGAAGGACAAATCATTACTTATATTCCATTCGGCCAACCACTGCCGAATATCGGGGTATTACAATACCACCACCTTAAATTGGAGCCGTCCTCGGCTCCAGAATATATTCGCAAGCTCAGATCTCCGACGTTCCCTACCCCTCATGAGAAGCACCTGGAACAACCCCGTCCAGCGTACCTTCTCACCCTCGGCAGGTGAACCGTCGTCGGCTCTGATACCATTTGTAATGACCCGTCCCTCCACCGATACTGTCCCCACTTAGCCACTGCGGTTATCCGGCAGTGTGGGGTTTTCAACGGGCATCGTTGCGGTAATCCAGCAGTAACTTCCCGGATGGTCACCCATCCCTGGATTGCTCCCGCCCGAGCACGCTTAACTGCAGAGTTTTCTGCCAACTCTGGAGCCAATTGTGCTGAAAAGGCCTCGGTGTTAGGGAAGGACAAATCATTACTTATATTCCATTCGGCCAACCACTGCCGAATATCGGGGTATTACAATACCACCACCTTAAATTGGAGCCGTCCTCGGCTCCAGAATATATTCGCAAGCTCAGATCTCCGACGTTCCCTACCCCTCATGAGAAGCACCTGGAACAACCCCGTCCAGCGTACCTTCTCACCCTCGGCAGGTGAACCATCGTTGGCTCTGATACCATTTGTAATGACCCGTCCCTCCACCGATACTGTCCCCACTTAGCCACTGCGGTCATCCAGCAGTGTGGGATTTTCAACGGGCATCGCTGCGGTAATCCAGCAGTAACTTCCCGGATGGTCACCCATCCCTGGATTGCTCCCGCCCGAGCACGCTTAACTGCAGAGTTTTCTGCCAACTCTGGAGCCAATTGTGCTGAAAAGGCCTCGGTGTTAGGGAAGGACAAATCATTACTTATATTCCATTCGGCCAACCACTGCCGAATATCGGGGTATTAAGTAATGATTTGTCCTTCCCTAATGATTTGTCCTAATATCGGTACAATACCCCGATATTCGGCAGTGGTTGGCCGAATGGAATATAAGTAATGATTTGTCCTTCCCTAACACCGAGGCCTTTTCAGCACAATTGGCTCCAGAGTTGGCAGAAAACTCTGCAGTTAAGCGTGCTCGGGCGGGAGCAATCCAGGGATGGGTGACCATCCGGGAAGTTACTGCTGGATTACCGCAGCGATGCCCGTTCAAAACCCCACACTGCCGGATAACCGCAGTGGCTAAGTGGGGACAGTATCGGTGGAGGGACGGGTCATTACAAATGGTATCAGAGCCGACGACGGTTCACCTGCCGAGGGTGAGAAGGTACGCTGGACGGGGTTGTTCCAGGTACTTCTCATGAGAGGTAGGGAACGTCGGAGATCTGAGCTTGCGAATATATTCTGGAGCCGAGGACGGCTCCAATTTGAGGTGGTGGTATTGTAATACCCCGATATTCGGCAGTGGTTGGCCGAATGGAATATAAGTAATGATTTGTCCTTCCCTAACACCGAGGCCTTTTCAGCACAATTGGCTCCAGAGTTGGCAGAAAACTCTGCAGTTAAGCGTGCTCGGGCGGGAGCAATCCAGGGATGGGTGACCATCCGGGAAGTTACTGCTGGATTACCGCAACGATGCCCGTTGAAAACCCCACACTGCCGGATAACCGCAGTGGCTAAGTGGGGACAGTATCGGTGGAGGGACGGGTCATTACAGTGTCCGTGTGATTGGTCTCGGTGCCCGGTGCTTGTGCTTCAGTGTATGTAGCAAATCCGAATCCAAAAACCCTTTATCTAATATTTATCATAATGTTAAAAGTTCTCATTTAGTTAGTGTTGTTATTTTAATTAGCTAATCATCAGATTAATGAACTTCTTTTTATCCTTAGTGAAAAAAATTAAATCACATTAAGAATTAGGTTTGGAGTAGAGATAAAATAGAGAGTTTTTTTTTTTTGTTTTTGGAGATTTATTTCAAAACCCTAAATTTTGATTTATTCAGCCGAAATGACTGATTTCAGTGACAACTTGGAGGTGGGTAAATCTCTATGTGATTAGAGAAATCATATTTTACAGATTCCCCATGATAGAGATCCTACTGTGGCTGATCTCTTAGCTCCAATGTCAATTTCAGGGCGATTTACAGTTGGAATTAACCATAGAAGCCAACCGTAGGGGTCATTTACGGTTGGAATGAACCATAGAAGCCAACTGTAGGGGCCATCTACGGTTCGTATCTGATGAACATCCAACCGTAACTGGTTAAAATTGGGGAAAACCAGTTACAGTTGCATTGTTATCTTATGAGACGAACCATAAATAAAATACGGTTGGCTAGTATTCAACCGTAACTATTTACGGTTGATAACTCTTAAGTCAAAACCAACCGTAATCAAACTCAAAATCTTAGATTATTTTCATTTAGGAATTTTTACGGTTGGTACTGTTAAAATCGATACTAACCGTAAACATTTTTACGGTTACAATTTGAACTGTAACTGGATATTCGAAATAGCTTTTTAGGATTTACGGTTGGTAGTTCTTCAATCACCAACCGTAACACCTTTAGAAATCGAATTTACGGTTGGTAATTGAAGAATAACCAACCATAAATCCAACGATTTCCCTAATTTAACTTAAATTTGAATGCATCTAACTTAATTCGAACACAAAAAAAACAAATTCTACCTTACATAAGTCATGCTGGTTAATCTATCCAGTGGTTTAAGCGTTTGAAAAAAATTAATGGAGAAGAACGGTTAAGACTGAAGGAGAAGAGAAAAGATGAAAGAATACTGCTTTTGATTATTTTATTTTATTTTATTGATTAGGTTTAAAATTCACTATAGAGTAATTTAGTCTTTTTAAGAGATGAAGTGAGGTTTTTAAATATAGAAGGGTAATCTAGACCTTTAACATGACACTATGATACCCCCTAGCCAATTTGGTAGACATTATTATCATGGTGAAGTCCCTCCAATGAAATCATCAACACCTATAATAGGATTCATTCATTTAGGGCAGCTAAATGGAGTGGGTACCATATTATCTTCCAAAAGACTCGCAACTCACTCTGTTGCTAAAGCAAGGGAAAAAAGACACAAACATAGCAAGGAATTTAGAAGCCAAATCTTCTTTTTTTTTTCTTCATACTATTGGTGATGGGACTTTGTTAAAGGTGAAAATTATAATATCATTTGTGTCTCGTATCATAAATATGAATTTTATATTAAAAGTATGAAGTCTGTACTTATATTTTAATTCTACAAGAGAATTGAGATTCTACAAATGGTTGTGGGTACTCAATATTGATCTTGTACCTTCGCTATAAATATATGCATCCGCATATATATTAGGCTGAGTGCTATGGTCATTCAAGATTCAAGGTGGTGCCACGTCACTCCGAACCACCACCCACTCCTTACGATGATTCAATATTCCCTCTAAAAGCGATCTAACCATTGGGCGCCCAGCATGTAACCATTGGGCGCTCCTGAACCAGCGTCCAATGATTTGGCGCTTGACACAGTCAACTCGTTCAGAGCGCCAAATGGTTAGTCGCTCCTAGATTATCCCTAAAACCAATGGAAACTCGATGTTCAGTTCATTTGTCTTCGCCAAATGGTTGTGTTATTTACTTTACTTCCGCATTATAATTGTTTTGTATTATAATAAAGTAAATACACTTGTGTGTTAATCTTAATCACTTGGTATTGATCCTATAGTAAATCGTTCTCGGACCGTAACTATTATCAAGTGAATATCAAGTTGTCGCATTGTCTCGGCTTTGTACATAGACGATCACACTTGGTATCGGACTTATAGGTTGATAAATAAAAGATTATGGTGTATTTGGGTACCCTCGTCTTTTCAGTTTTGCTCAGGAGTTTCTGTACAAGAAAGTTGAAAAAAAATACCTTCTGATTTGATAAAATCTTTAAATGGATTAGATATGTATTCCCCCCTTGATCATCAAGAAATATTTTAATGGTTTTTGTGATATGGATTTTGATCATGGAAAAGAGAACTCAGTATATATTTTCAAAATATCATATATTGAACGGAATAGATAAACCCAAGTGTATCTTGTATAGTCGTCAATAAAAGACAAATGATATACATCCCCTTCTTTAGAAACAAAAGGTGACTTTCCCCAAACATCTGAATGGATTAAATCGAAAGGTGCAGTTGAAAAGGTGGTACTCTTATTAAAAGGAAGTTTCGGTTGTTTAGCCAGCTTAAATGTGATGCAGCAAGGCTCTTTATCTATTTGAATTGACATGAATGTGGAAACGATGCTTGGTGATGATGTTGGAACAATTGCTGAATTATGCGTGCAAAATAGCCGAGTTCAATCTCTTACATAATCATTCTTGCACGATGAGAGGATGTGAAACTTCTACACTTCATTTTTGCTCATAAACACTTTTAGAAAAATCAAGGATGATCGCACACTTTTTTTGCTTTCTCACACAAATTCATTTTTCTTTGAAAACTCAAGAACATAAAAGAAAACTCTCCATAATAAAAAGGCTTTTAAAACTTTTCTTATTCTTTTTCATCAAAATCTGAATTTTAATAACCAAAGAAATAAATATAATCTTAAATGAAAAACATTATTAATATGTTAATTAACATCATTAACTCATTCAAGAAAGAACAGTTTTTGACATTAACTCAAAACAAATTTATTCTTTAAGATGAAGAATAATTTCCATATTAAAACCATTTTTATGAGACACTAATTTATTGGAAATAAATAATGTTTTTAAAACATATATTCCCAACAATCTCCCACTTATATTTTTCATTACATTAAGTAAGAATGTACAAAGTTGTGCATAGGCAAAGCTGTCTCGCGGCTTGAACCTTTAAGTAGTGTTAATAGGCTCTCTTAAAATATGACCATATAGTGAACATAAGTCTTGAACTTTAGGAGATAAAAAGATTGCTTAACACACACGACTATACTAGCGTAAATTCTAAAGCCAGCACATTACGGCCCTGTGCGTGTATCCCAGTTTTAATGAATGGTCTAGAGAACTGTTCACATTCTCATAGAAAGCGGCCACACTTTCACATTCATATAGGTGAGATTATCAAGAGTACTCCTGAAAGTACCCCGCTCTAAATAGAGGTATAAACATCATTAAGAGTTTAAAAATTAAAAATTAAAAATAAACTCAACCCCTACCCGATTCAGGATATCATGTTGTGGCAAAGAAACATATGGAGCTACCATACTCATGTCTAGTGCAATCAGACACAATCTCAAAAGCATTAGCACTAAACCAAATGAGTGAAACTAATTTATATTCAGACTATATATATTTCTATCTCTTTTAAAATTATATTTTTACTGAAATAAAATAGATCCAAAAAAGAAAACATTCATTTTAAAAAAGCATACACCATCTTCACTCAAGTCTTTCATGTCAAATAGTGAACTAAGCATGTTCTCAATTTCATTTTCATCCTATAAGTTAGAATAAAAATTCAACAAATCACTTATGCATACAAAACAAAGAGTATTGTGCATTTCACTTTCATCAATTCTGAAATCATTCGAATGAATAATAAATTATAAATGATAACTTATATGCTTTCTTTTATAGTAGAAACTACACAGTTTTCCATGCTTGGTTTACATAGATTCTCATCTTTAACTTACACAAAAGTGCATATTTCTACTTATGACTATAACAAATCATACATCGTAGAACCAACATCAACAAAACAAGCGTGTACGTTAATTTAGCGACATGAATGCAAGTGTCAATAATTTTTTGTTTGCTTGTCTAAAGATAATAGGTTTCACGAATTTATTTTTCAAAAGATTAAATTTTTTGAATGAACAAAGTTACCTTTTACGAGAAGTTATCTTCCAAATTATAAACAACAAAATATCCATGACTACATTTTAGTCTCACTATAAATATGCTTTTCTAGGATCGTTCATCTTGATTTTTCTAGTTCCTTTATTTTAAATCAAAGCTGTTAAAAAATAGGGTATGGAACCCCCACTATTTTTGACTCAAACAAAAATTTCAAAAAAATATCCAAAGATCCCAAAAATTGTGCAAAACTAATAAAACAATGATCTAAACTCAAAACGTTTGGCACGGTATAGAGAAAAAATTCAAACAATTTTATTGAAAGCAACATTGCCTAATTCACTACTCAAAAATCATATTTGATATCAAGACAAGTTACTCGAAGCATCTTTATAAAATTCTCAAATACTTTATTTCATCCAATATCATTGCAAGTTACGTAAGATTTGAAAATGTACATGCTTTTATGAGTTAGGTGAGATTACATACATGTTACTCAAAAATTTCACCAAGTTTATAAGAAAATATAGCATGTATATTCATCACTAACTCATTGATTTCTTAAAAGCATGACAAAAACTCATATTTCAAATATGCAGAATTCAATTCATGTTATGATAAAATTGTAATATTATATTCAAACATTTTAACTATAACCTATCATTTGTAGTAGTGCAATTATCAAATTCAACAAATTTCTAATATCAATCTTGTTAATAACAAGATAGGCGGAAACTAGAAGTCTTTCCCATTTCGGAAGTATGAACATCTTTAACAAGATTGTTCTACCCAAAGTAAACTTTGAGATCGTACCAATACCGAAAATCATAGTGATGTGAGTATATCTCAACACCACTTTCTTTCAAACGATTTGGTTCAACTTTTGAACCATAACCTGTCAAAATAAACATGGTGTAAAACACCAATACACACCAACCTCTCACTGTATCCACAATTCACATTAACTTTGCTTGAAAAGAGTTGTTAATAACATTTTATATCCTTACAATGCCATGCAAGAATAGAAAATAAGTTCATAATCAATATTATGTTCATTTCTTGGTGAGAGTTGATATCACATTAGTTTTGACTAGGTTTCTAATTATTTCATTTTTTTCGTATAAAATTCCATCTCGTAAGCTCCAAACTTATATGAGTTACATATTTATTTTCATACACAATAATTCTCAATATCTTGTTTCCCTAAAATTTATTCTTAGATTGAACAATCAAATTATTCAATTTAGAATGTCATTATTTGATCACTACAATAACTACAAATAGTTCATCAAACATACCTCAATTGCTTTTAAATCTCAATTGGTTATAAACCATTGTCCATTCTTTGCGCACCAACAATGAAATCAGCAACCCCGTTGCTCCTTACATCGATTAATCTCTCGCAATTTTTATTTCATTGGAAAATAAAAACTTCCTCAAGTAAGTGAATTTTCATCTGTCACAATCATGTACATGTGAGCATTTTAAACCAAAAAATAAGTAAGGTATGCACTTACATTATTACTTGAAAATCAACTAATATAATACTCCAAGTTTCTCTTAATTTTCAAACAAATATTCGAAGTTATATAGTTATAAAATCGTACATATATTTATAACTTTGTACTAAGCATATTATCAAACACATACGGTACATTAGTTTGATTTCTAACAATAAGCTTCTTTTTCATTACCAAAACAAGAGTATAAAGAAATAAAAATCCAAACAGATTTTTAATATAATTTATTACATTTCTCTAATCTCAAGTATCATGTCTTATATTTTGAACAAACATGCACAACGATTTTGAAATTACCAAATCTCTCAAACTAAATATCCAAATAGGAAATTTCAAAATGGTTTTTGAAGATAAGTTCCTGATCTACAAGTTTCGTGTGACAACATATTCAAATTTTCTACGCGAAGATAAGAAAAAGCGAATTCAATCAAGATTAAATTTCTGCCCGTCAATATTTTTTCAGATACATTGTGCAATTTTCTAAAATACTTTAAAAATATTTGTCGGGCTTCAAAAATTCTGAAACTTTTAGAGTGATGATCCTCATGATGTCAAATATACTCGGTTAAAATTTCAAGACCCAATTCATTTTCGTAAAAAAGATGTGCATAAAACTCTATAACATGTCAAAAAACGTTCGTGTATGTTCAACAATGTTTTTCTATGCTAAAAGCTCGTGAAAAGATATCAACCATTTTACAATCCTAGTCCTTCACATAAAATTAACTCTAGGTATCAGGTTACCCAAAATCTCAAGCATCATTTTCAACCGTCAAATAAAATTTATACCGATTATAGTTCTATAGAACGAAATAAAACAATGATACTTATCGCGTATCAGCAATCGTTTTCTTTTGATATCTACGACAGAATAACCGTCTTAAAATTGTTGGAACAATTGCTGAATTATGCTTGCAAAATAATCAAAAAAAAAACATTGTTATGGCTGAGTCGCGGACTAGGTCGCTTTCTTTAAGACGTTTCTGCCCAAGATTGTGCAAGCATTTCTTCAATGTCGTGTCGCCCCCAGGATAAAACAGCTGAGTTCAGTATCTTACACAATCACTCTTGCATGATGAGAGGATGTGAAACTTTTACACTTTATTCTTGCTCAGAAACACTTTTATAAAAATCAAGGATGATCGTACACTTTTTTTTTCTTTCTCACACAAAATCATTTTTCTTTAAAAACTCAAGAATATAAAAGAAAACTCTCCATAATAAAAAGGCTTCTAAAAATCTTCTTATTATTTTTCATCAAAATCTGGTTTTTTAATAACCAAAGAAAACTCTCCATTAGAAGTATGTATATTAGGAGTTATTATTGAATGTAACTTTTCAAAATACCGTGAATTAAATGTCATATGATTGGAGGCGCCTGAATCTAGAAACCATCCAGTTGAGTAAATACCGGGCGGAAGTGCAAGTCCAGAGGCTACACTAGGATTATTACCAATAGACAAGGATTGTTTGATCATCTATTGGATATCATCTATATATGGATCATGTTTCTTCTCAATCTCAGATGAGACAGGTGTTGCACTGAATCGTGCCAATGTTGTATTAGAGTTTCTCCTATTTTCACGCATATTTCTGGATGTTGGTGATGGACAGTTGTTCACCGTATGTCCAAAGACAAATCTTGTGATGTTGCCGATGATGTTTGTCACAGTAGATGGTTGAGTTAAATTTCTGGCAATGTGTCCAAGCTGCTTGTAATTGTGACATTGGACTTGAGACATATCACGATTTGTTGAGGATGTTTGATTTCTCTGGAAGTTATGATTTGATCGTGAAGGTACATCAAACACGGCTGAGATGTGAAGCTTGATTCTTTTCCGTGTTTCTTCTGTGATAAGCTCAGATAATGCAGCTTCTACAGTGTGAAGACGTATACAATGGAGAATAGTCGATGTAACAGATTCAAACTCATCCTTTAAAGCCATGAGAAGTTGAACTAACCATGATTCTTCTCGATATTTTTCCCACAGTTGTGCATCAGTAATCCATTTAGGTTCCATTAGTGCCAGCTGATTCTAGATAATAGACATCTCAGCATGGAAATCAGGTATTGACTGGTCGTTCTGTTGTTTCAAGGATCGAATATGTTGTTCGAGTTTGTAACACTTAGAAAAGTTGATTTGAGTATACCTTTTGGAGAGGAAGTCACATGCTTCTTTAGAAACTTCGAAGATGGTAAGGTGCATACTGATGCATGTGATCACAGTGTTTCCTATCCATGTTAGTATCTTGTGATTGTTGATCTCCCAATCACCGTAACTATCACTGGTTGTGAGAGGAGATTTATCTATATTAGTTGCAACATGACATTTTTCCGTTCCATCCACATATTTCCATAAGCCTTTTCCCTTGAGGAAGCTTCTCATAAGAAAAGACCAATGATTATAGTTGGTTCCATCAAACTTGGTTGTAATAGGTTGAGAGTCTTCTTGAGACATGATGAATAAAATAGAATATCGCAGATGTAAACGAGATTAAGGATACGAGTGATACACATGAAGGATGTGTAGGGTTTCAAACTTTGATAGGAGAATTGTATTTTAGTTGTTTGCAGCGGAAGATTGGATCTTTTGTGTCTCTGATGCCATGACAATAGTAGTCATGGAATCAACAGTTCTTTGTATATTGATCGTGTGTAGTTTACAATAGAGCACTACTCTCCTTATACAAGATATATTACAATAGAGAAAGAAACAAATATAATACAAAATATGACATATCCCAAGAAACTAATACTATAGTATATCCTAGAGTAATGAGATGGATATGCGAATATATGCGGAATACTCTAGAATATTTCTTAACAAGTATGAGATTAAGTAGATCACTGAGTGTATGGCTAGTATTATCAGCAGTTTTACTACAGATTGTATGACTTGTGCTACTAGTAGTATTACCGTTTGTATAGCTAGTACTAGTAGTTGTACAATTTGTTTCATCAGGAAGTGATACCGAAGGAGAATCATAGTAAGAAAAACTAGCTATCGTGATGTTTGTCGATGAAAATGTTACGATGATCAAACACAACACTGACATATCCCAGGAAACTAATAGAGAAGGAAACTACTCTCCTTATACAAGATATATTACAATAGAGAAGGAAACAAATATAATACAAAATATGACATATCCCAAGAAACTAATACTATAGTATATCCTAGAGTAATGAGATGGATATGTGAATATATGCAGAATACTATAAAATATTTCTTAACAAGTAGGAGATTAAGTAGATCACTGATTGTATGGATAGTATTATTAGCAGTTTTACTACAGATTGTATGACTTCTGCTACTAGTAGTATTACTGTTTGTATACATAGTACTAGTAGTTGTACAATTTGTTTCATTAGGAAGTGATACCGAAGAAGAATTATAGTAAGAAAAACTAGCTATCGCGATGTTTGTCGATGAAAATTTTACGATGATCAAACACAACACTGACAGAATTAGTTTAGAACAACCCATGGTGACTTGAGAAGAAAATTTGTTGTATATGAGTTTGGGTTTGTTTAGCATCTATTTATAGTTTCAATTACAATGGATTTAGATTTAATAACTATACCTTTCTATCGGTTGGCATGTACATGTTAATGGACCATATCTGATTACTTATTGAAGTGCTATAACTTGAATAAATATGCTCAAAAATGTATTAGGGATAGTTATTGGTGTGCAATCAATCTATTCAATTTCTCATCATTTTTATAATAAATCCAAGAAATATATTACATGTACTTAATGCAATTCATGTTCAAGGTTAATTGATTAGCTATCTGGCTAATTAATCTCACACTCATGATATTTCATTAAGATAAACTTTGAAAGTTCTTACTCAGAATAGACTGAGAAAAACTTATCAGAAGTTAGTTTGTATAAACTTGTTATTCCAGAGTCTCAAATGGTAGATTTTATTTGTTGACTTTTTGACACGTTTTATTGGCAAGTAAAATATGGAAATGGAGTAGATAGGATAAAATGTATTCCTATAGACCAATCAATGGGTGCATAGGAAAAAATGAATCCATCAGCACCACTTAATCATCCCATATTCCTAATGATTTACAAAAGTGTATATGTTAGCCAAACACAAACTAGTAAAATCAATCAAGGTTTTTGGTATACTTGTCATTGCCATTGCCAATGCCAATAAACTACTGCATAAGTAAGATAAAAAAGAATGGACTGAAATTCAAAATTAGGTACGCACCTACGGATAATTTAATCAACACCGTATTTCCACAAGTATGGCTAATCCCACACATACTGCTTGGATATTTTCTTAAGCTTAAGTTTTTGAAAATTAGATATTGTACTTCAATTATAAAAATACTCCAAGAGACATGGGTGTTGTGCTCATAGTTTCACAAAAGAAAGGGAAGATTCAAAAATAATTATCAGAAATAGAAACCTGCAGCAATTTACTTTCCACCACCCTCGCTGCAGTTCCCCCCCCCCCCCCCCCCCCCATTTTTTTTTGCTGCATTCACTCATTTTGACCTCTCTGTTGTTGAGAAATTACATATACTGTTATTTACACCTCAAAAAATAAGGGAAATACTGTCCCACTTAAAACCTATTAGAGAACACACTCAAATAATCCTAGAGCTTCTCTGTTTCTTTTTATCTCTGGACCTCTTAAGAACTTGAAACTTTTCTCTTCTTTTCCTTTTTCTTTCCCATTTCTGTAAATCTTTTTCTTGCGAGGTATGTTCATTAGTTTCTTGAAATCTTCACTTCGTAAGTAAATAGAGGCTGACTTATGTTTTGCATCGGGTTTGTGTTTTTTTTTTTGATTTTAAGTGGTGAATACAACGCTGTAGATAAACTTCTCCAACTTGCATTCAACTTTTCCATCCTATTATTCATAATGAAGAAATATCATAACTTCCCCCCTATTTGTATTGTCTTTCCGTTATTATTCCTCACTGTAAACTTCAAGCCGAACGAAGAAGATGTTGGTACAATGTATGAGTTTAGAAACAGTTTGAGTTCATCTTCTTTAAAATATATTGGTTGGGAAGATCCAAACCTACGTACGGTAAAACCTATCTGGAGAAATAATCCATATAAGAATAAAAATTTATGGTCCTGATTTGGACCAGTTATATTTAAGAATAAACTTCATATTGGAATAAGTCGTAAATTTTTTTGGTCACGCCTTAAGGATCATACCTCTATAAGAATAATCGACATCATAAGATAAATATATAACACTTGTCATACATCCAAGTTTAAGATGAAGGGATTTTTTTGTTTTTATGTGCACAACTTAATACGAATATCTTCATGCTCACATGACTTCATTTGTCATTTTACAATGTGATAATTGTGATGTATATAAATTGATTTATTAAAAAATTTGTATATACATAAATATATATATGATAAATAATCCTCATTTAAATAGTTTTTATATATACTTGTACATAATTTTGTGTTTCATATGCATATGCATGAATATACCCAAATACACATACGAAAAAATTTCTTTTGGTGTATTCAAGTTATATCTCCATATAAGAATAACTTCCATATAATATCTTTTTGTGGTCACTGGGATATTCTTATACAGAGTTTTTACCGTAAATGGAATCATGTCCATTGCAGTGAAGGAAGGGTTAAGGTCATTGATTTAGGTGATCTAGGAATAACTGGCACCTTCACTCCAATGGTCAGTAAGCTTAGAGCTCTGGAAAAATTGATACTTGAAGGGAATTATTTTTCGGGTGATCTTCCAAGCTTGAGCAGAATGAGTTCGTTGAGGGTTTTAAACGTAAAGGGGAACAATTCTACATCATTTCTTTCTGATTTTTTCTTCGGCCTATCATCCCTCACAGTTGCCTGGTTAGACGACAATCCATTTCCCTCTCGGGAAATATCGGAGAGTTTGAAAGACGCATCAAAACTTTCTATCAGGTTTTAATTTTCCTTTGTTATACGTATTGCACATGTCAATGAACAACTTGGAAGGTACCATTCCCACTAATCTAGGCACTATGCACCTCACTGACCTTGCACTCAATGGGCAAACAAGAAAGCTAACTGGAAGTCTCCACATTTTGGCGGATATCAGTTCATTAATTGGGGTTTATCTACAAAGTAATTGTTTTTCCGGGTCTTTGTCAGATTTATCCAATCTAATTCATTTCAAAGTGCTTAGTGTAACAGACAATGATCTGTGTCGCATTGTTCCTCCATCCTTAACGAGTCTTACAAGTCTGAGTTCGGTTAGTTTGGTGCACAATTACCTGCAAGGGCTTGTACCCAAGTTCGGCAAGTTGGTTAAAGTAGAGATGGGAACAAACAATTTATGCTTGTCCGGTATCGGTGATTACCAGCCTGAAGTTATGAGTTTGCTTTCCTTTGCAGAATCGGTGGACTACCCTGTCAGAATGGCACAAGTTGGGTCGGAAATGACCCGTGTGCGCAATGACTGAGGATCACTTACCGTGATGGTAAGGTCATAGTTATCAACTTCAAGGAAGGTTTCTCTTAAATGTATCCCACACTTTATTAACCATAGCCCAAAAAGTTTAAGTTAAAATAAAAAACCAAACAAGTCTTAGTTTTTTCCCAACAATTAAACTTAAATCCTTCTTACTCAAAATCAAAATAAACCTTAACTTCTTTTTCTTAATCATACTTAAAATTAATCATCATTATTTTTTTACTATTCTCACAAATTGAACAATTATATATAAGTGCTAATTTAAACTTTTTCCCAAAAGAAAAAAAAAACTCTAATTCTTATTTTCTCTAAAATAAAATTTTCTTAATCATGATTACATTAAAATTAATTGGGGTGTATATTTTAGTTGTTCTCTTAAGGAAAAATTCCACAACAACGTGAATCAAAATGGAATTAATCAAGGTTTGAATTCTTATCCTAGGACCATTCTCCTAGAACTCCATAAACATAATCTATAAAAAGAAAAAATCTATAAGATGATGTTTTTTTTTCCTCAATCATGATTATACTAAATTTAATTGAGGATGTTGATTATTCTTAAAAAAACATTAATTATGTCAAATATCTTACATAAATTTGATTAGATAATTAACTTTTTTTTTAACGTTGATTTAGGAATTTAGTGATTATCTTATTATTATGGGTTATATATAATAATTATACATAATTTTGTGGGCTATGTTGAATGATTATAAAAGTCTACTTGGTTAGCTTAAGCACTTATTTTGAATGAGCTATGTTTAATAAATATATGGGCTATATTTAAGAGAAGCCTCAAGAAATTTTAACTTACGGGTTCTATATATCCCAAGATTTCGTTCATTCGTACTCTGGAAAAAATTGTCCTTTCCGACAATAATAAGTGGCCCAATACCAACTGAGTTAACTAATGTGAAAACTACTACCACACCCATTTCTCAAATTTTTTACACTAAGAAACCCACGCTCATAAAAGTTCAGGCGCACACCCATTTTCTGGGTTAAAATTTTCGTCACACCCATAATTTCCGAAATTATTTTTCTTCTTCTCAACTGTGAATTGATTCTCTGAATCTAAAGTGATGTTTTATCAAGGAGACCAGAGAAAAAAGAGAAACTTTTACAAAAACCTCCGGAGAAGATTGATTTTCGATCTTCTCTCGCACCAAAGATACACAAAGATCCCGATTTCCGCCACCACCACAACAACATCACCATGGTTCCCGTTCATGGCAGCACTAAAAGGAAGAAAAATAATGATTGGAGACGGAATTAAAGACCAAATAGAAATGGTTAGCTAACGCAATTGCAGGTCTTCAAAGAATGGCTTTTACATGATTCGATCTGAATCATCCATTTTGTTGATTTTATAAGTGAAGAAAGGTGCTGGTGGAAGAAAAGGAAAAGGTGGTCCAAAGAAGAAATCAGTAACAAGATCTGTTAGAGATGGTTTACAATTTCCGGTAGGTACTTGAAGAAATGACGTTATGCTCAACGTATTGGCAGTGGTGCTCATGTTTATCTCGCTGCTGTTCTTGAATACCTTGCTGCTGAGGTCAATTTTTTCTTTAACTTTTCAATTAGGGAATCTTAAAATTTTCATAATTCTTGTCAATTTAGTCTCAATTCAAAGTGGGTTTTGCATAATTTTGTTTGTGCATGTAAAAAATTTTGTTAAAAGACATAAATTTGTTTTTGGTTTGAGCTTCATTTTGCTCAAAATTTGATTTTTTATGTTTAGGAATTAGGGATTGTTGACTTTCGTGAAAAATTGTGAATTTCTTCTAATTTGAGTGTGGGTTTGTGATAAATTTTGCATTAAATTTAGGGCTTACTGGTGACCATTAATCGAACGAAAATTGGAGTTGATATTGATATGGGTTTGCTGTTGGATATTGCAGACAAGGAAGTTGGTTTTTGTTCAATTTTTTTTTTAACTTGTCCCCTAACTGTTTGGTTTATTACCTTAATGTTCAAATTGACCCATGATCATCATTTTTTTTTAACTTGTCCCCTAACTGTTTGGTTGAGTTTTTGTTCTTGAGAAAGTGTAGATGAATTCTTGGTAGTTCCAGTTGATTGCAGATGATGGATGTGAAATGGATATGCTTGTATAGGTGTTAAGAGTCCGCAATGAAGTTAGATATTGTAAGAGATTGCAGGTAGTTTAGTGTTGCTGTTGAATTTGGGTTGAAGCTGAAAGGCTTAAAGCATTGCAGGTTATAGTGCAACTGCAGTTTGAATAGTAAAAGTGTTGAAGTTGGTGGTGTTGTAGCTCAACTTGTAGATGCTGGTTTCCTGAGAAAGTATTGTTCTTGAGAAAGTGATGCATAATAGGTTATGCATCTACAAAATTTGTTGCATAACTTGTTATGCATTCTCGAAATTGGTTGCATAACACATTCTGCAGTTTTTTTTTTTTGCATAACTTGTTATGCAGCTACTTTTTTCTTAGTATTGAAACAAGCAAAAAATAAGGCTGCATAACTCGTCATGGACCTACAATAATATCTACATAACTTGTTATGCAGTCGTGAAAATGGATGCATAACCTGTTACGCATTCAAAAATATGACTGCATAATGCATTATGCATCGAGAAAATTATCGCACAATCTTTTATGCATCGAGAAAATAGATGCATAACATGATATACATCCGTAAATATGGATATATACTGCATTATGCATCAATTTTTTATACTCAAGAAGGGTGCGAAAACAATGGGTACATGACTTGTTATAGATGCATAATTTGTTATGCAGTCGAGAAAATGGTTGCATAATTCGTTATGCGTCTGCATAATGCGTTATGCATCCTTTTTGGTGGCTGCATAATGGTTATGTATCAAGTTTTCGAAAATTTTGCCTAAAACGATGATCACCTCCGATTTTTTCATGAAAAACAAAAATTTGATATTGTTGTTTGTACTCGTTGCATAGCTCTCTTTAAAAGATTTCCAACCATATAAAATTTATAAATTTCTAAGGTGCGAATTTTTAGATATGTTATGTCCAAGTTGAGTTGCCAATTATACCCCTGATGCATAACTCAGTCATGCAGATGCATAATCCGTCATGCAGAAGTTTTTAATAATTTCATATAATTATGGGTGTCACGGAAATAATTATGGGTGTCATAGTACCCAAAATTAATTGTGGGCATGAGAATGAGAATATTTTTTTTTTGGGTCTCCCCCTAATTTCCCCACTAATATGCCTGATTTCAAGATGGTCGATATTATGAACAACCACATGTCATCTAAGATTCCACATTTTAGAAGTACTATAACTGTAATTACATCAGGGAACCTAGACATTGAGACTTCACCACCTCCAGGAAGTTCAAAGAGTAGAGTATTAGTTATCCTGGCCATGGGTTCTATATTTGTGGGAATTTTTATGTTTGCTTCGCTCGCAATGTTATCTTTCTGTCTGTATAAAAGAAAACAAAAGCGAGGTACAATTCTATGCTCCAACCCAATGGTGATTGAAACAATATGACCTTGTTTGGTAAAATTTATGATTTTTTATTTATGATTATAGATAATCATAAATTAATAAATGATTTTAATACAATCATTTTAAAAAATAAGTTTTCCCAAACACTTTATTTTCTTCAAATAATTGATTATCTTAGAACGATGATATCAAAAAGGAGAGGAAAGAACAATGATTTAGGATTTTCTTTTTAGTCTTATACTGTTTTTTTGTCTTTCTCTTGATAGTTTAGAAAAAATACGAAGAAAAATTTCAGTTTGAATTTGTTAGAAAAAATAATAAATTATAATAAATTTTCAAAACAACTTTTTTCTGTTTATGAAAATAATGGATCTTTTCGATTATGATTAAAATAATCAATTATTATAATGGTTACCAAACACATATGAAATTCATTATAATTTGCATAATGGATTATGGGCATATAATCCATTCAAATAATAGGAAGGAATTTCCAATTGAACTACTTGAAAAGGCCACCAACAATTTGAGTCAAGAAACTCTTTTATGTAGGGTGGGGAACTGAGCGACGAAACAATTGTTGCAGTGAAAAGAATAATAGGTGATACGAGTAAGGAAGCCTTAGAGGTGTTTAAGTCCGAAATTGAGATTCCTATTTAAGTCAGTGATGTGAATCTTGTTGCTCTTCGTAGGTTTTGTTCGACGGCAAATGAAAGGATTCTCGTTTTCAAATACATGCCGAAGGGAACACTTGCTAAACATCTTTTTAATCCGGATGGTGTACCTCTTGGTTGGACAAGAAGGTTAAGAATTGCGCTGGACATTGCTAGGGGCGTTCAACATCTTCATCATCAAGCTTACATTCACAGAGACTTGACATGCACAAACATTCTTCTCAATGAAACCATGACGGCTAAGGTAACCGATTTCGGTCTAGTTTGTAAGACTCCTACTGGCAATTCAGCTGCGCAACTATCAGAAGCTATTGGAACTTTTGGTTATATGGACCCGAAGTATTATCGTAAGTGTACAATACATTACTGCTTAGAGTAAGAAGCATTTGTTTTTTTTCTTCCGGAAAGTTTAAAAGCAAGTCTTAATTCTTAGACATCTCAGTGTCAATTCTTTTGAGTTGGTCTTTGATTGGGCCGATCGAACGAAGCGAGGAAGGATCCTTATACGATCATTTTTTTTTTGTAAAATATAAGTGATCAGTTAACATAAAAAGATTGGATTTGGTGTTCATGGTTGGTCTTTTCCAATTGACACAATTATCCATTCCTTTTAGTCTAATTATTATAACTCTTTATGTATCCTATTTTTTTAGGGATATAATTGGAAAACAAACTTTAGTATAAAATATCTAAAAATCCGTGTCTTGGAATTTTACAAATTTTATCTCGTTTGAAAGGTTATAAAAAAATCTACACAATGAGTACAAACAACAATATCAAATTTAGAGTTTTTACGAAAAATTCGGAGGTATTTATCATTTTAGGCACAATTTTAGAAAATTAAATGTATATCCATTATGCAAACCATCATAAAGGATGCATAACACATCATGCAACCATATTTTGGTTTATAGGTCCACTAATTTTTCGTTTCAGGAAAAGTGATACTTTCACATTTCGTTTCGGGAAATTTCGCTCATTTTCAGAAAAATGATACTTTCGCCCGTTTCAGAAAAAATGATACTTTTACTCGGAGAGAGAGAGAGTATCACTTTTCCAACCGGACGGATGCAGTGGCTTAGTCCCTTGGTTCCAAGATCAGCTTAAGAATAACAACTTTTATGCAATAATTGACAAGACAATAGACGGTACTGATGATGAGAAGACAATAAAAACCATCAGAATTGCCGCAACTTTCGCTGGTCCCTGCTGTTTAATGTCATCTGCTTCTAAAGTATGATTTACATGGTAAAAGAATTGTTGATTCTGGTGGTGTCCTGACTGAGGGCAGCAGTGGCAGTCTTGAACCCACGTCTTCTTCCCCCGGATCTCACGCCCCACATCAATCTGAAAATAGAGACGGAATGTACAAATCGCGAAGTATGTAAATTTTCAAGCTACAACTGACTATAGTTTACTGTTTGGCACTATCAAGAACGCTACATCAAGCACGGGCTCAGATTGGTTGTCTCAAATTTACTTAGATTTGTGCTTTATTCATTGATCCGGATTTGGACACTAATGAAACAAACATCCTACGCAGGAGAAAATTTTACACTCTGACCACAATCTTATGGTGAAATCCAACCTATTTCAAGTGTGGAAAAATTATGGAATGTCAAGTCTAGTGGCTTCCAAGCTGGGTTCTTTCACAGTTTTTCCAAGCCATATTCCATGATTTCGTGGGATAGTCCGATGAAATCCATGAAAACGCTAATCAGATTAGAGTAAAACACTATTCAGAATAACGCGTTAGAAGACGGAAAACGTCAATAAAAATGGCACCTAATGCTAATCTAAATAGCGTAAAGCACTATTCAGAATAACGTTTTTTTTTTAATCCTTAGATTTAAAACGAGCTATTGAAAATCTAATGTCTGAGAAAAAAAGTAACGTAAAGCGAATGGCGTTATCTTTACACTATTCTTATTAGTGTAAAACGCTATTTTGATTTGCATTTTTACAACTCCACCACTATGCTTGACCCTTCATGAATTATTCCAAATGCTGAGGTATGCTGAGGTGGCGTGGAAGATGAAATTCTTCCACCACAAGACTTACTCTTACTTGAGTAGGTTCAGAGTAGCTGGAATAATCAATTTATAATCCAAAGAACTTGAATGAAGATTTTACGCAGAATACTAACCGGACTACCAATTGAGTTTGCACAAAATTTATGCACTGGCAAAAAAAACCAAAAGAGCCTCTTCCATCACTCAGCTTTGCATAGGTGATGGCCAATAAGTTGTCTTTCCCTGGCAACTTTTGCTAATCCAACAACCAAAAAGTTTGAGAGAACAGACAGATAGCTTTTTGTCATTTACATCAAGCGAGAACTTAACAGGGTAAATAAAATAGAACATATAAAAATATAAGATCTCTTAACAACTCTTATTAAAATTCCTAAAATTCCTCACTGAAGAAATGAAACATTCTGATTCGTTTGACACATTGCAGAAAGTATCGCTCCTTGCACAAAGTACAAGTTCTAATGCTAGTTACACAAAACACTGCAATCACAAACATTCAAAGAACCTTAAGTGATCATCAAAAGTCTCTCCATGGCGGATTTTCACCAGAGATCCATCTTCTTCCACCTGCAGAATACAACCAAACAAACTCACATAAGTTCCGGCCCAGCCACATGGAAAATTGACCGTATTTCCTCCGTAGCATACAACTTCAAAATTTTAATAAGAAGATTCATTACCCAGTATTCAGGTGGTCTCATTTTCAGGTTGTAAGTAGATGACATACTCATGCAGTATGCACCAGCATCATGAACAACCAAGCCAGTTCCCTGATAATCAAACACCACTTTTGAAGTCAATATCATTTAAAATGAGCAACTTCAGAAACTTCGTAACAAATAAAGAAACAAATCCTTTATCACCTTAGATGGAGTAGGAAGTTCTCTATTCTTCCCCAAGAAATCTGCCGACTCACAAACAGGGCCAACCACATCAAAGGTTGAAATTTCAGCATCAGATGGGGAAACCAATTCAATGTGCTACACGAAAAAAAAAAGTCATGGCATGGGTCAAGATCATAATGCAATATAACCTACATTTTCAGAAGGATATCAAATATAACTTTGTAATAGAAGTGAGATAACATTTACTGATTACATACTTGATAAGCGTCGTAAAGGCTAGGCCTGATAAGTTCAGACATGCTGCCATCGATCACAATAAAGTTTTTTGTTCCATTTGTTTTAACACCAGTGACCCGATTAACAAGGCAACAAGTGTTGGCAATGAGTGATCTACCAGGTTCAATAATGAGCTTAAGACCTCTGGAAACAACTATCTCTCGAACCTACAATAAACATCAAGTTACAAAGCTGCACCAACTGTGGAAGTATTATGTTCTTGAATACACAAGATGGTGACTCACGGTGTTAATGAGATCCATGGGTGTGGGAAGGATAGCACCAGCATGATAGTAATCTATCCCCAGACCACCTCCAATGTTCAAGTAGCTGAGTTCAAACCCTTCAGCTCTTATCTGGTCAATATAGTTCACCATTAGGAGAGCGGCATCTCTGAATATGTCCACCTGCAAAAGAAAACAAACGGGAAACAGTCTAAAGGATATAAGCATAAGAACAGATTAGTTGAACAGAAGATACTAAAATAGAGACCTATAGGCCATTGAAATAAGATCACTGATCACGCGCTCATCATCTAGAACGTTACTTTCTTGAACACACAGTAGTAGGTGCATGTGCATTACGCAGCTGCAGATAAATTGTAATCAGCACATTCTGTTCTCTCCGGTAGACGGTTCGACAAATAGTAAGGTGTAAGTAGATGGTGGCATGCATGATCAGTTTGCCTTGCTGTTCAGGTGCATGTATAGGCACAGCTTAGACCAATATTGTCCATGTATAGCGGTCAAATGATTCACAATTATTGGCAATCATTGTTCCTTAGAACCCTACAACTTCCAAAACTACACTAAATTTTTTTTTCTATAAAAAGAAATCTCAATCTCTAATAGCTAATGACGGCATTGAAATAAAACCATTACATGCTAATAAAATACCTTGGTGATGGTAGACCCAAGATGGCAATGAGCTCCCACGAGGTTTAATTCATTAGGATGAGCTTTAACTTCATCTAGAAACCATTGAAGCTTTTCATTTCTAATACCGAATTTGGAATTCTTGTTTCCGGTAGCAACATAAGCATGAACCTATAAACAGTTAGGATAGCACATAAATAATCAGTTTATCATGCATTGTAAACAATGACATACTCAAATTGAAAATACATGCTATGAATTAAACAATCAAAAGAAAACACATACCTGAGGATCAACATCAGGATTGATCCTAAGCAATACATTAACTTTCTTTCCCGCAATCCTGGAAGCTGCCACGATATTTTCCAAATCAAATTCACTATCCACGTTCACAAATACACCCTCTTGGACAGCAAGAACCAAATCGTCCAACAATTTCCCATTCCCATTAAATATGCACCTGAAACCCAAACACAATATTTGAACGAAACCCACGCAGAATAATTACTCAATTCCCAAAACAAACATAAATAAAAAAAATAAATAGGAAAATTAGGGTTTTAGTGTTTTAGGGTTTTACTTGGTGGGATCATATCCAGCTTTAAGTGCCAATCTCAGTTCATTCCCACTGACCAGAACAGCTCCGCACCCCAATTTCCTCAAATGCTCAATAATCTTCAAGTTATTGTTAGCTTTAATTGCATACCCAATAATCGAATCTAAACCTTCCAAAGCTTGTTTATATGCTTCAACATTTCGTGTAATCTGAGGCTTACTGTATAGATAAAAAGGTCTCTTTTCCACTGAATCTATAGCATCCTGAACTTTCAAACCTTCACAATACAAAAACCCATCATCAGATTTGCTGAAACAATGATCGAAGGCCTTGGGTGGAGTCAGAGTTGTGGTCTTTTCAGATACAACTGCTGTTAGTCTGAGGTTTTTGAATGAGGGTTTTAGGGTCACACAGGGTTTAGATAAGAATGGTTTTGATGGGTTTTTGAGAGATTTAGTGAATGGTGATGGAGAGTAGGAGAGTGAATTGGCGACAGCCGCCATTGCTCTTTAAGCTCTCTCCCTGAATGAAGTCAACTATTTCCCTGCAGGGTTTCACCGTAATCCGTAAAGATTTATATATCCACAGACGGAATAATTTATTCGGGTCGGGCTAAATAGATCTTGGGCTTTTTTTTTTGCAACCCGTCCCAAGTTTGACAAGGATGAGACGCAGAAATTAGGTCTATCAGTATTTCATTTCAGTTAATGTTCTGAAACTAATGCTGTTTTTTTCTTCTTAAATTCGTATCTTGTATGGGAGGGAAATCTTCATATGTATCGTGGTTGGACTCTGCATCATCAGTTTTGAATCCTCAGCCTCAGATGTGATATGTTTTGGTAATTATTTCTCTCCTTTCTTGTCTCACTAACACAGTAAAATTTGGTAGGGTTTTTGGAAATGGGGTTTAGTTTTTATGCTACCTGGATTTTGGTTAATTCGTCTTTGAGTTTACTTTAGTTGTTCATTGACCTACGGATGAAACATGGGTATTCTTAACTGGATTTTCATTCTAGCTTTTTACTGATCGGGTTAGATGATGCTATCGTTGTCCATGACAAGAGTATCTAACAAGAACAGTGAATGGGTGTATAGGTCGAAATCAGCATTCCTCCGAGCTGTATAAATGTGACTGCTTCACTCTATAAAGTGAGTTATTCAGATACCTAAAGGCCCTTTACAAGAGAGTAGAGCTTTAAATTGAACTTTGATTAGCACTAATGATGGAGTTGCAGATAGTTTAAAGGGACTCTTTAGCTTTTCTATTGCGTATCTCCACTAGCAGGCCATATAGTTTACATCGTGATTGCTTATGAATTTCAACTTAACTTTCCGAAGTCATTTTGTTGGCAAATCCTATTTCCCTGACTATAAATCTTAAAAAACCAAGTGTTTATGATTAGGGTCAAAGCTGCAGACTTGGATGGGCATTAGTTTTTACCTACCCTCCTTTTGCTTGCAGTTTTTCAAATTTGATTATCTCGATTGCTAATTTCAGTCTTCGTAGTCCTGTGAGCTCAACTACTAGATCTGTTACTCATCTTTCTCTCCTCTGTGTTATCAGTAATTCAATCAGGATTTTACCAATAGCATCTCTACAACACCTACTCAAAGTTCGTTTTCGTGGAACTTTCTCGGGGTCTCCACCTTTACGAGGATTTGGCGTCTTGAAGGAAATTGCAGAGTATAAAGATTGTCTTAGATTTACCGTTATGGCTGGTTACAACACCCTTACAGATGCTCCTAATGGCGATTCAAATATTCATTCTAAGCCTTTAAGGACTTACCAAGTTGTGGTAGCAGCAACTAGAAATATGGGCATAGGAAAGGATGGCAAATTGCCATGGAGATTACCTTCTGACCTCAAGTTTTTCAAGGAGGTTACTATGGGTACATCAGATCCTTCTAAAAAGAATGCAGTGGTTATGGGTAGAAAAACATGGGAAAGTATCCCAATGGAATATCGACCTTTACCTGGTCGTCTGAATGTTGTGCTTACCCGTTCTGGAAGTTTTGACATTGCAACTGCGGAGAATGTTATTAGTTGTTCAAGCATGGCTTCAGCTTTGGAACGATTAGCAGCATCTCCTTATTGTCTATTGGTTGAGAAAGTTTTCGTTATAGGAGGTGGTCAAGTATTGAGGTAAGATTGTTCTAGTATAGTCCCAATTGATAACTGAGTATGTTATTAAATATTGATGGGTATTTCATGCTGCAGGGAAGCTCTGAATGCTCCGGGATGTGATGCAATCCATTTTACTGAAATTGAGAACAATATTGAGTGTGACACTTTCATCCCTCCTGTTGATTCCGCGCTTTACAAGCCGTGGTACTCGTCCTTCCCGCGGGTAGAAAACAACATTCGGCATTCTTTTGTGACTTATGTTCGGCTCAAGAGTTCCTTGGAGTCAGTTGTTAAAAATGAGACATTTGATAATAATAGAGATTCCAGTAAATCTGAGACGGAAAAGTTCACCTTTTTGCCTAAGATGATTTTCGAGAGGCATGAAGAGTACAATTATTTGAAGCTGGTTCAGGATATCATTTCTAATGGTAACACAAAAGATGATAGAACCGGGACTGGGACCCTGTCAAAGTTTGGTTCCCAGGTACTTTTGAACTCATAGTTGCTTCTCCGGCCAGTTCCTATCTACTTATGTACAACTTGTGTTGCTACTGAACATATTATAATTATTAATTGGTGAATAAATGCTTACTGAATATTCTTCTTTGCTGTTCCCTTGTGTTTCTCGTTTATTCCAACCAAAGATGAGGTTTAATCTCCGGAAATCTTTCCCACTTCTGACAACTAAGGTACATTTCCTGTCTGTTGAGCATTTCAAAATTTTAGTTCTGTATTAGTTATTGGTTATTATTGCCATATTTATGTTTCTGCTACATTGTCTATTTGGGAAACATACTTTGTTTTTCACCAGTCACCATTGTGTGGCAAATTTGTTTGATTGTTTGTTTCCCGGCTGAATGTCCATGCTTGTGCTATGTTTTGGGTAAACAGAAAGTATTTTGGCGAGCTGTTGTTGAAGAACTTTTGTGGTTTATCAGTGGTTCAACAAATGCAAAGGTAAAACCATCTTTGATATTTTGAAACTTACTATGTAATTATGAATATGCATTTATCTTTTCAGATGTCCAGGCTTGCTTGGCTAGTCAATTTGAGTGTTTGTACACAGTTTGAAGTTTTCACAACAAATTCATCTTATACCTGCTTTTTTAGATCTTATAACACCAGTAAGCAACTCAAATTTGATATTTTGTCAACAGGTTTTACAACAGAAAGGCATTCACATTTGGGATGGTAATGCATCACGAGACTACCTTGACAGGCAACTACTTATCTGTTCATCATACTCTGCTTCATCAAATAACGTGCTTCTTCTTGAAGATTGAATGTTTTCTGCTTTTCAATTTCAGCATTGGTTTAACAGACAGGGAAGAGGGTGACTTAGGACCCGTATATGGGTTCCAATGGAGACACTTCGGTGCTAGGTTGGTTAAAGTTAGATTATGGATATGACACCATGTTGCATTTACGGATGCTTAGAAATGTCTATTTTTGGCAGGTACACTAATATGCATGCGGATTACAGTGGGCAAGGATTTGATCAGTTGGTAGATGTAATTGAAAAGATAAAGAACAAACCTGATGACAGGCGAATCATTCTTTCAGCTTGGAATCCATCGGATCTTAGTTTAGTGGCACTTCCACCATGTCACATGTTTGCACAGGTTAGGGACATTAACTTTGTCTTCCCAGTTTTGTTTCATCTAATCATTCTCTTGATTTTGTATGCTCTTATTATATCCTGTAGTTTTACGTAGCCAATGGGGAGCTATCATGCCAAATGTATCAACGATCTGCTGACATGGGTCTTGGTGTGCCGTTCAACATTGCATCTTATTCTCTTTTGACATGCATGATTGCTCATGTTTGCGGTATATATTCCTAACTAGATCGCACATGTTTCTGTTGTTGTGATGTACAAAAAATTATCTCAAGGTATCCTTTACAATCTATTACTCATACTACCTTTATGTGTATTTTCCCCCCATCTCCAGATCTTGTTCCTGGTGATTTCATCCATGTTATTGGTGATGCCCACGCTTACAAAACCCATGTTAGGCCTCTACAGAAACAACTTCAGAAACTTCCTAGACCTTTTCCTGTGAGTACAAACGAAATAAATTAGGTTTAAGTTTACTTTCAGAACAGCTTATTTCATTATCTTTTATTCGAAAATGACTTTCTTCTTTCTTGTGTCATTTGTTTTACTCTTTTCTTAATGCAGACTTTGGAGATCAGTCCCGAGAAGAAGGATATAGATTCTTTTGTGGTGTCTGATTTCAAGCTAATGGATTACGATCCTCACCAGAAGATAGAGATGAAAATGGCAGTTTAGATTCCGGACCACTTTAATAGTTAGAATAAGCACACTGCTCATATTGCTAAATCATTATATATTTTTGTTATTTCAAAATTTGTATGCATCCTTCATGTTTCATACTTTCGTACTGTAAACTGAAATGGGAATTCTTGATCTTTATGCTAGGTCAGATAAATGTTGTGTCATTCTTTAAAGTATTTTGACTTAATTTTGTTTTTTAAAGTATTTTAACCACCACAGAGGTCAGAAACAAGATGAACTTGTATTCACATACCGCGTAGACCGTACTGGATCTGTACCTTATTCAGATCCAGTAGTTGATCTTATTCAGATCCAATAGGTACCAACATCATGTTTCTTTTTGAGTCGGACCGTTTTTCTTTTTGAGTCGGACCTAACTCTGTTTGAATCAGGTAATAAAATTCCCCTGACTCATGAGAACAAATCACTGACTCATTTTTTTGAGTCAGATTCGTCAAAAAACAAACATATTAACTCAGATCCACATGAGTTACGTGATTTCAGTCGGGTCCAGATGAGCTAGTTGAGTCAGGAGAAAATAAACAAGACGTAAAACTGTAAATCTTGGCTCTATCGCTGTTTGGAAAGGTTAGCTTAGTTCTCTATTCTTCACATGTGTAATGGGGTACTATGTTTATGGTTGAATTTAGATAGTGATAGCTCACGTGTGGTTGTAATTCTTTCTTTTCCGAGTCTGTCAGCATTTAATACTCTGTATGAGTCTCTCTTTAGTTTTATGAAGAATTCTGTTTTCCTTTCTCTGAATGTGTTACTATGATATCAGACGCCTTTTTCGATCTGATCTCGCTTCAGCAATTACAACTCTGATCTTTCTTTCATCTTCATCTTATCTTCTACATACAAATTTCTCTAATTTCTTTTCACAATCAGAAATCGATCTTGATCTTTTTTTAGTTCTACTTTCAATTTCAATTTATTGATCTTTTCTTGTTTCTTGATCTTCTTCTTTCTTAACTGTAGATCCGTTCTAATGGAAAATCCAACCTCCTTCTTGATCTTTAAGGTTCCTATTAATCAATTAACCAGTATTGTCCAGTTTAAACTTAAAGATGACAACTTTCACATCATGAAGTTTCTTGATGGTGCTCACAAATATCCAGTTCAGTTTACATCTCGTGCTATTGCTAATAATGGAGTTGAAAATCCGTTATACAGGTTAGATGGATGAGGATGCTACTATCATGATGTGGATAAATTCAACAATCTTTGACAATGTCATCTCATACTTCGCTTCTGCAACATTTTCATATGAGGAAAGGTATTTCTGATCGATTTGCTAGAACTTCTTCTACTCATTCAATTCAATTAAGAACCAAATTGACGAAAATAAAAAAAGGGAACTCCTTTGTTGCTGCTTACACTAATGAAATAAAGACTATTATTGATCAATTAGATGCTGATGGTTCTGTTATACCTGATGATGAGATTGTAGCGGTAACTTTGGAATGGTTTGAATACTGATTATAATTCATTTGCTACATCTGTGAGAATAAGAAATCCACCAGTTACAAGTCTTGAATTACACAACTTACTACTTAGTGAAGAATTAGTTATCAATAGTAAAATAGCTAGTTCTTCAATTGTGTCCACAAATAAAGCTTTTTATGCTTCTGTTAGAGCATAACTCGGTTGAACCCACCAAGCCTTGGTATGTCAAGGTTGGTTGTCATATTTTAGTATTAAAACTCATCTAGATTCGCTTGATTAATTATTTGAGTCAACTTCGTTTAGGTTAGACTAGAAAGTATAGGAATGTTGAGACTTACAAATATTACTCTGAAGACCTGAAGAATGTGAATAAGTAACAACTACAACGAAGACATCATACTTCCACTTGAGGTTAGTAATATTGACTTGAACTTGTTTCATTCCTAACGTATCTTTCAAGTCGCTTTTGATTGAAAACATAACATGCGTAGTAATATATTTATGAAACTCTAGTATTAGACTTGGTCATGTTATTATGATCAAAGTGTCAAGGAAGTATATTGGATTACGAAGTAAAACACTTCTTTTGAACTTCGTAAGTGCGATATCAACATAATCTTGTAACTTGTTACGTGATTGTGTGTATGAGATATAGGTGTGATTTCATCCTAGGAAACAATGTTTTATAAAATTTGTTTAAAGGAAGTACATATACGAACTTTTTTCGTAATCGAAAGGAAATCAACAGGTATGTTGGTCCGGTTTCTCATGATATATTTTATGACTGAATCATACCTATGCTAGGATATGTGGTATAACCGATTCTTAAACTTATTTTGAGAGTCAAGGTAAAATCGATCCTTACCTATCTTGGGAACCTGGTATAACCGATTCTTAAACTTATGTCGAGATTCTAGGTAGAACTGGTTCTTACCTATACTGGGAACTTGGTATGTCCAATTCTGAACTTATGATGGTAACCTTGGTGGAACCGATCTCTACCCATTTTGGGAATATGGTATGACCGATTTCTTAACTTATGTTAGGAGACATGGTGGAACCAATCCCTACCTATGTCGGATACTTGGTAGAACCAAACATTAACCTATATTAGGTTTCATGGTGGAACTGGACCTAAAGGCAAAAACGAACCTCAATTTCACATAGTACTTCACAGTTTTGTGTGAGTTTGGAATTAGGGTTTGCTAAGATAGGAAAGTTATGGATGTCGACATAATTTGAACATGTGCACAATTCTTATTCATAATTGTTCAAAGATATTCCTTGATACTCAAGGTGATCCCAAACCGAAATATTAAGAATCTTTTAATTAAGATTTTTGATTCTATATGTTTTGATTTTCCAGAAAAAAGAGTATTAGTAATGTGCTAAACTAATATTGGAAGTTTTTCTATGAGATATTTCAGAAATATTGTTTGACATTAATTGGAAATAGGAAAACTGAAATTCGTATGTATTGCATATCTTGAGAATATTTTCAGTTTTGGAATGTCCTTGTTGTCCAAAAAACCTTGGTCTATAAATAGTTGAGTTTGCATTTCTTGCAACTATCCTAAAATCCAGGCAAACTTAATTCGTGTTGTTTCCGGTGGAGTCATCTATCCAGAAAGGAAAGTACCTTAATTACGCGAAATATCTTACGACCGCTCGTTTAGATACTTCCATGGGATCAAGAAACTCTATGAGTACCTGTTGATGGTGGTTTTTAGTTCAGGGCTAAATTTGTAAAACCCTGCATTTAATGTATCGTCATTCTGCAAGGAAACAGATCCATGTAAAAATGATGAGTGTTCAACCTCTTCACTGACGCATTTATTGATCAACTCAATATTTTCTCATGAAATTTGTCCAGAATGGTGCATGTAGCAACAATCCCAGATATTCTGTAAATTTTGGCACCTTCCCTGTATTATTCAATTAATGTGACTTTCTTTGAATACTTTTTGTGTTATGTTCCCCGGCTGAACCCTTAATATTGATATAGCATGACAGTTTGTGTTCAGTCGCAGCATAGTAGCACGAATTTCTAAGTATCAAGGCTAAGGTCCTTGTATAAAGTATTTAATCAGAAAGCGTACTGCTCTCTGGCAATGAACTTAAAGAACTCGGTGTCAACACATAAAATTCAATCAATTTTGTGATAATTCACAGGATCCAGATATTACCCTGACTAATTTGCAAAATTAGGGTTTTGTGCGTTACGCAGTATATCAGACCTTGCCTGTCGAAATTAAGCCCGGGCAAACTAGGTGATTAATCCGCCATGGATTAGTAGGTGCAAAATCTTTCCCAGAATCAGAGAACAAGAAATAAAGGAGCCGTAGAATAATAGCATCAACAAAGGGAGGTGTGGCCATGCCTTAGGCCAGCCGGCGCCATTTGCCATTGGCCATGCCCCATGTTGACTAACCGACCCTATTTCCCTCGACCAATCAGGTCGCCATAAACCCGCCACACGCACATAAGTTGTGGCTGGGCCCATAGTTTCCGACCCTATTTCCCATCGACCAATCAAGTCGCTTTAAACTTGCCATACCCATACCAGAAGTGTGGCCACGCCCCCTCTCTTTTTCGACCAATCAGGTTACTCCAAACCTACCGCTGTATTAAAAAAGAGAGGCAAAATTGTGCCAATACCAAATTGACTTTCCAAAGTTGCGCCAATGCGCTAACTGGCATGCCAAACATGCATGTCCAAAGTGCCGGACGTGCCACTTTGACACAGAAGCTTGGCGAACGTAGCAACATACCATAAATAGTGCACTTACGTGCCAACCCATCTTCTGTTCGTGGCCAACGTCATAGCATACTTCAGTGTGGTTATCCTAACCAGAAACACGAACCTTGCATGGTCGAAACCCTAATTTCCAGTCGTGGTACAAGTTATGCCACTTCGGGCCCCACAACATGCCACGAGCCGTGCGGGACCCAGGAAACCCTAATAAAGACGCCATATCATAGCCACCCATGGAAATCCTTACTCCTGTGGCCGTTTCCACATGATGGCCTGGATATGGTTTCTTTGGCGTGGCTATGGCACCATTTGCACAAAACATCGATGCGCCATGGCCACATGCCACATGCCGCATGCTGTATGCACCAATTAGGGTTTTGACACGCCAAACCCTAATTTAGGCAAAGTTGCTATGCCAACCAAGCCAAGTAACGTTTCCCAGAGTATTGGGATTGATGTGGCAAAATAACCAATGTTGCCAAGCCACATTTGGGTCTAACACCAATGTGCCAAAATCTAGCGGCCATGGCTACGCCAGGCGCTACTTGCACCATCGTGCCACTGGCATGCACTAATTATGGCAGCCACGCCGCCGTTCCGCAGCGCACGTGCTAATAAGGGTTTCGATACGCCAAACCCTAATTTAGCTAAAGTCGCCATGCCAACTAGGTCAAGTGATTCTCCTAAGGCCTTAAGTTTAATTTAGCAACAATGCCAATGTTGCCGGAGCCATATTTGGGTCTAACACCAATATGCCAAAACAGCTGCCACGACTATGACACTGGCATGCCGCTATACCATGGCTACGTAGGTGCCACTATGCCAATGACGCCACTTTGCTAATGACGCCACTTTGCTATACAACAGGATGTGGCCATAATCAATGGACATCCTTTCTCACAAGCTACAATTTCAGCCGTCCAAATTATCCATGGAATTGACAGGCCTGTGGAAAATTTTAGGCGGCCAGCTAAGGAAAGCCTAATAGCATCACATGTTATTTTCCTATGGAAAGTCTCTTGACTTTGACTTTCCACACGTAGCAATCTGCTACACGTTTTTCACAAAAACACTCGAGACATCAAACATGTCACAAACTGGGGGATGCTCATCAGGGTATTGGTCTGGCGGTTTACAGTGTGTGGCGTGCAACACGTCCATCATAAGAAAGTGTCAGGAAAACAGGGCAGTTAGTGGAGGAAAGAAGTAGTGGGTATAAACGAACCCGCTTCCTTCATAGTGGAGGCGTGGTTTCTGGCAGTTACACATTACTCCAGTCTTCCATCACTCAACCACTTCCACTTCCCACGAGACCAGGGTGTATTCAATTATGACTTGTTGCTGATGGTGGTATTTAGTTCAGGGTCAAAATTGTAAAACCCTGTACTTAATGCGCTGTCATCCTGCAAAGGAACAAAAGCCATTTGAAAGTGATGAGTGTTCAAACCTCTTTACTTATATATGTATTGAGTAATTTGACATATTTATGAAATTTATCAGAATGGTGCATCAATCCCAGATATTCTATAAAATTCAACCAATCGCATTAGTTACTAATGCATTGACCTGCCTGATATTTTCTTATGCTATGTTCCCATCCGAACTCCCAATATTGACATGACATGAAGATTAAATATTCACTCTCAGCAGAGTAGTGTGAATCTCCCGAAGTGTCAGTATTGATAAGCTGCATGAAAATACTTACACGGGCTGCATCACTCACAAAGAGAATATGGTATCGACGCACGTTAAGGAAAATATAGACTGTTAATATCAGTCTCAAAAACGATCACGACCACACAATTTGGCCGCACGATACAACAAGCATAGCCTAGTCCTAGCAGAACTAGGCAATCACTATAATGACCACTGACGGGCCCACTAGTGCTCTGGTCGATCGAGTAGTCTTCTGCTCATTCACAAGCGCTTCAAGTACCAACCCAAACGTGGGTGTTCGCTCTATGTAAAGAGAAATCTCAAACGATCTAGACCGACCACGACGGTCTTAAAATCATCACATCCGTCCAACTTAGCCAGCCAAGTTGTACGGTTTAGATTGAGTTTTGGGGAATCGAAAAGGTGCCGACGTGATCACCGGCCAGCCAACTCAATCCCTGGTCGATCGTCCTGTCCACGACACGCCTAGAGTGCGTGGAATCGCTTGCTCAAAGAAGGGTGATCGCGCTCTAGAAGGAGAAGTTCAATGAACTAAGACTAACCGCAACAGTCTCAAACTCATCGCACCCGTCCAACTTAGCCGGCCTGGTTGGACGACGTAGATCACATCTCGAATGAGTGGAGAAGTACCAAAGTGTTCATTTACGGCCCAACTCCTCCCTTGGTCGATCGACCTGCCCACAGCAATTCCTTAATGCATCAAGTCGTTCGATCAAACTAGGGTGAGCGTAGCCGTTTTTAAAACCCTAATTGGTGTTTGCGGCAATGTATTACCGCCGCAAATCGATCACAACCATCCATCTTCGCCAGCCAAATTTAGTGGCTTAGATCTAATTTTAGGTGGACCAAGAGATGACAGCATGCTCACCAGCAACCCATCTTTGTACATGGTCGATCGACCTGGTCGAACGAATATTAAATGCTTCGAATCGCTCACCCAAGAGAGGCTGGTCACACGTCCCCTAAACCCTAAGTTACGTCAGTTGCAATTTGAAACTGCCGCAAATCGATCATGACCATCCAACTTCTCCAGCCTGTTTGGATGGTGTAGATTTATTTTTAGAAAACTAGCAAAGAAGCATTATGAGCACCAACCATCTCTCCTCCACATGAAGCGATCGACCAAGTGACAGCTCGACCGCAAGGTCCTCAAATGATTGCCCAAAGGTGGCCGGTCATGCTGCTTTTAAGACGCTCAATCCGTAACTGGTTCGATTCGAGCTCAAAAACAACGATGCTTTATATTCATCGATTATAAGCAATGCCTTATAAATATCGGTTTCACAAATAATTTATTATTTAACTTATAAGCACTATGTGCTGATTTTAGCGGCAAGTCTAATAACTTGACCCATTCACTCGAGACATCAAACATATCACAAACTGGGGGATGCTTACTGGGGTATCGGTCTGGCGGTTTATGGCGTGCGGCGTGCAACGCTCCCATTATGAGAACGTGTCAGGGAAGGATGACGGTTAACAACGATGAGAGTAGTGGATGAAGATGTGACCACGATCACCACTTCTTACACGGCCCCACTACTCCACAACTTAACTTCCTCCACTTCCTACGAGATCAGGGTTACGCTCAAATGAATTGTATAAATAGATTTTCAATCTATTTTGAAAAGGGGACATAAGTGTTATCAGCACAAGTAGACAGAAACCATTTTATGATACACAAGTCATAAACATCCACACCTTCATAATTCAACACTCTGATCTCAAACACCTTCTCCGCTTCCCTCCCTAAGATCAACCCTTCTCCTTCACCTTGTGACCGAATTGAATCTGGAATGACCATGTTAGAGCATTGCTCGGTCGAACTCGCATGCATTGCTATCTCAAGCATGTTTGTCAATGTTAGTGATCAAAACTATAAGTCTTGATTTCTAGTCTATTATAGCTAAGTCTCGGACTAGGATAGAAAGTGTAGTTGAGCTCAAGGACTTCATGGCGATTCATCGTACAAGAAAAAGAACTACTCAAAGAACCGGTGGAACTTCTCGACAAAAAAGTATGTGAAGACTTGAACTTATCTGTCACTCAAAAGTCTATCTACTCTATCTCCTACTTCTTGAGACAAAAAGTAGTATGCTATATATAGATTTAGATTATACACATTTGGTGTTTCTAGCCGAGTATACCTCGCCTATCTATATCTCGAAATATGTGTTGGTAAGAGTTTCGCTTCGACCATGTTTATCTTTACCTGGTGACGAAAGTCGTGATATGTTTCAATCACTTTGAAAATTGCTTTGACGAGAAATGGGGTAACGACTATATAAGATCCTCTAAGAATGTTTCAATGGTTGGAATGAGAGTTTAGATTACATAAACAACGATGGACATAAGTATTGTTGTGGAAACACATATGTGCATAAGTCCTATTCCTTGAACCAAAGTTGGCGAACTTTGTTGATCAAGAGAAACCGGAAGAATGACTTGTTGCCAAGTCTGCGAATCAGTCCGCGAACTGCCGAACTTCTCATCCCGAGAAATTCTGCTGGAGTTGAAAAACTTGTTACGTGAGTACCAGTCCACGAACCCAGTCCGCAAACCGGCGGAAAGTCTTTGCCGAGATTTTCTGCTGGAGTTTGTAAACTCTGCCCGGTTGCTTAAGTCCGCGAACCTAGTATGCGAACTTAAGAAGGTTATATATCTGAAGATGATTTCTGAACATAAAATTATAAAAACTAAGGAATGCAAATTGCAAACCGTGGCTATAAAGTTCATGAACCAATTCAAGTGAATCAAATAATCTTTACTTCAATTGTATCTTGTGTAGTACATAAGATTTCCTTGCAATTGAACAACTCTCTAACTAGTTCATTTGAGTCACTTGAACTAGTTATGGTGAAGAAGAATATGGTTGGTATGAAATTCTCATATGGCTAACCTTTTGGTTAACTATTGTTGAACCAACAATATACACGTTTGGGTACGGTTAACAAACCTAGAAGCGTACATTTCATTTGTGTATAACAAGCTAAGTTTTCGATCTAACGGTTGATAAATATTAGCTTGAATCTAAATCAGGTTTTCATGTAACGGTGGATATTGTTTGCTTTGTGACCAAGGCGAAACCCTGATTTGAAATACTACATAAGGGGACATCTAGCAACTCTGCAAAACCAATCCCCACACCTCACGTGTGATAAAGTCGTTTCTCCTTTAACCTTTGGTTTTCTTCTTCTAAGACCAGGTTAACAACTTAAAGACTTCGTTGGGATTGTGAAGCTAGACCGATACTACTTTTATCGTAGTTGTGTGATCTGATCTTGCATCTTCTATCGTAGGAGTACAATCAGATTGATTGGCTTGAGATTAATATCTCCGATAGGGAAGATATAAAAAGTAGTCACAAACATCTTCGTCTCATTTTTTGTGATTCCGCAACATCTTGTTTCGCTACCATACGATTAAGATTGTTGTGAGATGATTGATTTATCTAGGCTGTTCTTCGGGAATATAAGACCGGATTATCAATCGGTTCCTTTTCACCTTGATTATTATCAAAAGCCGGAACAAAAAATTTAAGGTTTTTCTGTGGGAGACAGATTGATCCTTTGATAGACTTGTCTGTGTGAGACAGATTTGTTTATTGTCAAAGCCTGCGATTTTGGGTCGTAGCAACTCTTAGTTGTGGGTGATATCATCTAAGGGAATCAAGTGCGCAGTATCCTGCTGGGATCAGAGGCGTAGGGAGTACAACTGTGCCTTGGATCAGTGGGAGACTGATTAGGGTTCAACTACAGTCCAGTCCGAAGTTATCTTGGAGTAGGCTAGTGTCTGTAGCGGCTTAATACAGTGTGTGTTCAATCTGGACTAGGTCCCGAGGTTTTTATGCATTGGCGGTTTCTCGTTAACAAAATTTCTGGTGTCTGTGTTATTTCAGTTTCCGCATTATATATCTTTATAATTGAAATAATATAGGTTGTGCGTTAGATCATCAATTAGAGTAATCCAACCGTTGGTTGTTGATTGTCATTGATTGATCCTTGGATATTAGTCTTTGGTACCATCCAAGTTATTCCTTGTGTTTGATTAAAGACTCGCTGATTTCTATTAGCTCGAGTAAATCAAAACAAGAGAGAGATACTAACTCCTTGAGATACTTTTACCTATATTGAGTCTGACTGTCTAGTTGATTCTCTAGAAAGTATTTCAGAGTTAGTCCATACAGATTACTAAGCGAAATATTGGGTGGTGTTGTTAGACCCCCGCTTTTTCAATTGGTATCAGAGCAGGCAAACACTTTCAAAGACCTCAAAAGTCTGTGTTTGTAGCGATCTGACTATATGGAGCATAAAGTCTCAATTGACGCTTTACCAGGTTTAAAAACCAACTGTAGAAAAAAGTCTGATAAACTGGTGTTGATGATGGTTTTTAGCTTAGGGGTAAAATCGTAAAACCGCACATCTGACATGACGCCACTATGACCATTAGCACATTTATTGAATCGATCAGCATGCCTATGTAAGAATTACCAGTGTACCTTTTTTTTACGTGTCATGTTCCACGCAGAACCCTTAACATTGACCGACATCATCTATACCAAACCCTAATTCTCATGCTACCGCGCCAAGGCATGCCAACCATGCCAGCCGCACCATTGTGCCAATGGCAAACCATGCCATCCACATCTCAGCGCCAAGGCATTCCAACCATGCCAGCCGCACCACTGTGCCAATGGCAAACCATGCCAGCCACATCTCCGCGCCAAGGCATGCCAACCATGCCAGCCGCACCACTGTGCCAATGACAAACCATGCCAGCCATATCTCCGCGCCAAGGCATGCCAACCATGCCATCCGCACCACTGTGCCAATGTAAAACCATGCCGACCACATCTCCGCGCCAAGGCATGTCAACCATTCCAGCCACATCTCCGCGCAAAGGCATGCCAACCATGCCAGCCGCACCACTGTGCCAATGGAAAACCATGCCAGCCACATCTCCGCGCCAAGGCATGCCAACCATGACAGCGACACCACTGTGCCAATGGAAAACCATGCCAGCCACATCTCCGCGCCAAGGCATGCCAACCATGCCAGCCACATCACTGTGCCAATGGCAAACCATGCCAACCACGTCTACCGTGCCAAGGCATGCCAACCATGCTAGCCGCACCATGCGCCAAAGACATGCCAAACCCTTGGCCCCACCATGCCAAGCCAACCGCACCTTGCCTTGGCCCCAACCATGCTAGCCGCACCATGCGCCAATGGCATGCCAAACGCTTGGCCCCACCATGCCAAGCCAACCGCGCCTTGCCTTGGCCCCAACCATGTTAGCTGCACCATGCGCCAATCGCATGCCAAACCCTTGGCCCCACCATGCCAAGCCAACCGCACCTTTCCTTGGCCCCACCATGCCAAGCCGTCCGTACCAAACCCTTGACCCCACTATGCCAGGCCATCCGCGCCATTGGCCTTGGCTCCACCATGCCGGCCTTCCCCATGCGGCTACCAAAACGAAGGCGTGCGACGATCAACGAGCACCATTCCATACTGGATGCAAATTCTAGCCGTCCAAGTTCGCCAAACAACGCATGGTAACCTTTGGTACAAAACCCTAGTTTTGGCCACGCCAAACCGCGCCAAGGCATGCCATGCCACATGTTCCAATGGCATGCCAACCACCTTGCCGCACCATACCATGCCGGCCTTCCCTATGCGGCTACCAAAACGAAGGCGTGCGAGGATCAACGACCACCCTTCAATCCTAGATGCAAATCCTAGCCGTCCAAGGTCGCCAGACCACGCATGGTAACCTTTGGCCCAAAACCCTAGTTTTGGCCACGTCAAACCGCGCCAAGGCATGCCATTCCACATGTGCCAATGGTATGCCAACCACCTTGTCGTGCCATGCCATGCCGACCTTCCCTATGCGGCTACCAAAATGAAGGTGTGCAATGATCAACGACCACCTTCAATCTTAGATGCAAATCCTAGCCGTCCAAGGTCGCCAGAAAACGCATGGTAACCTTTGGCCCAAAACCCTAGTTTTGGACACGCCAAACCGCGCCAAGGCATGCCATGTCACATGTGCCAATGGCATGCCAACCACCTTGCCGCGCCATACCATGCCGGCCTTCCCTATGCGGCTACCAAAACGAAGGCGTGCGACGATCAACGACCACCCTTCAATCCTAGATGCAAATCCTAGCCATCCAAGGTCGCAGACAACGCATGGTAAAATTTGGCTCAAAACCTTATTTTTGCCCACGCCAAACCGCGCCAAGGCATGTCATGCCACATGTTCCAATGGCATGCCAACCACTTTGCCGCGCCATACCATGTCGTCCTTCCCTGTGTGGCTACCAAAATGAAGGGCAACAATAAACGACCACTTTTTCATCTAAGGTGCAGATCTTAGCCGTCCAAGGTTACCAGCTAACGCATGACAACCTTTCCTCTTAAGATGCAAAATCTCAACCGTCGAAGGTCACCACCGAGCCGGCAAGTCTCCCAATCTCAACTTGCCAGAAAACAATAACGTGCTACATGTTTTCCACGAAAACACTCGAGACATCAACGCATGTCACAAACTTGGGGATGCTCATTGGGTATTGGTTTGGCGGTTTACAGCGCGCGGCGTACACTATTACCGGTATAAGAAAGTGCCATAAGGATGAGGCGGTTAGTAAATACAGGGAGTAATGGTGAAACGCTTTCTTTTATGGAACATCAATTCCAAGCGTTACCGGTTACCACCTCCTCCCATTTACTCACCCGTTTTCCATTTCTTAATGAGACCAAAGTAAGTTTCACTTAGACTTGTATAAATAGGCATTACCTATTTCCACCGAACAATAAGTTCTGGTCAGGAGCATACAACAATCAGAAAAAGTTTGCTAGATTTCCCATCTGTTAGCTTCCCACTTTCTGATACAAGTCACAAAACAACTACTCTTCCAGAATTAACTATTCTGGTCTCAACACTCTCTTCGCTTCCCTCCCCAAAACCAATCATTCTCCTCCACTTTGTGACCGAAGCAAGTCTGGAACGACCATTTCTTGGTTTACATCGGACTTGTACAGATTGATCTCTCGAATCTAAAGTACTCCCTTGCAGTACATTGTTTAGGGTTTAGATTTGTTTCTCACCCACATCACACAAAATTACCAAAACCAGCAGAAACTGTTTTCACCCTCAAACAATTAGCGACCACAGTGGGAGATTGGTCTTTTGGTTACAATGTCAATTTTCAATCCTCGATCTCATACTTCGACCCAGACGTCAGGACGGTAGAGGCAAACGATCCGCTCAGGGATCGACGACTCAGCTACCAGACGGCCCGATACGATCCACTCAGGGATCGACGACTCAGTTACCAGGCGACCTGATTACCAGTCATGACACGGCAAGGAGCGACTGGGGACTTCCCAGAGGTTAAAATCAAATGATCCGCCCAGGGATTGACGACTCGATTATCAAGTGACTCAGGGACGACTGGGGACTTTCCACAATTGCGGTGCTTCTCACAAAACTCGGACTTGCACCTGACTCATTTTTTGTTAGCAGATCCAAAAAACCGAGTAAGTCTTTCCTATAAAAAAAATACATGGTTTACTATTTCAAGTTTTCACGGGAATGATAAAACCGATAGACATGTTATGTTTCATCCCATGTCATCTACCGACACGCAATGTTCACGGTTCCATATCTTCTCTGGGATGTTTGTGTCACTTACAATCATAACCAAAAACGACATCATCCTAAAACAGTTCATCCATAATAATAATCCAAAACCCTCATAGGTAACACCTGTCTATCAACCCAAAAATCCAGAAAATCAAAACCATAAAGCCAGGTGTTTCATTTGCCTTTCAAAAAAAAAAAAAAAACGAAACAGAAGAATTTCAGAAGACAGAAGTGCATTCAAAGGAAGCCATTCAACGGTGTTTTGCTCTTCTCGAAGAAGGCGTCCTTCGTCATTTGGAGGACCGCCTGTTTCAGCTCCAACTCTTTAGACAACCTTTCGACTTCCGCTTCTTTTTGTTTGACCACGTCCGCAAAAGGACCTTCGGTCACCTTGGCCTGCAACTTTTGGATCTCATAGAAACCCTAACGCCCAGTTCCTCGTGGAATCAGTCACCTACCCGTACGTACCTACTTTTCATAATAACGATTACCAGTCACTATTCATGAGGTAGCCGCACCACTGTGCCAATGGCAAACCATGCCAGCCACATCTCCGCGCCAAGGCATGCCAACCATGCCAGCCACATCTCCGCGCCAAGGCATGCCAACCACGCCAGTGATGTGATTTGTAGATAGTGGTAAAAGTGGTTCGATTCTCAGACTTGTGAAGGATATTAATTAGACTTAAATTCTAATATTAAAATAGAAAACTCACTAAAAATTATAGCAAACTCAATCAAAGATGATATCAATACTAAAAGAAACACCGAGGCTAAGATTCCACTATTTTCCAAGTTCAAAGTGATTAAACCAATACTTATATTTATGCAATTTTTTCGTTTAATTTGATTCTAAAATATTGCAACAAGTAGATTCTCAAAATAACAAGTGTAAATCCGAAGCATAGAACATCAAAAACCTAGGTCCAAGCATGCTCTATCAAAAGAAATAACAATTGCTTAACAAGAATCATTCAAACAATTTTCACTCAAGGCAAAACAATCATAAAAATAATTGCGATAAATAAATAAATAAGAATATACCACTTTTTGTTGGAAAAATAGCTTCCTCTATCGCCTCAGCAATGGGGTTTAGCTCCTCATATTAACCACTTGCTCAAAATACATGTTTGTTGCTCAAAAGTTGATTAAAAAGAAGAGAAGGTATAAAACAACGTGTTTGTAACGGATATAATTGTTACGAACCACTGTTACAAAGTACCCTAACACAGAACTGTTGCGAACTCTGAATAATTGTTACATAAATTGTGACAAAGTGATTGAATTTTGAAAGAAAAGGCCATGAATTCTGCGACTGTCTTTTACTGCTGTTCTGTGTTCTTCTTCTTCCTCTCGCCCGTATCTCTGCAACTTGGTGTTTTTATGCTCTGTTATGTTCTAAACTTCCCTAAAGTGTACGTATTACCTTCTGCGACTCCCTAGCCTCATATATATACACGGAAGGTCCCGTATAAGGCAAGTGAAGTCCCAAAAATAACTCTTTTCTTCGGCAGTAATACTCAGAATTTTCTTCTCTTTCAAATCTTCTTTACGCGGTTTGTGAGTTATAAAACTTTCTAAAACTGAAAGATACGAATCCCAGAGAGTAAATCCTTCCTTCACAACACCAAACTTCCACAAATATAACCAATGAAACTTCCACAAATAACCAGTGCCCGGTTTTATCCAAACCGAAGATTGATGCCTATTTTTTCGAATCTGGAAGACCTACCAACCCTGTTTAATCGTAACAGGGTGGTGCCAATCCATTCCAGCGTCAAACACCGAGAAAAACTCAACAGAATTTAATCCAGCTCTTCCCAGGAAAATACGCGGCTTGTACACCAGATTCCCGCCAATTTGAAATTTGAATTTAAAGTGAAGAAAGGGGGCGCCCCCTATCTAGAGTGGGGGTGCGAATAACAGCTGCCTTGGGGGTGTCCTGGGGGTGCCCTTTATCCAAACCGGGGGTCCGAGTAGCAAGTGTCCTCCGGGTGCTTCCCGACAACTTTTCGAGCCAATTTTTTCATAAAAATTTTATTGGCCAAAAATACCTAAAAATAAATAAAACACCATAATAAGTACAAAAATGAGCCCTAACAATATATAGGATCGAGACAAATCGGACACAAAAATGTCCCTATCAGCCAGCCGCACCACTGTGCCAATGGGAAACCATGCCAGCCACATCTCCGCGCCAAGGCATGCCAACCATGCAAGCCGCACCACTGTTCCAATGGAAAACCATGCAGGCCACATCTCCGCGCCAAGGCATGCCAACCATGCCAGCTGCACCACTGTGCCAATGGCAAACCATGCCAGCCACATCTCTGCGCCAAGGCATGCCAACCATGCCAGCCGCACCACTGTGCCAATGGCAAACCATGCCAGCCACATCTCCGCGCAAAGGCATGCCAACCATGCCAGGCGCACCACTGTGCCAATAGAAAACCATGCCAGACACATCTCCGCGCCAAAGCATGCCAACCATGCCAGCTGCACCACTGTGCCAACGACAAACCTTGCCAGCCACATCTCCGCGCAAAGGCATGCCAACCATGCCAGCCGCACCACTGTGCCAATGGCAAACCATGCCAGCCACATCTTCGTGGAAAGGCATGACAACCATGCCAGCCGCATCGCTGTGCCATCCACATCTTCGCGACAAGGTATGCCAACCATGCTAGCCGCACCATGCGCCAATGACATGCCAAACCCTTTGCCCCACCATGCCAAGCCAACCGCACCTTGCCTTGGCCCCAACCATGCTAGCCTCACCATGCGCTAATGGCATGCCAAACCCTTGGCCCCACCATGCCAAGCCAACCGCACCTTGCCTTGTCCCCAACCATGCTAGTCGCACCTTGTGCCAATGGCATGCCAAACCCTTGGCCCCACTATTCCAAGCCATTCGCGCCATTGGCCTTGGACCCACCATGCCGTATTTTCCCATGCGGCTACCAAACCGCCATTGGCCTTGGCCCCACCATGCCGGCCTTCCCCATGCGGCTACCAAACCGCCATTGTCCTTGACCCCACCATGCTAGCCATCCGTACCAAACCCTTGGCCCCACTATGCCAAGCCATCCGCGCCATTGGCCTTGGCCCCACCATGCCGTCCTTCCCCATGCGGCTACCAAAACGAAGGCGTGCGACGATCAACGACCACCCTTCCATCCTGGATGCAAATCCTAGCCGTCCAAGGTCGCCAAATAAAACATGGTAACTTTTGCCCCAAAACCCTAGTTTTGGCCACGCCAAACTGCGCCAAGGCATGCCATGCCACATGTGCCAATGGCATGCCAACCACCTTGCCGCGCCATATCATGCCGGCCTCCCCTATGCGGCTACCAAAATGAAGGCGTGCGACGATCAACAACCACCCTTCAATCCTAGATGCAAATCCTAGCCGTCCAAGGTCGCCAGACAACGCATGGTAACCTTTGGCCCAAAACCCTAGTTCGGCACGCCAAACCACGCCAAGGCATGCCATGCCACATGTGCCAATGTCATGCCAACCACCTTGTCGCGCCATACCATGCCGTCCTCCCCTATACGGCTACCAAATCGAAGGCGTGCGACGATCAATGACCACCCTTCAATCCTAGATGCAAATCCTAGCCGTCCAAGGTCGCCAGACAATGCATTGTAACCTTTGGCCCCAAACCCTAGTTTTGGCCCCGCCAAACCGCACCAAGGCATGTCATTCCACATGTGCCAATGGAATGCCAACCACCTTGCCGCACCATACTATGCCGGCCTTCCATATGCGGCTACCAAAACGAAGGCCCGCAACAATCAATGACCATTTTTTCATCTAAGGTGCAGATTTTAGCCGTCCAAGGTTACCATCTAACGCATGGCAACCTTTGGCCCTAACTTTTGGCCGCGCCTAAACTTGGCCATATTAAATCCATACTGATCATGCTTTCATGCCAATGGCTACCAAACGAAGGGTTGCAATAATCAACGGCTACCTTTCCTCTTAAGATGCAAAATCTCGACCGTCGAAGGTCACCACCGAGCCGGCAAGTCTCCCAATCTCAACTTGCAAGACAACAACAACGTGCTACATGTTTTCCACGAAAACACTCGAGACATCAATGCATGTCACAAACTAGGGGATGCTCATTGGGCATTGGTTTGGCGGTTTACAACGTGCGGCATACACTACACCCGTTATAAGAAAGTGTCATAAAGATGAGGCGGTTAGTAAATACAAGGAGTAATGGTGAAACGTTTTTTTTTATGAAACATCAATTCCAAGCGTTACCGGTTACCACCTCCTCCCATTTACTCACCCATTTTACATTTCTTAATGAGACCAAAGTACGTTTCACTTCGACTTGTATAAATAGGGATTACCTATTTCCACCGAACAACAAGTTCTAGTCAGGAGCATACAACAATCTGAAAACGTTTACTAGCTTTCCCATCTGTTAGCTTCCAACTTTCTGATACAAGTCACAAAACAACTACTCTTCCAGAATCAACTATTCTGGTCTCAACACTCTCTTCGCTTCCCTCCCCAAAACCAATCCTTCTCCTCCACTTTGTGACCGAAGCAAGTCTGGAACGGCCATTTCTTGGTTTAGGCCGGACTTGTACGGATTGATCTCTCGATTCTAAAGTACTCCCTTGCAGTACATTGTTTAGGGTTTCGATTTGTTCCTCACCCACATCACACGAAATTACCGAAACCTGCAGAAACTGTTTTCATCCTCAAACAACTGGTTACTCTTCAAAAAGGGTTAGATGAACAATCCGGATCAACTCTGGTCTTGTTGCAAAAATTGCAATTCTTAAGGATTTGATATCTGGTAATAGTCCCTTGATGAATCTGAGAAACTCCAGTTGTTCCTCTTTAAAGAGTAGTCGTAAATCAGGTGGTAATCAACGACCGGTTGTTGAGAAAACTGAGATGACTAGGAACCACTCAGACAAATTTCAAGGTTTTGGCCCATTTGTTGTGATTCTTCCAATCACCTTCAACAGGTTTATATGGCATTTCAAAAGAGTCTGAATGTTGCAAGTAATCTTTGTAAGAAAACTAAACAACTTTTTGATACTATGAAAGGACAAAAAAAACCATCAGGAAACTCTAAACATAAAAGTACTAATAGTATGGGTGCCTTTGCTTTAAGATCTACTTCTCCTTTTCAATGGTTTCTTGATAGTGGTTGTAATAGACATATGACAGGTAATCTCACATGGTTTGTTTCGTCTATTGACTATGAAGGAGGTCCTATAACGTTTGGAGATGGGAGTTGTTGCTATATCAGCAAGAAGGGAACAATCAAATTGCCCGGTGTTCCAGAAATCCATGATGTAGTATACGTAAAAGGTATGCCTGCTAATTTTCTTTCTATTAGTCAAATTTGTGACAAAGGCCATCGAGTTGTCTTCAATGCAAATGGATGTAACATCGTAGACAAAACTGGGAAAATAATTTTTCAAGGAACTCGTGGTAAAAACAACTGTTATCTTCTTGATACACAGTTTAGCAATCGTTGCAATTTGACTAAGGTGAAATCTACACATCTTTGGCATGAGCGTTTTGGTCACATCAATTATCGTATTCTAACTAAGATCATTAACAAAGAACTTGTTAGAGGCATTCCCAAAATCAATGAAAAGATTGAAGGTGTATGTGGTGTAGAGCTGGCAAACAAGCCAAAACCCGTGGGTTTTCCCGGCCCGGCCCGTAAAAAACCCGCACCCGGCTCGGCTGGTGCCTAAACAAGCCGGGTTAGGGTTGGAGAAAAGCCGGCTTGTAGGGAAACGGGTTAACCCGGACCGGTTTGTAAAACCCGCGGGTTCAACCCGTTACCCGCAATTCTATTTCCCCACATTATTACGCCGCGTTTCACCTCAGGATAATTGTACCCTCAGTTTCTTTCTTCTTCATCTTTTCTTTCTCCTTCTTCGTTTCTTTTTCCTTCTTCGTCCGCAGAGAGATTCACAGAAAGTGAGAGAAATTGAAGCTAAAATTATCTATAATTGAAGTGGAAGAAGATGATAAGTTCGATAGATTTTTTCGTATGGATCGAAGTAGGGTTTGATTGGTGAACTGAGATCTAAAATTGATGAGGATTTAAGAATTCAGAAGAAAAAATTCAACTATCAAGATTCTTTTATTGAATCGAAGATGGGTGTTGATCTAAAATCTTTTGGGTTTTGATTTTCTAATGTTTATGTGAATACAGAAACGAGTAATCATGAAACTGTCGGTGGTGATAATAAACTCAGGAGAGATCGAGAATAAGTTGTTGCCGCTGAGAAAATCAAATTGATGAAGAGATGATCTGTTGCTGCTGAAATTGATGATTTAGGGTTCTGTTTGAGATCGATTTAAAGAATAGTGAATATGAGAATGCAGTTGATGGAGGTTTTGTTAGTGCAGAAATTAGAGAAATTAGGATTCTTGGATAATGAATTGGTAGTCTGTGAATTGGAAGAAGAAACTGAAGCTCGATTTTAGAGATAAAAGAATTTATTGGAGGAGATGATTAATGGATCTGTGAGGAATCAAAATAAGATGGGTTTGGAGAGCTTCAGATCAACAATTAAGGAGATTGATGGATTTTTAGGACAGGGTTTGATGGAGTTTATTAGTTGTACAACAATGGATTTGTGTTAGTAGCAGATGGAGTTGTTGTGGCGGTGAGAGATAGAGAAGAATTGAAAGAATCAATTGATAACGGTTGTTACAGGGAAGCTGAAGGTGTTGGTGGTACTGATGGAGTTGATGCTATTGGTTTTGGTGATGCAGAGTTGTAAGCAGAAGGGTTTGGACGAGAAGATCATGACTTTGAATGAAATTGGTGGTTGTTGGTATTGGTGTTTACTGCCAGGGTTAGGAGATGCAGAATAGTTTGTGTTAGCTGAAACAAGGTGGGATGTGAGTCTGTGACAGTGTTGCAGAACAAGTCAGGGAAGGATAAATTCAAGTTGTGACTTTGGCTTGAGAAGATAATGTTGGTGATGTTCTTCTTTTCTTTCTTCTTTTTCTTCGTCTGCAGTTGTTGTTGCTATTGTTGCAGAGATTGTAGGAGTGTGTAATGATTTGAATGTGCGATTTCAATGAATGAATTATATGAATGTTAGGGAAGGAAAATAAACCAAAAAACAGTATTAACGAAATTTGTTTACATAGTATATATTTGTTTCTCGTCGCTGATATTTAGGGGTTTCAATTTGATCTTTTTGCAAGTTAAATTCTATCGCTTTCTTCATATTTCTTGTTTCAATTGCAATTTATGTAGCTAGATTTTCATACATTCGTAAGGGCATTGTTAATTGATTCATAAATCAGAGGCTCTCAAATCGGTTTCTGGTGAGTTGACTCACCATAAACGGGTTAACCCGTGAACCCGCAGGTTTAACCCGTTACGGGTGCGGGTTGATGAAATGACCACCCGTGAAGAATATCAACCCGCGGGTTTTGACCCGTGTTAACCCGAACCCGTGTAACCCTTAACAAGAACCCGTGTAACCCTTAACAAGCCAGCCCCGGCCCGCCCGTTTGCCAGCTCTAATGTGGTGCCTGTGAAAAGGGTAAGCAAACGAAAGTTCACCACAAATCATCTCGAGATATTCTCACTAAAGCTCCACTTGATTTAATTCATATGGATCTCTTCGGACCAATTCAACAACCTAATGTTGATGGTAAGAAGTATACTTTAGTTATGGTAGATGATTACACCAGATTCACTTGGGTTGCATTTCTATCTCATAAGAATGAACCTCTTGGTGAATTCAAGATTATTGTTAAAAGGATCCAGATCGAACAAGGTCGCAAACTAAAGAAAATTAGAAGCGATCGTGGAACTGAGTTCAAAGACAACAAAGTATTTGAATTCTATGATGAACTGGGGATCATTCAACAATACTCACCACCTATCACTCCTCAAGCTAATGGAGTTGCTGAAAGAAAGAATATGAATATTCAGGAAATGTCCAGGGTAATACTCCATAACAAAAACTTACCATTAAGATTTTGGGGAGAAGCTGATTTTACAGCATGTTACTTGATCAACCGTGTGTATTTACGGTCTAAAACCCTTAAAACTCCTTATGAGCTGTGGTACGGAAGGAAACCCAACCTACACTATCTCAGGGTGTTTGGAAGTAAGTGTTGTATTCTGAAAGATCGAGAACATAAGGGAAATTCGACACCAAAAGTGATGAAGGTATCTTTCTTGGCTATGCTTCTGATAGTCGTGGTTTTCGAGTGTTTAACCTCAGAACACAAGTCATGATGGAATCTGTTAGTATTATCATCGACGACATTAGTAACTTTCGTCATGATAATCCTCCTGCTGAATTGCCTCCAACCGAGACAATTGACAAAGTCAAAGAAATTCAAGAATCAGTTGAAGTTATCCCAACGGTTACTGATCCTGACATTTCTAGTGACGAGAAAAAGAGAACTGATCAAACCATTCCTGACGAACAAGAACATGTCCCTACACGACATATCTGGGTTCAAAGGAATCATGATCCAAACAGTATTATTGGAGGAAGAGATTCTACAGACAAAACAAGAGGAAAATTCAAAATATGTGCAATTTTGGTTGTTATCTTTCACAAGTAGAACCAAGGAATATTGATGAAGCTCTGAACGATCCCTTTTGGGTGAATGCAATACATGAAGAGTTAAATCAGTTTCAAACACAAGATGTGTGGGAACTTGTACCTTGTCCCTCCAATATCAATATTGTTGGTACCAAATGGATATTCAATAATAAGTCTGATGAATTTGGCACGATTATCAAAAACAAAGCTAGACTTGTCGCTCAAGCATATTCACGGATTGAATGGATTGAATTTGACGAGACCTTTGCTCCTGTGGCACGCCTTGAGTCCATTCGTCTTTTGTTAGATCATGTTTGTTTTCTTAAGGTTAAGCTGTTTCAAATGGATATAAAATCCACGTTCCTAAACGAAATTTTAAAGGAGGAAGTCTATGTCGCTCAACCTAACGGGTTTGAAAATCCTGATTTACCAGATCATGTGCTAAAGATCAAAAAGGCATTGTATGGGTTAAAACAAGCACCTAGAGCCTGGTTTGAAAAACTTACCACTTCTCTCATTAGAAAAGGTTTTTCAAGAGGCGGAGCTGATAAAACTTTGTTTACCAAATGGAGTGGGAAAGATGTGGTTATTGCTCAAATCTATGTAGATGATATTATCTATGGATCAACTTCTGAAAAATTTGCAAAGGACTTCCAAGTCTCTCTTGCTAAAGAATTTGAAATGAGCAATGTTGGTGAATTAAAATTCTTCTTAGGATTACAAATTCAACAACATAAGGATGGAATTTACTTATCCCAAGAGAAGTATGCTCGAGACCTTGTGACAGGGTTCGGTCTGGATAAATCTTCCCCAAAATTAACACCTATGCCCACCACTGGTAAACTACATAGAGATGAGAAAGGAACAAAAGTGGATCAAAAGTTGTATCGATCTATTATTGGTAGCCTTTTGTATCTTACAACTACTAGACCTGATATTTATTTCAGTGTTGGATGTTGTGCCAGGTTTCAGGCAAATCCAAAGGAATCTTATCTTGCAGCTGCAAAAAGGATCATTCGATATATTAATCACACTGCCGGGTATGGTTTATCTTATACTTTTGATACTAACACTGATCTATCTGCTTATTCAGATGCTGATTGGGCAGGATGTGTAGAAGACAGAAAAAGTACATCAAGGGGTTTCTACTATGTAGGACTGAGTATTGTAGCTTGGTACAGCAAGAAGCAAAATTCTCAATCCTTGTCTACATGTGAGGCAGAATATATTGCCGGTGGATTATGTTGTACTCAACTCCTATGGATGAAACAAATGCTAGCTGATTATGGAGTTGATATTGGAATAATGAAGATCTTTTGTGATAACTCTAGTATGATTCGAATCACTGAGAATCCCGTTGAGCACTCAAGAACAAAACACATTGACATAAGATACCATTTTATTCGTGATCTCTATGAAAATGGTATCATAAGTATGGAATTTGTGCCTTCCGAACAACAATTGGCTGATATTCTTACCAAACCATTAGACACTGCTACATTTCAAAACTTGCGGCAGTCTATTGGTGTTGTTTTGGTTCATTAAAACGTCTCTATAACTCTTGACCCTATGCTAATCTCTATCTTTTAGGCAATTGAGTTTGAAACTCCTATAGGTTTACTCCAGTTCATTTTCTGTAGGGTTGTTTTTGTCTTGTTAGTGTCATTTTTGTTTCAAAATCCTTCTTTTCTTTTGAAATTAAGGTCGCTCTTGTTGTTCCCTTGGGAATGACATCTAATGGAGGAGAGTTCTTTTGAACTTGTGCTTAATGGTCATATATTGAGGGGTGTGCGACTGTGGAATTTTAAAGGGATTATCTTGTATCTTTTAAACTCCTTGATGAATGCTATTAGCTTCGGCTATATGAGTGCATCTAAATTAGATGGTATGTATTTTTTTTCTTTTAGTCATGAAATGTCTCTTACGAAAATTTCATTATGATCTCGTTCTTGTACCTTTACCAATTTTATTGACAAAAAGGGGGAGAATTAGAATTAATATGTAGTTCACACTACAAATACATATGGTTTTCGAAGGGGGAGTGGTTTCCATGTGAGATGGAGTATTGACTAAGGGGGGGGTGATACATATCACCATAGTATTATTGTTGAAGTTGTGATACAGTTGGACTTTAACACTATGTAATAATACTATGACATTGTATAACAATGATCGAGACTGATGCTTTCTCATTGTTATAGCTACGGATCTTTAAAAACTGGTGATGCTAAACTTAAAAACTTTGGGATCATTGGAGTACTTGGCAGTGACGAAGATTTCGAGGAATGTTGAAGATTAGACATGTGGAATAGGAGCTACTAAAGTTTATTTATCTTTTTTGTATTCCATATGTATTGATAGTTTTGTCACTAAAATTGACAAAGGGGGAGATTGTTAGAGCATTTCTCGGTCGAACTCGCATGTGTTGCTATCTCAAGCATGTTTGTCAATGTTAGTGATCAAAACTATAAGTCTTGATTTCTAGTCTACTATAGCTAAGTCCCGGACTAGGATAAAAAGTGTAGTTGAGCTCAAGGAATTCATGGAGATTCATCATACAAGAAGAAGAACTACCCAAGGAACCGGTGGAACTTCTCGACAAAAAGTTATGTGAAGACTTGAACTTATCTGTCACTCAAAAGTCTATCTACTCTATCTCCTACTTCTTGAGACAAAAAGTCGTATGCTATATATAGAATTAGATTATACACATTTGGTATTTCGAGCCGAATATACCTCGCCTATCTATATCTCGAAATATGTGTTGGTAAGAGTTTCGTTTCGACCATGTTTATCTTTACCTCGTGACGAAAGTCATGATATGTTTCAATCACTTTGAAAATTGCTTTGAAGAGAAATGGTGTAACAACTACATAACGTCCTCTAAGAATGTTTCAATGGTTGGAATGAGAGTTTAGATTACATAACCAATGATGGACATAAGTATTGTTGTGGAAACATATATGTGCATAAGTCATATTCCTTGAACCAAAGTTTGCGAACTTTGTTGATCAAGAGAAACCGGAAGAATGGCTTGTTTCCAAGTCCGCAAAATCAGTCCGCGAACTTCCGAACTTCTCATCCCGAGAAATTCTGCTGGAGTTGAAAAATTTGTTACGTGAGTACCAGTCCGCGAACCCAGTCCGCGAACCCAGTGGAAAGTCTTTGCCGAGATTTTCTGCTGGATTTTGTAAACTCTGCTCGATTGCTTAAGTCCGCGAACCTAGTGTGCGAACTTAAGAAGGTTATATATCTGAAGATGATTTCTGAACTTAAACTTATAAAGACTAAGGAATGCAAATTGCAAACCGTGGCTATAAATTCATGAACCAATTCAAGTGAATCAAATCATATTTGCTTTAATTGTGTCTTGTGTAGTACATAAGATTTCCTTGCAATTGAACAACTCTCTAACTAGTTCATTTGAGTCGCTTGAACTAGTTATAGTGAAGAAGAATATGGTTGGTATGAAATGCTCATATGGATAACCTTTTGGTTAACTATTGTTGAACCAACAATGTACACGTTTGGTACGGTTAACAAACCTAGAAGCGTACATTTCATTTGTGTATAACAAGCTAAGTTTTTGATCTAACGGTTGAGAAATATTAGCTTGAATCTAAATCAGGTTTTCATCTAACGGTGGGTATTGTTTGCTTTGTGACCAAGGCGAAACCCTGATTTGAAAGACTATATAAGGAGACATCTAGCAACTCTGCAAAACCAATCTCTACACCTCACGTGTGATACTAGTTTGCGTGCTAGAGTCGTTTCTCCTTTAACCTTTGGTTTTCTTCTTGTAAAACCAGGTTAATGACTTAAAGACTTCATTGGGATTGTGAAGCCAGACCGATACTAATTTTATCGTAGTTGTGTGATCTGATCTTGCATCTTCTATCATACGAGTACAATCAGATTGATTGGCTTGAGATTAATATCTCCGATAGGCAAGATATAAAAAGTAGTCACAAACATCTTCGTCTCATTGTTTCCGCAACATCTTGTTTCGCTACCATAAGAATAAGATTGTTGTGAGGTGATTGATTTATCTAGGTTGTTCTTCGGGAATATAAGACCGGATTATCAATTGGTTCCTGTTCACCTTGATTATTATCAAAAGACGAAACAAAAACTTTAGGTTTTTTCTGTGGAGACAGACCGATCCTTTGATAGACTTGTCTGTGTGAGACAGATTTGTTTATTGTCAAAGCCTGCGATTTTGGGTCGTAGCAACTCTTAGTTGTGGGTGAGATCAACTAAGGGAATCAAGTGCGCAGTATCCTGCTGGGATCAGAGGCGTAGGGAGTACAACTGTACCTTGGATCAGTGGGAGACTGATTCGGATTTAACTACAGTCCAGTCCGAAGTTAGCTTGGAGTAGGCTAGTGTCTATAGCGGCTTAATACAGTGTGTGTTCAATATGGACTGGGTCCCGAGGTTTTTCTGCATTTGCGGTTTCCTCGTTAACAAAATTTCTTGTGTCTGTGTTATTTCAGTTTCTGCATTATATTGTTTTATCTTTATAATTGAAATAATACAGGTTTTGTTTTAGATCATTAATTAGAGTAATCCAACCTTTGGTTGTTGATTGTCATTGATTGATCCTTGGATATTGGTCTTTGGTACCATCCAAGTTATTCCTTGTGTTTGATCAAAGACTCGCTGATTTCTATTAGCTCGAGTAAATCGAAACAAGAGATAGATATTAACTCCTTGAGATACTTTTACCTAGATTTCGTCTGACTGTCTAGTTGATTCTCTAGAAAGTATTTCGGAGTTAGTCCATACAGATTGTTAAGCGAAATATTGGGTGGTGTTGTTAGACCCCCGCTTTTTTAGACCATTTCTTGGTTTAGGCCAGAGTCTTACAGATTGATCTCTCGAACCTAAAAGCATTCCCGTGCAGTGCATTTGTTTAGGGTTTGAATTCTTTTCTCATCAACACACCCTAAATTACCAAAAACAGCAGAATCAGTTTTACCCCAAAACAATTGGCGACCACAGCGGGAGATTAATCTCTCGGTTGCAAGATCAATTTTCAATTTCATTACAATTTTTTCAAATTCAAAATGGTTGGTATTAGGATCAATTCAATTCCAAACTCCGAGCGGGATCCTTCAAGTGGTGATGTTCATCCTTTCAGCGCTCTATCTGATCGCACAACCAATAGAGAAATTCTGACCCTGATAGAATTGGCTCGAGTACAAGAAATACACACGAGGAACATGGAAGTGATGAAAGAGACGATAGAGAACATACTAAACTTCCTCATCAAACTCACATCGGATTTAAGCGGCTTCCCCGCCCCGGAGATTTCAACGATGAAGACTAACTCTTCAGCCGATGACCGTCCTCAAATCAATAGCTTCACCTCCAACCAACATCCAGTGGACCAAGGCCGCTTCTCTAGTGGAAAGTTTGTGTGAGATTTTACACCTCTCAAAGGATCAACGAGCAGAGATGTTTTCTGCAATCAATCATATATCTCTAGACGCACGTTTGGCTCTTTCACACAATCAAGCCCTAAAAACATCAGAAACGTCCATAAATAATGTCACGTTTACTGAAGATGACATGATGGCAGAGGAAGGTCACAACAGAGCCCTACATGTTACTGCACGCATCAAGGATTCAGAATTTAAAAGAGCTCTTATTGATACGGGAGCATCCTCGAATGTCATTACTCTTAAAACCTTCAAAACAGCCAGGGTTCGACCAGAAAAAATCATACGACAGCCTACCATGATGACAGACTTCGAAGGAAACCAGACCAGCACGTACGGGTATGTTAATTTGAATATATCAGTAGGACCTGTCCAATCAAAAGTAAAATTCGAAGTAATAGAGAAGGAGCCAGATTATCATATGATACCAGGGAGACCATGGCTTCATGATAATAAGATCATCCCCTCAACATATCACCAATGCCTGAAAACCATGATGAATGAAGAAGTTGTTCGCATCTCCGCGTCATTGTCTCCATATGCACCGATTTGCGGCGTGAAACTGTTCGACCCCAAAAAAAATCCACACGGTTCATAAAGCAAGGTTTACTGCACTTCTCTCCCCGCCTGGACGTCGATCGAAGAAGAAAATCGTCTCGCATCACTGGGTGGAGAGACCAAGTCTTGTAGTGCACTTCCGCTAACAAGGCACGTTAACTCTTCTTCATCAAACGAAGGCTCGACTCATCTCCATACTAAGAGGGAAAAAACCTTCATGGCGAGTCGAGATCAGAAAAGGAAAACTGTATATCTTCGTCGATATTATCAATTAGCAGGGAAGACTATTACTCAGTCTCTCCTCCCAATAGAATGCAACAACAACGGGAGACCGCAAGAAGAAATACCAGATGCTCCGCGACAATTACAGGACGACACTGACTCCACAACTGATGAACTCGAAGTCATCAACATCGGGGATGAAGAATCTCCAAGACCTATCTCCATCAGTTCCACTCTATGTGCGGACGAACGCACAAAGCTCGTGGATATTCTCAAATAGTATCAAGACATATTGGCTGGACATACGAGGAAATGCCCGGCTTAGATGAAAAATTGGTCACTCATCATCTACATATAATACCTGGTGTTGATGGTGGTTTTTAGTTCAGGGATAAAAATGTAAAACCCTACGTTTAATGCACCGTCTGCAAAAGGATTAAGCCATTAAAAATTAATGAGTGCCCAGGCCTCTCTAATCACACATGTATTGAGCAACTTAGTATATTTATTCAGAATGGTGCATGTAGCACCAATCCCAAACATTCTGTAAACTCTCGCCTACATTACTCATTAGTGTATGGTTTATTAAATATTTTCCTATGCTATGTTCCCCATCTGAACCCTTAGTATTGGTATGACATGACAATTACTGTTCACTCGCAGCTGAGTAGCACGAATTTCCCGAAGTATCAAAATTAAGGTCTGCATGAAAATGCTCAATTAGAAGACGCGCTAACTGCTCTCTGAGAATAAAAGAATTTTGTGTCAACACATAGAATTTTTTAAATTTGTTCAATTTTATGATAGCTCACAAGATTCAAATTTTGGCTTTAACTATTTCGCGAAAATTAGGTCTTTCGCGCCCTGCGCAATATCTTAAACCCTGTTGGTCGAGGCCAAGCCTAGTTAAACTAGAGAATTGAGCCTCCATGGACTAGTAGGAGCAAATTCCTACCAAAAGTCAGAAACAAGAAATAAAAGAGGAGCCGCGGAAAATAGGAGCAGCAGCAAGAGGAGGCGTGGCCATGTCACATGGTCGGCCAGTTCAGGCGCCACCCACAGATGGCCACGCCCCATGCTGCTTGCCAGCCACTGATAAGCATGTATATGCTACATTTTATACCCATATTTATATTAGCTATGATACAATATTTTAGTTACTAATACTATTTTAGTGCTTTTGTAGAAAGTACAAGTGAATTCGATCATCCAGCGAATAAACATCAAAATGTGAGACTTAATGGTGTTTGCGACGAAAATGGAAAAATGTGGTTGGACTGGTACTTCCATATATCAGCAACCACAATGATGAAATGTGGTTGACCTGGTATTTCCATGCATCAATAACCACAATGATCAATTATGCTGTCCTGGTATTTCTATATATCAGCAACACTTATTATGTTGGCCTGGTATTTCCATGTATCAGCAGCCGGGTTGGCCTGGTATTTCCATGTATCAACAACCACAATTATGAAATGGGCTTGGTCTGGTATTTCCATATATCAACAACCACAATGAAAAAAATGACAAAATGTGGCTGGCCTGGTTTCTCCATATATATCAGCAGCATAAATTTGTTTCATAGGCGAGGCACAAACGCAACAAATGAATTGAAATCAAAGTGGGGTTGGCACATGCAAACTGAAAATGGGAGTATTTTATCTTTCTTACTTTATTACAAATATATTCCACCAGGAAAGATAATTTATTTGCCATGTGAAGAATTAATTGAGGAATATTTACACGTGAGATTATTTTGGAAATAAAGTAACTCTTTCTTCATTTGGGACATTTTGGAAATAAGGAGAGATTATTATTTCATTGGAAGCACGAGGTGGAAATACTATTTGGGGAAAGATACTGATGACGACATCAACTTGCATTGCAAGATATTTTCATAGAATAATTTATTTTGATTCTTTGATTAATGAAATAAAAGAAAGGGAAGGTTATAAAAAGGGGTGTCGACTATTTGAGAGGAGAGCCCGGCCACAGGGCCGTAAGTAGAGAAGGGTTTTGAAGTTTTGTTTTCGATTCTTCATTTTTCATTAGCTATAGTTTGATTTTAATATGTTTATGGATTTTGAGAAAGCCATGTCTAGCTAGAGTCATGTTAGGGTTTAGGTAGAAACCAATTCAATTGTGTAAACTCTACATTTATATGCTCAATAATGATTTGAATGACTAGTAGTTTTTCTTCATATGGCTTGGTATTTTATTGTTCATGTGATTTTCTTGATTATTTATGCTTTTCAATTGATATGGCGTGCTTTGGTTAAGTTCTTTGACGTGATATGCTTTAGGATTGATAGGTAATGCTTTAGAATCACTACCCATGAAGCGAAGAAAATTACAGCGGAGAAACAATATTTGAAAATGCATGGAATATATTTTTAATGACTAGTAGAATTTGCATAATTAATTGGTGGAAACCGAAAATCCTAATAACGCGCTCTCATTTTGTTTACTGTTAGAATTATTATTATTTCATTTTGCTCCAAATTTCTGAAAATCGTTCAAACATCATCTTGTCGATTAGTTAGTTTTGATATTAGTTAGTAGTAGTATTTCACACTCCTCATGGGAACGACCTGTACTTGCCATTGTTATGCTAGTTAGACACTGTGCACTTGCAGTATTTTATTGTAGGTTTCCCAACCTACCAAGTTTTTGGCGCCGCTGCCGGGGAGTGGTTGCAAAATACTCTCTAGTTGATATCATTGTATATATTTTTATTTTAGTTTTAGTTATTGTACATAATTTATTTTTCTTTTTCTTTTTTCTTTTCTTTTTACTCAGTTTGTTTGATTTTTTTTAGGTACCTTTGTGATTGAAGTGCTGCAATTGAAACCAGTAGTGGGTGAAAAGAAAGTATGCACTCGCAAAGATTTTGGAAGAGCGACTTGGAAGATCCATTAGAGGTTTGCTTAGCTCATTTTGGGCATGATTTTGATGATGATAGTGTTATTTGTGAAGTCAATGCTTTGTTAGACTCCACACCGCTGCTAGACACTAATAAATGGAAGCCCAAACTAGAACCTTTAGTTTTTTCTGATTCTCGACTATTTCTATTAGACGAGAAAGCTCCGACCTTGACCCTTAAGTCATTAAGTTCTGAATTTTTTTGTCTTGATGATATTGATAATGAAACTGTTTTAAATGATAATGGGTCTATGAGTCGTGATATTATTGCTCCATTGATCTATTGTTCCGCGGATGAATTTGAACTAATATTAGATGCGGAAATCATTTCAGCTGATTTAGAACCTGATTTAGAGAGTGCTCTACGAATAGAAATTGTCAAACAATCTGAACCTGTTGCTTACAGGAGTGATTTAATTTGCACTTAAAATTTTCTAGTGGGAATGAATTTAAACATCTTTTTGGAGGTTTATAGTATTTGCAGGTGCATATTTTCAGCTGACCGGATAATTTGGGATGATCCTCAACTTTTTAGACTCTATATGTATGATTGGATGTCTACTTTGGGGTACCAACCTCACCTTTTTTGAGACTACATGCTATTGGCAAGTTGGGAAACAAATACATTTCGCTTCATGGGAGTCAACCCATCAGATTTGTTCCCTCTACTCTATCTCTTATTTTTATTGTTTATTTTTGTATTTCCCATCTTAATTTTTACGTTGGATGACTCAATTACATTGAGGACAATGTAATGTTTAAGTGTGGGGGAGCGGGTAATTATCCATATTCTTGCAGGTTTTCACTTTTCTTAGAATTAAAAAAAAATCAATTGCATAATATCTCTGTTTTGCTCGAGGACTAGCAAAATATAAGTGTGGGGGTGTTGATAAGCATGTATATGCTACATTTTATACCCATATTTATATTAGTTATGATACAATATTTTAGTTACTAATAATATTTTAGTGCTTTTGTAAAAAGTACAAGTGAATTCGATCATCCAACAAATAAACAGCAAAATGTGAGACTTAATGGTGTTTGCGACGAAAATGGAAAAATGTGGTTGGCCTAGTACTTCCATATATCAGCAACCACAATGATGAAATGTGGTTTGCCTGGTATTTCCATGTATCAACACCACAATGATCAATTATGCTGGCCTGGTATTTTTATATATCAGCAGCACTTATTATGCTGGCCTGGTATTTCCATGTATCAGCAACCACAATTATGAAATGGGGTTGGCCTGGTATTTCCATATATCAACAACCACAATGATGAAATGATGTTGGCCTGGTATTTCCATATATCAGCAACCACAATGAAAAAAATGACAAAATGTGGCTGGCCTGATATCTCCATATATATCAGCAGCATAAAGTTGTTTCATAGGCGAGGCACAAACGCAGCAAACAAATTGAAATCAAAGTGGGGTTGGCACATGCAAACTGAAAATGGGAGTATTTTATCTTTCTTACTTTATTACAAATATACTCCACCGGGAAAGATAATTTATTTGCCATGTGAAGAATTAATTGAGGAATATTTACACGTGAGATTATTTTGGAAATAAAGTAACTCTTTCTTCATTTGGGACATTTTGGAAATAAGGAGAGATTATTATTTCATTGGAAGCACGAGGTGGAAATACTATTTGGGGAAAGATACTGAGGACGACATCAACTTGCATTGCAAGATATTTTCATAGAATAATTTATTTTGATTCTTTGATTAATGAAATAAAAGAAAGGGAAGGTTATAAAAAGGGGTGTCAACTATTTGAGAGGAGAGCCCGGCCACAGGGCCGTAAGTAGAGAAGGGTTTTGAAGTTTTGTTTTCGATTCTTCATTTTTCATTAGCTAGAGTTTGATTTTAATATGTTTATGGCTTTTGAGAAAGCCATGTCTATCTAGAGTCATGTTAGGGTTTAGGTAGAAACCAATTCAATTGTGTAAACTCTACATTAATATGCTCAATTATGATTTGAATGACTAGTAGTGTTTTCTTCGTATGCTTGGTATTTTATGGTTCATGTGATTTTCTTGATTATTTATGCTTTTCAATTGATATGGCGTGCTTTGGTTAAGTTCTTTTACGTGATATGATTTAGGATTGATAGGTAATGCTTTAGAATCACTACCCATGAAGCGAAGAAAATTACAGAGGAGAAACAATATTTGAAAATGCATGGAGTATATTTTTAATGACTAGTAGAATTTGCATAATTAATTGGTGGAAACCGAAAATCCGAATAACGCGCTCTCATTTTGTTTACTGTTAGAATTATTATTATTTCATTTTGTTCCAAATTTCTGAAAATCGTTCAAACATCATCTTGCCGATTAGTTAGTTTTGATATTAATTAGTAGTAGTATTTCACACTCCTCGTGGGAACGACTTGTACTTGCCATTGTTCTGCTAGTTAGACATTATGCACTTGCAGTATTTTATTGTAGGTTTCCCAAACTACCAGCCTCCCCTTCTCATATCAACCAATCAGGTCGCTCTAAATGCGCCACGCGCACTTGGAATGTGGACACGCCCCATGCTTGCCGGCCCTCTTTTCTATCGACCAATCAGGTCGCTCTAAATGCGCCACATGCACATGGAATGTGGCCAGGCCCATACCTACCGGCCCTCTTTCCTGTCGACCAATCAGGTCGCTTTAAATGCGTCACACGCGCCATAGATGTGGCCACTCCCCATGTTTGGCCGGCACCTTTCCTATTGGCCAATCAGGTCGCTCTAAACCCGCCACACGCATTAAAAAGGGCAAACTGCACCAAATGGCCACCATGCCAATTAGTTAGTCAATTTTCCAAACCGCGTCAACATGTTAATCGGGAGGCCACACCATTCTGTGGAAGTAACATGCCAACATGCCATTCTGTGGCAGCAACATGCCAACACGCCATTCCGCGGCAGCAACATGTTAACGTGCCATACCAAGCGCAGCTACGTGCTAACCCACTTTTTGTTCGTGGCCAACGCCATAAAAAACTCCAATTAGGGTATTCTGATCAGAAAACGACTTTTGCTTTAGTGGCATTAGTCGAATCCCTAATTTCTATTTGTGGCCCAAATTGCGCCACTTTGTCCCCACGACATGCCACAAGCCATGCGGGACCCAGAAAACCCTAAAAATGGTGCCATACTATGGCCACCCATGGCTATCCTTGCGCATGTGGTCGTTCCCACATTATGGCCCTGCCATAATTCCCTTGGCGCGGCCATGGAACTATCCGCACAAAAAACGTCACCGTGCCGCGACCACATGCCACACGCGCTAGTTAGGTTTTTCAGATGCCAAACCCTAATTTAGGTAGGGCCGCTACGTCACCATGCCAAATGCGCTAATTAGGTTTGCGATATGCCAAACCCTAATTTAGGCAGGGCCGCTACGCCAACCATGTCACAGTGTCACTGGCAGGCGCCACTGCGCTACTATACCACTGGCAGGCGCTACCGCGCCATTATGCCACTGACAAGCGCCGTTATTCCATTATGCCACTACTAGAACCAACAAGATGTGGCCATAATCAACGATCACCCCTTTCCATAAATTACAATCTCAGCCGTCCAACTTCACCAGCCGAATTAACCGGCCTAGATTAAATTTTAGGCGACCAATAAGATGTTATCATAGTCGCTACGATACTGGCCTAACATACAACTAAGTCATTTAACTTAATAGAGCCACATGTTGTTCTTTGCGGCAAGTCTCATGACTTGGCTCATCACACATGACCACCCGCCACTTAGCGTGCACACGATTGGTCAGAATAACTATGTCTTGCACACAAGACCCATTCAGCAATTTGATGCACATTTTCTACGAAAATAATCGAGACATCAAACATGTCACAAACTGGGGGATGTTCATCAGGGTATTGGTCTGGCGGTTTACAGCGTGCGGCGTGCAACGCTTCCATTACGAGAAAGTGTCAGGAAGTAGTGGACGGTTAATGAGCATTAAGTGAGTAGTGGGTGTAAGGCTGGCCAATCTTCCCTCTTGATGGAAACATTATGGTCACCACTTTTACACGACTCCACTTCTCCACTAGTTAACCGTCTACACTTCCTACGAGATCAGGGGCGCTAAATCATGACTTGTATAAATAGGTTTTCGACCTATTTCGACAGAAAACAAGTGTTAACAACACAATATCCATAAATACATAAAAGAACTGATAGCTTACACTCCACAAGCCAGTTCCATATTCTGATACAAGTCATAAATAACCACACCTTCAGAATTAAACATTCTGGTCTCAACACCTTCTTCGCTTCCTTCCCGAAGATCAATCCTTCTCCTTCACTTTGTGACCGAGGTAAGACTGGAACGGCCTTTTCTTGGTTTAGTACAGGATTGTACAGATTGATTTCTCGAATCTAAAGTACTTCCGTGCAGTGCATTTGTTTAGGGTTTAGATTCGTTTCTCGGCAGCACACCCAAATTTACCATTTCCAGCAGAATCAGTTTTTACCCATAAACAATTAGAGACCACAGAGGGAGATTAATCTCTCGGTTGTGAAGCCAATTTACCAATTTTCATTCAAACCTTCCCAAAATCAAGATGGTGGATCTTAGGTTTAAATTAAATCATTAACCGTAATTCACTTCAATCTCCAATCCCAACTTTCCGCTTCATGATGCATTTCGGCCATGCGAAACACTTCCAAAGTCGCCAATGCTCGAAATCCAATCACCATGAAAGGTATGGAAAAATATTAGAAGAAGTTGTCACAAATCAAGCTGATACTTTAAGCTGCAAAATGAGACGTTTTGTCTCTTAAAAATTATGGCAAACCCGCTGTAGTAAGAGCCAGCAAACATTCGCTCGGAGAACGCCACCAAATTTCAGAGATGGCACAAAAAATGTTGAATCCTTGTCTGAAGTCTGTGCCTCCGCCAACAACGATGCAGACAGAGTATGTGAACGTATTGAACGAGAGCAAAAAGGAATGAACAACACCAATGTACCGTCCGCAAGCGCAGTCAACACATCCCATGGCGTTACATCCTCTAGCACCAACACCGGCATCGCAAGAAACATTCCCTCCGGCGTGACGCTTCCTATCACTAGAGCCAGGGCCGCTGTCACCCTTCCTAATTTTTCTTCGAGCGTAACGCCTTCAATTGCTACCAAAGCTACTGCCACTCCTCCATCAGAACGAGAGGCTGGAGGAGCTAGAGGAAGCCAACCCCCTATTACCACTGCTGATTTGATGGAAAGACAAAAGTTCTCGTAAGGCTCAGACATGGTTACAACTCAGAAATAGGTACTTATTTTCCTCAAGACACTATCGGATAGGCTACCGCAAGAGTCACATCAACCCCAGATAAAGCTGACAAGGAATACTTTTAACACCCGGCGCAAGCACTTTAGCAGGACGTGCCTTTATAGATGAAGAGGCTCCCGTTGCTCTTGAACGCCCAGTAGAAAGGAATCAGCAATCCAATTTCATCACACGTGAGGATCGGGAACGACTTCTCTAAAATCGAGGCAAAGAAAATCAACAATCCTCATGAGTTCACAGAGACCCTATTCCCATCAGGAGCCGCATGATTTCTGGGGACACCGTCCACAAAATTGTACAATCTATGATGGAACATTTATGTGAGATTCTGCATTTCTCCAAGGCGCGACGTCAAGACATATTTGCAGCCCTCAACCGCACTGTATCAGGAAAGCAGCTATTTCCATCCAGGGAAGTCGTTCCCGAACCCCAACCTCTCCTGAAAAACACGATTGATAGATGGAACTGGGGACTCCTAACCACTGCTCACTTTAAGGATATCGAGTTTGACATCACGCTGATTGACGCGGCCTCCGACCTCAACATTGTAATTGTCAAGACTCTGAGAGTTGCAAGGGAAAATCAAACAGAAGAAGCATATTCTTTCCCATGAGGAGAAAACACGACTTGCCGACCATCACTATTTGTGTGCCGTATTCCAATCCGCCATATCGTATCAACTCGTTTTTCGAAGTCAAGGGTTAATGGCGCCCTCACTGGAGTTCTCTCCAGAATCCGCTTCAACGTTCTCTCCAGAATCCGCTTCAACGTTCGCTACATCAGCCGCTTCAACGTTCTCTCCAGAAGCCGCTCCGCTTCATAGATTCCCTCCAGGAGACGCTTCAACGTTCCCTCCAGGAGCCACTTCAACGTTCGCTCCAGCAACCGGTTTAACGTCATCTCCAGAAGCCGAAGCCGCTTTAACGCCTCCTTCCCGCCAAGGATCATGCCGTAGCCACCGATCCTCTCCTTCCAAGGTTCATTCCCGCAGCCACCACTCCTTCCTGCCAAGGATCGTGCCATAGCCGCCACTCCTTCCTGCCAAGGATCGTGCCGTAGCCACTACACTCCTCCCTGTCAAGGATTGTAATCGTAGCCATCCAAGATGCTTCCAAGAACCTTTGCTGCTCGTTTGTTGATACCAGCCAGAGCTTCACCACAGGAAAAACCACTACAAAGGTAATCCGTACTTCTCCATATTTTAGTTTCACATGGAAGAAGTAATAGGGTCACCAATACGGATGCAAGATGGTGATATCTTTATCATGGTAAACCCACCGACCATACAAGATAGAAACATGTAAATCACACTTGGGGAATGAGGCTCTACACGGAATCCCTTTACTGTCAAAGCTCAGAAGACACAATCAACCAAAAGTCATAGCCACGACGAGGTCATCTACTCTTCAAAGGCGTGGCGTAAGGATATCATCACCTCTCTGTCTGGAAGGTGCCTGCAACACTTTACGAGGCCGCGACGGATCCCAAGCCTACTCAGAGAAAACAACTTCAGTAACTAAAGAGAAGTGCGACTGGGGGATGATCATCACAGTCCATCCCCGAAAACAATCAAAGATTTATGAGATAACTCCATAGACGCGGCGGAACATTTTTCTTGAAGAAACAAGGGGATCCACAATTAACAACATAATTATCTCACTTCTACCTCTTCGTTATCCAGAATATTTCTTCCATGTGATGTTCCAAGCATCGCATCCAGGAGAGTACAATAAGCTTGTATCAAATCCCATAGGCGTGGATTCAAGATGATACAATCAAAGTAGGCTACACTTGGGAACTGAAGCCTCCTTCAGGTTTAGAAGTTTAAACGCAGTCACCACCTTACCAGCGAATGCAGCAAAATCACATCTTCCACGAGAAAATAGGCTCAGGATAATTACACATGGGGACTACAAGGATGGGATGCCTTCACTTCCCTCAACCAGTTTATTTCTGATATCAACAACGTCACTGTCGAAGCTTTACGAGCCGCAGGAATTTATCACATGAAGCCATACACGTGCATCGAAGACTACAAAAGCACGCCGCAGAGATATTCATATATCCGGCCACGCCATCGGATCTATGACCAGACAGAAGTATAACTGGAGACTGCTCATCGCATCCCATTCGATACAATAGTCCAAGAAAATACTTTTTTTTTCTGAGTAGCACGAATTTCCCGAAGTATCAAAATTAAGGTCTGCATGAAAGTAACATGCCAATCGTGTGAGCTATCACAATATTGAACAAATTTAACAACTTCTGTATGTTGACACAAAATTCTTTTATTCTCAGAGAGCAGTTAGCGCGTCTTCTGATTGAGCATTTTCATGCAGACCTTAATTTTGATACTTCGGGAAATTCGTGCTACTCAGATGCGAGTGAATACTAATTGTTAATCGGGAGGCCACGCCATTCCGTGGAAGTAACATGCCAACATGCCATTCTGTGGAAGCAACATGCCAACACGCCATTCCGCGGCAGCAACATGCTAACGTGCCACAACAAGCACATCTACGTGCTAACCCACTTTTTTTCGTGGACAACGCCATAAAAAACTCCAATTAGGGTATTCTGATAAGGACAAGACTTTTTTTTTAGTGGCATTAGTCGAAACCCTAATTTCTATTTGTGGCCCAAATTACGCCACTTTGGCCCCACGGCATGCCACGAGCCATGCGGGACCCAGAAAACCCTAAAAATGGCGCCATACTATGGCCACCCATGGATATCCTTGCGCCTGTGGTCCTTCCCATATTATGGCCCTGCCATAATTCCCTTGGCACGACCATGGCACTATACGCACAAAAAACGTCACCGTGCCGCGGCCACATGCCACACGCGCTAGTCAGGTTTTTCACATGCCAACTCCTAATTTAGATAGGGACACTACGCCAACCATACCACACGCGCTAATTAGGGTTGTGACATGCCAAACCCTAATTTAGGCAGGGCCGCTACGCCAACCATGTCACAGTGCCACTGACAGGCGCCACTGCGCCACTATACCACTGGAAGGCCCCACCGCGCCATTATGCCACTGACATGCGCCATGCCATTATGCCGCTACTGGCTCCAATAAGATGTGGCCTTTATCAACGGTCACCCCTTTCCATATATTACAATCTCAGCTCTCCAACTTCGCCAGTCTAATTGACCGGCCTAGATTAAATTTTAGGCGATCAATAAGATGTTATCATAGTCACCACGATATTGGCCTCACACTATCGTTTCTACCTTGGCGAAGATTTATTTAAAACTTTGGATGGAACTTCTCCTCTGAGGTTTCCCGAGAAGGCCTTGTTTACAACACCTGATCTAGATTCACGTTCTCCACCAATTAATTCAAACCTAGTTACTAGCTCAGCCGATGAAGCATATTCTGCCTACTCTGACCTACTATCACCATCCGTTTCACGATCACCAGCTCCTGACTAACCTGACGTAGTACTTTCTTCTTTATTATCATCCGCTTATGTTCAACCATGGTTAGGTTAGGACCTCACAAGCTAGAAGAACCCGAAATTGAGCCTGCCCTAGTTATCGTATATGCATGTAGTCTAGAGCCAAATTATAGGTGAAAAATGAAAAAATCGAGTCTAGTGGCCTTTGTTCGAACGGTTAGTTCACTCGCATATGGATCTGGAGCTCACTTATTACGTCAATCGAAACCAGAAATTGCATAGAAAAAGTAAAACGCGAAATTCATTCACTGCAAAACTCCATCAAGAAAGCCCTTGTGCTTGTTTGGCCTCCTTTTGCTCCTACTTTTTTAATTATATAGTGGAGTCAGGGTCTAAGTTCATCCTTTGCTCCGGGTCTCAATTAGTGAGTGGCTATTGAATCTTGTACTGACTTTCATACAGGTGCTGCATGGCTGTCGTCAGCTCGTGTCGTGAGATGTTTGGTTAAGTCCTATAACGAGCGAAACCCTCGTTTTGTGTTGCTGAGACATGCTCCTGATTTTCAAGTCACCTTTGTAAACCGAAGTGTTACAACTAAGTTGTTTAACTTAACTGTACCACATGTTGTTCTTTGCGGAAAGTCTCATGACTTGGATCATCACACATGACTACCCACCACTTAGCTTGCGCATGATTGGTCAGAATAACTAGGTCTTGCATACAAGACCCACTCAGCAGTTTGCTGCACATTTTCCACGAAAATACTCGAGACATCAAACATGTCACAAACTAGGGGATGTTCATCAGGGTATTGGTCTGGCGGTTTACAATATGCCGCGTGCAACGCTCCCATTACGAGAAAGTGTCAGGAAGTAGCGGATGGTTAATGAGCAATAAGTGAGTAGTGGGTGTAAGGTTGGCCAATCTTCCCTCGTGATGGAAACATGATGGTCACCACTTTTACACGACTCCACTTCTCCACTACTTAACCGTCTACACTTCCTACGAGATCAGGGGTGCTCAATCATGACTTGTATAAATAGGTTTTCGACCTATGTCGACAAAAAACAAGTGTTAACAACATATTATCCGGAAATACATAAAAGAACTGATAGCTTACACTCCACAAGCCAGTTCCATATTCTGATACAAGTCATAAATAGCCACACCTTCAGAATTAAATATTCTGGTCTCAACACCTTCTTCGCTTCCGTCCCTAAGATCAACCCTTCTCCTTCACTTTGTGACCGAAGAAAGACTTGAACGACCATTTCTTGGTTTAGCCCAGATTGTACAGATTGATCTCTCGAATCTAAAGTACTCCTGTGCAGTGCATTTGTTTAGGGTTTAGATTCGTTTCTCGGCAGCACACCCAAATTTACCATTTCCAGCAAAATCAGTTTTTACCCATAAACACCTGGATCCAACCCGATCAAACAATCTCCACGGCAGTTCAGGCACGATGTGGAGGAGCAGATCAAGACTGAGATTCAAAAGCTCCTAACTGTGATAGACACATTTTTGTGTCTGATATAATCTCAATTTTATATATTGTTAGTGCTCGATTTTGTATTTATTTTGGCTTTTTATGTTCTTGTAGGTGTTTTTGGAAAAATAAGATTTTGCGGCGAAATTGGCTCGAAAAGTGTTTTTTGCGTTCATGGGAGGACATTTGCTATTCGGACTCTCACTTTGGATAAGGGGTAACCTAATTACTAAGGGGAATCCAATTTCCAGGCATCTGCTAATCGCACCCCTACTCTGGATAAGGGGCAACCATCTTCAACATTAAAAAATCAGGTTTTGGCGGGAAAAAAGTGTAGTTAAAGAGCAGTTTTGGCAATCGTGATTTGGAGGAGTTTAAGGTCGATTAAACCTCTGATTTTCATAGGATAGACTCCTTATGGGTCTAGGAATCTGATATGGGTGTTTAAATCGATTAGATTGGGCTCAATCGACGGATTTTTCTCACAACAAGAAAATATGGAAAGTCACGTGTGTGACCTGTTTTAGGGAATTTTAGAGTGATTATAACGCTGTAAACCTTCCCAAAGATTTGTATCTATCTAAGGAAGAGTTTAGAATAAAAAGGAAAGCTCAGAAATGCGTAAAAATCCTAAAACAAAAAATTGTCGCAACTTGGCCGTGAAGAGAAGGAAAGAGATTTTGGAAGATTTGGGAGAGATTTAATCGGTATTTTTGATATAAATAGATGTCTTGGGTCATATAGAAGAGGTGTCGAGAGTTTGGGAACCTAAGGAGAGCCAGAGAAGAAGAAATCAGAGCTTTACCGACTCTGTTTCTGCTGCTGCTGCTGTTGAAGAAGAAGAACAACTGAAGAACATTGACCCTCGATAGACAGTCGCAGAAAACTGTCGTTGTTTAACAGCTGAAGAACATTAAGCTGTTCAGGGCAGTCTTAAAATCAGTTACAAAGCAACAATTTTCTGTAACAGTTCCATTGTAACAGCTGTTTTGCAACACCAATACACTGTTGCAAACAATCTGTGTTATTACTTTTCACTCTTTTAATCATCTTTTGAGCAACAAACACATATTTTGAGAACATGATTAATATGAGGAGATAAACCCCAACACTGGGATGACGGAGGAAGCCATATTGCATACGTGTGGTAATTATATTTAATTATTTTTATGACTTTTTGGATTAATTTAATCGTTTTATGATTTTTCTTAATTAGTTGTGAAGTCGTATGATGATGTATGCTTGGTCTAAGTGCTTTTGATGCATCATGCTAGTGATTTACAGCTAATCTTTTTAAAATCTACCCTGGCAAAGAATTAGAGTCAATAAACAAGATCTATAATTGTCTAAGAATTGATTTTTGAACCACATGGTATGAGATTTGGCGGAATCCTGAGTCTCAGTAATCTCTCGACATTGTGACAAACCTTGTGTATATATTTTATATATTTTTATTATTTTCTATTATTAAGTCTGAAATTGAGTCTACACAAGTCCGAGTTGAACGAACTTTATTTACCACTTAAAAAACTACATCAATTTTTTGCGCCGCCGAAGCGGATTTGTATTTAGATTTGTTTTAGGTTTATTTTTATTTTTATTACTTTTTCTTTTGTTCTTTTTTACGCGTTTTGGTATTTTTCGATTCTTTTCAGATTTGGAGCGAAGCTGCAAGGAAAGAAAAGTACTATAAAAGGAAAGCATCGCCAAAGAAGGAAAGAAAAGAGGAATCTGAAATGAGTGAAGAGGAAGATTTTGTATATAGTTATTTTTTTTTTATTTTTAGAAACTGTAAATAGGGTTTTATTTTTCTAATTTTTCTTTTCCTTTTTGGACATTTTTATTTTTATTTTTGGACTTGGACATTTTTATTTTTAAACCCTAAGGAAGGGTTAAAATTAAATATATATTGTTTGCAGGGAAGGACGACAATTACGATACTGTCTCGGCCCCTCGGGTTCGTACACTGACATAAGAGTCGGTGGCCTGAGTCGACTTCAACGGTTCATCACCCGTCTGGTACGGGAGGTAAGAATCTATCCACCCACGAATCCCCTGTCAGTGGGTTTTATTTTGTGTGACAACTCACACCCCTGCAGTAGAATGTCGAACTGGTATTACAATAACCAATACAATGAATATCTGACTGAGTTTTAAAATGGACGTTACTACTTTGACCATAGTGTGAAGAGTAGTTGGGAACATCAGCCTTTTGAAGATTATGGTCCATACCATGGTGAGCCCAATTACTATCCACATACGCACCGGTCATATGAGAAAAATTCTTATATTTCTCCTTTAGAAGAGTCTCTCAGGAAGTTAGAAGAGTCGACACGTAGGATAGCTGAGATGAATAACTTAGTTTATGACGAAAGAAAACTTTCTTTAGAGGAATTCCTCAAGCTGATACCTGAGACGAACGAAAGAATTTCTCGAAATAATCTTAATTTTCAATACAGTGTCTCCAATAATACCCTTGAAAATGAGGATAGTTATTTGCATACACAGGATGACGAGGATAAAATTGGTTACACTACTTGTTTAGATGCGGTTCAACCATTTTCATGTTATTATAATGATTATGATGAGGATAGTGTTGATGAAGAATTTGAAATAAATAGGCATAGTGATCAGGAATTTGCTACTCCAACTGAGCTTAATAATAATATTATTTATAGTTCAAATCCAAATAATTTTAATAATTATTCACCTATTCAAAAGGACGAGGATTTTACTAGAGATACCCCCATTTTAGACGATGTAGTATTTCCTTTTGATTACGAAGCTAATAATGGTTTAGAGGAACGAGTATATTTTGAGTCTAGCGATTTAGAAACAATAGACTTAGAAAAATAAAATGAACTCGTCGAGATGAGTGAGGATGTACCCGACTTAGAAGAATCAATTGACCATTTTCATGAATTAGATGACCTTGAAATTAGGGAAGTTGTGACTAGTCTTTCTAGAGACACTGAAAACTCTAAGTTTGGGGGTGATTATCATTCTCCATGTGATTTAACTCTTAGAAAGGTCCCTCACTTGAGACTTGCCATATGTGCCTCAAACATTTTATAAGATTATCTTCATACACGTTTTCCTGAACCTAGTGATGTCCACAAGAAATTTCAGTTATTAGAAACCCATCCTCTGGTTGATGTGGTTTACCCAGGCTATGATAACCAGATTGACTTTGTTTTCCCACCAAATATTTTTCTTCCAAATGTGGGAATGTTTGATTTTCAAATGTGTCGAATATTAAGTTTTGAGACTAAACCTAAGTACTTTAGGAGATTAGGGTCGACATACTTGTTTAAGGAAGATCACCACTCTCAATATGGTCAGCTGTGTAAGTCAAATCTGATTGACTTAGAGGATCCTCAATTATTAAGGTTATTATTATGTGCTTCTAAGTTTTTATTTGAGTTTTTCCAAACTCTAGAACCTGAACATTTGGATCTAACCTATGAGGAAATGCAACCCATGAAAATATTTTATTTGAACCCAGTTATAGATCCTGAACCTGAACCACAACTAGATGTAGCTGTCTTAAACAAGAAACTAGACAAGGGTATGCTGTATTTGTTCATTTTCTTGGCATGTTGCAGATTCCTTTTACTTGTGATAGCTCTATTTGGTTTTGATGACCCACAGATATTTCGTCTATTACTTTATGACTTTATAAGGTGACTAATCCTTTCTTAGTCTGGCTGAAGACATTAAACTTAGCACTTCTTGGGAGGTAACCCATTCTCATGCAACACGGTAATATCTTTCCTTATCTCTTTTGCTTCAAATGGTAACAGTTTCTCCTTGTTAATGGTTTTAATTTGATCTTTAGAACATTGAGGACAATGTTAGATTTAAGTTTGGGGGTATAGGAGAAACTTTTTAGTTGCACAATTAAACTCCAAATCCTAGAAATTTATGCTTATTAAGGATGGCACTAACCAATCTAAGTGGATGGAAGCATTTTGGTTGTAGGAGTTGAGGAACCAATCTGACTAGATGGCAACATCTAAAGAGTCTATTCATAAAAGCACAGAGCTCAGGTGTTAGAAATAACATGATAGTTTCACCATATCTCGTTGAGTCCTTTTCACTTACGTTTTTATTTTGTTTTGTTTTTAAACTATGTTTCTCTAAGTGATTAGGTGGGGCTCACGATTCAAGTTGTTACCAATGCTAGGGTGAATTAGAGTGATTTAGATACTAAAAAAAAGAGTTCAAAAAGAAAAAAAAAAGAGTTGAAAAAAAAAAGACCAGACCATCAAACCAACTGGAATAAATTCAATAAAGTCGACCACTAGAACCCTTATATATGCCAGTTGTGTTGACCTAGAGTTAGGATTATCAATCACCGGTTCCCTTGTATATGCCGGTGTGTTGATATTAGTCAGACTAGTATCTCAGTCCATTATGATAGGTTCATTTTGGCGGAGGCCTTCAGACAGATATGAGAAACACCGTTCACCTAGTCAACATCAAAACCATCTATATTTTTCTATATCCATCTTATTGATCTATCCATGTGATTAGTTTTGACTCCGGATATTGATGTCCATAGTGCGACTATCTGAGTAGAGCTCTGTCACTTCATATGAATTTTAGTATGCTTGAGTGCAAACTCGTGTACAACAATTGGAATTTCACATCAGGGTACTTCCTCCTGTAGTCAATAAGTATGCCAACCAAGGAGATTCTTTAGTTCCTTCCAAAGTTCTGTGTAGATAGATAGGGTCTGGAGTAAAAAGGTTTTGTGGGTATACCTCCGGTAAGACCTCCGGAGACAACACTCCGCCACTAGGGACACCTAGGGGTTTAAAGGATTATTGCATACGCTAAATGCAATTGACGATGCCTGCGACAGTGAGTTAGGATTTTATTTCTATTTTATTTTTGCTCGAGGACTAACAAATAATAGGTTTGGGGGTATTTGATAGACACATTTTTGTGTCTGATATAATCTCAATTGTATATATTGTTAGTGCTCGATTTTGTATTTATTTTGGCTTTTTATGTCTTTGTAGGTGTTTTTGGAAAAATAAGATTCTGCGGCGAAATTGGCTCGAAAAGTGTTTTTTGCGTTCATGGGAGGACATTTGCTATTCGGACTCTCACTTTGGATAAGGGGTAACCTAATTACTAAGGGGCATCCCATTTCCATGCATCTGCTAATCGCACCCCTACTCTGGATAAGGGGAAACCATCTTCAACATTAAAAAATCAGGTTTTGGCGGGAAAAAAGTGTAGTTAAAGAGCAGTTTTGGCAATCGTGATTTGGAGGAGTTTAAGGTCGATTAAACCTCTGATTTTCATAGGATAGACTCCTTATGGGTCTAGGAATCTGATATGGGTGTTTAAATCGATTAGATTGGGCTCAATCGACGGATTTTTCTCACAACAAGAAAATATGGAAAGTCACGTGTGTGACCTGTTTTAGGGAATTTTAGAGTGATTATAACGCTGTAAACCTTCCCAAAGATTTGTATCTATCTAAGGAAGAGTTTAGAATAAAAAGGAAATCTCAGAAATGCGTAAAAATCCTAAAACAAAAAATTGTCGCAACTTGGCCGTGAAGAGAAGGAAAGAGATTTTGGAAGATTTGGGAGAGATTTAATCGGTATTTTTGATATAAATAGATGTCTTGGGTCATATAGAAGAGGTGTCGAGAGTTTGGGAACCTAAGGAGAGCCAGAGAAGAAGAAATCAGAGCTTTACCGACTCTGTTTCTGCTGTTGCTGTTGTTGAAGAAGAAGAACAACTGAAGAACATTGACCCTCGATAGACAGTCGCAGAAAACTGTCGTTGTTTAACAGCTGAAGAACATTAAGTTGTTCAGGGAAGTCTTAAAATCAGTTACAAAGCAACAGTTTTTCTGTAACAGTTCCATTGTAACAGCTGTTTTGCAACACCAATACACTGTTGCAAACAGTCTGTGTTATTACTTTTCACTCTTTTAATCATCTTTTGAGCAACAAACACATATTTTGAGATCATGATTAATATGAGGAGCTAAACCCCAACACTGGGATGACGGAGGAAGCCATATTTCATATTTGTGGTAATTATATTTAATTCTTTTTATGACTTTTTGCATTAATTTAATCGTTTTATGATTTTTCTTAATTAGTTGTGAAGTTGTATGATGATGTATGCTTGGTCTAAGGGCTTTTGATGCATCATGCTAGTGATTTACAGTTAATCTTTTTAAAATCTACCCTGGCAAAGAATTAAAGTCAATAAACAAGAGCTATAATTGTCTAAGAATTGATTTTTGAACCACATGGTATGAGGTTTGGTGGATTCCTGAGTCTCAGTAATCTCTCGACATTGTGACAAACCTTGTGTATATATTTTATTTATTTTTATTTTTTTCTATTATTAAGTCTGAAATTGAGTCTACACAAGTCCGAGTTGAACGAACTTTATTTACCACTTAAAAAACTACATCAGACTGCTGGCTTCATCAATCCCATTCATCATCCTACCTGGATAGCCAACGTGCTTTCTGTAAAGAAGAAAAGTGACCAAATCGGGTGTTGTGTTGATTTCAGAGATCTGAACAAATGCTTCCCAAAGGATGATTTTCCCCTTCCCAATATTGACATGCTAGTAGACGCCACCAGCGGACATGGCATGTTCTCTTTCATGGATGGGTACAGCGGCTACAACCATATAAAGATGTATGAACACGAATCAAGTAAGACAGCCTTTCGAACTCCTCTCGGAAACTTTTACTATATTGTGATGCTTTTCGGTTTGAAAAATGTTGGTGCTACTTACTAACGCGCCATGACTATAATTTTTCACGATATGATGCACAAGCAAGTTGAATATTATGTAGATGACATAGTGGTCAAGTCAAAGATTCGAGCAGCCCACACGGACGTTCTACGCCAAGTGTACGAAAGGTGACGCGAGTACAAATTGAAGATGAACCCTCTGAAGTACGCTTTCGGGGTCTCTTCCGGCAAATTTTTGGGATTCCAGGTCACCTATGAAGGAATCAAGGTCGACCCGACCAAAACCCAAGCTATTCTCACGATGCCTCCTCCACGAACTGTGAAAGAACTCCAGAGCTTCATGGGCAAGGTAAACTATATCCGACGTTTCATACCTGGTTTGGCTCAGCTTATCGCTTCGTTCACCTCCTTGATGAGGAAGGGAGCAAGTTTCATTTAGAGCACAAAAAAACAAGAGGCATTTCGAAAGATCCAACAAATATTATCATCACCCGCAGTTGTGAAATCTCCCATGCAAGGAAGACCACTATGCCTCTACACTGCCTCTAGTGACGTTGTTGTCGGGGCCCTCCTTGCCCAGGAAGATGATGAGGGTATTGAACACCCCATATACTACTTCAGCCGTACTTTGAGGGATGCTGAACTCAGATACCCCAAAGCAGAGAGAGCATGCTTAGCCCAGTTCACGTTGTGCAGAAATTCAGACATTATTTACTGTCGAACAAAGTGGTGTTAATAACCAAAGCTGATCCTATCAAGTTCTTACTCTCAAAACCGGCCTTGATGGGCATACCGGCCAAATAGATGCTCCAAACATCAGAGTATGTGCGCTCCTCCAAAAGCTATCAAAGGACAAGCGGTGACAGACCTGCTAGCAGCATTCCCAGGAGAAAGAACTACCGCACTGCATGAAGACCTTCCTGGGGAATTTCCAGAAATCTCTTTTATCAAAGAGGAGGCGTGGCTATTATATTTCGAACGGCTCTGCTACTCCTAGTATAAATACTGGAGGAGGGGGGTATAGTTCTAGTGTCTCCAACGGGCGAAGTCTTTTCACATTCTTTCAAGTTGGACTTTCAGTGCACCAACAATTCGGCAGAATACGAAGCTTTCCTCACAGGATTGTTACTAGCCAAACAAGCAGGAGCCACACACCTGGAAGTAAGAGGAGACTCTAAGTTGCTGGTCAATCAGATGAATGAGGTCTACTCACTCAAGGAGGTAATGCTTACCCCCTATAGATCCGAGGCGCAAAAGCTATTGAACTACTTTGCTGATGCGACCATAACCCATATTGGCCGCAATAACAACAAACACGCCGATTACCTATCCACATTGGCCTCGAAACTGCAATTCGAAGGCTTGGAAGAGACTTTGATCGTAAGGATACGGACTGTAGTGTCAACATGGCTAACACAATCTAAAGATGCTGAAACTGACGACTGGAGGACTCCAATTGTTCAAGAGCTAAATAATTCGCTCTCCCAAGGAAGTCAGTCTCAAAACCCTGCAAAGTTTTTTCATGCTTTATGGAGTGTTGTACCACCGGAATCCAGATGGGTCTCTGTCAAGATGTCTTGGAGATGAGAAAGGGCGACTAAAACTTAACCATATTCACAATGAGATCTGCGGGAAAACGTTGGTAGTGACTCCTTACCGACGTCTTCAACGCCGTGGCTTCTACTGGCCGGATATGGAGACTCAATCTCGATCACTCCAAGGGTCTTTCTCCAATTGTCAAATACCGCCACATCAATTGGAGATTTTCAACATGAGCCACGTTGGGGACTGGCGAGAGTCGTACGTCAGTTATCTTCGTGACAGTGTACTCCCTGCCAGCAAGAAGGATGCAGCAAAAATGAAGCAACGAGCCAAGAGATTCGTATTTCATGAAGGAATCATGTACCGCAAAAGCTTTGGGGGTGACCTGTTACGGTGCCTGGGCAAGGTGGAAATCCCGATTATGATGAAAGAAATGCATGAAGGCGAGCACCAAGGGAAGAAGAAACTATTTATCCAGATACACGAGAAATACTACTGGCCAACCATGGAGGACGATGCAGCTACGTTTGTTCAAAGATGCAATGAATGTCAAATTCACAGCAACCTTATTCATGCACCTTCTACTCCTCTACACTCGGTAAGTAGTCCATGGCCGTTTTATAGATGGGGACTTGACATCATTGGGAAGATCAATCCGCCATCGTCAAAACAACACGAGTATATCATAACTGCAACGGAGTAATTTAACAAGTGGGTCGAAGCCATTCCTCTACGAGGGAATACTGGAGCAACAATCGCGGCGTTCATTAAGGAACACATCATTTGTTGGTTTGGCGTGCCTAAACACATCATTACTGATAATGACACTCCTTTCGCTAACAAGCAGGTACGAGAGTTGCTTGAAGAATATGGAATTAAGCAGGTCTTCTCCACCATCTACTAACCCCAGGGGAATGCGCAAGCCGAAAGCACCAAAAAAACCTTAATTCGGATTCTCAGTCGAACAGTGCATGATCATCCCATGATATGGCACGAACAGCTACAAATGGCATTGTGGGCGTATCAGACGACACCTAGGAGTTCTACCGGCGTTTCTCCTTACTCACTCGTCTACGGTACAAACACGATTCTCCCAGCAGAGATTAAAATTCCGTCAGCCAGAATTGCAGCAACAAGTGGGGTCTACTGGAATGAAGCCGAAGCATCGAGTTCCAGAATTTCCGAGTTGGACACCCTAGACTCCAGGAGATATAAAGCATAGGAACGTACTCAAACATACAGAAGCAGGGTCTCCAGAGCGTACGTCAAAGCTGTAAAACCACGAGTTTTCAAAGTGGGAGATTTAGTTTTGAAGACTTCCAAGCATATTCAGCAAGACATGACCGCACCAAAACTCTCTCCAAAATGGGAAGGTCCCTATGTGATCACCAAGGCTTATAACACTGGATACTCTACAATATTATTAAAGTGGATGGAGGAAAATTATAAGAAATCATCAACGGAAAATGGCTCAAGGCATATTATGCTTGATCATTGTTCCGCCTCCCGCTGTCTCACGACATGGAAACACAGGAATTTTCCATACTTTACACATCTAAGTTATCAGTTTATTCAAAATATATTAATGTAAAACTCCATTCAACTACCAAAACCAATGCAATTCATTTCCCAAGAAAAATGTTCAAAATCAAAAAAAAGGAGAGACAATCAAATGTCATGGTGCCTACTTAAAACAATAAGTACGGCTCAGAAAAGGCCATCCAACAAGTTGTAGTTCCTTGAAAGCATCATTTTCAGTCTCTCCTGATACCTTTCAATCCTACTCTTCAAATTTTGGATCGCCTGTTCCACCTTTTGTGATTCTGCAGCTAGAGCCTTCTCCTCTTCCAAGATAGCTTTCGTAGCAGGAACGACATTGGCGATGATACCAGCTCGATCAACTTTGATAATATCAAGGCGCTGCCGCAACCAGTCCACGTTGAACTCCATGGATTCACAAGTAGATATCATATCTTCCCACTTTTCAATAGCTGATTCAGCAACATCAAGAATAGAAGTGCCTTCCATCTCGCCAATCATGGGTAGGAGACAGTTCATTGTGGTAACTAAAGCAGACGAGCAGTGCCGCACCACGTTCCTAGTTGCGATATGGCCGTACCTTCTCCATATTTTTGAATACAGAGGCATGAACTCCTTCCTCACTAGAAAACCGCCAACATCCCGATAACTATAAGATAATAATTTCATGTGAAAATCGAAATGCAAGCCCGCATTGAGGTACTCACAGGAGGAGATACCCAAATCAGCGTCTTCCAGGTCAGCAGCAGGCGAGTTTGAGCTTGAAGGGGGGAGGAGTGGTTAAATCATCATCATCAACCACTGTTACACATGTTCCAAAAGGATACGTCTGCAAAAAAAAGAGGAGAAGATCTTGTCACCTACCAGCCATGACAGACAAATGCATATTCACGAGTGAGAAATATACCGGTATAATCTTCTTGACTCGAAGGATTCGGACAGGGGAATCATCACAAGGCTCTAGGATTCAGACGCTCTAAATAAAGGGATGATCATACGTCAAATAATAGAAGAATTAACAAATCAAAATCAGAAAATATTTAGAATCATACCCTGGATACAAGCCGCTTGCGTTTAGCAGAAGAATATGGCTGATTCGAAGAAGATGATCCACTTCTATCTGACATGATGAAAGCAAAAATTTCAGCAAGAGAATCATTATCTCGGCATGATAAGGGTGCCCCTATATATACATGACAGAAACCCTAAAACGAGACTGGAAAGCTATAACAAGATTCATCCGATAAACGAGGATTCAACGCCAACCAAGTCATGCTTCTTGTTGAAACCCTAATTAAGAACTAGGAAGGGACCGTTGGATGGTCAAAGAAAGAACGGGTTCAAACCAACTCCGAGTCCTGGTCAGCATATCTGGGGATGCGAGGTCGTTGTTCCAAATTCAAGCAGCGGCCACTTCCTTGCTACGATGATAGGGAGATCAACACAGAACACCAACTCCCGCAAGAAAATACATGGGCGGATGAGCGAATAATAAAGAGGAAGGACGGCCCCCTTTTATACGCACGAACGTTTTTGGAATCCGAGTATAAAAGGGTTTTCTTTTGCACCATGCACGGAGGAGGGAAGCTGCCCGTGAGCGCCAATGCTACATGGTCGGACTAACAATGCTTATTACAAGATTCGATCAAGTGTTTCCTGGTAATCCTTCCACAACTTGTCTTTTCAATTTGTTCTTGTCTGTCACCATCTATTGCTTACCCCAAAACACTGTCACTGTTATGTACTAAGCAGGGGACTTAATGTTGATGGTGGTTTTTAGTTCAGGGTCAAAATTGTAAAACCCTGTATTTAATGCGTTGTCATCCTGCAAAGGAACAAAAGCCATTTGAAAGTGATGAGTGTTCAAACCTCTTTACTTATATATGTATTGAGTAATTCGACATATTTATGAAATTTATCAGAATGGTGCATCAACCCCAGATATTCTATAAAAGTCAACCTATCGCATTAGTTACTAATGCATTGACCTGCCTGATATTTTCCTATGCTATGTTCCCAGCCGAACTCCCAATATTGACATGACATGACGATTAAATTTTCACTCTCAGCAGAGTACCATGAATCTCCCGAAGTGTCAGTATTGAGAAGCTGCATGAAAATACTTACACGGGCTGCATCACTCACAAAGAGAATATGGTATCGACACTCGTTAAGGAAAATCTATACTGTTAATATCAGTCTCAGAAACGATCACGGCCAGACAATTTTTCCGCACGATCCAACAAGCATAGCCTAGTCCTAGCAGAACTAGGCAATCACTATAGTGACCAATGACGGGCCCACTAGTTCCCTGGTCGATCGAGTAGTCTTCTGCTCATTCACAAGCGCTTCAAATACCAACCCAAACCTGGGTGTTCACGCTATTTAAAGAGAAATCTAAAATGAGCTAGACCGACCACGACGGTCTTAAAATCATCACATTCGTCCAACTTATCCAGCCAAGTTGGACGGTTTAGATTGAGTTTTGGGGAATTGAAAAAGCGCCGACGTGATCACCGGCCACCCAACTCAATCCCTGGTCGATCGGCATGTCCACGACACGCTAAGAGCGCATGGAATCGCTCGCTGAAAGAAAGGTGATCGCGCTCTAGAAGGAGAAGTTCAACGAACTAAGACTGACCACAACAGTCTCAAACTCATCACATCCGTCCAACTTAGCCGGCCTGGTTGGAAGGCGTAGATCGCATCTCGAACGAGTGAAGAAGTACCAAAGTGTTCATTTGAGGCCCAACTCCTCCCTTGGTCGATCGACCTGCCCACAGCAAGTCCTTAATGCATCAAGTCGTTCGTTCAAACTAGGGTGAGCGCATCCGTTTTTAAAACCCTAATTGGTGTTTGCGGCAATGTAATACCGCCGCAAATCGATCACAACCATCCATCTTCGCCAGCTAAATTGAGTGGCTTAGATCTAATTTTAGGTGGCCAAAAGATGACAGCATGCTCACCAGCAACCCATCTTTGTACATGGTCGATCGACCTGGTCGAACGAACATTAAATGCTTCGAATTGCTCACCCAAGAGGGGCTGGTCACACGGCCCCTAAACCATAAGTTACGTCAGCAACAATTTGAAACTGCCGCAAATCGATCACGACCATCCAATTTTGCCAGCCTAGTTGGATGGTGTAGATTTATTTTTAGAAAACTAGCAAAGCAGCATTATGAGCGTCGGCCATCTCTCCTCCACATGAAGCGATCGACCAAGTGACAACTCAACCACAAGGTCCTAAAACGATTACCCAAAGGTGGCCGGTCATGCTTCTTTTAAGACGCTCAATCCTTGACTGATTCGATCGATCAAAAACAGCGATGCTTTATATACATCGATTATAAGCAATGCCTTATAAATATCGGTTTCAAAAATAATTTATTATTTAACCCATAAGCACTATGTGCTGATTTTAGAGGAAGGTCACATAACTTGACCCATTCACTCGAGACATCAAACATGTCACAAACTGGGGGATGCTTACTGGGGTATTGATCTGGCGGTTTATGGCGTGCGGCATGCAACAAGCCCATTATGAGAACGTGTCAGGGAAGGATGAAGGTTAACAATGATGAGAGTAGTGGATGAAGATGTGACCACGATCACCACTTCTTACACGGCCCCACTACTCCACAACTTAACTTCCTCCACTTCCTAAGAGATCAGGGTTACGCTCAAATGACTTGTATAAATAGGTTTTCAATCTATTTTGAAAATGGGACAAGTGTTATCAACACAAGTAGCCAGAAACCATTTTCTGATACACAAGTCATAAACAGCCACACCTTCATAATTCAACACTCTGATCTCAAACACCTTCTCCGCTTCCCTCCCTAAGATCAACCCTTCTCCTTCACCTTGTGACCGAATTGAGTGTGGAACGACTCTTTCTTGGTTTAGGCCAGAGTCTTACAGATTGATCTCTCGAACCTAAAAGCATTCCCGTGCAGTGCATTTGTTTAGGGTTTGAATTCGTTTCTCATCAACACACCCTAAATTACCAAAAACAGCAGAATCAGTTTTACCCCAAAACACTTGTATAAATAGGTATTACCTATTTTCCATCAAAATACAAGTTTTGGTGAGAACAACAACACAATATCCAGAAAAATACCAAAGAACTGATAGCTTTCATTTCGCAAGCCAGTTCCAAATTCTGATACAAGTCATAAAATAGCCACACCTTCAGAATTAACCATTCCGGTCTCAACACCTTCCTCGCTTCCCTCCCCAAGACCAACACTTCTCCTTCACTTTGTGACCAAAGCAAGACTGGAATGGCCATTTCTCGGCTTAGGCCAGGAATGTATAGATTGTTCTCTCGAATATAAAGTACTCCTGTGCAGTGCATTTGTTTTAGGTTTAGATTTGTTTCTCACCCACACACCCAAATTTACCAAAACCAGCAGAAACAGTTTTTACGCATAAACAACTGGCGACCACAGTGGGAGATTAATCTCTCGGTTGCAATTCCAGTTTAAAAGATGGTCGGTCTTAGAACTGATTCCACAAATTCAAGTTCCACTTAAAGCCTGGCAAAGGGCGACATCTCCCCTCCCAATGCTATACACAACGGTGCAGCCAATGAAGAAGTCCCAAGACTGATCGAGTTGGCACGAGTTCAGGAGATACACACAAGAAACATGGACCTAATAAAGGAGGCGATAAACAACATACTCGATTTTCTTGTAAGATTGACATCAGATTGGAGCGGTTCACCTGTCCCAGAAACTCCAACGCTGGGGACTGACGCCCGGATGATCGCCCTCAGATCAACAGTTTCACTACCAACTAGAGGCCAGTGGACCAGGAAGCAGCCTCTTTGGTAGAAAGTTTATGTGAACTTATACACCTTTCAAGGGATCATCGAGCATAGACATTTGCTGCAATCAATCAAATAGCCTTGGATGCGCGTTTAGCTCCTTCACATCCAGAGACCTCAAGAATGTCATAGATGTCCGTCAACAACGTTACATTTACCGAAGATGACATGATGACATAAGAAGGTCATAATAGATCCCTACATGTCACTGCACGCATTAAGGATTAATAAATCAAAAGAGCTATCATCAACACAGGAGCATCCTCGAATGTTATTACTCTTAGAACACTCAAGACAGCCAAGGTGCGGCCAAATGAAATCGTACGACAGCCTACCACAAGAGAAAGAGCTGTCAGTAGGACCAGTCCAGTCGAAGGTAAAATTCGAAGTAATAGAGAAAGAGCCGGACTACCACATGATACCGGGAAGACCGTGGATCCATGACAACATGATCATCCCTTCAACGTATCACCAATGCCTGAAACCATGTTGAACGAAGAAGTTGTCCGCATTCCCGCGTCATTGTCTCCTTATGCACCAATTTGTGGTGTGGAGCTGTTTGAGCCAAAGGAAAATTCACGAAGCTCGTCAGGAAAGGTTTATTGCAATCCATTCCCTACATGTTTGTCAATTGAGGAGGAGGACAGACTTGTGTCTCTAAACAAAGGGACCCAGTCTCATGGAACACCTCCACCCATAAGGCACGCCAATTTTCCCTCATCAAACGGAAGTGTGGATCATCCTCATACAAAAAGAGAGCGGGATTTTGTTGCAAGCCGTGATGAAAAGGGAAACCGTATGTCAGCTCCGCCGTTATCAATTAGCAGGGGAGACTACCATCCAGTCTCTCCACGACAGTTACAAGACGGCACGAATTTCACCACAGATGAACTCGAGATTGTCAACATCGGAAGTGATGAATCCCCGCGGCCCGTCTCCATCAGCTCGGCTCTATGTACAGACGAAGGCACAAAACTTGTGAACCTTCTTAAGGAATATCAATATGTATTCGCGTGGACATACGAGGAAATGCCCGGCTTGAATGAAAACCTGGTTACTCATCATCTACACAATTTACCCGGATCCAAACCAGTCAAGCAATATCCAAGGCAGTTCAGGCACGATGTGGGGGAACAAATCAAGAATGAGATTCAGAAGTTGCTAGCCGCCGGTTTCATCAAACCTATTCACCATCATACCTGGTTGGCCAATGTGGTCCCTGTAAAGAAGAAGAACAGGTGGTGTGCCGATTTTAGATATCTGAATAAATGTTTCCCCAAGGATGATTTTCCTCTTCCCAACATTGATATGCTGGTAGACGCTACCAGTGGGAATGACATGTTCTCCTTCATGGACGGATACAGCGGATACAATCAGATAAAGATGTATGAGCATGACGCAATTAAGACAGCTTTTCGAACCCCTCTGGGAATTTTTATTACACTGTGATGCCTTTCGGATTAAAAAATGCTGGTGCTACTTACCAACGCGCCATGACTGCAATTTTCCACGACATGATGCATAAACAAGTTGAGGATTACGTGGATGACATAGTGGTAAAATTAAAAACCCGAGCAGCACACACAGAGGTTCTGCGGCAAGTGTTTGAAAGATGTCGAGAGTACAAACTGAAAATGAACCCTTTGAAATGTGCTTTTGGCGTCTCTTCAGGAAAATTTATGGGATTCCAAGTAACTGCTGAGGGAATCAAGGTGGACCCAACCAAGAACCAAGCCATCCTCACGATGCCGCCTCCTCGAACGGTGAAAGAACTTCAGAGCTTCATGGGAAAGGTAAATTACATTCGGAGCTTTATACTTGGTTTATCCCAGCTTATCGCTTCATTCACTCCCTTACTGAAGAAAGGAGAAAGTTTCGTTTGGACCGCGCTACATCAAGAGGCGTTTCAGAAGTTCCAACAAATATTATCATCTCCAGCAGTCATGAAGTCTCATGTACAAGGAAGACCATTGTGTCTCTACACCTCTTTCAGTGGTACTGCAGTTGGAGCTCTCCTCGCTCAAGAATATGATGAAGGAATTGAACATCCTATATACTATTTCAGTCGAACTTTAATGGAAGCTGAACTCAGACATCCCAAGGAATAAAAAGCGTGCTTAGCCCTAATTCACTCCATTCAGAAGTTTAGACATTATTTGTTGTCGAACAAAGTGTTGCTGATATCTAAGGCTGACCCCGTCAAATTTTTGATTTCAAAACCGGCCTTGATGGTAATTCTGTCGAAATGGATCCTCCAAATGTCAGAGATGGATATAACATGCGCTTTCCCAAGGGCCATCAAAGGACAAGCAGTCGCAGATTTACTAGCAGCTTTCCCGGGAGAACGAACCACCGCACTGCATGAAGACCTTCTTGGAGAATTTACGGAAATCTCTTTTGTTAAAGAAGAAGTGTGGCTACTGTATTTCGATGGTTATTCCACCCCTAGCAATAATACTGGAGGAGCGGGTGTAGTTCTGGTGTCTCCCACTGGTGAAGTCTTTTCACATTCCTTCATGTTGTACTTTCAGTACACCAATAATTCAGCGGAATATGAAGCTTTTCTCATAGGGATGTCGCTGGCCAAACAAGTAGGCGCCATGCACTTGGAAGTTAGAGGCGTCTCTAAGTTACTGGTTAACCAGATGAATGGAGTATACGCACTAAAAGAGGTAACACTGGCTCCGTATATATCTGAGGCACAAAAATTATTGAATTACTTCGCTGATGCAATCATAACTCATGTCAGTCGAAGTAACAACAAACATGCTGATTGCCTAGCCAAATTGTCCTCGAAGATGCAATTCGAAGGTTTAGAATAAACCCTAATAGTGAGGAGACGTACTGTAGCATCGACATGGCACTTACAGTCCAAGGATGCTGAAACAAACGATTGGAGAACACGGATTATCCAAGAGCTCAACAGTTCACTTTCCAAAGGAAAGGTTAGTCTCAAAACCCTACAAAATTTATTCATGCTTCACGGAGTGTTGTATCATCGAAGCCCAGATGGCTCCTTGTCGATATGTCTCGGCGATGAAGAAGCACATCTATAGCTTAACCACATTCATGGTGAAGTTTGTGGACAAACGTTGGTGGACACTCTTTACCGTCGTCTCCAACGACTTGGATACTACTGGCCGGATATGGAGGTTCAGTCTCGATTGCTCCAAGGGTCTTGCTCCAACTGTCAAGCACCACCACATCAATTGGAGATCTTTAACATTGACCATGTTGGGGACTGGCGAGATCCATACATCAATTACCTCCGCGACGGCGTATTCCCTGCTAATAAGAAGGACACAACCAAGATGAAGCAAAGAGCAAAAATATTTGTGTTTCATGAAGGAACTCTGTAACGTAAAAGCTTTGGAGGTAATCTGTTAAGATGTCTGGAAAAGGTGGATATCCCAATTATGTTGAAAGAGACGCATGAAGGTGAACACCAAGGGAAGAATAAACTATTCCTCCAGATACACGGGAAGTATTACTGGCCAACTATGGAAGATGATGCAGCGACGTTTGTCAAAAGTGTCACGAGTGAAAAATTCACGGAAGCCTCATCCATGCACCTTCTACTCCCCTGCACTCGGTGAGTAGTCCGTGGCCATTTTACAGCTGGGGACTTGACATCATTAGGAAGTTTAACCCGTCATCATCAAAGAAGCATGAATATATCAGAATCGAAACAGAGTACTTTACTAAATCGGTTGAATCCATTCCTCTGAGAGGAACTACTGGAGCGACAATTGCAGCATTTATTAAGGATTACATCATTTGTCGTTTTGGCGTGCCTAAGCACATAATTACTGATAATGGCACTCCCTTCGTCAACAAGAAAGTACAAGAGTTACTCGAAGAATACGGAATTAAGCAAGTCTTCTCTACTCCTTACTATCCCCAAGGGAATGGGCAAGCCGAGAGTACCAACAAAACTTTAATCTGAATTCTCAGTCGAACAGTGCATGATAATCCATGGACATGGCACGAACAACTGCCCATGGTACTATGGGCATATCGAGCGGCACCTAGAAGCTCCACATGCGTCTTCTCCTATCCACTTGTCTATGGCGCGGATGCAGTTCTCTCAACAGAGATTAAAATTCCGTCGGCCAGAATTGCAGCAGCAAGTGGAGTTCAATGGGATGAAGCCGCAACATCAAGTGCATGAATAGCAGAGCTAGATACTCTGGAATCCAAGAGAACTAAGGCGGAAGAACTTACTCAGGTATACGGAAATAGGGTTTCCAGGGCATACGATAAGGCCGTAAAACCTCGAGTTTTTCAAACAGGAGATCTGGTATTGAAGACTGCTAAGCACATTCAACAAGACATGTCTACACCGAAGTTCTCTCCAAAATGGGAAGGAACATATGTGGTTATTGATAGACACATTTTCGTGTCTGATATGATCTCAATTCTATGTATTTTTAATGCTCAATTTTGCATTTATTTGGATTTTTATGTCTTTGCAGGCGTTTTTGGAGAAATAAGCTTTTGCGGCGAAATTGGCTCGAAAAGTGTTTTTTGCGCTCGTGGGAGAAAATTACTAAAGGCACCCCTAAAATAGATAAGGGTCACCCAGTTGATAATGGGTAACCACCTGCTATTTACACCACAGATGTTAAAGGCACCCCAGATTACGCTAAGGGCACTTCACCTTCTTCACGTTTAAAGAAGAAAATTTTTTAGACGGGAAAAATATCCATCCGCCTGCGGAACTTTCTTCATCAAATTCGGACAGGTTTTATTGAAACTTAATCGTGGATTTTTATTTATTTGGGCCTGTTAACAATAAACAGGGAAGGTACAGGCGTTTGAGTCCATCAAATTAGGCTGGGTAACCAATTCTCGACATAACATGGGAGGAGAAATATTCTCTGCTTTTCTGGGAAGATATAGAAGAAGAGATTTAATGGGAGAGATCGACGGGATTGGATACCTAACGGCCTGTTTAATCCAAACAGGACTGGTAAAGTTCTTAGATTCGATAAAGTCGCGAAAGTAAAACAGGGAAAGATATCTTTAAAAACAAGGGAATTGGTTTTATATTTGGAAGTTACGTGAAAAGAATAGAGAACTGTGTTGATTTGATTTTATCCTTAAGAGATTCTGGGACGTAAGATTTGACTAAAAGACTCGTAAACAAAAAAAACTTGGAGAGGATTAATCGCAACTTTGCAGCGAAGAAAAGAAGGGAAGAAACAAAAGATTCACGGGAGATTTTACTGGTCGAGAGGTGTATATAAGAGCTGCTGGGAGTTCACAAAGGGTGTCAAGAGTTTGGGTACCGAGCAGAGGTGTTAGGGTAGCTGCAGGTGGAGTTGCAGGGTGCATGCGAGACTGTCGGAGAAGAAAAAGAGTACGAGGAATAGATCACAGTTTATAACAAAACAATCATCTTTTCTTTCTAACAACAACCCAACTGTAACAGTGACTCCTGTAACAGTAATACAACATTGCAAATTATTTTCTATTATATTTATTTCAATAAAAACACCTTTTGAACCATGTTTCTATCTTTTGGGTGCGTCTTGAGCATGATGAGCTAAACACAACACTGGGACAATGGAGGAAGCCTTATTTCACAATTGTTTGGTAACTATGATTGATTGTTTTGACTATTTGCATTGTTTTTAATCGATGTATGATTTTTATTAATTAGTTGTGACTTCGTTTGATGATGTATGCTTAGACTTAGAGCTTTTGATGCATCATGCTTATGATTTATAATTAATTTTTTACAAAATTTACTTTTTGCAAAGAAAGGAGTCCATAAAAGTGCTAGAATTTTTTTGAATCAATATATGACCCAACTGATTGTGTTTAATGGTGGAATCCCGAGTCTCAGTAATCTCTCGATATTTGTGACAACCTTGTGAATATATTTCCTTTGTTTTTAGTATTTTCTTAAATCATACCTTTACAAGCCCAAGTTGAACGAGCTTTACTTACCACTTTCAAAACTACATCAATTTTTGGCGCCGCCGACGCGGATTTGTATTAGGTTTTAGATTATTTTATTTTTTTTATATTTGTTGTTCTCTTTTACGCTTTTGGTATTTTTCGATTCTTTTCAGATTTGGAGCGAAGCTACAACTAAAGAAAAAGTGCTATAAAAGGAAAGCATCGCCAAAGAGAAAAGAGGAATCCGAAAGGAGTGAAGAAGAAGATGTTGTACATAATTATTTTATTTCTTTTTATTTTTGGAAACTGTATTAGGGTTTGCTTTGTTGTAATTTTTTCTTTTTATTTTTGGATACTTTTTGGACTTTATTTTTGGACTTGGAATTTATTATTTTAAACCTTAAGGAAGGGTTAAAAATTAAATAAAACTGTTTGCAGGGAAGGACGACAATTACGATACTGTCTCGGCCCCTCGGGTTCGTACACTGACATAGGAGTCGGTGGCCTGAGTCGACTTAACGCTTCATCGCCCGTCTGGTACGGGAGGTAAGACTCTATCCACCCACGAATCCCCTGTCAGTGGGTTTTATTTTGTGTGACAACTCACACCCCTGCAATAGAATGTCGAACTGATATTACAATAACCAACACTACGAATATCCGACTGATTTTAAAAATGGACATTACTTTGACCATAGTGTGAATAGTGGTTGGGAACATCAAAATTTTGAAGGTTATGGTCTATACCATGGTGAGCCCAATTACTATCCACACGCCAACCGATCGTACGAGCAAAATTCCTCTCTACTAGAGTCAACACGTAAGTTAGCTGAGTCGACACGTAAGTTAGCAGAAATGAATAACTTAGTTATGGACGAAGGAAATGCAATGAGTGAACTTTCTTTCCTAGATTCAATCAGGAAGTCATGTGAGTCGACTCAGAATCTTTTTTTAGAGGCCCAGAAAAGAACTGCTCAAAATAATCTTAATTTCCAATATAGTGTTTCCGGTAGTACCCTTGAAAATGAAGATGGTTATTCACATAATCAAGATAACGAGGTTAGAATTGGTAACACTACTTTTTTAGATGTGGTTCGACCATTTTCATGTTATTATAATGATGATTATGATGAGGATAATGTTAATGAAGAATCAGACACATATAGGCATAGTGATCAGGAGTTTGTTACTCCAATTGAGCTTTACAATGATAATATTATTTCTAGTTGAAATCCAAATAATTTTATTAGTTATTCACCTATTCAAAAGGAAGAGGATTTAACTAGAGATACCCCAGTTTTAGATGATGTAGTTCCTTTTTACGAAGCCGATGATAGTTTTGAGGAACGACTTTATTCTGAGAATACTGTTTTAGAATCCAAGGATTTAGAAACATTAGTCTTAGACGAAGAAGATGAACTCGTAGAGCTTTTAAATATGAGTGAGGATGCATCACTTGAGTATAATCTACACGAACCAATTGACCATTTTCAGGATTCTGATGATCTAAAAATTAGGGAAATTATAGCTAGTCTATTTAGAGACACCCAAAACTCTAAGTTTGGGGGGTGATTATCATTATCCTTGTGACTTACCTTTATTTCTTACAGAGATACCTCACTTGGGACTTGACATATGTGCCTCAACCATTTTAAAATATTATCTTCATAAACGTTTTCCTAAACCTAGTGATGTCCATAAGGAAGTTCAGTTGTTAGAAACCCATCCTCTGGTTGATGTGGTTTGTCCAGGTTATGATACCCAGATTGACTTTGCTTTCCCACCAAATATTTTTCTTCCAAATGTGGGAACGTATGAATTTCAAATGTTTCAGTTACTAAGTTTTGAGACTAAACCTAAATACTTTAGGAAAATAGAAACGACACATTTGCTTAAGAATGACCACCACTTTTATTATGTTCGATTTTGTGAATCAAATATGATTGACTATGAGGATCCTCAATTATTCAGGTTATTATTATGTGCTTCTAAATTATTATTTGAGTTTTTGGAGACTTTACAACCTGATATTTCGGATCTTACTTATGAGGAGGTGCAGCCCATGAAAATATTTTATTTAGACCCCTTTATTGAACCAGAACCTGAACCATAACTAGATGTAGTTGTCTTAAACAGGAAACTAGGCAAGGGTATGCTATGTTTATTCACTTTCTTGGTTTGTTGCAGTTTCCTTTTGTATGTGATAACACTGATGCAAATGATCCACAATTGTTTCGATTATTGCTATATGATTCCAGGTGATTAATCCTTTCTTAGTCTGGCTGAAGACGTTAAACTTAGCACTTCTTGGGAGGTAACCCAATCTCATGCAACACGGTAATATCTTTCCTTAACTCTTTCGCTTCAAATGGTAACAGTTTCTCCTTGTTCATGCTTTTAATTTTATCTTTAGAACATTGAGGACAATGTTAGATTTAAGTTTGGGGGTATGGGAGAAACTTTTTAGTTGCAATAAATAAACTTCATAGCCTAGAAATTTATGCTTATTAAGGATGGCACTAACCAATCTAAGTGGATGGAAGCATCTTGGTTGTAGGAGTTGAGGAACCAATCTGATTAGATGGCAACATCTAAAGAGTCTATTCATAAAAGCACAGAGCTCAGGTGTTATAAATAACATGGTAGTTTCGCCATATCTCGTTGAGTCATTTTCACTTCTGTTTTTATTTTGTTTTCATTTTAAAATATGTTTCTCTAAGTGATTAGGTGGGGCTCACGAATCAAGTTGTTACCACTGCTTGAGTGAAATAGAGTGATTGAGATACCAAAAAAAAAAGAAAAGAAATTGAGACCAGACCACCAGACGAACCGGAATAAATTCAATAAAATCGACCACTGGTACCCTTGTATATGCCAGTTGTGTTGACCTAGAGTTAGGATTATCGACCACTGGTTCCCTTGTATATGACAGTTGTGTTGATATTAGTCAGACTAGTATCTCAGTCCATTAGGATAGGTTCATTTTGGCAGTGGCTTTTAGACAGATATGAGAAACACCGTTCACCTAGTCAACATCAAAACCATCTATGTTTTTCTCTATATCCATCTCTTAACCTATCCATGTGATTTGTTGACTCCGGATATTGATGTCCATATTGCGACTATCTGAGTAGAGCTCTGTCACTTATATATGAATTTTCGTATGCTTGAGTGCAAACTTGTGTACAAAAATTGGAATTTCGCATCAGGGTACTTCCTCTTGTAGTCAATAAGTATGCCAACCAATGAGGTTCTTTAGTACTATTCCAAGGTTCTGCATAGATAGCTAGGGTCTGGAGTAAAGGTTTTGTGGGTATATCTCTTGTAAGCCATCCCGAGACTATAACTCGGCCACTAGGGCCACCTAGGGGTTTAAAGGCTTGTTGCACATGCTAAGTGCAATCAACGATGCCTACGACAGTGAGTTAGGATTTTATTTTTGATTTACTCGAGGACGAGCAAATAATAAGTTTGGGGGTATTTGATAGACACATTTTCGTGTCTAATATGATCTCAATTCTATGTATTTTTAATGCTCAATTTTGTATTTATTTGGCTTTTTATGTCTTTGTAGGTGTTTTGGGAAAAATAAGCTTTTGCGGCGAAATTGGCTCGAAAAGTGTTTTTTGCGCTCGTGGGAGAAAATTACAAAAGGCACCCCTAAAATGGATAAGGGTCACCCAGTTGATAATGGGTAACCACCTGCTATTTACACCACATATGTTAAAGGTACCCAGACTACGCTAAGGGCACTTCACCTTCCTCACGTTTAAAGAAGAAATTTTTTTAGGCGGGAAATTATCCAGCCGCCTGCGGAACTTTCTTTATCAAATTCGGATAAGTTTTATTGATACTTAATCGTGGATTTTTATTTCTTTGGGCCTATTAACAACAAACAGGGAAGGTACAAGCGTTTGAGTCCATCTAATTGGGCTGGGTAACCAATTCTCGACATAACAGGGGACGAGAAATATTCTCGGCTTTTCTGGGAAGATATAGAGGAAGAGATTTAATGGGAGAGATCGACGGGATTGGATACCTAACGGCCTGTTTAATACAAACAGGAATGGTAAAGTTCTCAGATTCGATAAAGTCGTGAAAGTAAAACAGGGAAAGATATCTTTCAAAACAGGGGAATTGGTTTTATATTTGGAAGTTACGTAAAAAGAATAGAGAACTTTGTTTATTTGGTTTTATCCTTAAGAGATTCTGGGACGTAAGATTTGACTAAAAGACTCGTAAACAAAACAAAACTTGGAGAGGATTAATCGCAACTTTGCAGCGAAGAAAAGAAGGGAAGAAACAAAAGATTCACGGGAGATTTTACTGGTCGAGAGGTGTATATAAGAGCTGTTGGGAGTTCACAAAGGGTGTCGAGAGTTTGGGTACCGAGCAGAGGTGTTAGGGTAGCTGCAGGTGGAGTTGCAGGGTGAAGGCGAGACTTCCGGCGAAGAAGAAGAACACGAGGAATAGATCACAGTTTATAAAAAAACAGTCATCTTTTCTTTCTAACAACAACCCAACTGTAACAGTGACTCATGTAACAGTAACACAGCGTTGCAAATTATTGTCTATTATATTTACTTAAATAAAAACACCTTTTGAGCCATGTTTCTATCTTTTGGGTGCGTCTTGAGCATTAGGAGATAAACACAACACTGGGACAATGGAGGAAGCCTTATTTCACAATTGTTTGGTAACTATGATTGATTCTTTTGACTATTTACATTGTTTTTAATCGATGTATGATTTTTATTAATTAGTTGTGACTTCATTTGATGATGTATGCTTAGACTTAGAGCTTTTGATGCATCATGCTTGTGATCTACAATTAATTTTTTAGAAAATCTACTTTTGGCAAAGAAAAGAGTCCTTAAAAGTGCTAGAATTGTTTTGAATCAATATATGACCCAACTGATTGTGATTAATGGTGGAATCCAGAGTCTCAGTAATCTCTTGATATTTGTGACAACCTTGTGAATATATTTCCTTTGTTTTTAGTGTTTTCTTAAATCATACCTTTACAAGCCCGAGTTGAACGAACTTTACTTACCACTTTCAAAAGTACGTCAGTTACCAAAGCGTATAACAGTGGGTACTACAAGATTGTCAAAGAAGATGAAGGCAAATTGGAAGCTGTCATCAATGGAAAATGTCTCAAGGCGTACTACGCGTGACCATCACTCCATCTATTGCCGTTTCACGACACGACCAGCCAGGCATTTTTCGTTTGCCTCGTTTTTGAGTTATCAAAATTTCATTTAGTCAGAACGTATTAATGAAAATTCCATTTTCTTTTCCCAAAACCAATACAATTCAAAAAAAAAATGTTCAGACCCCAAAAGAAAAATCAGACATTCTTATGGCTACACATTCAAAATAACAACTCAGAAAAGACCATCCAATAAGTTGTAGTTTCTTGAAAGCATCATTTTCAGTCTTTTTTGGTACCTTTCAGTCCTACTCTTCAAGTCCCGGATTGCCTGTTCCACCTTTTGAGATTCAGCAGTTAGAGCCTTTTCCTCTTCCAAAATAGCCTTTATAGAAGGAACGACGTTGGCAAATAAGCCGGCTCGATCAACTTTAACAATGTCAAGACGGTGTCGCATCCAGCTTACATTAAACTTCAGGGATTCGCAGGTAGATACCATGTTTTCCCACTTTTCAACAGTTTCTTCAGTTACGTCGCGAATGGATGTGCTTTCCATTTCAACAATCATGGGCAGAAAACAGTTCACTGTGGTGACCAACGCAGACGAGCAATGCTGCACTACGTTCCTGGTTGCAATGTGGTCGTATCTTCTCCATATTTTCGTGTACAAAGCCACGAACTCCTTCCGCACCAAGAATCTACCTACACTTCGGTAGCTAGAAGATAAACACTTCATGTCATATCAAACGACAAACCTGCATTGGGATATCCGTAGCAAGAAATACCCAAATCAACATTTCCAGGTCTGCAGCAGTTGGCATACTCGAGTTTGAAGGAAGAGGTGTGGTCAGATCGTCGTCATCAACCACGGTCATGCATGTTCCAACTGGGTACCTCTACACACAAAAAAAAAAGAAAAAAAAAACTCTCTTTGTTAACTACTGATGGTGGCAAGCAAATATCTATTTGTCAGTGAAAAACATACCGGAATTATCTTCTTGACTCGGATGACCCGGATAGGGGAGTTGTCACAAGACTCAGGAGTTTGCCCACTCCGAAAGAAAAAAGAAGCAGCGTTGTTATGAGGAAAAGAATAATTATCACTTCAAAATCATGAGATAATTAGAATCATACTCTGGAAACGAGTCGCGTGCGTTTGACTGAGGAATCCGGCTGACTCGAGGATGATTCACTTCTGTTCGGCATAATGAAGAGTTATGAGTTCAACGAGAAGGGCCTTTATTATGAACTGAGAGGAACAATCTAGTTTCATCTATATATATATTGAGGAAACCCTAAGAATAAACGGATGGCGAAAAACCCCAACAGGACTTATCCGATAGCCAAGGATTCAACCCTGACTGGGTAACATTTCTCATCGAAACCCTAAGGAAGACTGAAAGGAAACAACCAGATAGTCAAAGGACAAATGCGTCTCCAGCTTGAAGCCCTGGCAGCCACTTTCCTGGTAATATTTACTTACTCTAGCTTGGCCTTTTATCGCTTGTGTTAGATCATTGCTCGGTTGAACCCACGCGTTGGTATGTCAAGTTTGGTTGTCATATTTTAGCGAATCAAAACTCATGTTAAGAGTCGCTTGATTATGTATTAGAGTTAAACTTCATATAGGTTAGCTTGAAAGTATTAGGATATGAGACATTACAAGTATTGTCTTGAAGATGTGAAGAAGCAAGGAGCTACAACGACAACAATCATCCTTCCACTTGAGGTTAGTGATATTTGAGTTGAACGGTTTCATTACCTAACGTATCTTTCAAGTCGTGCATATTGAAAACATAACTGCGAAGCATATAACAACTCTAGATAGACATAGTATTAAGGAACACAATATGAGGTTTATTGCTTAACCATTAAACTTTGTAGATAAGACATCGCCATAATCATTTGAATGCTATTGTGATTATGTATGGGTATGAGGTGAGGATTTCATCCTAGGGAACAATGTTTACATGGGTTCTAAGGAAGTAAGTTCATAAACTTGTTTGTAAACCGAAAAGGAAACTGCCATGAGTTATTGGTTTTGTTATTCATTGCATATCTTATGAACAACCAATATGTGTGATAGAGTATAACCTCTCACAACTTGTTGTGTTCTTGGTAGAACTATTCACAAAGTCTTGACTTATGTATTGGTATAACTTTTATTAGTAAAACCAATCTTAAGTAATCACCTGTGGTATGATCGGATTATGTCTGACCTTGGGGAAAGGGAACCGATCCTAGTAAGGGAAAGGGAACCGATCCTTGTAAGGGGTGCAATACATCAAAGGGAACCGATCCTTGTATAGGGTGCAACGAATTTGTGCTTTAATAAATATATTGAGAATATTTTCGGTTTTGGAAATTCCTTGGTGTCCAAACTTCCTTGTATATAAATACACGAAGTTTGCCTTTCTAGCAAACTAATCCTTCGTAACAACAAATTTACTCTTTTGTTGTTGTTACTGGTGTAGCCGTCTATCGGAGAGGAGAGTAATCTAATTAGGTGAAATTTCTTACGGCCGCTCAGTTTAAAGTCTTCTTTGGGATTGAGAAGCTCTAGCGCGACCCGTTGGTGGGAAACTAGATAGTTGCGGTTTATCTTTGTTTTCGATTGATTTGATTGACTAACGACGGTTGAAATCTGATTGCACCTAGTTTGTTTATTCTTGAGAATCTTCTCTTATGATATAAGATTCACTCAAACTAGTTCAGATAATTGACTGTCCAAAAATAACGATCGAAATCTCTCGAAAAATATAATTATTAAATGCACATTACTAATTTTGTCATTTCCCTACAAAATGAAATTAATAACCTTAATTAAAATATTCTTAACTTACTTATATTTCGATCCTGGGATTCTCTTCCCTTAGCCATTAAGGAATATCTTTGAACAATTATAGAAATAAACATTCACAACACGTGTTCAAAGTTTGTCGAAATCTTTACTTTGTAAGTTCTCTTTCACACTTACAACCTTGAAACCAATTTTCCACACTTCCAAACAAGTTTAAAATTGGTTCATCTGACTTTCAAGAACTAGGTGATTGATCAAACCAACATTCAATCACAATCATGGGTTTAGCGGTTCTACCAAAACAAGTTTAGATTCTACCTCCACGTGAGTACCACGCATAGTCACACTAGCTTCCCAAAGATTCGGTTGACTAGGTACTAGGATCGGTTCCCCACATATATATGGTATCTAACTTATATGTGCTGCACATGTCCATAGGATCGGTTCCCCTTTCTGCTATAAACCAGATCGAACTTAGCTTGTTATGCACAAATGAAATGTACCCTCATTTAGGTTTATGTAGCCATACCTAAACGTGTATACTATGTTGGCTCAATTGTAGTTAACCGAGGTTAGCTATATGAATACTCTCATATCAGCCTTATTCATATTAACCATAACTAGTTCAAATGACTCAAATGAAACTAGTCAAAGAGTTGTTCAATTGTTATATTCTCATAGAAGTATACAAGAACACAATTGAAACAAAATCGGATTGATGCACTCGAATCAATTCATGAACATTATAGCCACGGTTTGCAAAGAATGCATTCCTTAATATATAAATGTATTATTTCATGAGCCAACCGATTTTAGAACTTTAAGCACTCAAGTATACAAATTGGTACGCATATTTAAGTAGCCGGTTTGAGTTTGGGTTCGCCAGTATGCAAATGGGTACGTATACTTAGTACACTTCCAAATCCCAGCAGAAATTCGCGGACATATACCTTACGCAAGTATGCGTACCGGTATGTGTACTTGGTACACAGAATTTCACAACTTCAAGTACGCATACGGGTATGCATACTTTAGTTCCGGTCATGGATCACATACATGCAAGAATGCACAATGTGTTTATAATCCAATGACGGTTAAGTATTCTAAACTCTTATTTCAATCAATGAAACTTTCTTAGAGGATGACAATAGCCATTTTCACACAGTATTAACATCAAAGCAATTTTCAAGTTATTGAAATAATCATAACGAAACATTTCAAGTCTACACCAAATGATTGTATCACATAAACCATGTAAGATGTTACTCGGCGATTTTAACATGATCAAGATGATCTTGATTGAAGCGAAAGCTTACCAACACATATTCCGAGAAATATGTAAGCGAGTTAAACTCAGCTCGAAATCTCAAATGTGTATAATAAAAATATGAGTTTCAGTCTCCACATACCTTTTGTTGATGAAGTTTCACAAGCTCGCCTTAGTAGTTCTTCTTCTTCAATTGATGAACGCCGTGAAGTATAATGCTCAACTACATAATCTATCCTAGTCTGAGACATCTATAAGTATACTAGAATCAAGACTTATAGTTTTGATCACAAACATTGACAAACAAGCTTGAGATAGCAACACTTGCGAGTTCGACTAAGCAGTGCTCTAATAATATCAAGAAGCGTTTACGAGTACCGTTGGTGGGAAACTGGATAATTGCAGTTTATTTTAGTTTTCGATTAATTTGATTGACTAACAGTTGTTGAACTTTTATTGCACCTAGTTTGTTTATTCCTGAGAATATTCTCTTCTGATATAAGATTCTCTCAAACTAGATCGAAGTGTCGACGGGATCTTTAGAACTGTTTGTAGATCTAAAGACGTCTTGTAATAATCCATTGTTAACAAACTCCGTTCTATGCTTGATTTATCACAAGAGATTCAAGTGGTGCTGTGCAGGTGTTTATTGAAGATTAAAGAAGATTTGAAGACAAAGAAGATTTATGATTTGGTTTATATATCTTTGGTGTGCAAAAACCTTGATCGGCTGGGATCCAACTAGAATCAGATTTTATCGATTGGTTAGTTGTGTAAGATCGTCATCACCTTATAGTTTTTTTGTTGATTCTATATTGATTGATTTCAAATCTAAACTTTACTACTTCGGTAGTTATTAGATAGATTGATCTGACCAGGCAAATGAGTTTATTGGTTAAACGAAAGAGCCTTTGCATATGACTTGAGATAACTTCATCTGAAAGAATCAAGAGAGTTGTTACCAAACAGATTTGTTGTTCCTTTCCTGTTTGGAATACAATCCAAAGGAATTGTTCCAGTGCGTGCACTTATTGAATGTCGGAAGCATAGGGATACTTAAGAAACTAGGTGAACTATATAGGTTTAGTTGCTTGGTCTCAACTATACGAAGTTTGTTAGATTTTGTATAGCGGCTTAATTCTGAGAGTATTCAATTCTGGACTAGGTCCTGGGGTTTTTCTGCTTTTGCGGTTTCCTCGTTAACAAAATCTTGCTGTGTCATTTATTTTGGTTTTCCTCAATTATAATTGTTGCTATTATAATTTAAAGTAAATCACACAAATGTTAACTCCGTATTACCTGATAGTCATCCTATATAGTTTGGTTAAGTCTGAACCTATTATCAAGTAATCACACTTTGATTGTTGTATTGTCTCGATCTCGTGTCCATAGACGATCACACAAAGTGTGAATACCGATTTGTAGTATTGTCGCGACTTTGTCCATAAACAATCACTTTCGGTAAGAGGACTTGTAGGTGGATATTTTAAAGATTGTGGTGTATTTGGGTACCCTCGTTTTTTTTCAGTTGGTATCAGAGCAGGCAAACACAAAAAGATGTAACAATCTGTGTTTGGTGCGATCCAACCTATAAGAAGTGAACTCGAGTTCATAGAATCGATTTCAGTTAACGTACCGCCAAGATTTGACGAAAGAAACTATCTATGGAGCAAATCTGCTATGAGATCTTTTCTTCAATCAAGAGACTTTAATACTTGGCTATTATTCGTCGATGGTTATAATCGCCCGAAAGTAGAAAATTCGGAAACTGAGTTCAAACGCTTAGTGGATTATTTTAACGAAGAAAAGGATTTTGCAAACCAAAATTCAGATGGTTTGAATGTTATTATACATGTTGTAAGTCGTGATCTACAACATAATGAATCAACATGCCAAACTTCAAAGGAAGTTGTGGATAATTTTCATATCGTACTCGAAGGAAATACATCAGAGAAAGAAGCTAGACTTCAAAATCTTACGTCCGATTGGGAAAACCTTCGAATAGATGACAACAACACTTTTGAAGAGTTTCATTTCAAACTATCTGAGATAGTTAATGCTTCTTTCTCACTTGGAAAGACTATTTCTGAAAAGGATATAGTGTGCAAAATTCTCAGACCGTTGTCATCTAGATACGAATCTAAGAAGCATGCAATCATCGAAGCTAACGATCTTTCCTCTTTATCAAGAAGTTCACTTGTTGGAAAACTAAAGATATATGATCCGGAGTACTTGTCTAAACAAAAAGACAATCTGGCCTATAAAGCCATCAAAAAACCGCCGACTCAATGTCCGGAAGACTCCCAAGATCAGGAAGATATAGATGCTGAAGATGAAGCTGAACTAAATCATCATTTGTCTCTTATTACTCAACGATTCAAGAAATCATTGAGACACCGAAAAAGCGAATTTCTTGTATCAAAAAGAAATCAGATTTATGCACATAAAAGTGAAGACACTTGGGATGATGATGATATTGTTCCTCAATGCTACAAATGTAGAAGATTTGGTCATATTTCTCTAGACTTTCCAACTATGGACATTTAGTAGAAAATAAATGCACATACTTCAACTCTTGACTATTTCCCCGACGAGGATACTCAAGACTGTATGCTAGATCATGTTTCAACCATTGCAGAAGTCTGTGACTCTGAAATACTTTCAACATTAGATACCCAAGAAGAGTTCACTCCTACAATTTTCAAACAAAGTTTTCCTTGTAAAGATAAAAGAACTCAGTTTCTTGAATCCTATATCAATGAAATAAATTTATCGCTTGATCATCTCAGATGGAGTTATCTGAATGAAAATATTTCTAAAATAAATTTTCGGTTAAGGAATTAAATGAAATGACTTTCTCAAAGATTGTGATAAAAATATCTCTTGTTTATAGGAGGAAAGACTTCTTATTTTATTTTATAGAGATCTAACAGAATGTCTACCTCCAGCTGCAACTCTCGCAAAACAGAAAAGTTCGGACCATATTGTTTCCTAACAAGAAACTTCGTCTCGAATCTTCAGATGGTTATTCAGACTCATATCCAGAGCTTCATCAAGATGTTTCTAATGAAGAAATCACATCTCTTAATGATAATTTTCTCAAGAATCTTTCACTAAAATTAGATCTTATCTAATGTGAAGTAAGGAACATGGAAAAGGATGAAAGGAAGTAAAGGAAGTCAATGTCAATGTTATTAGTCTTGAATCAAGATTAGTAATCATAGAATATGATTGAAATCCTATGATATCTTATGATCAGGTTTCAAAAATATCAGAGGAAACTCTAAAGGAATAAAATTAGAGTCTTATGATCCAAGAAAATAGACATCAGTTGTTGATTCATTTCAATTATTGTATAAGGTCTATTTCTGAATAAAAACTATTTATTATTTATGGATAAAATTATTAGTTTATAATTTTTCGTGTGATAGTTTTTATGATTACATAACCTATGCTTGAATGCTTTATATTATTGCTATGTGTTTATGGAATGTTTGATTTCGGTTTTCATAACCTTAATATTCGATCTTATATGATGTGAACCCTTATGGTTTATGTGGATTTTGATATAGCGGGATTAAGTTCTAGCCCATGTTGGTAGGCTTTATCAAATGATCATAAGGTGTTCCGATTGAGACTCATATGTAAAAAGTCACAATGTGTTGGATCAATTTGTGTTTACATGAGTTGTGTTTAGCATAAACATATGTGTTTTGGGTTTTCAACTTTTGCTATTGGCATGCATTAGTTAAAACCAATTTAACCTTTCTTTGGTAAAGGCCGCTTTTGTTGTTGTTCTTTTGTTCTTGCGAGAGGATGATAACACAATGGGGGAGAGTTCTAACTTGAACTTGCGCTTAATGATATATCTTTCCGGGGAGAAGAGGATGCGGAATCTGAGGTAGCGAATTTGTAAGTTAATCGTTTTCATGTTTAAGAAAAAGCTTGATTTTATTGCATATATTTTGCTTTTGCTTAATAAAATTCATGTTTATTCCATTATGTGTGTATGGATGCGTGTGTGATTCAATTGTTTCCAGTTGAGAAAAACTATTGTTATCTTTCTTTATTGTTTGGTATCAATTCTTTTTGTCTTAACAAAATTTCGGTGCAACTGCGGTGCTTTAATGTCTATGTTTGTTTCAATTGCTTCCAGTTAAGAGAAATAATTGTGCAAGTCAATTTATTTGATTTGTATGTGTTGTTTATGGCTTAACAAAATACGGGATCATTTATTTAGTTCAATTCGATTCCGGATAAGAGAAACTAAGTTAATTCTGATTTTAGTTAGACTTATCAAAGTAAAGGATTCGGTTATTCAAGTCTAATCGAATGCCTTGGCAAGAAATACTAGTTAACTAACTAGTACTTGTCTTGTCTAAAGTGTAAGGTCTAAGTTATTGTCTGAATAATTAGAGCCTGATAAGAAAAATAAAGTTAATTATGATATTTATTTTGGTCTTATCGAAATAAGAGATTGTATTTGTACATTCGCTTTAGCAAGGGAACTAAGTTAATTAGTCAATTTATTAAACTATTACGAGAAATTGCTTCGGGCAATTGTTTCCTTGATAACATATTAAAACCAAATTACTTGTAGTTTCGGTTTTGATATTGGTTATCTAAAATGGTATGTGGAACCTTCGCGCTTAACTCTTATAGGTTGTACAAGTCTTTTAGATTTGTAAGATCCTTTCGCTTTGTCCTTTTATTTGCTCGAACCTTTGTCATTTTGTGACAAAAAGGGGGAGAAATATATGGAGTAAACAAGTGACTTGTAAGCACTAAGGAAAGGACAATCATTCTTAAACGTTATATCTAACGAAAGAGTAAAGCATTGACTAAAGGGGAGCAACATATCATATTGCTATTGTAGATATCTTGACTACAAAAGGGGAATAACAAAGATGTTCAGATTGAAAATCTACTTATCTTACCTTTAGGAGGGGTATTAGCTTTGTTATTCAAATGTCAACAACGACGTTTATGGATCGAATATATGCAGGTTATTTGTGATGTTGAAACTTGGAATCAAGCATATGTGTAATGAATTCTTGTAATTTGTTTATCCATATATATTAAGAGTTTTGTCACTAAAATTGACAGTGAGGGAGATTGTTAGAGAATTGGTCAGTTGAACCCACCAAGCGTTGGTATGTAAAGTTTGGTTGTCATATTTTAGTGAATCAAAACTCATTTAAAGAGCCGCTTGATTATGTATTAGAGACAACTTCATATAGGTTAGGCTAGAAAGACTAGGATTATGAAACTTACAAGTATTACTCGAAGACTTGAAGAATGTGAAGAGGTAACAAGATACAACGACGACATCATCCTTCCTCTTGAGGTTAGTAATATTTTACTTTAACTGTTTCATTCCTAACGTATCTTTCAAGTCGTGCTATATTGAAAACATAACTGCGAAGCTGTGAATGATTATACTCTAGTAGTAAGACATGATCACATGATCATAGTGTTAAGGAATTAGGATACGCAGTATAATGCTTATCTTTTGAACTTTGTATATAAGACATCGACATAATCGTATGAATGCTATTGTGATTATGTGTATGGGTAAAGGTGAAGATTTCATCCTAGGAAATAATGTTTACATTGGCATAAAGGAATTACATTCATGAACTTGTTTTATGAATCGAAGGGAAATCGCTAGGCTTATTGTTATTGTTATTCATTGCATATCTTTGGATTACCAATATGTGTGCGTTAGTAGAACCGGTCATAACTTAGTATGTATCTTGGTAAAACTAATCACAGTACCTGACTTATGTATTTGTATGACTTTTATTAGTGTAATAGATCTTAAATAATCATCTGAGATGGTATGATCGATATTTGTAATTGTATCCTAGTAATTGGTGTGACCAATCACAAAAGAGTTGTGTAATCGATCCTTGTAATTGGCATAACCGGTCCTAGTAATTGGTGTAACCGATCCTAGTGACTTGTGTAACCGATCACAAGTAACACCATGAAAATATTGTAACCGGTCCTGGTGATTGATGTAGCCGATCCTGGTAACTGATGTAACCAGTCCCAGTAACCATGTCAAGGTAGAACCGATCCTTGTGTTTGGTAAAACTGTAAACCCATGGTTAGTGATTTGATATTTGATCAATCACATAGTTCTTGGAATACAAATGAATCAATTCTAAACTTGTTTGGAAGTGTAGTATAATCGATTCCAAGATTGTAAATATGAAAGAGGATTTACAAAGAAAAGATGTCGACATATTTTGAACATGATCAATAACTCTTATCTTTTATTGTTCAAAGATATTCCTTAATAACTCAAGGAGATCCCAGACTGAAATAAACTAAGAATCTTTCAATTAAGTTTATTAGTTTTATACGCTTTTATTACAAGCAATTAAATGCATATCTCTGGAAAATAAAAATTGGCAACTTGCATTTACTAATTGGAGATTTTCTAGTGATATTTCAAAAATATTAGACAAAGCATTTCCAGGAATTATGAAACCGATTTGGGAATTTATTTCATATCTTGAGAATATTTGGTTCTGGAAATTCCTTTGTGTCCAAAAATCCTTGGTCTATAAATACCCAAGTTTGCATTTCGAGCAAACTATACTAAGAGCCAGGCAAACGTCATCTTTTTGTTGTTTCTGGTGGAGCCGTCTATTCGGAGAGAAAAGTACCCTAATTAGGCGAAATCTCTTACGACCGCTCGTTTAAATACTTTTGTGGGATCAAGAAGCGTCTACGAGTACCGTTGGTGGGAAACTGGATAATCGCAGTTTATTTTAGTTTTCGATTGATTTGATTGACTAACGGTTGTTGAACTTTGATTGCACCTAGTTTGTTTATTCTCGAGAATCTTCTCTTCTGATATAAGATTCACTCAAACTAGATCGAAGTGTCGACGGGATCTTTAGAACTGTTTGTAGATCTAAAGACGTCTTGTGATAATTTATTGTTAACAGACTCCGATATGTGCGTGATTGATCACAAGAGATTCAAGTGGTGTTGTGCATGTGTTTATTGAAGATTAAAGAAGATTTGAAGACAAAGAATATTTCTGATTTGGTTTCTATATCTTTGGTGTGCACAAACCTTGATCGACTGGGATCCAACTAGAATCGGATTTATTCGATTGGTTAGTTCTGTAAGACGGGCAACACCTTATAGTTTCTTTGTTGATTATATATTGATTGATTGCAAATCTAAACTCTGCTACTTCGGTAGTTGTTGGATAGATTGATCTGACCAGGCAAATGAGTTTATTGGTTAAACGGAAGAGCCTTTGCATATGACTTGAGATATCTTCATCTGAAAGAATCAAGAGAGTTGTTGCCAAACAGATTTGTTGTTCCTTTACTGTTTGGAATACGATCCAAAAGAATTGTTCCAGTGCATGCACTTATTAAATGTCGGAAGAGCAGGGATACTAAAGAAACTAGTTGAACTATAGGTTTAGTTGCTTGGTCTCAACTATACGAAGTTTGTTAGACTTTGTATAGCGGCTTAATTCTAAGAGTATTCAATTATGAAATATGTTCCGGGATTTTTCTGCTTTTGCATTTTCCTCGTTAACAAAATCTTGTTGTGTCATTTACTTTTGTTTTCCGCAATTATAACTGTTGTTATTATAATTTAAAGTAAATCACACAAACGTTAACTTCGTATTACCTGATAGTTATCCTATATAGTTTGGTTAAGCCCGAACCTATTATCAAGTAATGACATTTTGATTGTTGTATTGTGTCAATCTCGTATCCATAGACGATCACACAAAGTGTGAATACCGATTTGCAGTATTGTCTGGACTTTGTTCATAGACAATCACTTTCGGTAAGAGGACTTATAGGTGGATATTTTAAAGATTGTGGTATATTTGGGTACCCTCATCTTTTCACCCCCTTTTTTGTCAATATAAATTGTCAAAGGTACGAAAACTAGTGGGATCATAATGAAATTCTCATAAATATTCTTCATGACTAAAAGAAAGCATATCAACTTTGTTTCGATGATTTCACATAGTCGAAACTTAATATATTCATCAAAGAGTTTATAAAGATACAAGAAAACTCCTACAGTATTCTACAGCCGCACTCCCCATAAAGTTTTGACAATTAAGCACAAGTTCAAACAAGAACTACCCCCCCAAAAAATGTCATTCCCGAAAGAACAACAAGAGCGACCTTACTTTTGCAAGAAAAGAAGGATTTCTTTGGACATTAACAAATTACATGAAACATAAATTTGTATCCAGAAACTCAATTAAATTAACCACAAGAGAAACCATGATTAAATTAATCAGAAATGCTCAAGATAAGAGAACTTACGGAGCCACATAGTACTTTTACATAAAAGTGGATCAGGGAAAGATCAATACTGCAGAATATTCAAAGATTCATTCTATTTTTATCAATATTTGCACAATGATATCATAGACTTAATCTTTGTAATCAAAATTTCATCCTATCTTCCATCAATATTTGCATAATGACACAATATGCTTAACTTTTGACATATATGGGACAATCATAGTTCACGGGCGCAAACCCACATATCCCATAACAATTTTTTTGCAATATATGAAACCAATAAAGATTAATACTTCAAAATCATTTTCCAAATAAACTTTAGAATTTAAATAAATAAACCTAAACACATTGCAAGATGAAAATCGTGTGCAATAGCTTTGTGTACTGACAATAATTGTTATTCCATATCCTAGTTATCCTTCTTAAAACACAAGAATAAATTCTCATAAGAAGTTTCCTAGACATTAAGAAATATAACTCCCTGGAAGAACGCAACTGAAGATCTTCAGACATAACTAATAACCAGAGATCGAACACAAACAAGTTCATCGGTTGCTTTCTTCAGTTCGTTTTTCAGAAATTCAAGATTCTTTGTTGGAAATTCTAGTTGTTCACGTAAGACCTTAAAATCTCGAAGAAGATTTCCCACCAATAGAACACAGTTTCAGACAATGAAGAAGACGTGAGAGATTTCTCAGGAGACTCAAGGCTTTGAACCAAGTCAGAATGTTTCTGAACTGGTGTTTCCTTGTCAGATATAACAATACTGTCCATATAGTCAGATCTCTACAAGCACAGACTTATAAGGTCTTAAGCGTGTTTGCCTGCTCTGATACCAATTGAAAAAGCGGGGGTCTAACAACCTCACCCGATATTTCGTTTAGGCAATCTGTCTGGACAAACTCCAATATAATTCTAAGAGAATCAACTAGATAACCAGACTCAATCAATGAAAATATATCCAAGAGTTGTATCTCAATTTCTCAAATCAATCTGCAATGGAACAAATAGAAATCTGTCAGCCGGATTAATATGATTAATAACTTGGATGGCACCAAAGACCAATATCCAAGTGTCAATCAATTTATATCAACAACTAAAGGTTGGATTATCTAATTGATTGAAATACGCACAACCTGTGATATTTCAATTATATAAACAAATATAATACGGAAAAAAATAACACAAACACCAGAAGTTTTGTTAACGAGGAAACCGCAAATGTAGAAAAACCCCGGGACCTAGTCCAGATTTGAACACCACAATGTATTAAGCCGCTACAAACACTAGCCTACTACAAGTTAACTTAAGTCTGGAACTTAGTTGAGCCCTAACCAATCTCACACTGGTCTCACCCACAACTAAGAGTTGCTACTACTCAAAGTCGAAGATTTGATAAACCAATCTGTCTCACACATAAAAGTCTATTGAATAGATAAATCTGTCTCCCACAGAATTACCTATGAGTTTTGTTTCGTCTTTTGATAAATCAAGGTGAACAGAAACCAATTGATACATTGTTCTTATATTCTCGAAGAACAGCCTAGTAATATCAATCACCTCATAATAATCTTAATTGTATGGTAGCGAAACAAGATATTGTGGAATCACAAACGATGAGACGAAGATGTTTGTGACTACTTTTTATCTTTCCTATCGGAGATTAAATCTCGAGCAAATCTTAGAGATGATAGTACTCAATACGAGAGAATACAGCAAGATCAGAACACGCAACTACAGAGAAAATAGTTGGGTCTGGCTTCAAAATCCCAATGAAGTCTTCAAGTCGTTAACCTACAGGGTTTTGGAAAAAACCTAAGGTTAAAGGAGAATCGATTATAGTCGCAACTAGTATCACACAATATGTGTAGAGATTAAGTTTCCCAGTTGCTAGAGTTCTCCCTTATATAGTCTTCAAATCAGGAATTGCAACCAATGTTACCTTGGTAACAAAACATTCAATATTCACTGTTAGATGAAAACCTGATTAGTCTCAAGCAAATATCTTTCAACCGTTAGATCGAACTTAGCTTGTTACATATGAATGAAAAGTGACATCATTTAGATATGAGTAACCGTACCTAAACGTCTACACCTTGTTGGCTCAACAATAGTTAACCGAATTTAGCCATATGAACAATTTCATATCAATCTTATTCATCTTAACCATAACTAGTTCAAATGACTCAAATGAAACTAGTTCTAGAGTTGTTCAATTGTTTATATTATCATAGAAGTATACCAGACACAATTGAAGCAAAATCGATTTTAATTCACTCGAATCAATTCATGAACATTATATCCAAGGTTTGCAAAAGATTTCATTCCTTAATATATAAATGTATTAGTTCATGAACAAACCGATTTTAGAACATAACCTACTCAAGTAAGCAAACGGGTACGCATACCTAAGTGGCCGGACTTAGTTTGGGTTCTCCAGTATGCGAACGGGTACACATACCTCCAAACTCAATTGAATTTCCGGACATGAACTTTACGCCAGTACGCATACGGGTATCCATACTAAGTTCTCGGACTTTCATTAAACCAACCAGTAGGCATACGAGTATGCATACTATGGTTCCCGGAATTGGAATAACATACAACAATTAGCATACAAGTACATATACTGTGCTATATCCAATCATGGTTAATTTTTATAAACTCCCATTTCAATCATTGAAGAATTCTTCGAAGACGACAATAGCTGTCTCACACAAACTATTAGCTTCAAAGCAATTTTCAAGTGATCGAATGATCAATACGAAACATTCCGAGTCTACATCAAATGACTGTCTCGCATAAATGAGGTAAGATGTTACCAGGCGATTTTCACGTGATCATCTTTTGAATTTCTTCAAGAATATAAGATGAACTTGGTTAAAGCGAAAGCTTACGAACACATATTTCGAGAAATATGTAAGCGAGTTAAACTCAACTCGAAATATCAAATGTGTATAATTTAAGTATATATATCTATACGACTTTTGTCTCAAAATAGGAGATAGAGTAGATAGAATTTTGAGTGATAGATGAGTTCAAGTTTTCACATACCTTTTGTTGATGAATTTCCAAAAAATCCCCTTAGTAGTTCTTCGTATTCAATCGATGAACGTCGTGAAGTCTAATGCTCAAGTACACTTACTATCCTAATCCGAGACTTAGCTATAAGTAGATTAGAAATCAAAACTTATAGTTTTGGAAACTAAACTTGACAAAAAGCTTGAGATAGCAACGCTTGCGAGTTCGACCGAGCATTGGTCTAACAGATCCGAAGATGGTTCTAAAGATCCCATTGATACTTTGATCTAGTTTGAGTGAGCCTCATATCCGAACAGAAGGTTCTCAATAATAAACCAACTAGTTTCAGTCAAAGTTACAACAGTCGTTAGTCAATCAAATCAATAATCGAAAATACAATAACAATGCAATTATCTAGTTTCCCACCAACGATACTCGTATAGCTTCTTGATCCAACAAAAGTATTTAAATGAGCAGTTATAAGAGATTTCGCCTAATTAGGCTACTTTCCTCTCCGACTAGACGGCTCCACCAGAAACAACAAAAATGAAGTTTTCCTGGCTCTTAGGATAGTTTGCAAGAAATGCAAACTCAGGTATATATATACCAAGCTTGTTTGGACAACAAGAAAATTCCAAAATCGAAAATATTCTCAAGATATGCAATAAGTACCTATTTTTCGATTTTCCTATTCCCAATTAATGTTAACCAATATTTCCGAAAAATCTCATAGAAAACTTATACTATTAGTATAGCACATTAACTAATAATATTTTCCAGAGGATATGTTTAGTTGCTGGTAATTAAAAAATATATGATGAAAATCATAATTAAATTCTTTTCAATATTTCGGTCCGGGATCACCTTGAGCATCAAAGAATATCTTTGAACAATAAATGATAAGAGTTATGTACATGTTCAAATATTTCGACATCTGGAAGCTTCTCATCTTGACAAACCCAAAACCTTAATTCACACACACCATGAAGAAATATGTGAACCATGGATATTGGTTTTGCTCATGAAACCGATTAAGACATCACTCCAAAATATGTTTTTGCCGGTTATAACATGATTCCCAATTAATATAGGTTGTAATCGGTTACATCTTTCTCCATGAAATAGCTTGTGACCTGTTACTCCTTGCTTCCCAAAGTATCTTGTAACCGGTTACACCTTTCTTCCCAAAGGTAGATTGTGACCGATTACAACTAACTTCCCAATTCATCTTGTGACCGGTTATACCTTGAATTCCAAAGTACCTTGTGACCAGTTACAATTAGAATTCCAATATAGCTTGTGATCGACTACACCTTGTTGATGGTGGATTTTAGTTCAGAGCTAAAATTGTAAAACCTGTATTTAATGCGCTGTCACCCTGCAAGGGGTAAAGCCATTTAAGAAGTGATGAGTGCAAAAAACATCTTCACTCGTTTGAAGCAATTCAATATGAATATATATTCACTCAGAATGCAGCGGAAATCCCAAATATTCTGTAAAATTAATTCTATGTTTTGTTAGCATTATCAATTAATGCATGATTTTCCTAGTATTTTCCGTGCTGTGTTCTCAGCCGAACTCTCATCATTGACATGACATGACGATCAAGTGTTCACTCTCAGCAGAGTAGCATGAATCTCCCGAAGTGCCAGTATTGAGATTTGCACGAAAATACCCACACAGGCTACATCACTCTCTGACAAAGAGAATCTCGTATCGACGCGCTTTTAATTAAAGACAGCTCGATCGAACATGATTAATTTCCTTAAGGGAAATCTAGAATGTCCATATCAGTCTCAGAAAAGATCACGACAACACAATTTGGCTGCATGTTTCAGCAAGTCTAGACCATTCCTGATAGGACTAGGTAATCATCATATCGATCGACGGTAGGCCCACTAATGCCCTAGACGGTCGAACTCTGTTTAGCATACCACGACGCCGTCAAACGCCACACCCAAGCTCGAGTGATCACGCTGTCGAAAGAAAGCTTAAACGATCTAGACCGTTCAAAACGGTCTTAGAAGCATCACGAACGTCAAAATTTGCCAGCTTGGTTGAACGACTTCGATCCTCCTAAGAACAATTAAGGAAGTGCCAGCATGATCATCGGTGGGCCCACTAGTGCCCTAGTCGATTGACTTGCCTGCGGCAAGCCTATAAAGTGCTCAATAGCTCACCCAAACTTGAGCAGGCACGTTGTATTCAAAACCCTAAATTTGGGTTGCAATAGTTTAAAACTGTCGCAAATCGATCATGTTCGTCCAAATTTGCCAGCCTTGTTGGACGACCAAGATCTTCCCTGGAATGATCAAAGAGGCGCCAGCATGCACATTGGCGGCCCAACTCCTCCCTTGGTCGACCGACCTCTCCATCGCAAAACCAGAGCATACCAAATCGTTTGCCAAAGTAGCTTAAACACGCTGCTTTGAAAAACCTAAAAATACGATTGCGGCAACACATTACTGCCGCAAATCGATCACAACCTTGCATCTTTGCTAGACGAATCGAGTGGCTTACATGTCAGCGTGCTCACGAACAACTCGTCTTTGCACGAGGTCGATCGACTTGCTCAAACCAACACGCAGCGCCTCGAATCGGCCAATCGGCCTCTAAACCCTAAAAATTGCGTCAACGACATTGAACAACTGCCGCAAATCGATCACGATCATCCAACTTCGCCAACCTAGTTGAACGGTGTAGATCTATTTTCAGAAAACCAACTGTTGATGGTGGTTTTTAGCTTTGGTTTAAAATCGTAAAACCTTAGTCAAACAGTGATGTCACACTTGATTAATAATTTCGCCACTAGCATATTTATTAAACCATTCAACATGTCTGCATAAAATTACCGGGGTACCTTTTTTATGTATATGCCATGCTCCACGACAGATCCCTCGGTATTGACATCATCTCTGCACATGCCATTCGCGCATGCTATCCAAACGTGCCAACCATGCGTGCCACATATTTTTAAACTAGGGTTTCGACACGCTAAACCCTAATAGCCACATCTCCGCGCCAAAGGCCTGCCAACCATGCTAGCCGCCCCAGCGTGCCAATGGCATGCCATGCCATCCACATCTTCGCGCCAAAGGCATGCCAACCATGCCATCCACACCACCGTGCCAATGGCATGCCACGCCAGCCACATCTCCGCACCAAAGGCATGCCAATCATGCCAGCCGCACCACTGTGCCAATGGCATGACATGCCAGCCACATACCCGCGCCAAAGGCATGCCAACCATGCTAGCCGCACCATCGTGCCAATGTCATACCATGCCAGCCATACCTCCGCACCAAAGCCATGCCGGTCATGCCTCCATGCCGCTGCCTGCCAAACAAAGGGTTGCAACAATCACGGCCACCCTTCCTTCTGAGATGCAAATCTCAGCCGTACAAGTTCGCCACCAAACGCGTGGCAACTTTTGGCCCAATGGAAATCCCTAATTTTGGCGGCGCCTAGACTATGTCAAAACCCTAATTTTGGTCGCGCCTAAAACTATGCCAAAATCCTAGCTTGGTCGCGCCTAAGCCATGCCGGCCATGCGTCCATGCCGCTGGCTGCCAAAAGAAGGGTTGCAACAATCAACGACCACCCTTCCTTCTGAGATGCAAATCTCATCCGTACAAGTTCGCCACGAAACGCATGGAAACTTTTAGCCCAATGCCAAGCTCTAATTTTGGCCGCGCCTAAGCCATGCCGGCCATGCCTCCATGTCGCTGCCTGCCAAACGAAGGGTTGCAACAATCAACGACCACCCTTCCTTTTGATATGCAAATCTCAGCCGTACAAGTTCTCCACCAAACGCGTCACAACTTTTGGCCCAATGACAAGCCCTAATTTTGGCCGCTCCTAAACTATGCCAAAACCCTAATTTTTGCCACGCCTAAAACTATGCCAAAATCCTAGCTTGGACGCGCCTAAACCATGCCAAAGCCATGCCGGCCGTGCCTCCATGCCGCTGGCTGCCAAACGAAGGGTTGCAACAACCAACGGCCACCCTTCCTTATGAGATGCAAATCTCAGCCGTACAAGTTCGCCACCAAACGCGTGGCAACTTTTGGCCCAATCCCGAGCCCTAATTTTGGCCGCGCCTAAAAATATGACAAAATCCTAGCTTGGTCGCGCCTAAAACATGCCAAAGCCATGCCAGCCATGTCTCCATGACGCTGGCTGCCAAACGAAGGGTTGCAACAATCAACGGCCACCCTTCCTTCTAAGATGCAAATCTCAGCCGTACAAGTTCGCCACCAAACGCATGGCAACTTATGGCCCAATGCCAAACCCTAATTTTGGCCGCGCCTAAACATGTCAAAATCCTGACATGGCCGCGCCTAAAACATGCCAAAGCCATGCCGGCCATGCCTCCATTCCGCTGGCTGCCAAAACGGAAGGTTGCAACAATCAACGGCTACCTTTCCTCTCAAGATGCAAAATCTCGACCGTCGAAGGTCACCACTGAGCCGGAAAGTCTTCCAAGTTCAACTTTCCAAGCAATAGCAACATGCTACGCAAAACACTCGAGACATCAAAACATGTCACAAACTGGGGGATGCTCATCAGGGTATTGGTCTGGCGGTTTACAGCGTGCGGCGTACACTACGCCGTTACAAGAAAGTGTCATAAGAGTGAGGCGGTTAGTAAACACAAGGAGTAATGGTGAAACGTTTCCTTCATTATGGAAACATCAATTCCAGGTGTTACCCGTTACCGCTTTCTTCCATTTACTCAACCGTTTCCACTTCTTACGAGACCAGGGTACGTTTCGTTGCGACTTGTATAAATAGATCTCACCTATTTCCACCAAAAACAAGTTTTGTTCAGGAGAATACAACACTCAGAAATCACTTGTTAGCTTCCCAATATGCTAGCGTTTCACTTTCTGATACAACTCATCGAACAACCACTCTTCCAGAATTAACTATTCTGGTCTCAACACTCTCTTCGCTTCCCTCCCTAAGACTAACCCTTCTCCTTCACTTTGTGACTGAAGCAAGTCTGGAACGGCCATTTCTTGGTTTAGGACGGATTTGTACATATTGATCTCTCGAATCAAAGTACTCCGTTGCAGTACATTGTTTAGGGTTTAGACTCGTTTCTCACCCACACACATGAAATTACCGAAATCAGTAAAAACGTTTTCACTCTCAAACAATTGGCGACCACAGTGGGAGGTCAATCTCTCGGTTGCAATATCAATTTCCAATTTTCAGTTTCATCTTTCAATTACGATCTCAAGATGGTAGAAGCAAACAATCCGCTCGGGAAGCAATGTCTCAGTTATCAGTTATCACACGACGAGTGATTGGGACTTATCGCTTTCAGGACGGCGTCACCCATAAAACTACGGCAGACATGCCTATGGCTAGGGTTTGCACCAAGATGGAAGAAAAAGTTAAAGGAGGAACGCTGGAATAATACCTGGAGTATGCTCGTTGGTTGCTACTAGCTCCAAGACGAGGGAATAAAACTGATGATACGGGATAAAGAAGATGGGTAGCGCCTTTTATAGGCACGATGTTTTTGGAGCTCGAATGGAGGAAGGTTTCCTATTTTTTGTTACACATGGGAAGAGGCAACCAGGCCCGCTAGAAACGCTCCATGGCGCCAACAGGCCGTGGCCAAGCTAGCGCCAAGAAACCGCCAGCGCCATCTCCACGCTCCAGCCGACACCATCTCTGCATCCTAGACGGCGCCATCTCCGCGTTCCCTCCACTCCTAGCCAGCGCCAGCAACCTGCATCTTTCCAGCGCCAACAACTTGCATCCTTTCCAGCGCTAACAACTTGCATCCTTTCCAGCACTAACAACTTACATCCTTTCCAGTGCTAACAACTCGCATCCTTCCAGCGCTAACAGCTGGCATCCTTTCCAGCGCTAACAACTTGCATCCTTCCAGCGCTAACAGCTTGCATCCTTCCAGCGCTAACAACTTGCATCCTTCCAGCGCTAACAACTTGCATCTTTCCAGTGCTAGCGGCTTGCATCCTTTCCAGCGCTAACAGTTTGCACCCTTCCAGCGCCATGTTTTCGCTCCACAATCATCTAAAGTCCAGCGCCATCGTCTCCGCTCCCCAACCAGCCAAAGCAGCGCCATCCTCACCCTTCGAAACAACGCTATGGCTCCAGCACTCCGTGATCAAAACCACGCCATCTCTGCACGATACACCCATGATCACCAGACCTAGAGCCACTTCCGCCACCCCAACGTTTCTTCAAGTATGACAGCTCCAACCATCACCAGAGCCGCTGCTACTCCACCATCAGGGCAAGAGACTGGAGGAGACAGAAGAAGCCGACCTCCTTTTACCACTGTTGATTTGATGGAAAGACAAAGGTTCTCGTAAGGCTCAGACAGACGTGTCTATAACTCAGAAAGAGATACCTATTTCCCCAAGACACTGACGGAGCGGCCACCATAAGATTCACGTCAACCCAAGAGGGAGCTGACAAGGAATACTTTTAACATCCGGCGCATGCACTTCAGTAGGACGTGCATTTATATATGAAGAGGCTCGCGTAGCTGTTGAACGCCCAGTAGAGGGGAATCAACAATCCAATTTCATCATACGTAAAGATCATGAACGACTTCTCCAAAATCAAGGAAAAGGAAATCAACAACCCTCCTGAGTTCACATAGACCCTCTTCCTGTTAGGAGCTGCATGATTTCTGGGGACTTCGCCCACAAATCGTGCGGTATATGATGAAACATCTATGTGAGATTCTATATTTATCCAAGGCTTAGAATCAAGACGTATTTGCATCCCCAACCGCACTGCATAAGGAAAGCATCTGTTTCCAGCCAGGGAAGCCGTTCCCAAACCCCAACCTCTCCTGGAAAGCACGATCGATAGATGGAACTGGGGACTCCTATCCACTGTTCGCTTGGAGGATGTCCAGTTTGACAACATGCTAATTGACGCAGCGGTTCCGCTTCAACGTCCTCCCGCAGCGGCTCCGCTCCGACGTTCGATCCAGCATCCGCTCCGCTCCAACGTTCGCTCCAGCAGCCGCTCCGCTTCAACGTTCTCTCCAGCAGCCGTTCCGCTTCAACGTTCGCTCCAGCAACCGCTCCGCTTTAGCGTTCTCTCCATAATCTGTCCTAGGATCCGAAACCGAAGCTTCAGCATTCTCTCCATAAGCTGATTCAAGATCCGAAGCCGAAGTTTCAGCATTTTTCCCCATAAGTTTCAATGTCCTCTCCAAGAGCCGAAGCCGCTTTAATGCCCCCTTCCTGCCAAGCGTCGTGCTACCACACTGATGTGATTTGTAGATAGTGGTAAAAGTGGTTCGATTCTCAGAATTGTGAAGGATATTAATTAGACTTAAATTCTAATATTAAAATAGAAAACTCACTAAAAATTATAGCAAATTCAATCAAAGCTGATATCAATACTAAAAGAAACACTGAGGCTAAGATTCCACTATCTTCCAAGTTCAAAGTGATTATACCAATACTTATATTTATGCAATTTTCTTGTTTAATTTGATTCTAAAATATTGCAACAAGTAGATTTTCAAAAGTAATAATTGTAAATACCAAGTATGAAGCATCAAAAGTCTTAAAACTAAGCATACTCTATCAAAATAGATCACAATCACTCAAATAAAATCATATTCAATAATAGTTCAAGGCAAATAATCATATAATTATTGCAAATAAAAAGATAAAATAGAATATACCACTTTTTGTTGGAAAAATAGCTTCCTCTATCGCCTCAGCAATGGGGTTTAGCTCCTCATATTAATCATGATCTCAAAATATGTGTTTGTTGCTCAAAAGATGACCAAAAGAATGAAAAGTAATACCACAGACTGTTTGCAACAGTGTATTGGTGTTGCAAAACAGCTGTTACAATGGAACTGTTACAGAAAAACTGTTGCTTTGTCGCTGATTTTAAGACCCTAGAATACGACTTCCCTGCACAGCTTAATGTTCTTCAGCTGTTAAACAACGACACTGTTCTGCGACTGTTTCCCGTGCGTCAATGTTCTTCGCGTTCTTCTTCTTCAGCAGCAGCAGCAGTAGAAACAGAGTTTGGTAAAGCTCTGGTTTCTTCTTCTCTGGCTCTCCTTAGGTTCCCAAACTCTCGACACCTCTTCTATATGACCCAATACATCTATTTATACCAAAAATACCGATTAAATCTCTCCCAAATCTTCCAAAATCTCTTTCCTTCGCTTCACGGCCAAGTTACGACAATTTCTTGTTTTAGAATTTCTACGCGTTTCCGAGCTTTCCTTTTTTTTCTAAACTCTTCCTTAGATAGATACAAATCTTTGGGAAGGCTTACAGCGCTTTAATCTCTCTAAAACAGGTCACACACGTGACTTTCCATATTTTCTGTTGTGAGAAAAATCCGTCGATTGAGCCCAGTCTAATCGATTTAAACACCCATATCAGATTCCTAGACCCATAAGGAGTCTATTCTATGAAAATCAGAGGTTTAATCGACCTCAAACTCCTCCAAATCACGATTTCCAAAACTGTTATTCACTGCACCTAGTTTCTCGCAAAAAACCTGGTTTTTTTAAATGTTGAAGATGGTTGCCCCTCATCCAGAGTAGGGGTGTGATTAGCAACTGCCTGGAAATGGGATGCCCCTTAGTAATTAGGTTACCCCTTATCCAAAGTGAGAGTCCGAATAGCAAATGTCCTCCGGGTGCTTTTCGACAACTTTTCGAGCCAATTTTTTCCAAAAATGTTTATTGGCCAGAAATACCTACGAATAAATAAAACACCATAATAAGTACAAAAATGAGCCCTAACAATATATAGAATCGAGACAAATCGGACACAAAAATGTGTCTATCAAATATCCCCAAACCTATTATTTGATAGTCCTCGAGCAAAAATAAAATTGAAATAAAATCTTAACTCACTGTCGTAGGCATCGTCTATTGCATTTAGCGTATGCAATAAGCCTTTAAACCCCTAGGTGTCCCTAGTGGCGGAGTGTTGTCTGTGGAGGGCTTACCAGAGGTATACCCACAAAACCTTTTTACTCCAGACCCTAGCTATCTATACAGAACCTTGGAAGGCACTAAATAATCTCCTTGGTTGGCATACTTATTGACTACAGGAGGAAGTACCCTGATGCGAAATTCCAATTGTTGTACACGAGTTTGATCTCAAGCGTACTAAAATTCATATGAAGTGACAGAGCTCTACTCAGATAGTCGCACTATGGACATCAATATCCGGAGTCAAAAATAATCACATGGATAGATCAAGAAGATGGATATAGAAAAACATAGATGGTTTTGATGTTTACTAGGTGAACGGTGTTTCTCATATCTATCTGAAGGCCTCCGCCAAAATGAACCTATCCTAATGGACTGAGATACTAGTCTGACTAATATCAACACACTGGCATATACAAGGGTACCGGTGGTCGATAATCCTAAATCTAGGTCGACACAACTGGCATATACAAGGGTTCCAGTGGTCGACTTTATTGAATTTATTCCAGTTGGTCTGATGGTCTGGTCTTTTTTTTTTTTTTTTTGTAACTCAATCACTCTAATTCACCCTAGCATTGGTAACAACTTGAATCTTGAGCCCCACCTAATCACTTAGAGAAACATAGTTTAAAAACAAAATAAAATAAAAACAGAAGTGAAAAAGACTCAACGAAAGATGGTGAAACTATCATGTTATTTCTAACACCTGAGCTCTGTGCTTTTATGAATAGACTCTTTAGATGTTTCCATCTAGTCAGATTGGTTCCTCAACTTCTACAACCAAAATGCTTCCATCCACTTAGATTGGTTAGTGCCATCCTTAATAGGGATAAATTTCTAGGCTCTGGAGTTTATTTATTGCAACGAAAAGGTAACAAAAAGTTCTACCCCACCCCCAAACTTAAATCTAACATTGTCCTCAATGTTTCTAATCAAAGAACAGTACCAAAAATATAAGTAACATGAGGAAATAGTAAAGAGAGAAGTCGGAAAGATATTACCTGGGTGAAGTGTAACCAAAAACCTACAAAAATATTATACAACATACAAAATCGCCTCGATGGTCAATCAAGGTAAACAGGGTCCTCCAGAGGGACCTCCTCAACATCACCTGTAGGAAAATTCTCTAAAAAGGGCTTCAGTCGCTGACCATTAACCTTCGAAAAACTACTACCATCTTGTGTCTCAATCTCAACAAATCCATGAGGAAAAACAGTACGGACCACAAAAGGACCGGTCCACCGAGAGCGCAACTTCCCGGGGAATAGATGTAAACGAGTGTCATACAGAAGAACTTTTTGACCTGGAGAAAATGACTTTCGTAAAATATTCCTATCATGCACAAGTTTCATTTTGTTCTTATACTCCTTAGCACTATCGTATGCATCTTTACGAGTCTCGTCCAACTCATTGAGCTGGAGCTTTCTTTGAGCTCCTGCCTTGTCAAGTGAAAAATTTAAGTTCTTAATAGCCCAATAGGATCGATGCTCTAACTTTCTTTGAGCTCCTGCCTTGTCAAGTGAAAAATTTAAGTTCTTAATATCCCAATAGGATCGATGATCTAACTCACAGGCAGGTGACATGCCTTGCCAAACACTAAACGATAAGGTGACATTCCAATGAGTGTCTTAAACGCAGTACGGTAAGCCCATAAGGCATCAGTAAGCCTCGACGACCAGTCTTTCCTATCTGGATTAACTATTTTCTCTAGAATACGTTTAATTTCCCTATTGGAAACCTCTACCTGACCACTAGTCTGAGGGTGATATGGGGTTGCTACTTTATGGGTAATACCGTATTGTTTCATTAAAAGAGCAAACGGTCTATTAAAAAAGTGTGAACCTCCATCACTAATTATAGCTCGCGGCGTACCAAAACGTGTAAGTATATTCTCTTTCAAAAACTGGACTACGACCCTGTGGTCATTCGTTTACACGGAACCCGCCTCAACCCACTTAGACACATAGTCTACAGCGACAAGTATGTAAAGATAACCAAACGAAATAGGAAATGGACCCATAAAATCAATGCCCCACACATCAAACCTCAATCACTAAAATAGGGTTCAAAGGCATCATATTTCTACGGGAAATGGTTCCTAACTTCTGGCAACGCTCACAAGAAACACAATGACTATGGGAATCTTTAAACAACGAAGGCCAGTAAAATCCACACTGCAAAATCTTAGCAGCAGTCTTCTTAGCACTAAAATGACCCCCACATGCATGTTCATGACAAAAGGAGATAATACTAGACTGGTCACTCTCAGATACACATCTCCTAATAATCTGGTCCGGACAATACTTAAACAGATAAGGATCGTCCCAAAAAAATGCTTAACCTCGGCTAAAAACCTAGAACGATCTTGCTTACCCCAATGTTGAGGGGTTCGACCAGTAACAAGATAATTCACTATATTTGCATACCAAGGTGATTGGGAAACAGAGAACAATTGTTCATCAGGAAAGCTATCCCTTATAGGAAGGGAATCACTAGGGGAACTAACAACTAGCCTAGACAAGTGGTCTGCTACTACATTTTCTGCACCCTTTTTGTCTCTAATGTCTGGGGAAAATTCCTGTAACAATAGGATCCATCTAATCAATCTAGGTTTGGTATCCTTCTTAGATAAAAGGTATTTCAAAGCAGCATGATCTGTATAGATTATGATCTTAGAACCTAAGGTAGGACCTAAACTTATCCAAGGCAAACACGATGGCTAAAAGTTCCTTCTCGGTAGTTGTGTAGTTCATTTGGGCATCATTCAGAGTTTTGCTAGCATAATAAATCACATGAAGTAATTTGTTTTCTCGTTGTCCTAAAACGACGCCTATAGCATAATCTGAAGAATCACACATAATCTCAAAGGGTAGGTTCCAGTTAGGTGCCTGGACTATCGGGGCAGTAGTGAGTAAAGTTTTAAGCTTCTCAAAAGCCTCTAAACAAGCATCATCAAAGACAAACTTAACATCTTTTGCAAGCAAATTGCAAAGAGGTCTAGAAATCAAGCTAAAATCCTTAATGAATCGACGGTAAAAACCTGCATGCCCTAGGAATGACCTAATATCTTTTACGGTTTTTGGGACCTGTAAAGTCTTAATAAGGTCAACTTTGGCTTTGTCTACCTCTATACCCTTTGAAGAGACGATGTGCCCTAATACAATTCCTGATTTAACCATGAAATGGCATTTTTCCCAATTAAGCACTAAATTTTTTTCCTTACACCTAGTCAACACTAATGTCAAATGATGCAAGCACTCATCGAAAGATGAACCAAACACTGAAAAATCATCCATAAAGACCTCTAAGAACCGTTCTACCATATCAGAAAATATGCTCATCATACAACGCTGAAAAGTTGCAGGGGCATTACATAGCCCGAAAGGCATGCGTCTATACGCAAAGGTACCAAAGGGACAGGTAAAAGTGGTTTTCTCTTGGTCTTCTGGGGCAATAACGATCTGATTATAACCGGAGTAGCCATCTAAGAAGCAATAGTGACTATGTCCAGCTAATCGCTCTAGCATTTGGTCGATAAAAGGAAGGGGAAAGTGATCCTTCCTTGTGACCTTGTTCAATTTCCTATAGTCAATACACACACGCCATCCCGTGGTCACTCGGGTTGGGATTAATTCATTATTATCATTCTGGACTACAGTGATACCTGATTTCTTGGGGACAACCTGAACAGGGCTGACCCACTTACTGTCTGAAATTGGGTAAATAATACCCGCATCTAACAACTTAAGCACCTCTTTTCGAACTACCTCTTTCATGTTAGGGTTCAGTCGACGTTGCATCTCCCTAGAAGGTTTGGAGTCTTCCTCTAAATGAATCTGATGCATACACACAGTAGGACTTATACCCTTAATGTCTGCTATAGTCCACCCTAAAGCTTCCTTATTGTCTTGAAGTACATTTACTAGCCTACTTTCCTGATCACTATCCAAATTGGAAGCTACAATCACAGGTAAAGTCTCAGATGGGCCTAAAAACACATACTTTAGAGTATCGGGTAGTGGTTTAAGGTCCAACTTTGGGGGCTCTTCTAAAGAAGGAATTAGGGTAGTCTCAGAAACTGGTAACGGTTCGAACCTAGCTTTCCATCTATCAGTGTCTAACACAGGGGTAGAATCTAATAGAGCATTCACCTGTTCAATAGTGCTATCGTCGTCAAAATCTAAACCAAAATGGGATAGACAACTTTCTAATGGGTCTTCAGACAAGATGTTTGGTAATGACTCCTGAACTAAGGCTTCTATCATGTTCACCTCCTCAACACATGTGTCATCTAGCTCATGAGGTTGCTTACTGACATTAAAAATGTTCATCTCCATAGTCATATTACCAAAAGATAAACTCATCACACCATTTCGACAGTTAATGATCGCATTAGACGTAGCTAAAAATGGGCGACCTAAAATCACAGGTATCTGGTTCTCTGGGTCAGGGACAGGTTGGGTATCTAGGACCACGAAATCCACTGGATAAATAAACTTGTCGACCTCAATAAGAACATCCTCGATAACACCTCGAGGGATTTTAACAGACCTATCAGCTAACTGCAGTGTCATCTGAGTAGGTTTCATTTCACCAAGTCCTAGCTGTAAGTATACATGGAATGGCAGTAGGTTCACACCTGGCTCCTAAGTCAAGTAAAGCTTTTTCTACCCGGAAGTTACCTATTGTGCAAGCAATGGTAGGAGAACCTGGGTCTTTGTACTTTGGAGTTGTGGTGTTCTGAATGATTGAACTTACGTGACTAGCTAAAAAGGCTTTCTTATGGACGCTAAGTTTTCGCTTTCGCGTACACATATCCTTAAGGAACTTGGCATAAGCAGGAATTTGCCTAATTGCATCTAATAAGGGAAGGTTTATGGTAACTTGCTTAAAAACCTCCACTATGTCATTAAAGTTCGATTCCTTCTTTGTTGGTACTAATAGCTGAGGAAATGGGGCTCTAGGCCTAAAATCAGACCTTTCAGGAACCGAATTCACATCATCAGAAACTTTATCAGTCTCTTCAGCTACTGGTCTGAGAGGTGAGATCCTGAGGGGTGAACTACAGTATGTTCACTATCGGGCATGGTTACCTTATTGTCTACAACTCTACCACTTCTAAGGGTTCTAACAACATTCAATTGATTCGATGGTTTTGCACCTAATTCATGAACTCCTCTAGGGTTGGTTGTGTTTGACTAGGAAACTTACCTTTTTTCTCAAAGAATCACTTATCAGACCAACCTGGGTTTTTAACTCGGAAATAGCCTGACTATTTTCTTGTCCTATCCTGTTACTAGCTTGTAGACTCTGTTCTACGGATAACTGGAATTTTGCAGTTTGCTGAGTTAACAAGGCGAGAGATTCCTCTAAACTTAGGATTTTCTTATCTGACTGATTCTGAAACTGAGCTAGTCCTGAAGGATTCTTAGTATAGCCAAAACCTGGGGGAGCATTAGAATTACTAAACTGACCTTGACTTTGGCCCTTAGACCACGAAAGGTTCGGATGGTTTCTCCAACCAGGATTATAGGTTTCTGAATATGGGTCAATCTTTTGACGGTTATCAAATCTAGTGTTATTATAAAGAGCATTGGCCTTCTTCAATATTCTGGCCTTCCCAAAAAGGCTCCACTCTACCACTAGTCTGGCCCACTTCTAAGGCTTCTAACCTTTTTGCTATAGCAGCAATTTTGGCATCTGATTCATAGCCTCCTTCTACCCTATTAACGTTTCCTCTACTTAAAAGAATTGTTTTCTGGGGGCCCTACTATTTTCCCATTGCTGGGTTTTTTCGGCGATTTCATTAAAAAATTCCATCGCCGCATCAACAGTTTGGTTTTCAAATCCACCAGTGCATAGAGACTCAACCATGGTCGTTGTGGAATAATCTAAACCCTCATAAAGGATCTGAACTAGCCTAACCTTTTCTAAACCATGATGAGGACACTGGGATAATAAATCATTGAACCTTTCCAAATACCTATATAAAGATTCTCCCTCTTGTTGTGAAAATGTGCATATTTGCGTCCTAATAGACGATGTTTTGTGCCTAGGGAAAAACTTATTGAAAAAGGCAGATGTAAGTTGTTCATATGTCTCAATTGACTCGGAGTCCAAACTATACACCACTTGGCCTTATCTTTCAGGGAAAATGGGAATAACCTAAGTTTCAAAGCATCATCATCTAAGCCTCTAATTCTTAGAGTACTACAAATTTCCTCAAAATCCCTAACATGGTAATAAGGGTTTTCATTTTCTTTCCCTAAAAAGATTGGGAGCATCTGTAAGGTCCCAGGTTTCAGTTCATAGGGTGCCTCCGTTTCAGCTAACTTAATACACGAAGGACGGGTAGTCCTAGTTGGATTCAACAAAGCTTTCAAAGTTGCCATTTCTGGCGCTATCGGAGCAACATGGATTCTCTCCTCAGTCAAAGAACGTTCAAAAACAGACTCTTCAAAAGCCGGACTTTCTAGATTAAGGTAATCGAGACGCTTCGAACTACTAGGTTTCTCTTTAACAAATCTACCTAGTGCGTCTCTTTTACGTTCAGGCATACAATAGAATTTTCTAAATTGGAAGGGTAAGCAAACACAGATCAAGGCCGACTCAACCAAATCAAACCTATTGATTTAGCAAACAAAAAGCATGATGGCTCCACTTAGATTGTTTCTAGACCAGCTTCTAATCCTTCGAACGGGAATTCGTTACAATTTAAGCAAACCCCTCTGGAATCAATCCGAGTTAACGTAAGTTGAATAGAGGAGAGGGAGCTCGTGGAGCTTTGATACCAAGGCTCACCGTATACATACAAGGCGGCGCAGTCACGCATTAAACTTACAGAAACCGTCAAGAACTTCGAAGTATGCTTAAAAGAGTAACCAATATTTTTCGAATGACTTTCCTGTTAAGCTCGTTACCCTATCGGTCTCGTTCTAGTCAAAATTTTAGGCTTAGGTTCGCGTAGGTTACGTGTTCCTAAAGCGGGCAAGAAGAGAACGATGATGAATTCCGAACCCTTATCTTGTATGGCCAGGCCTTGCCCTTTACCAGAAAAATAAATGTCCGTATTCAGTCCTCAACATATATGCATACGAAGGAGTCCATTAACTCGCTGACATGGGATTCGCGAGTGTTTAGAATCTTACCTCCCGTTCCAGATGGGGGATGAATCGGTTGTAGTCGACTCGGGCCACTGACTCCGATGTCTGGTGTACGAACCCAAGGTGCAGAGACAATATCGTAATTGTCCTCCTTCTCTGCAAACAGTTTATATTTAAAGTACCCTTCCATAGGGTAATAAAAAAAATGTCCCAAAGTCCAAAAGTCCAAAAAAATAAAGAAAAATTGCAAAAATAATAAACCCTAATACAGTTTTTTTTTTTTAAAATAAAATAAACAAACCCTAAACTAAAATTGTCTAAAATAAAATTGTCTTCTTTTATGTTCTTTTTGCTTTAATCTTTAGCTCCAAGTCTTTATGAAATCACCAAACTCCTTGGCTCAATTTTCTTTATGATCCAGAACCTGTAGACACAAGATAAATACCCAAAAACATAAAAAAGGACAGAAATAATAAAAAAAATAAAAAAAAATCTAAAACCCTAAAAACCAGTCCCCAGCAGCGGCGCCAAAAATTGATGTGATTTGTAGATAGTGGTAAAAGTGGTTCGACTCTCAGACTTGTGAAGGATATTAATTAGACTTAAATTCTAATATTAAAATAGAAAACTCACTAAAAATTATAGCAAACTCAATCAAAGCTGATATCAATACTAAAAGAAATACTGAGGCTAAGATTCCACTATTTTCCAAGTTCAAAGTGATTAAACCAATACTTATATTTATGCAATTTTCTTGTTTAATTTGATTCTAAAATATTGCGACAAGTATATTTTCAAAAGTAATAATTGTAAATACCAATTATGAAGCATCAAAAGTCTTAAAACTAAGCATACTTCATCAAAATAGATCACAATCACTCAAATAAAAATCATATTCAATAATAGTTTAAGGAAAATAATCATATAATTATTGCAAATAAAAAGATAAATAGAATATACCACTTTTTGTTGGAAAAATAGCTTCCTCTATCGCCTCAGCAATGGGGTTTAGCTCCTCATATTAATCATGATTTCAAAATATGTGTTTGTTTCTCAAAAGATGATCAAAAGAGTGAAAAGTAATACCACAGACTGTTTGCAACAGTGTATTGGTGTTGCAAAACAGCTGTTACAATGGAACTGTTACAGAAAAACTGTTGCTTTGTCGCTGATTTTAAGACCCTAGAATACGACTGCCCTGCACAACTTAATGTTCTTCAGCTGTTAAACAATGACACTGTTCTGCGACTGTTTTCCGTGCCTCAATGTTCTTCGCGTTCTTCTTCTTCTTCTTCAACAGCAGAAACAGAGTTTGGTAAAGCTCTGATTTCTTCTTCTCTAGCTCTCCTTAGGTTCCCAAACTCTCGACACCTCTTCTATATGACCCAAGACATCTATTTATATCAAAAATACCGATTAAATCTCTCCCAAATCTTCCAAAATCTCTTTCCTTCTCTTCACGGCCAAGTTGCGAAAATTTCTTGTTTTAGAATTTTTACGCGTTTCTGAGCTTTCCTTTTTATTCTAAACTCTTCCTTAGATAGATACAAATCTTTAGGAAGGTTTACAACGCTTTAATCTCTCTAAAATTCCCTAAAACAGGTCACACACGTGACTTTCCATATTTTTTGTTGTGAGAAAAATCCGTCGATTGAGCCCTGTCTAATCGATTTAAACACCCATATCAGATTCCTAGACCCATAAGGAGTCTATCCTATGAAAATCATAGGTTTAATCGACCTCAAACTCCTCCAAATCACGATTGCCAAAACTGTGCTTCACTGCACCTAGTTTCCCTCCAAAAACCTGGTTTTTTGAAATGTTGAAGATGGTTGCCCCTTATCCAGAGTAGGGGTGCGATTATCAACTGCCTAGAAATGGGATGCCCCTTAGTAATTAGGTTACCCCTTATCCAAAGTGAGAGTATGAATAACAAATGTCCTCTGGGTGCTTTCCGACAAATTTTCGAGCCAATTTTTTCCAAAAATGTTTATTGGCCAAAAATACCTACAAATAAATAAAACACCATAATAAGTACAAAAATGACCCCTAACAATATATAGAATCGAGACAAATCGGACACAAAAATGTGTCTATCACACACCATGATCGTATCCAACCAATCCCTTTACTTCCATGGACGCCCATACAATTCCAGCCAACCTAATTTGTTCCCATGACAATGTAGTCTCTTCTGATCACATCTGCTGCCAGGAACTGTTGCCGCCCGTTTGTTGATACCATCCAGAGCTTCACCATAACAACAATAACTACAAAGGTAACCCGCACTCCTCCATATTCTAGTTTCACGTGGAAGAAGTAACAAAATCACAAGTACGAACGCACGATGGTGATATCTTTATCATGGTCAACCCACCGACCATACAAGATGGAAATATGAAAACTACACTTGGGGACTGAGGATCTACACGGAATCCCTTCACTATCAAATCTCAGAAGACATGGCCAACCAAAAGGTCATATCCACGACAAGGTCATCTACTCTTCAAGGGTGTAGCGTCAGAATATTATCACCTCTCTGTCCAGAAGACGCCTGCAACACTTTACGAGGCCGCGGAAGATCCCAAGCCCGCTCAAAGCAAAATACTTCAGAAACTAAAGAAAATTGCGACTGGGAACTTCTCATCGCAGTACGTCCCAACGACCATCAAAGATTCATGAGATAACTCCAGAGACGTGGCTGGAATATTTTCTTGAAGAAACATAGGGAGCCACGATAAACAACACAACTCTCTCATTTCTACATCTTTTCTATCCAAAATATTTTGTCCATGTGATATTCTGAGCATCCCAGTGTCACGTCCAGAAGAGTACAATAAGCTCGTATCAAATCTCGTAGACGTGGATACAAGGCGATGCAATGAAAGTAGGCTGCACATGGGGACTACCAGCATGGGACGCTTTCAGTCCCCTCAACCAGACTCCGAAAGAACGCCACATATATAAATTCACATATTCGTCCATGCCATCGGATCTAACAGAAGTATAATTGGGGACTGCTCACCGCATCCCATTCTATACGAAAGTCCAAGATTCAGAAGACGGTTCGAAGGATGTCGCTTTGGGACAAAGTCCTTGAAGACTTGATAGCAGAACTCGCTAACGGAACGTCTCCCAACTCATCTATTTCATCCCGTGGCTCCAGAAGATTTCGGCAATACGAGCATCCACAACATATCATCATCGCGATCAGAAGGTCTAGGCATTGAACAACCTAAAATCACGGATGGACCGACAACGCAACCACAATCCCCAATATTAGCCCTGACATGATCATTTCCGAACATATGTTTCATCCATCTGTCCCAAGAATGCAATGGAGTTTGGTAAATTTTGGAATCCACTGGAGAGACACTGCAGACGAAAGCATGGCTCCGGACGAGCAACAAGAGGGTCGACACCTCCTTTCATGTGGACAGGAGTTTCTATAGTTTTAACAGAATAAAGACTCCTTCTTGCTCCATGAACGGGAATAGATGACTGGTCGTGACTATGCCACCTCGGGCCCGCAATATCCCTCCTGAATTCTTCCTGAGTTTTACTGTCGGGCTGTTTGATCTTCTTAAACGAACTCAAAACCTAAATATTCCTGCGTAGGGAGATGTGGAATTCTTTTTCTATCAAAATGGAGGGGCGGACCGTCAAAATACGAGTTCGTACGAGAATTCTAAAACGATTTTAGTGAGGGGCGCTAATTAGGGTTCCAACATGCCAAACCCTAATTTAGACAAAGTTTCCATCTTCCCACGGAACTGAAGCAAGTTGTCATCTTCCCGAAGACAGTCGTCACCTTCCCACGTAATTGAAACAAGTTATTATCTTTCCGAAGCCAGTCGTTACTTTCCCACGGAACTGAAACAAGTTGTTATCTTCCCGAAGCCAGTCGTCACCTTCCCACGGAACTGAAACAAGTTGTTATCTTCACGAAGCCAGTCGTTACCTTCCCATGGAACTCAAACAAGTTGTTATCTTCTCGAAGCCAGTTGTCATCTTCCCACAGAACTGAAGCAAGTTGCCATCATTCCACGGGCCCGCAACATCCCTCCTGAATTCTTCCTGAGTTTTACTATCCGACTGTTATCACCTCCTAACGAGCTCAAAACCTAAATATTCTCGAGAAGGGAGATAGAAAATTATTTTCCGATCAAAATGGAGGGGAGGACCGTCAAAATCCGAGTTTGTATGAAAATTCTACAACGATTTTGGTAAGGGGCGTTAATTAGGGTTTCGACATGCCAAACCCTAATTTGGACAAAGTTGCCAGGCGTTGTCACCATCATTTGGTAGTCGACGTTCCAACGCCACCACCACCGTTTGGTAGCCGAAGTTCCGAAACCAGTTTCCACCATTCATCAGACCGAAGACAGTATCCAGCGCCAGCGGTTCCATTCCAAGCCGCACACTGCCAGCGGCTCCATTCCAAGCTGCACCATGCCAGCGGCTCCATTCCAAGCCGACCAATGCTAGCGGCTCCATTCCAAGCCACACAGTGCCAACGGCTCCGTTCCGCGCCAAGCCAAGCAACGCCACGACCAAACCGAGCCAAGCCAACTACTCAATGCTAAACCGGTGCCAACTGCTCCGTCCAAGCCGGTGCTCGCGGCCAAGCTGATGCCAACAGTCTGCATCCCAGCCAACAACCATCTTTACGACTCCGCGGCCTAGCTAGCAACACCACGAGCAGAATCTACGCAAAGCCACCAACACAAGAATCACGAATTCTCCTTACCTCTCGAAAAGGTTAGACGGATCTTCCTAACCATCTTTTCATGACTTTCCATTTTGATTTTTTCCTTGTATGCCACCATCTTATGCTTACCTCATAACAATGCCCATGTTCCGAGCTAAGCAGGGGACTTAATGTGGATGGTAATTTTTAGCTTATGGTTAAAATCGTAAAACCTTAGTCAAACAGTGACGTCACACTTGAGTAATAATGTCGCCACTAGCATATTTATTGAACCATTCAACATGACTGCGTAAAATGACCGGAGTACCTTTTTTATGCATATGTCATGCTCCACGGCAGAGCCCTCGGTACTGACTGGCATCATCTCTACACATGCCATGCCGGCCACATCTCCGTGCCAAAGGCATGCCAACCATGCCAGCCGCACCACCGTGCCAATGGCATGCCATGCCAGCCACATCTCTGCGCCAAAGGCATGCCAACCATGCCAGCCGCACCACCGTGCCAATGGCATGCCATGCCAGCCACATCTCCGAGCCAAAGGCATGTTGACCATAACATCCGCACCACCGTGCCAATGGCATGCCATGCCAGCCACATCTCCGCGCCAAAGGCATGCCGACCATGCCAGCCGCACCACCGTGCCAATGGCATGCCATGCTAGCCACATCTCCGCGCCAAAGGCATGCCAACCATGCCAGCCACACCATCGTGCCAATGGCATTGCATGCCAGCCACATTCCGCGCCAAAGTCATGCCGACCATGCCAGCCGCACCACAGTGCCAATGGCATACCATGCTAGCCGCACCACAGTGCCAATGGCATACCATGTCAGCCACATCTTCGCGCCAAAGGCATGCCGACCATGCCAACTGCACCACAGTGCCAATGGCATACCATGCCAGCCACATCTTCGCGCCAAGGCATTCCAACCATGCCAGCCGCACCATAGTGCCAATGGCATACCATGCCAGCCACATCTCCGCGCCAAAGGCATGCCGGCCCTACCACATGCCTTAGTCAAACAGTGACGCCACACTTGAGTAATAATGTCGCCACTAGCACATTTATTGAACAATTCAACATGTCTGCGTAAAATTATCGGGGTACCTTTTTTATGTATATTCCATGCTCCACGGCAGAGCCCTCGGTATTGACTGGCATCATCTCTGCACATGCCAGCCGCGCATGCTAGCCAAACAATCCAACCACGCGTGCCACATATTTTAAACTAGGGTTTCGACACGGTAAACCCTAATAGCCACATCTCCGCGCCAAAGGCATGCCAACCATGCCAGCCGCACCACCGTGCCAATGGCATGCCATGCCAGCCACATCTCCGCGCCAAAGGCATGCCAACCATGCCAGACGCACCACCGTGTTAATGGCATGCCATGCCATCCACATATCCGCGCCAAAGGCTTGCCAACCATGCCAGCCACACCACCTTGCCAATGGCATGCCATGCCATCCACATCTCCGCACCAAAGGCATGCCAGCCACACCACTATGCCAATGGCATGCCATGCCAGCCACATCTCCGCGCCAAAGGCATGCCAACCATGCCAGCCGCACCATCGTGCCAATGGCATGCCATGCTAGCCACATCTCCGCGCCAAAGGAATGCCAACTGTGCCATCCACACCATCGTGACAATGGCATGACATGCCAACCACATCTCCGCGCCAAAGGCATGCCAACCATGACAACCGCAACACTGTGCCAATGGCATGCCATGCCAGCCACATCTCCGTGCCAAAGGCATGTCAGACACATCTCCGCGCCAAAGGCATTCCAACCATGCCAGCCACACCTCCGCACCAAAGCCATGTCGGCCATGCCTCCATGCAGCTGGATGCCAAATGAAGGGTTGCAACAATCAACGGCCACCCTTCCTTCTGAGATGCAAATCTCAGCCGTACAAGCTCGCCACAAAACGCCTGGCAACTTTTGGCCCAATGCCAAGCCCTAATTTTGGCCGCGCCTAGACTATGCCGAAACCCTAATTTTGGCCGCGCCTAAAACAATGCCAAAATCCTATCTTGGCCGCGCCTAAGCCATGCCTCCATGCCGCAGGCTGCCAAACGAAGGGTTGCAACAATCAATGGCCACCCTTCCTTCTGAGATGAAAATCTCAGCCGTACAAGTTCGCCACCAAGCGCGTGGAAAATTTTGACCCAATGCCAAGCCTTAATTTTGGCCGCGCCTAAACTATGCCAAAACCCTAATTTTGGCCGCGCCTAAAACTATGCCAAAATCCTAGATTGGCCGCGCCTAAACCACGCCAAAGCCATGCCGTCCGTGCCTCCATGCCGCTGGCTGCCAAACAATGGGTTGCAACAATCAATGACCACCCTTCCTTCTGAGATGCAAATCTCAGCCGTACAAGTTCACCAACAAACGCGTGGAAACTTTTGGCCCAATGCCAAGCCCTACTTTTGGCCGCGCCTAGACTATGCCAAAACCCTAATTTGGACGCGCCTAAACCTATGCTAAAATTCTATCTTGGTCGCGCCTAAGCCATGCCAAAGCCATGTCGGCCATGCCTCCATGTCGCTGGCTGCCAAACGAAGGGTTGCAACAATCAACGACCACCCTTCCTTCTGAGATGCAAATCTCATCCGTACAAGTTCGCCACCAAACGCGTGGAAAATTTTGTCCCAATGCCAAACCCTAATTTTGGCCGCGCCTAGACTATGCCAAAACCCTAATTTTGGCCGCGCCTAAAAATATGCCAAAATCCTAGCTTGGTCGCGCCTATGCCATTCCAAAGCCATGCCGGACATGTCTCCATGATGCTGGCTGCCAAACGAAGGGTTGCAACAATCAACGGCCAACCTTCCTTCTGAGATGCAAATCTCAGCCGTACAAGTTCGCCACCAAATGCGTGGCAACTTCTGCAATGCAAAACCCTAATTTTGGTCTCGCCTAAACATGCCAAAATCCTGACATGCCGCGCCTAAAACATGCCAAAGCCATGTTGGCCATGCCTCCATGGCGCTGCCTGCCAAAACGGAAGGTTGCAATAATCAATGGCTACCTTTCCTCTCAAGATGCAAAATCTTGATCGTCGAAAGTCACCGCCGAGCCGGCAAGCCTTCCAATCTCAACTTTCCAAACAATAGCAACATGCTACGAAAACACCCGAGACATCGAAACATGTCACAAACTGGGGAATGCTCATCAGGGTATTGGTCTGGCGGTTTACAGCGTGTGGCATACACTACGCCCGTTACAAGGAAGTGTCATAAGAGTGAGGCGGTTGGTAAATACAAGGAGTAATGGTGAAAAGTTTCCTTCATTATGGAGACATGAGTTCTAGGCGTTATCCGTTACCGCTTTCTTCCATTTACTCAACCGTTTCCACTTCTTACGAGACCAGGGTACGTTTCGTTGTGACTTGTATAAATAGGTCTCACCTATTTCGAAAACAAGTTTTGGTCAGGAGAATACAACACCCAGAAATCACTTGTTAGCTTCCCAATCTGCTAGTGTTTCACTTTCTGATACAACTTTTCGAACAACCACTCTTCCAGAATCAACTATTCTGGTCTCAACACTCTCTTCGCTTCCCTCCCTAAAACCAACCCTTCTCCTTAACTTTGTGACCGAAACAAGTCTGGAACGGCCATTTCTTGGTTTAGGCCGGATTTGTACAGATTGATCTCTCGAATCAAAGTACTCCCTTGGAGTACATTGTTTAGGGTTTAGATTCGTTTCTCACCCACACACACGAAATTACCGAAATCAACAGAAACCGTTTTCACCCTCGAACACCAACAAAGTAGCGTTACTACCATCGGCCATCACTCCTTCATAGGGAGTGATCGACCATGAGGTAGTTAGCCCATAGGGCACTCGAACGATCACCCAAAAGAGGTCGATCACGCTACCATTTTAAGACACTCAATCTGTGACTGATTCGATCAAGCTCAAAAATAAAGATGCATCATGCACATCGGTTATTTTGAGATGCTTGATTAAAAGCGATGCTTCACATGCATCGAATACATACGATATTTTATATCGGCTTCATAAATAACTTAGTTAATAACGCCATGTGTTATTCTTTGCGGAAAGTCCCACGACTTGACCCACTCACTCGAGACAATCAAACATGTAACAAACTGGGGGATACTCACTGGGGTATTGGTCTGGCGGTTTACGGCATGCCGCGTGCAACACGTCCATTATGAGAACGTGTCAGGTAAAGATGGACGGTTAACGACGATGAGAGTAGTGGACGAAGATGTGACCACGTGATGATCAACACTCTTACACGGCCCCACTACTCCACTATTTAACTTCCTCCACTTTCTACGAGATCAGGGTTGCGCTCAAATGACTTGTATAAATATGTTTCAACCTATTTCGACGAAAAACACAAGTGTTATCAACACAAGTAGCCAGAAACCATTTTCTGATACACAAGTCATAAAAAAACACACCTTCATAATTCAACACTCTGATCTCAAACACCTTCTCCGCTTCCCTCCCTAAGATCAACCCATCTCCTTCACCTTATGACTGAATTGAATCTGGAACGGACATTTCTTGGTTTAGGCCAGAGTCTTACAGATTGATTTCTCGAACCTAAAAGCATTCTCGTGCAGTGCATTTTTTTAGGGTTTGAACTCGTTTCTTATCAACACACTCCAAATTATCAAAAATAACAGAATCAGTTTTTACCCCAAAACAACTGGCGACCACAGTGGGAGATTAGTCTCTCGGTTGCAAGATCAATTTCATTTTCAATTTTTTTTTCTCGAATTCGAGAAGGTGGTTTTTAGGGTCTAAACACATTTGCTAAATCAATTCCGTTTCAATCACAAATCTCAACTTCTAATGCATCCTCGTCAACCAATCTCTCCAAAATTTATGAATGATCGAAGCGTAATCACCGTGGAAGACATAGCTAGGGTGTTAAGAAATATTCTCGCAAGTAAGGCCGATATCTCCAAACGTCAAAACGAGATGCTTTGTTTTTTAATAAGTATGATAAACCAGTTGTGGAAGGAGTCAGCCAACATTCTCACGGAGGATACCATTAACGATAAAGATGATGTTGGATTTTTATCTAGCCACATCGGATATGAGCCGAAAGGAAACGATCGACAAAATCCACCCACCAACGAAGGGCAAAAGAAGTTTCACAGGGAAAAGGACTCGCTGGGAGTATCACAATACCTGCAGAATAAGAACCAAGGCTTGGATTATGAGGATCTGCTGGAAATTATATATATCAAGACCCTTGCATAAGTTCAAAGAGATGTTCAACAATCCACAGCCCCAACCACAACGTCTTTACCAAACATAGAACCACTTGAAGAAGGGGGAATTTTCCAAGACCACCATGAAGACAAAAATCTCACTAATGAACGGTACTCAGCTCAGCCGTGTCGCAATGCCACTAATACAGGACCATCGAGAGAAGTCGCACTTCAGCAAAACCGCCAAGCTAAGTGATCCGCGTCTATGTCAACACACGTCGCAGCTACACTTTCGAAAAGAGCCTCGTGTCAAAGCCCGCAAGAATTCTCACGGAAACAACTGCAAACACAAGAAAAGCTAAACTCAGGGTACCCGCGCTTCCCATTTTCAATGAGGAAGGTGCTGGAACTGTTAGCATCTTGGGTGCAAGACGGAGTAGTTCAACTTCCTCCTGTATGGCGTTCGCCGACTGATCAAGAGATGATTGACCCGAGATATTTCCATTACCACAGATTCATCCATCATGCCACCAGTGAATGCAACGGCCTGAAACACATTGTATGGGAGAAAATCAATTTGGGGGAGATGCGCCTATGAACTGGGAATATTTCATCTCTCCACAAGCCGACATGCACAGTTTCACAGGAGAGATTGAATCAACTGGGGACTTTTCATTGGAAGAGGTCGTTAGCAGAGGCGTGTTACAACAATTCGGGATGCAACTTGGATTTTAAGCAATTATCTGGGAAAGCCCAATTTCGTTGGAACTTCGTCAACATGTAAGTCTCGTTAAAATAATTGTTTGTACGAGAAATCTTTTGGAAATTTTCTGGGGGCTCGACACACGCGTCCCATTTTTGAGAGTGAAGTCATTATCGTTCTCAATCTCCATTTTATGTTTCCCTTCATATGTTTTCCTTCTGTGCAACGTCTGTAATTTTCATGCGGCATACACGATCTCTCTTAGTTGCATTACTTGCATTCAAAATAAGAATTTATGGAATTTCAGTTTGAGTAGTCGACCCAGTCATAATTCCTTACAAAAAAAACTACTCATGAATTATCCCAAAATCAAACTCAAATATCTTTATAAAAATTCAATCACCTACTAGTTCAAAACCAGAAAATCAAATTGCAACAGGAGTTCCTCATATCACTCAAAACACCTGAAAGGGAAATATAAGAAAAGAAGACGCAAAATATTCAAGGGAAATCTTTCAGCAACAACTCGTTTTTCTGGGAAAGAGCATCTTTCATTTTTTGGAGGGCGGCTTGCTTCAGATTCAACTCTTTAGACAATCTCTCCATCTCTTCCACTTGTCGAGCAATGCAGTCCATGGAGGGAAGTTTATTCATTTCGCCTTGCAACTTCTGGATTTCAGAAAATCCTTCACAGAGCCAAGAAGCATTGAACTCATACTTCACGAACACATCTCGGTGGAACTCCCAGTTTGAAACTATCTCTTCAGAAACGGTATGCCCAGTCACGATGCTCATGCCATAAATGGAGGGTAAAGCTTCTTCGACACGCTTGACTAATGCAAAATGACTTTTAAGCTTCTTGGAAGTGGCGATGTGACCATGATTCTTCCATATATTGGTGTATAACTCCTCATACTTATCTAGCACACTGAATCCTCCAACTAGCACATGATCCTTAAAAGGGGCGTCACAAGGGGGTCAAAAGGGACCCCAGTAGCGGAGTGCACAACTAATGCTTTGTCGGCCACAGGACGCTCCTTAAAGGGAAGCACCTCTACAACCGCAGATGTAACATCTCCAACGATCCCTGCATCATCGTTTCCCTCAATCTCAAAGTTGGTTTCCGTCACGGTCCCATCCACCAACTCGCTGAAACGATCAAGCTCCCTGTCACACTTGAATAACAAAAGCGGCTGTAATATATAATCAAGCGACTCTAGATGAGTTTTGATACTAAAATATGACAACCAAACTTGACATACCAACGCTTGGTGGTTTCAACCGAGGTATGCTCTAACAATCTCCCCCTTTGTCAATTTTAGTGACAAAGCTCTATTTACATATGGAGATAAACGAATTAAAAAAAAACTCATTCTTCATACTCTTGATTCCAAGTTTCAACAACACAATAACCTGCATATATTCAAAAAATAAATGCAGTTGTTGACATTTGAATAACAAAAGCTTCTACTTCCTCTAAAGGTAAGCTAGGTAAATATTCAATCCGGACATCTTTGTTATTCCCCTTTTGTAGTATGAAATACAACATAACATGATGATATGTTTCTCCCCCCTTAGTATATGCTTTACTCTTTCGTTAGATATAACGTTTAAGCACATATATCTTTTCCTAGTGATTGCAAATCACTTACTCCATATATTTCTCCCCCTTTTTGTCATAAAAATGACAAAGATACAAACTAACAAAAGAGCAAACCGAAAGGATCTCATAAATCCATAAGACTTGTACTTTTTTTTTGAAGCATGCATTTTATAAATTAATTAAAAGGATATTACACAAGGGTATATGATACCCAAAGATTCATCAGTTACATTTAGAATTATAAGCCATGAATCTAAATTAGGAAAACGATGGAGCAGAGGATGAGCAGCGATCTTCGGATCAGAATTGCATCGGGGGGAGGTGTTCGAGTCGAAGGTCGAAAGGCCTTCGTTCAATGCTTTCCACAAGAAAAGTTGTAGTTTTGATGGACACGATACAGTCGATAAGACATTAGTTGATGGTACGGGTGTTCGATGCGCTTGATTGAAGGTGCATTCTATTGTTGATGGTGGTTTTTAGTTCGGGGCTAAAATTATAAAACCCTTTATTTAATGTATCGTCGTTCTGAAAAGAAATAGAGACATTTAAAAGTGATGAGTGCCTAGGCCTTACATATGTACTGAGCAATTCAGTATACTTAGTTATATATGAAATTTATCCAGAATGGTGCATGTAGCAACAATCTCAAATATTCTATAAATTTTATCTTCCACATGTCAAGAATTCATTCTATGCTATGCTCCCCAGCTGAACTCTTGATATTGGAATGACATGATAATTAATATTCGCTCGCAGCTGAGTAGCATGAATTTTCCGAAGTGTCAGGATTAAGACGTGTGTAGAAGTACTCAATCAGAGGCACGCAAAGTTATGCTTCCCTCTGAGATAAAAAATAGTGATTTTTGTATCAATGCGCAAAATTCACCAAAATTAATTGATTTTGTGGCAGCTCACGAAATTCAATTTTCCTAACCAAATTTTATCAATTTGCAAAAGTTAGGTTTTTGCGGCCTGCGCAATATCTCGAACCCTATTGGTCGAGACCAAACCTAGGCAAACTAGGAAATTGATCCACCATGGAACTAGTAGGAGCAAACCCTACCAAAAATGGGAAACATGAAGAAAAGAGGAAACCGCGACCAACTGGAGCCGTGGCGAAAAGGGATTGGACGACCAATTTTCCCTAACTCAAGCTTTCTTTGGCCGTCGCTCCTTCTTCTATTTTGTTGGTTTCCGGACCCTCTTTTTCATCAACCAGTCAAATCGCTCTAAATGCCCAGCCTACACCTTTAATTAAAGTTAGAAGTTGGTTGGTCGACGCGCTTAAATTCCTTAATAAACTGAATCTATATTGTCCCATGTCAGTCTTAAAACAATCACGGCCACACGATTTGGCCGGCCGATTTAACGAGCTTGGCCTCCTCCCAGCGTGACCAAACAAGCTCCATAGTTTTCACCAGCGGGCGCACTACTATTCCAACCAATTGGAATTCTCCTAACTCTCCAACAACAACCATAGTCGCTAGCCAAAAGTAAACTAGTTGCGCTATTGAAAAAGGTTTAACGATTTAAGACTGGCCATGGCAGTATCAAATTCATCGCGGCCGTCCAACTCAGCCAGCCTAGTTGGATGGATTCGATCCAATTTTAGCCGGACAATGAAGTTCCATTATGCTCACCGGCGACTCGCTTTCAGCCCTAGCAGCTAACGCCTCAAACCGTTAGCTCAAAATAGTTTGGTCACACAACTTCAAAACCTCAAGGTTGACCAACGACGGTACATAACTGCCGCAAAACAATCTCGGCCATCCAACTTCGCTATCCGAATCGACCAGCCAAGATATGATTTCAAACAACTGGAAAGGAGCGGCCATGTTCACTGGCAGCTCAACAATAGCTCCGACCAATCGCATTGCTACAAATACGCCAACAATGCCACAAATCGATCAGCCCCGACTAGGACATAGATTGTGTAGTTGAGCTTAGACTTCACGACGTTCATCATTTGAAGACGAAGAACTAGTAAGGGGATATTGTGGAACTTCATCGACAAAATGTATGTGTAGACTGAAATTCATATATCACTTGGAAAGTCTATTTCTACTTTATCTCCTATATTGAGACATAAGTCGTATTACGATATAGTTTTCTATATACACATTTGAGATTTCGAGCTGAGTTTATCTCGCTTACATATTTCTCGAAATATTTGTTGGAAAGCTTTCGCTTCGACCAAGTTCATCTTATATCATGTGAAAATTTCCGAGTAACATCTTACATGGTTTGTTTGATACAATCATTTGGTGTAGTCTTGGAATGTTTCGTTATGATTATTTTAATATCTTAAAAATTGCTTTGATGCTGATAGTGTATGAAAACAACTATTGTCATCCTCTAAGAAAGTTTCAATGATTGAAATAAAGAGTTTAGAATCATGTAACCATGATTGGATATAAACATAGTGTGTTATCACATTTTTGTATAAGTCCAAAACCGAGAACCTGAAGTATGCATACCCGTACGCGTACTGGTGGTTGTTGGATGTCTGGGAAAGTATGCGTACCCGTACGCATACTGGCGGTAGTCTCACGTCCATGAATTTCTGCTGGAATTTGGAATGTAAATTGGTATGCGCACCTGTACGCGTACTGGCGTAACCAAACTCGGTCCCGCTACTTAAGTATGCGTACCCGTTTGCATACTTGAGTTGGTTACTTTCTAAAATTTGTTGTGTACATGAACTTAAACATTTATAAAATAAGGAATGCAATCTTTGTAAACCGTGGCTATAATGTTCATGTATTGATTCGAGTGAGTCAAACCGACTTTGATTCAATTGTGTTCTTGTATACTTCTATGAGAATATAGCAATTGAACGGCTCTTTAGCTAGTTTCATCTGAGTCATTTGAACTAGTTATGGTTAAGATGAATAAGGTTGATATGAGAGTAATCATATGGCTAACTTCGGTTAACTATTGTCGAGCAACATGGTGTACACGTTTGGGTATGGTTACATAAACCTAAATGAGTGTACATTTCATTTGTGTGTGACAAGCTAAGTTCGATCTAACAATTGAAAGATATTATATTGGTTGAATCAGGTTTTTCATCTAACGGTGAATATCGAATGCTTTGTTACCAAGGTAACTTAGATTGCAAAACCTGATTTGAAAACAATATAAAGGTGAACTCTAGTAAATAGAAAACCTAATCACCACACCCGCTGTGTGTTACTAGTTGCATCAACTAGAGTTGATTCACCTTTAACCTTAGGTTTCTTTGAGACCCTGTAGGTTAACGACTTCAAAGACTTCATTGGGATTGTGAAGCCAGACCCAACTATTTTCTCTGTAGTTGGGTGTTCTGATCTTGCCCGATTCTATCGTTTGAGTACTATCTTCTCTAAGATTTGCTCGAGATTTAATCTTCGATAGGAAATATAAAAAATAATCACAAACACCTTCATCTCATCGTTTGTGATTCCACAATATCTAGTTTCGCCGAAAAGATTTAGATTATTGTGAGGTGATTGATAATACTAGGCTGTTCTTCGGGATTATTAGTCCGGTTTATCAATTGGTTCATGTTCACCTTGATTTATCAAAAGACGAAAAAAAAAATCTTGGGTATTTTTGTAGGAGACATATTTATTTAGTCTATAGACTTTTCTGTGTGAGACAATTTGTTTATCAAGTCTTCGACTTTGGATCGTAGCAACTTTTGGTTGTGGGTGAGATCAGATAAGGGAATCAAGTGCGTAGTATCCTGCTGGGATCGGAGACGTAAGGAACGCAACTGTACCTTGAATCAGTGTGAGATTGACTAGGGTTTAACTACAGTCCAGTCCGAAGTTCATTGGTAGTAGGATAGTGTATGTAGTGGCTTAATACAGTATGGTGTTCAAACTGGACTAGGTCCCAGGGTTTTTCTGCATTTGCGGTTTTCCTCATTAACAAAATTCTGGCGTCTGTGTTATTTCTTTTCCGCATTATATTTTGTTATATAATTGAAATATCACTGGTTGTGCGCTAAGATCAATCGATTAGATAATACAACCTTTGGTTGTTGATTTAAATTGATTGACACTTGAACATTGGTCTTTGGTACCGCTCAAGGTACTCCTCTTATATTCAATCGGGCTCGCAGATTTCTATTTGCTCATTGCAGATTGAGATAAGAGTTAGAGATACTAAACTCTTTGATATACTTTTCTCTAGATTGAGTCTGACTGTCTTGTTGATTCTCTAGAAAGTATATTGGAGTAAGCCCTCTAAGATTGCCAAATGAATTATTGGGTGTGGTTGTTAGACCCATGCATTTTCAATTGGTATTAGAGCAGTCAAACACATTAAAAACCTCATAAGTTTATGTATGTAGCGATCTGATATGGAAAAAAGTGTTATCTCAATAAATGCACCACCAGATCCAGGGATTTCAGAATTCTCTTCCATGACTGATTTAATAAAATATGTAGAATAAATTCTATATAAACCTCCTTCAGGTTTAAAATCTCTTGAAGTGTTTTCAGGATTGAAAATAAACTTGAAAGCTTATCTCTTGATATTGAGTTATACCTCCAGAAAGAACAAGAATCTCTTTACAAGCTAAATCAAGTTGTGATGAATAATACTCATGTCGAGGTTGAAATTTATTTATTAATTAGAGAGCAATGCTCCTCCTATGTGTAATCCACTTGGTTATAGTAAACTAAACGTATTACAAGAGGAGTTTAAATCCCAGTCATCTGACAGTATCACCTCAAAGCATGAATCAGTAAATTGGTCAATTCCTGATATACTGTGTCATGATAATTGTTTTGTTGTAAACATGTCAAGATGTCTTCTTACACCAAAAGAGTTTCCCTGCACAATACTAAACATTATCTGCTGACACTGTTTTTATTAAGTTTTATAATGAGAAATCGGGGACTCAAATTTTTGTGTATCTCTCTAAACTCTTTTGCAAAACTTGTAAAAACAGATTCTTGGATGTTTCTCAACTTTGTTGAATGCAAAAGTAGTTGTAAAGAAACTTTTTCTTGGTGCCATGATGAGAAAGACATTGTTCACCCCAACACAACTTAATTGTGTTGAAAGTGCATCCTCACCAAGAATTTCCCTGTTATGTGTACGGTGAGGGAAGAAAATAATTGGGGCACACATATTATGTTGGGTATGATTTTGAATGTTTGATAACGTTGTAGAATTCGATCGGATTCTTCTAAAAAGGTATGTCTCTAAACTTCAGCAGGTTTTATGATGACCTATGTACCTTGTGTATCATTCACGTCTACCTAACTTGATTTGTGTTTAAGGTTCTTAAATGTTCAGGTTTGAAAATAGTTGTTCGGGATGTTTTGTCCTTCATGGTATACTTCAGGTATGCATACTAGTTTGCATACCAGTTTACAAATGAGTTTTTGTAATAAAATCCAGGGAAATTCATTTGCATACTCAAAATCGGTTTGCATACCCGTATGTATACTGGCCTGTAGACGTCGATATATGGTAAACTTGTTTTGGCCGTATCTTTTTCGTCCGAACTCGGAATGACCTAATTAATTTTGCATTCTCTTCCTCCTTGAATTCTCTTCGTAATAGAGATGAGAATTATTGAATTTGGATGAGTTATGATTAGTATTTGTCATGTCTCTTGTTTTTGAGTATTTTGCTCCGTTTCGTGGCACTTGTTCCACTTCTCTTGGACTTGGGCACTTGGATTCTTGGAGTAATACTATTATAAGCTCATTTATAGCTTTTATAAGAATGTTATTGGTGAATCACAAAGAAGGAAGTTCAAGAATGGACAGTAGTACACATTGCTACGGGATTCTTGAATGTTCACAATCATCTTATGTGAAGTATGGTACATGGTCATTAATGACTTTATATGTACTCATTTGTTAAGAAAATCTTTTTATACGCCTTTGGTAGCTATTCTTGGTGTAAATCCATGCGAAAAAGATTGATTCTACCCTCCAAGGACAAATCATCTTATATGTGCATTACGAGTTTGTCTTGATGTCTAGGAAACTTCTTATGGGAATTTATTTCTTGTGTTTTAGAAGGATTACTAGGGTTTGGAATAGCCATTATTGCAGGTACACATAGCTACTTCTAATATTTTCATCTTCAATGTTTTTAGATTTATTTATTTAAATTCTAAGTTTTTTGGAAAGTGATTTTTGTAATTTTAATCTTTATGATTTTATATATTGCAAATTGTTATGGGATATGTTGTTTACGTCCGTGAACCTGTGACTGTCCCATACTTGTTCAAAATTTATCTCTAGTATGTTGGTATGAATGTATTCATAAAAGATAGAATGAACTTTTGACAAACAAAAGTTAAAGCCTTTTATGTCATTATACAAATTTTGATGGAAGAAAGGATGCACTTTTGTTTAGAACGATTAAGTCTATTATATGTCATTGTGAAAATAGTGATGAAAAATAGAATGAATCCTTGTGTATTCTACAGTATCAGTCGATCTCCGATCCACATTTTTGTGCATATACTGTATTGCTCCGTAAGTTCTCTTATGTCGAGCATGGCCAATTGAATTGATCATTTTTGTGGTTGATTCAATTGAGATTTTTGGATTCAAATCCATGTTTTCATGTGATTTGGTTATGTCCAAAGAAATCCTTCTTTTGTTGTAAAAGCAAGGTCGCCTTTGTTATTCTTTCGGGAATGACATTTTATGGGGGAGAGTTCTTTTTGAACTTGTGCTTTATTGCCAAATATTTGTGGGGAGTGCGCCTTTGGAATATTATAGGGGTTATCTTGTATCTTTATAAACTCCTTGATGAATGCATTTAGCTTCGGCTTTATGATTGCATCTAAATAAGTTGGTATGTTATTCTCTTTTGGTGATGAAGTATCTCTATGAAAATTTCATGAGGATCCCACTAGTTTTCGTACCTTTGCCAATTTATACTGACAAAAAGGGGGAGAATTAATGAGTAGTTTCATATTACAAATACATATGGTTTATAGATTATTATGTAATGGGGAGTCGTTTTCATGTCGAGATGAAGTATTGACTAAGGGGGAGTGATACATATCACCATATTATTGTTTTCAAAGTTGTGATATAATTGAACTTTGATGTTGTGTAATAATACTATGACACTGTATAACAATGATCGAGAGCATTTGTTTACTTTCTCATTCAGATAACTCCATATGAGATGATCAAGCGATGACTTTATTTGATTGATACAGGATTCAAGAAACTGGGTTCTTTTATCTTTACAAGAAAAACTTTGTTCGAAAATTGTAGGAGTGAACTCTTCTTGGGTATCTAATATTGAAAGTATGTCAGAGTCACAGACTTCTGCAATGGTTGCAACATGATCTAGCATACAGTCTTGATTATCCTCGTCAGGAGAATAGTCAAGAGTTGCAGTATATGCATTTCTTTTCCACTGAATGTCCTTAGTTGGACAGTCTGGAGAAATACGACCAAACCTTCTACATTTGTAGCATTGAGGAATAATATCATCATCATCCCAAGTGTCTTCACTTTTATGTGTAGAAATCTGATTTTTTTTTGACACATGAGATTCTCTTTTTCGGTGTCTCAATGATTTTTTGAATCGTTGAGTAATAAGAGACAAATGACGATTTAGTTCAGCTTCATTTTCAGAATCTAGATCTTCTTGATCTTGGGAGTCTTCCAGACATTGAGTCGGCTTTTTTTGATGGCTTTGTAGGCCAGATTGTCTTTTTGTTTAGACAAGTACTCCGGATCAAATATCTTTAGTTTTACGACAAGTGAACTTCTTGATAAAGAAGAAAGATCGTTAGCTTCGATGATTACATTCTTCTTAGATTCGTATATATATGGCAACGATCTGAGAATTTTGCACATTATATCCTTTTCAAAAATAGTCTTTCCAAGTGAGAAAGAAGCATTAACTATCTCAGATAGTTTTAAATGAAACTCTTCAAAAGTGTCGTTGTCATCTATTCGAAGGTTTTCCCAATCGGACGTAAGAGTTTGAAGTCTAGCTTCTTTCTCTGATGTATTTCCTTTGAATACGACCTGAAGATTATCCCAAGCTTCCTTTGAAGTTTGGCATGTTGATACATGATGTTGTAGATCACGACTTACAACATGTATAATAGCATTCATACCATCTGAACTGCTTTGCAAAAGCCTTTTCTTCGTTAGAGTAATCCACTAAGCGTTTAAACTCAGTTTCTGAATTTTCTACTTTCGGGCGATTATAACCATCGACGAATAATAACCAAGTATTAAAGTCTCTTGATTGAATAAAAGATCTCATAGCAGATTTGCACCATAGATAGTTTGTTCCGTCAAATCTTGGAGGTACGTTAACTGAAATCGATTCATGTGAACTCGAGTTCATTTCTTATAGGTTGGATCGCACCAAACACAGATTGTTGCATCTTTTCGTGTTTGCCTGCTCTGATACCAATTGAAAAGACGAGGGTACCCAAATACACCACAATCTTTAAAATATCCACCTATAAGTCCTCTTACTGAAAGTGATTGTTTATGGACAAAGTCTAGATAATACTACAAATCGGTATTCACACTTTGTGTGATCGACTATGGATACGAGATCGAGACAATACAACAATCAAAGTGTGATTACTTGGTAATAGGTTCAGACTTAACCAAACTCTATAGGATCACTATCAGGTAATACGGAGTTAACATTTGTGTGATTAAATTATAATAACAACAATTATAATTGCGGAAAACAAAAGTAAATGACAAAGCAAGATTTTTTTAACGAGGAAACAAAAGCAGAAAAACCCCGGGAACTAGTACAGAATTGAATACTCTAAGAATTAAGCCGCTACACAAAATCTAACTGTTTTGTGGGTGAAAACGGTTTCTGCTGATTTTGTGTGAATTCGTGTGTATGGATGAGAAACGAGCCTAAACCCTAAACAATGTACTGCACGAGAGTACTTTTGATTCGAGAGATCAATCTGTACAAATATGTCCTAAACCAAGAAATGGCCGTTCCAGACTTGCTGCGGTCACAAAGTGGAGGAGAAGGTTTTGTCTTAGGGAGAGAAGCGAAGAAAGTGTTGAGAACAGAATTATCGTTCTGGAAGTGTGGGTGTTTTGTGACTTGTATCAGAAAATTGGACTGCCTAGCTGAATAAAAAGTCTATCAGGTGATTTCTGATTGTTGTATTGTTCTCCTGACCAAAACTTGTTCTTTGGTGGAAAATAGCTGAGACCTATTTATACAAGTCGCAACAAAACGTACCCTGGTCTCGTAGGAAGTGAAAACGGTTGAGTGGTGGAAGAAAAGAGTAACGGGTAACGCCTGGAATTGATGTTTCCATAATAAAGGGTACTTTTCACCATTACTTCTTTCCTTTAATAACCGCCTCGCTTTATGACAATTTCTTGTAACGGGCGTATTGCACGCCGCACGCTGTAAACCGCCAGACCAATACCCTGATGAGTATCCCCCATTTGTGACATGTTTTGATGTCTCGAGTGTTTTCGTGGAAAACATGTAGCACTTTGCTATGTGTGGCAAGTTAAAGTCGAGAGGCCTGTCATAGGAAAATAGCATGTGATGCTATTAGGATTGTCTTGGATAGTCGCTTGAAACTTGCCACAAGCCTGCCAACTCGGTGGCGAACTTGGATGGTTGAGATTTCATCTCAGGAGGAAGGGTAGCCGTTGATTATGGCTACCTTATGTTGGCGCCTGAAGATGGCGCAGTGGCTTTTTTGGTGCACGCCAGTGGCAATGCGGCATGGCTCGTGCATTACAATGGAACGATGGTGCAAGTGGCTCCTGGCGTAGCCATGGCCATAAGTTTTAGGCGGCTGGTGGCCTGAAAGTTGCCACAAGTCTGTCAGCTCGGTGGCGAACTTGGATGGCTGAGATTGCATCTCATGAGGAAGGATAGCCGTTGATTATGGCCACCTTCTGTCGGCGCCTGGCAACTTTATCTAAATTAGGGTTTAGCATGCCGAAATCCTAATTAGCATATATGGCATGCCGTTTGGCATGTGCGTTTGGCAAGTTAGGCATGCCGATGGCATGTGCGCCTGACATGCACGTTTTGGCGAGTTTGGCATGTTGCTTGGAAAGTTAGGCATGCCGATTGGCATGTGCGCCTGGCACGCGCGTTTGGCATGTTTGGCATGCCGATTTGCATGTGCGCCTGGCATGCGCGTTTGGCGAGTTTGGCATGCTGCTTGGCATGCTTGGCATGACGATTGGCATGTGCGTCTGGCATGCGTGTTTGGCGCGGGTTTTGGGAAGCCAATTGTATTTGCGGCCATCTGGCGCATTTTTTTTTCAACACTGTGGCGAGTTTAAAGCAACCTAATTGGTTAATGTAAAAGGGCCGGCCAGGAATGGGCGTGGCTACACTTTTGTGTGAGTGTGGCGGGTTCAGAGCGACCTGATTGGTCGATGGGAAGTGGGGCCGGTAAGCTAGGGCGTGGCCACACTTCCAGTGCGTTATGGCGGATTTAAAGCGACCTGATTGGTCGATGGGAAGTGGGACCGGAAAGCTAGGGTGTGGCCACACTTCCAGTGCGCTATGGCGGATTTAATCGCCTAGTTTGGCTAAGCAAAATTTTTCGACCAACGGGGTCTAGTGTATTGCGCGGGGTGCGAAACCCTGATTTTGGAAATTAGTCGGGTTTATGAGTTTTTTATGAGTTATCACAATAATTGGCTGGACTTTATATGCTGCCACAAAAATCCTTATCTACAGAATGCAGTGTGCTTTCCGCCTGAGAATTTCGTGCGATGGCCTTAACTTTGGTACTTGGAGGTTCATACTACTCCGTTGCGAGTGAACATAAATTTTTCATGCCATACCGATATTAAAGGTTATGCCGGGGAACATAGCACAGGAAAGTACTCAGTGAGTCTTGTATTGGCGAGGTGCCGAAATTTACAGAGTGTTTGGGATGGTTGCTACATTCGCCAGTCTGGATAATATTTCATGTAAATATATTGAATGGCTCAATAAATATGCCGGTGGAGAGATTAGCACTCACGACACCGTTTCCTTGCAGAGTGACATCACATCAGATGCAAGGTTTTACGATTTTAACCCTAAGCTAAAAACCACCATCAATATTAAGTCCCCTGCTTAGCACGTAACAGTGGCATTATTGCGGGGTAAGCATGAGATGGTGATGGACGAGAGTAAAATCAAAAGAGCAAGACGTAAAGAGATTTCCAAGTGAATTCAACTAACCTTTAGTGGAAGGCGTGAGGAATCTGTGATCCTTGTGTTGGCGTCTTTTGTATAAATTCGTCTTGGCCATGGGATGTTGGCACCAGTGCGGCATCTTTGGCGTTTGAGGAATGGTTCATGGCGATGCTGGCTAGGGCATTGGTTAGGACGCGGTTGGATTTCGCTTGGGTTGCGGATGGCACTTGTCAGGAGCGTAAAAGTTGGCGCTGAAACTTTTCCTACTGATTGGCAGAGATAGTATTGCAATTTGGTTCGCGAATCGGTGAATGCTAGCTGGCTAAGTTACGGAACGTATGGAGATAGCGCTGCTTTGAACGACCAGGATGGTGCTTCCTTGGCTGGTGGAGATGGTGCTGCTTTGAATGGATAGGATGGCGCTGCTAGCTGGAGTAGCGGATAGGCGCGGCTAGCTTGGCATGGTGGATGGCGCGGCTACCTTGGGATGTCTGTGGAGTGGTGCGGATAGCTTGGCCGTATAGAGATGGTGCCGCTGGCTTGGACGGGGAATGGCCGAGACGGCTGTTGGCTTGGACGCGGACCTTTGGCATGGGGCTTGAAAGTGGATCCATTGGCGTCGGCTTGGCGTGGAGCCGTTTGCTCGGCTTGGGACGCAAAATTGTTGGCTTGGCTTGGCCGTGGACGTGGCGCTGCTGGCTTGGCTTGGCTTGGCCGTGGCGCTGCTGGCTTGGCTTGGCTTGGTCGTGGCACTGCTGGCTTGGACGTGGATCCATTGGCGTCGGCTTGGACATGGAGCCGTTGGTGTCGAATTGGCCGTGGAGCGGGAAGATGGCGTTGCTTTGGCTTCAGTCCGTGGAATGGTGGCAACTGGCTTCAGTTTTGCGGAATGATGGAAACTGGCTTCGGTTCCGTGAAATAACGACAACTGGCTTCAGTTCCATGTAAGGATGGCAACTGGATTCAGTTCCATGGAAGGATGACGACTGACTTCAGTCCGTGGAATGGGGGAAACTGGATTCAGTTCCGTGGAAAAGTGGGGATGATGCTGCAACTTTGGCCATGGACCAACAATGTTGGCGCTGCAACTTTGGCCACGAAGCACTGATGATGGTGCTGCAACTTCGGCCACGAACTGTTGATGTTTGGTGCTTGGAGCGTTGACGTTGGCTTGACCAAGGAGTGTTGCAGGTTGAGCGGCTGATGTTCCTCGTGCTGGCGCGCTGCTGGTTCGGTCATGGAGCATGAGTGTGGTGAGCCCAGTCATCTATTCCCGTTCATGGAGAAAGAAGAAATCCTTATTTTGTTCAAACTCTAGAAACTCCGTCCGCATGAAAAGAGGTATCAACCCTCTTCTGTTTTTTGTTGCTCGTCTGGATTCGTGATTTCGTATACGGTGTCTGGCTCCTCTTTGTCATTTTTTAGTGGCGGTAGAGTGGGTATTAACAACAACAAAGCAATATCCAATAGTTATAATCAGTAGCAAGGAGGGTCAGGAGAACTCAAGGTAGGTTCCCTCGCATGTAGTCACCCAACAGTAGCGCCGATCTTCTCTAGAATATGTAATAAGGTTCTGACTCCAGAAGAATGAGTATCTAAGCTCTCTAGTGAATTTCAAAATTTACTAAACTCCATTGTACTCTTGGGATGTATGGATGAAATAATGTCAGGGATAATCTTGGAGATCGTGGTTGCGTTGTTGGTCCATCCTTGACTTTAGGTTATTTGGTGTCTGGACTTTCTGATTGCGATGATGACATGCTGTGGATGCTTGTATGGTCTAAATATTCATTGGGTGAAGTACACGAGTTGGGAGACGATCCGTTACCGATGTGTTTCTATCAAGTCTTCAAGGACTTCGTTCCAAGCGACATCCTTTGAACCATCTTCTGAATATTGGACTATTGTATGGATTGGGATGCGGTGAGCATTCCCTAGTTACACTTGTGTTAGATCCGATGGCGTGGGGATATGTGAATGTGAATCTGTGGCATGCTTTTGGAGTCTTTGATGCACGCGTACAACTTTAACCTGGTTTAGGGGACTGAAAGCATCCCATGCTGGTAGTCCCCATGTGTAGCCTACTTTAATTGCGTCGCATGGACGAAATATTCTGGACGACGAAGAGGTAGAAGTGAGAGTATTATGTTGTTAATCGTGGCTTCCTCTGTTTCTTCAAGAAAATGTTTCATCCGCGTCTCTGGAGTTATCTCATGAATCTTTGATGGTTGTCGGGATGGACTACGATGAGCATTCCTCAGTCGCACTTATCTTTAGTTTCTGAAATTGTTTTATCTAAACAGGTTTGGAATCCTCCACGGCCTTGTAAAGTGTTTCATGCGCCTTCTAGACAGAGAGGTGAAGATATCCTTATGCTACACCCTTTAAGAGTAGATAACCTTGTAGTGGCTATGACCTTTTGGTTGACCGTGTCTTTTGAGATTTGACGGTGAAGGAACTCCGTGTAGAGCCTCAGTCCCCAAGTGTGGTTTACATTTTTCTATCTTGTATGGTCGGCGAGTTGACCATGATAAAGATACCACCATCTTGCATTTGTACTGGTGACTTTTTTACTTCTTCCGCGTGAAACTAAAATATGGAGGAGTACGGGTTACCTTTGTAGTGATTGTTGCTATGGTGAATGTTAGAGCATTGCTCGGTTGAACCCACCAAGCATTGGTATGTCAAGTTTGGTTATCATATTTTAGTGAATCAAAACTCATGTTAAGAGTCGCTTGATTATGTACTAGTGTCAACTTCATATAGGTTAGCTTGAATGTATTAGGATATGAGACATTACAAGTATTGCGAAGTCTTGAAAATTTGAAGAAGCAAGGAGCTACAACGACAACAATCATCCTTCCACTTGAGGTTAGTGATATTTGACTTGAACTGTTTCATTCCCTAACGTATCTTTCAAGTCGTGCATATTGAAAACATAACTGCGAAGCATATTTGAACTCTAGATAGACATAGTATTAAGGAATACAAGACGAGGTTTATTGCTTAATCATTAAACGTTGTAAGAGGTGCAGTACATCAAAGGGAACTGATCTTTGTATGGGGTGCAACAAGGTTTATAGCAGAAAGGGGAACCGATCCTATGGACATGTGCAACACGTTTTTAGGAAAAGGGGAACCGATCCTATGGACATGTGCAACACATATAAGTTAGATACCATATATATGTGGGGAACCAATCCTAGTACCTAGTCAACCGAATTTTTGGAAAGCTAGTGTGACTATGCACAGTACTCACATGGAGGTAGAACCGAAACTTGTTTAGGTATAACCGTAAACCCATGATTTGTGATTGAATGTTGGTTTGATCAATCACATAGTTCTTGAAAGTCAGATGAACCAATTCTAAACTTGTTTGGAAGTGTGGAAAATCGGTTTCAAGGTTGTAAGTGTGAAAGAGAACTTACAAAGTTAAGATGCCGACAAACTTTGAACACGTGCTTTGAATGTTTATTTCTTTAATTGTTCAAAGATATTCCTTAACGGCTAAGGGAAGAGAATCCCAGGATCGAAACATAAGTAAGTTAAGAATCTTTTAATTAAGGCTATTAATTTCATTTTGTAGGGAAATTACAAAATTAGTAATGTGCATTTACTAATTAGATTTTTCGAGATATTTCGATCGTTATTTTTGGACAGAGCATTTCCAGGAATTATGAAAACCGAATCTGTGCTTTAATGAATATCTTGAGAATATTTTTGGTTTTGGAAATTCCTTGGTGTCCAAACTTCCTTGTCTATAAATACTCGAAGTTTGTCTTTCTAGCAAACTAATCCTTCGTAACAACATATTTACTCTTTTGTTGTTGTTACTGGTGTAGCCGCCTATTCGGAGAGGAGAGTAACCTAATAATGCGAAATATCTTAAGGCCTCTCAGTTTAAAGTCTTCTTTGGGATTGAGAAGCTCTAGCGTGTAGTGTGGGTTGTAAACTAGATAATTGCGTTTTATATTTTGTTTTCGATTGATTTGATTGACTAACGGTGGTTGAAATCTGATTGCACCTAGTTTGTTTATTCTTGAGAATCTTCTCTTCTGATATAAGATTCACTCAAACTAGTTCAGAGTTTCGACGGGGATCTTTAGACTACTGTTAATTCTAAAGACGATCTTGTGATAATCCATTGTTAATAGACTTTGTTCTGTGTGTGATTGATCACAAGAGATTCAAGTGATTGTGTGCAAGTTTATATTGAAGATTTAAGAAGATTTGAAGACAAAGAAGATATTGAAGATCTGACTTGGGTTTTATAATCTTTGGTGTGCACAATACTTGTTTCGGTAAAAGAGGATCCAATTAATGATCGGTTTATCCTTGTGGTAGATTGGATTTATTAATTGAATATATCAACATCAACATGATTCTTAGGATTAAAGGTGTTGTTGGCTTAATCTTAAACGATTACCTTTGGGTGATTGAATATAAGATAGATTTAAGGACCCGATGAAGGAGTTTATGTTGAGATACCTTTGTCCGACTCATATCACTTGGTTGAATAGAGTTGATACCAAATAGATTTGTTTTTCCTTTAATGTTTGGAATACGAACCAAAGGAATTGTTCCAAGTACGTGACTTATTAAAAGTTGGAGGCGTGGGAATACAGAAGGAACTAGGTGAACTATAGGGTTAGTTACTTGGTCTCAAGTATACGAAGCTAGTGTAATTTTGTGTAGCGGCTTAATCCTGAGAGTATTCAATTCTGGACTAGGTCGCGGGGTTTTTCTGCATTTGCGGTTCCTCGTTAACAAAATCTTGCTGTGTCATTTACTTTTATAATCCGCATTATAATTTTTTTATTATAATTAAAGTAAGTTACACAAACGTTAATTCCTATTTACTTGATAAGAAATCCTATTGTGTTTGGTTAAGTCCGAACCTTTGTATCAAGTAAACATACTTCGTTGTTGTATTGTCTCGATCTCGTATCCGTAGACGATCACACGAAGTGTGAACCGATTAGTTGGACTGTCTCGACTCAGTCCATAGACAATCACTTTCGGAGAAAGGACTTATAGGTAGGAAATTTTTTATCTTGAGGTATATTTGGGTACCCTCGCCTTTTCAATTGGTTTCAGAGCAGGAAAACACGAAAAGATCTAACAATCTGTGTTTGGTGCGATCTAACCTATAAGAATTGAATCTAGTGTCTGATTCAGTTAACATTATGCAAGAGTTTGAATGCTCATAAGTTGAAGATGTTAATACTTCGTTGACTCATGATCCATGAGTTACAAAAACATCTATGTCTTTTTCTGAGGAAAAAGAAGATGCTGATAAAGAGTTGGTAAAACTCCTAAAGCCTATACAATATCTGTCTTCTAAAGTGTTTATTTTAAAGACAGAGTCAAATCTTCTTAATCAGGAGATCAGAGAAAAAGAAATTCAACTGAACTGTCTAGCCAAAGAGCAAAATGGATCTCACTGTCAAACTAGAAGCTTTTGGTAAATCTCTTACAGATAAAGAAACACGTCCTATGATTCTGACTAATGAGGCTGTTATGATTTTTTCTGATGAGGAAACTAAAAGTCCTTGCTCGAATTTTACAGATTGTGACAAAACCGGGTTAATCACATCTGAAACGGATCAAGATGATGGTAGTTTGCCTAACTACATCAAGTTAGAGGAGGATGAGAAACCAACTTCTAGATCTACTGATGATCAAACGAAATCTTGTCCAAAGGAAACTTTGAACCGATTCCGTGATGACTCTAAGGAATACAATTTTCAGTCACTTGACAGGAAACTTATACTTCTTCAACATTCGGTGGTAAAATTTTTGAAAGAAGTTTCTTGTCTTAAAAAACTGAAAGATTATTCCTCAGTAGAAAGACAGATTATACTACATCCCAATAAGATCAACTCAAAGGAGTCAGAGGAAATAGTTGATAATCACTTCTGGAAAAAGATTCCTTTGCACCCATATCGAAACAGTTCTGGTTTTGATGAGGAACGTCTTCAGAAGGAAGGGAAAGAGCGAATCTCTGCCAAAGGAAACAATCAGGATTTTCCGATAGTTGTTTCAAATGATCACACTAATGTTAATAATAAGGAAGTCCTTAGAATGAGAAAATATTATGAAAATCTCATTGAAAGAATTAAGGGAGATCTAGTTGTCTCCGAGAATTCTCACATTAGTAAATTTTCTCCACATGATCATATCTATAGAGTTAGAAAAGATCATCATCCTGTGAGAAAATATTTTGGGAAGAAATTCCCTAAAAGAAACATGAACCATGTTTCTGATATTCACTGTAAGCTGGAAAAAGCTTACTCCGATGTAAATTAGTTGTATCATATATTGTGCTTTCTCATATTTTCGTGCTCATAATCTTTTATGGGAAAGGCACAATAAAACCGGAGAACATGTACCTTGTGTAGTAGTTTACTAGAAAAACTCTGTGATAGTATATGGGTTGTTGCGAATCCATGGCAGTGTGAAAGATGTTCATGTTTAAACATGTTTCTCCAAATTGGAGTTATTTGGAATTTTCGGATGTTTTTAATAAACCTTCTAACTTAAGTTTATCGGATTAAGGGAACAAAATATATTGTTTTATATTTCGTATTTTCCAAAGGTCTTTTGGTCCGGAAGTTGTCTCTTTTAAGAGGAGAAACTTTTTCTTGTCTGTACTCAAAACCCTGAGGAATCCTTTATATTCGTTCATAACCGATCATGCCTCCAGTAACTTCCAGTGTCTCAAAGACTAATATGGAGGAAGCTCAAAAGGTTAAGGGTTGTCAAGGAATCAATACAAAGAGAAAGAAGAAAGGCGTTATGTCTGATTATGACTCTGATAGTTCAGTTGGATCACAAGATGAGTCATGTCTGTTAGCTTACAACAAACAAGATCCAACCAAAACCCAATGAATTCGTTCTAATAGTATGTCTCAATATATCCAAGTTTTTGATGAACTAGAAACCAATCTTGCTATGACTATTCGACATCAAGATTGGGTAAAAGAGAAGTATGAACGAACAAGAGGAATTCTTGCTGAGCTCAAAGCTCTAATTGAAGAACTTGAAAAACAACAAGTGGTTGTAGACAAGTCTCTTGATACACGCGTTAAGAGTTTGAACACTGAAGAGACCTCGGTGAACAACAAGAGCACCACTAGAGATTAAGGCAAGGGTACCCAAATATACCTCAAAGAAATTGAATCTTTGTATGATTCAGTTAACGTTATGCAAGAGTTTGACTACTCAAAGGTTGAAGATGCTACTATTTCGTTGACTCATGATTCAGGAGTTGCGAAAACATATGTGTCCATCTCTGATGGAAAAGAAAATGCTGATAAAGAGTTGATAAACTCCTAAATCCTATAAACTCTCTATCCTCTAAAGTGCTGATATTAAAGACAGACTCAAATATTCTTAAACAGGAGATCAGAGAGAAAGACATTCAACTGAATTGTCTAGCCAAAGAGAAAATGGATCTCACTGTCAAACTAGAGGCTCTTGGTAAATCTCTCACAGATAAAGAGACACGAACTATGATTCTAACTAATGATGTTGTTGTGATTTCTTCTGACGAGGAAACTAAAAGTCCTTGCTCGACTTTTACAGACCGTGATAAAACCGGTTTAATCACATTTGAAACAGATCAATATGATGGTAGTTTTCCTAACTACATCAAGTTAAAAGAGGATGAGAAACCAGCTTCTAGATCTACTGATGATCAAACGAAATCTTGTCCAAAGGAAACTTTGAACCGATTCCTTGGTGATTGTAAGGAATACAATTTTCAGTCACTTGACAGGAAACTTATACTTCTTCAACATACGGTGGTAAAATTTTTGAAGGAAGTTTCTTGTCTTAAAAAACTGAAAGATCATTCCTCAGCAGAAAGACAGATTATACCACATCCCCATAAGATCAACTCAAAAGAGTCAGGGGAAAGAGTTGATAATCGCTTCTGGAAAAAGGTTCCTTCTCACCCATATAGAAACAATTCTAGTTTTGATGAGGAACGACTTCAGAAGGAAGGGAAAGAGAGAATTTCTGCCAAAACAAACAATCAGGAGTTTCCGATAGTTGTTTCAGATAATCATACTAATGTGGATCATAAGGAAATCCTTAAAATGAGAAAATTTTATGAAAATCTCATTGAAAGAATTAAGAGAGATTTATCTATCTCTGAGCATCCTCACATTAGTACATTTTCTCCACATGATCATATCTCTAGAGTTATAAAAAATCATCGTCTTGGGAGAAATTATTTTGGGCAGAAATTCCCGAAGAGAAACATGAACCATGTTTCTGATATTCATTGTAAGCTGGAAAAAACTTACTCCGATGCAACTTAGTTGTATCAAAATTGTGCATTCTCATCCTTTTCGTGCTCATAAACTTGGATGGGAAAGGCACAATAAAACAGGAGCACATTTGTTTTGTGTAGTTGTTTATCATAAAAATTCCATGACACTATATGGGTAGCTGCGAATCCATGGTTGTCTGAAAAATGTTCATGTTTAACATGATCTTCCAAAAGAAGTTTTATTTAGAATTTTCGAATTTTAATAAACCTTCCAGCTTGACAAATTCAGAGCTAAGGAAACAAAATATATTCCTTTATATTTTCGGATTCTCCAGAGGTCTTTTGGTCCGAAAGTTGTCTCTTTTAAAAGGAGAAACTTTCTCTTACCTGTATTCGGAACCCTGATCAATCCTTTTATATTTAATTATTCATAACCGAGCATGCCTCCAATAACTCGCAGTGTCTCAAAGGCTAATAAGGAGGAAGCTCAAAAGGTTAAGGATTGTCAAGGAATCAATACAAAGAGAAAGAAGAAAGGCATATCAAATATTATGTCTGATTATGAGTGTGATAGTTCAATTGGATCACAAGATGAGTCATGTATGTTGGCTTACAACCTACAAGATCCAACCAAAACCAACTGGATCCGTTCTGATAGTATGATTGACTATATCCAAGGTTTTGAGGAACTAAGAACCAATCTCATTATAACGGTTCGAAATCAAGATTGGCTCAGAGATAAGATTGAGGAAACAAAAGCTGATGTTACTGATATGAAGATTCAAGTTGAAAGACTTGAGAAACAAGAAGTGGTTGCGGAAAAATCTCTTGAGACATGCTTTGAGAGTTTGAACACTTAAGAGACCTCAGCGAACAACAAGAGCACCACTAGAGATTAAGTTATATGTTGTAATACTTCATTTAGAAAAATAGACATCAATTTTTGATTTCTTTCATTGATTGCATTAGTCTATTATGAATAAAACTATTATGAATAAAATTATTTGATTAGTAGTTTTTTTCTTGTGATAGTTTTCGGTTTACATAGCCTGTGCTTACTTGCTTTTATCTTATTGCTATGTATGTCTATGGGATGTTTGATTTCGGTTTTACTACCTTAATATTCGATCTCATATATTGTGAACCCTTATGGTTTGGGTGACTTTTTGATTTAGCGGGATTAAGTTCTAGCCCTAGTAGGTAGGATTTATCAAAGGATCATGAGGGGTTCTGGTAGAAACAATATGTGAAAAAGTCACAATATGTTGAATCGGTTTTGGTTTAGCATAAAAGCATATGTGTTTCGACGGTTTTCAACTTTTTCTTGCAATTGTTAAAACCGGTTTTCAACCTTTCCCTGGTAAAGGTTGAGGTGTGTTGTTATTCTTTTGTTTATGCATAAGGATGACAACATGGTGATATTTCGATATCAATTCTCCCTGGACGAAGATGCTATCATATTGGAGAAATGGATGCGAAATTTGAGATAACAATCTTGTTAGTTAATTGTTTTCCTGTTTAAGAAAAGCCTGAGTTTATATTATATATATTTATTGCTTTTGTTTAACAAAATTTCGGTTCAATTGATATTTATTCCATGATGTGTGTGTGGATGTGTGTTTCAATTGGTTCCGGTTAAGAAAAAATATTGTTATCTTGCTTTATTGTGTGGTATCAATTGTTTAGTCTTACAAAATTTCGGTACAGTTGATGTGTGTGTGATTCAATTGGTTGCGGTTAAGAAAAACCATTGTTATCTTGCTTTTGTATGGTATCAATTATTTAGGCTTACAAAATTACGGTGCAATTGCGGTGCTTTCAATGTCTATGTTGTTTCAATTGCTTCCGGTTGAGGTGAATAATTATGCAAGTTGATTTATTTTGGTTTGTATGAATTATTTATGGCTTAACGAAATAATTTGTGTACGAGATGAGTTGTTTAGTCCAATTCGATTCCGGATAAGAAACTAAGTTAATCAGATCTTAGTTTGTCTTATCAAAGTGAGGTTTCGGTTATTCAAGTCTAATCGATTGCCTAAACAAGGAATGCTAGTTAACTAACCTAGTACTTGTCTTGTTTAAAATTGAAAGGTCTAAGTTTATGGATAGTTAGAACCTGATAAGAAAAATGGAGTTTATCTTTATTTTGGTCTTATCGAATTAAGCGGTTGTTTTTGAACAATCGGTTTAGCAAAGAGACTAATGTGCTTAGTTGTTTTTGGTTTGCTAAACTAAATTGGAAAAATTGTTTCGGACAATTGTTTCCTTGGTAACATATCAAAATAAGACTACTTTTAGTTTCGGTTTTGATGTTGGTTATCAGAACGTGATGTGTGGAACCCTCGTGCCTAGCTCTACAGGTTTGCAAGTCTATTCGGAGATTTGTAAGATTCTTTTCGTGTTGTCCTTTATTTTTTCGTTTCTTTGTCATTTTTGTGACAAAAGGGGGAGAAATATATGGAATAAACAGGTGAAACTGGCATTGATTTTATATTGATTGGCATCGCTAGGAAAAGAACATTGGTACTTGAATGTTTTATCTAACGAAAGAGTGAAAGCACAGACTAAGGGGGAGTAACATGTCATATAAATTGGTATAACAAAGACGTGCGGATTGAATATCTACCTATCTTCCTTAGGGGGAGTATTAGCTTTGTTATTATAATGTCAACAAAGACATTTTCAAGGATTGAATGTAAGCAGTTTTACTGTGCTGTTGAATCGGGAATCAAGCGGATTGTAATGAATTCTTGTAATTTGTTTATCCATATGATGTAAGAGTTTTCTCACTAAAATTGATAAAGGGGGAGATTGTTAGAGCATTGCTCGGTTGAACCCACCAAGCGTTGGTATGTCAAGTTTGGTTGTCATATTTTAGTGAATCAAAACTCATGTTAAGAGTCGCTTGATTATGTACTAGGGTCAACTTCGTATACATTAGCTTGAAAGTATTAGGATATGAGACATTACAAGTATTAAGAAGTCTTGAAGATGTGAAGAAGCAAGGAGATACAACGACAACAATCATCCTTCAACTTGAGGTTAGTGGTATTTGACTTGAACTGTTTCATTCCCTAACTTATCTTTCAAGTCGTGCATATTGAAAACATAACTGCGAAGCATATTTGAACTCTAGATAGACATAGTATTAAGGAATACAATACGAGGTTTATTGCTTAACCATTAAACTTTGTAGATAAGACATCGCCATAATCATTTGAATGCTATTGTGATTATGTATGGGTATGAGGTGAGGATTTCTTCCCAGGGAACAATGTTTGCATGTGTTCTAAGGAAGTAAGTTCATAAACTTGTTTGTGGACCGAAAAATAAATTTCCAGGTGTTATTGGTTTTTTTTATTCATTGCATATCTTATGAACAACCAATATGTGTGATAAAGTATAACCGCTCACAAATTGTTGTGTTCTTGGTAGAACTATTCACAAAGGCCCGACTTATGTATTGGTATAACTTTTATTAGTAAAACCGATTTTAAGTAATCACCTGTGGTATGATCGGATTTTGTATGTCTGACCAATTAAAAGGAAAGGGGAACCGATCCTTGTAAGGGGTGAAGTACATCAAAGGGAACCGATCCTTGTATGGGGTTGTTTGAGGGTGAAAATGGTTTCTGCTGATTTCGGTAATTTCGTGTGTGTCGGTGAGAAACGAGTCTAAACCCTAAACAATGTACTGCAAGGGAGTACTTTGATTCGAGAGATCAATCTGTACAAATCCGGCCTAAACCAAGAAATGGCCGTTCCAGACTTGCTTCGGTCAAAAAGTGAAGGAGAAGGGTTAGTTTTAGGGAGAGAAGCGAAGAGAGTGTTGAGGCCAGAATAGTTGATTCTGGAAGAGTTGTTGTGTGACGACTTGTATCAGAAAGTGAAACGCTAACAGATTGGGAAGCTAACAAGTGACTTCTGAGTGTTGTATTCTCCTGACCAAAACTTATCCTTTGGTGGAAATAGGTGAGACCTATTTATACAAGTCGCAACGAAACGTACCCTGGTCTCGTAAAAAGTGGAAATGGTTGAATAAATGGAATAAAGCGGCAACGGGTAACGCCTGGAATTGATGTTTCCATAATGAAGGAAACGTTTCACCATTACTCCTTGTATTTACTAACTGCCTCACTCTTATGACCCTTTCTTGTAACGGGCGTAGTGTACGCCGCACGCTGTAAACCGCCATACCAAAACCCTGATGAGCATCCCCCAGTTTGTGACATGTTTTGATGTCTCGGGTGTTTTTGTGGAAAACGTGTAGCATGTTGCTATTGTTTTGCAAGTTAAGATTTAGAGGATTTCCGGTTCGGTGGTGACCTTCGACAACCGAGATTTTGCATCTTGAGAGGAAGGTTAGACGTTGATTGTTGCAACCTTCCGTTTGGCAGCCAGCGACATGGAGGCATGGATGACATGGCTTTGGCGTGGCCAAATTAGGGATTTGGCACCGTGGCCAAATTAGGGTATTGGCACCGTAGCCAAGAGATTTCCACAAGTCGTTTGGTGGCAAGTTTGTACAGCTGATATTTGCATCTCAGGAGGAAGGATAGCCGTTGATTGTTGCAACCTTCCGTTTGGCAGCCAGCGACATAGAGGCATGGACAACATGGCTTTGGCAGGTTTTTGGCGTGGCCAAGCTAGGATTTTGGCATGGTTTAAGCGCGTCCAAACTTAAGGTTTTGGCATAGGGCCAGAAGTTTCCACGCGTTTGGTGGCGAACTTGTACAGCTGAGATTTGCATCTCAGAAGGAAGGGTGGCCGTTGATTATTGCAACCATTCGTTTTAGCAGCCAGTGGCATAGAGGCATGGCCGACATGGCTTTGACAGGGTTTAGGCGCGACCAAGCTAGGATTTTGGCGTGGTTTAGGCGCGGCCAAAATTAGGGTTTTGGCAAAGTTTAGGCGCAGCCAAAATTAGGGCTTGGCATTGGGCCAGAAGTTTCCACGGTTTGGTGGCGAACTTGTACGGCTGAGATTTGCATCTCAGAAGAAAGGGTGGCCGTTGATTGCTGCAACCCTTCGTTTTGGCATCCAGCGGCATAGAGGCATGGCCGTCATGGCTTTGGCAGGTTTTAGGCGCGACCAAGCTAGTATTTTGGCATGGTTTAGGTGCGGCCAAAATTAGGGTTTTGGCATAGTTTAAGCGCGACCAAAATTAAGGCTTGGCATTGGGCCAGAAGTTGCCACGGGCTTGGTGGCGAACTTGTACGGCTGAGGTTTGCATCTCAGAAGGAAGGATGGCCGTTGATTGTTGCAACCCTTCGTTTTGGCGCGGAGATGTGGCTGGCATGGAATGCCTTTGGCACAGTGGTGCGGCTGGCATGGTTGGCGTGCCTTGGTGCGGAGATGTGGCTGGCATGGAATTCCTTTGGCACAATGGTGCGGCTGGCATGGTTGGCATGCCTTGGCGCGGAGATGTGGCTGGCATGGATGCCTTTGGCATAGTGGTACGGCTGGCATGGTTGGCATGCCTTGGCGCAGAGATGTGGATGACATGGTTGGCATGCCTTGGCGCGGAGATGTGGCTGGCATGGAATGCCTTTGGCACAGTGGTACGGTTGGCATGGTTGGCATGCCTTGGCACAGAGATGTGGCTGGCATGGAATGCCTTTGGCACAGTGGTGCGGCTGGCATGGTTGGCATGCCTTTGGGGCAGAAAAGTGGCAATTAGGGTTTAGCGTGTCGAAACCCTAGTTTAAATTATGCGGCACGTGTGATTGGCACGTTTGGATAGCATGTGCGGCCGGCATGTGCAGAGATGATGTCAGTCAGTAACGAGGGATCTTGCCATGGAACATGGCATATACATAAAAAAAAGGTACCCCGGTAATTTTACATAGACGGTTGAATGATTCAACAAGTGTGCTAGTGGTGAGTGTGACGTCATGTTAGGTGCAAGGTTTTACAATTTTAACTCTAAGCTAAAAACCACCATCAACATTAAGTCCCCTGCTTAGCTCGGAACAGGGGCATTGTTTCGAGGTAAGCATAAGATGGTGAGAGACAAGGACAAAATCGAAACTGCAAGTCATGAAAAGATGGTCAGGAAGATCCGGCTAACCTTTATCGGGAGGTAAAGAGAATCCACGACTCTTGCGTTGGCGGATTTGCGTAAATTCAACTCGGCCATGGTATGTTGGCATCAGTGCTGCGTCTTTCACTACTGGCCGACAGAGGCGAAATTGCAATTTGGTCCGTGAGACGGTGCTCTAGTTAGACATAGAAAGGTGAATAGTGCTGCTGTCTAGGGCACAAAGTGACAGAGATGGCCGCTATCTGGGACTCATGCAGTTGGCGTCAGCTTGGCTTGGAGTCGCTAGCATCGTGCGGCTTGGAATGGAGCCGCTGGCATTGGTCAGCTTGGAATAGAGCCGCTAGCATCGATCGGCTTTGAATGGATCCGTTAGCGTTGGTCGGCTTGAAATAGATCCACTAGCATCGGTCGGCTTGGAATGAAGCCGTTAACGTTGGTCGGCTTGGAATGAAGCCGTTAGCGTTGGTCGGCTTCAGTGCCGTGGGAGGATGACGACTGGCTTCAGTTCTGTGGAAGGGTGATGACTGGATTCAGTTCCGTGAGAGGATGACGACTGTCTTCAGTTCTGTGGAAGGATGGTGACTTTGTCTAAATTAAGGTTTGGCATGGCGAAACCCTAATTAGCGCCCTTTACTAGAATCGTTGTAGAATTATCGTACGAACTCGGATTTCGACGGTCCGCCCCTCCATTTTAATCGAAAAAGAATTTCCTATTTTTCCGCGAGGGAATATTTAGGTTTTGAGCTCGTTTAGAAGGTGAAAACGGTACGACAGTGAAACTCAGGAAGAATTCAAGAGGGATGTTGCGGGCCTGAGGTAGCATAGTCGCGCCCAGTCGTCTATTCCCGTTCTTGGAGCAAAAAGGAAACCTTATTCTGTGCAAACTCTGGAAACTTCGTCCGCAAGAAAAGAGGTAATGACCCTCTTCTGTTTTCTGTTGCTCGTCCGGATCCGTGCTTTCGTCTGCAGTGTCTCTCCAGTGGATTCCAAAATTTACCAAACTCCATTGCATTCTTGGGATAGATGAATGTGGTCGCGTTGTCGGTTCAACCTTGGTTTTAGGTTGTTCAGTGCCTGGACCTTATGATCGCGATGACAATATGTTGTGGATGCTTGTATGGTCGAAATCTTCCGGAGCCACTAGATGAAATAGATGAGTTGGGAGATGTTTCGTTGCCGATGTGTTTCTATCAAGCCTTCAAGGACTTTGTTCCAAGTGACATCCTTCGAACCATCTTCTGAATCTTTGACTATCGTATGGAATGGGATGCGGTGAGAATTCCCCAGTTATACTTCTGTTAGATCCGATGGCATATGCCGAATATGTGAATGTATCTTTGCGGCGTGCTTTTGGAGTCTTTGATGCACATGTACGGCTTTATGTTGAGAAATTTCCGTGGCTCGTAAAACTTCGACAATGATGATTTTGAAATCAGAAATAACCTGGTTGAGGGGAGTGAAAGCGTCCCATGCTGGTACTTTCCATATGTAGCCTACTTTCATTGCATCTTCTTGATTCCACGTCCACGGGATTTGATACAAGCTTATTGTACTCTTCTGGATGTGATGCTGGGACGCCCATAATATCACATGGACGAAATATTCTGTGATAGTGAAGAGGTAGAAATGAGAGAGTTATGTTGTTTATCGTGGCTTCCTATGTTTCTTCAAGAAAATATTTCAGCCGCGTCTCTGGAGTTAACTCATGAATCTTTGATGGTCGTTGGACTGCGATGAGCAGTCCCCAGTCGCACTTTTCTTTAATTTCTGAAGTTATTTCCTCTAAGCATGCTTGGGATCCACCGCGGTCTCGTAAATTGTTGCAGACGTCTTCTAGACAGAGAGGTGATGATATTCTTACGCTACACCCTTGAAGAGTAGATGACCTCGTCGTGGCTATGACCTTTGGTTTACCGTGTCCTTTGAGCTTTGACAGTGAAGGGATTCCGTGTAAATCCTTAGTCCCCAAAGTGTGGTTTACAAGTTTCCATCTTTGTAGTGATCATTTCTATGGTGAAGCTCTGGTCGGTATCAATCAAACGAGCGGCACCAGTTCTTGGCAGCAGATGTGATCGGAAGAGACTACATTATCGTGGGAACAAATTAGGTAGGCTGGAATTGTATGGGCGTCCATGGAAGTAAAGGGATTGGCTGGATGCACAAGCGAGTAAACTTGGTAGGAAGGAGTGGAGGCTACGACACGATCCTCGGCAAGGAAGAGCGGCGGCTACGACACGATCCTTAGAAAGAATGAATGGCGACTACGACACGGTCCTTGGTAGGAAGGAGGCGTTGAAGCGGCTTCGGTTCTTGGAGAGGACGTTGAAACTTATGGAGCAAAACGCTGAAGCTTCGTCTTCGGATCCTGGAGCATCTTATCGAGAGAACGCTGAAGCAGAGCGGTTGTTGGAGCGAACGTTGAAGCGGAGCCGCTGCTGGAGGACGTTTAAACAGAGCCGCTGCTGGAGGACGTTAAAACAGAGTGGTTGCGTCAATCAGTGTGCTGTCAAACTGGACACCCTTCAAGCGAACAATGGTTAGGAGTCCCCAGTTCCATCTATCAATCGTGCTTTCCAGGAGAGGTTGGGGTTTGGGAACGGCTTCCTGGATGGAAACAACTGCTTTCCTGATGCAGTGCGGTTGAGGACTGTTAATATGTCTTGACGCTGCTCCTTGGGAGAATATAGAATCTCTCATAAATGTTTCATCATAGATTGCACGATTTTGTGGGCGAAGTCCCCAGAAATCATGCATTTCCTGACACGAAGAGAGTCTTTGTGAACTCAGGGGGGTTGCTGATTTTGTTTTCCTTGATTTTGGAGAAGACGTTACTGATCTTCACGTGTGATGAAATTGGATTGCTGATTCTCGTTTACTGGCGTTCGAGAGCAACGCGATCTTCTTCATATATAAAAGGCGCTACCCATCTTCTTTATCCCGTATCATCAGTTTTATTCCTCGTCTTGGAGCTAGTAGCAAAACAACGAGCATACTCCAGGTATGTATTCCATCGTTCCTCCTTTATCTTGTTCTTCCATCTTGGTGCAAACCCTATCCATAGGCATGTCCTCCGTAGCTTATCACTCCTCGTGTGATAACTGATAACTGAGACATCGATTCCCGAGCGGATTGTTTGCTTCTACCATCTTGAGATTGGAATTGAAAGATGAAAATGGAAATTGGAAACCGATATTGCAACTGAGAGATTGACCTCACACTGTGGTCGCTAATTGTTTGAGGGTGAAAACGGTTTCTGCTGATTTCGGTAATTTCGTGTATGTGGGTGAGAAACGAGTCTAAACCCTAAACAATGTACTGCAAGGGAGTACTTTGATTCGAGAGATCAATATGTACAAATCCGGCCTAAACCAAGAAATGGCCGTTCCAAACTTGCTTCGTCACAAAGTGAAGGAGAAGGGTTAGTCTTAGGGAGGGAAGCGAAGAGAGTGTTGAGACCAGAATAGTTGATTCTGGAAGAGTGGTTGTGTGACGACTTGTATCAGAAAGTGAAACGCTAGCAGATTGGGAAGCTAACAAGTGACTTCTGAGTGTTGTATTCTCCTGACCAAAACTTGTCCTTTGGTGGAAATAGGTGAGATCTATTTATACAAGTCGCAACGAAACGTACCCTGGTCTCGTAAAAAGTGGAAATGGTTGAATAAATGGAATAAAGCGGCAACGGGTAACGCCTGGAATTGATGTTTCCATAATGAAGGAAACGTTTCACCATTACTCCTTGTATTTACTAACTGCCTCACTCTTATGACCCTTTCTTGTAACGGGCGTAGTGTACGCCGCACGCTGTAAACCGCCAGACCAATACCCTGATGAGCATCCCCCAGTTTGTGACATGTTTTGATGTCTCGATCATTTTTGTGGAAAACGTGTAGCATGTTGCTATTGTTTGGAAAGTTAAGATTGAGAGGATTGCCGGTTCGGTGGTGACCTTCGATGGCCGAGATTTTGCATCTTGAGAGGAAGTTTAGCCGTTGATTGTTGCAACCTTCCGCTTGGCAGCCAGCGACATGGAGGCATGACTTTGGCGTGGCCAAATTAGGGATTTGGCACCGTGGCCAAATTAGGGTTTTGGAACCGTAGACAAGATAATGCCACAAGTCGTTTGGTGGCAAGTTTGTACGGCTGAGATCTGCATCTCAGGAGGAAGGATAGCCGTTGATTGTTGCAACCTTCCGTTTGGAAGCCAGCGGCATGGCCGACATGGCTTTAAAAGGTTTTAGGCGCGTCCAAGCTAGGATTTTGGCATGGTTTAGGCGCGGCCAAAGTTAGGGTTTTGGCATAGGGCCAGAAGTTTCCACGCGTTTGGTGGCGAACTTGTACGGCTGAGATTTGCATCTCAGAAGGAAGGGTGGCCGTTGATTATTGCAACCCTTCGTTTTGGCAGCCAGTGGCATAGAGGAATGGCCAGCATGGCTTTGGCAAGTTTCAGGCACGGCCAAGCTAGGATTTTGGCGTGGTTTAGGCATGGCCAAAATTAGGGTTTTGCATAGTTTAGGTGCGGCCAAAATTAGGGCTAGGCATTGTCCAGAAGTTGCCACGCGTTTGATAGCGAACTTGTACGGCTGAGATTTGCATCTCAGAAGGAAGGGTGGTCGTTGATTGTTGCAACCCTTCGTTTTGGCATCCAGCGGCATGGAGGCATGGCCGACATGGCTTTGGCAGGTTTTAGGCGTGGCACAAGCTAGGATTTTGGCATGGTTTAGGCATGGCCAAAATTAGGGTTTTGGCATAGTTTAGGTGCGGCCAAAAATAGGGCTAGCCATTGGGCCAGAAGTTGCCACGCGTTTGGTAGCGAACTTGTACGGCTGAGATTTACATCTCAGAAGGGTAGCCGTTGATTGTTGCAACCCTTCGTTTTGGCAGCCAGCGGCATGGCCTTGGCAGGTTTTAGGCGCGACCAAGCTAGAATTTTGGCGCACTTTAGGCGCAGACAAAATTAGAGTTTGGCATAGTTTAGGCGCGACCAAAATTAGGGTTTGGCATTGTGCCAGAAGTTTCCACGCGTTTGGTGGCGAACTTGTACGGCTGAGATTTGCATCTCAGAAAGAAGGGTGGTCGTTGATTGTTGCAACCCTTCATTTTGGCAGCCAGCGGCATAGAGGCATGGTTTAGGCGCGGCCAAAATTAGGGTTTTGGCATAATTTAGGAGCGACCAAAATTTGGGCTTCGTATTGGGCCAGAAGTTGCCACGCGTTTGGTGGCGAACTTGTACGGCTGAGATTTGCATCTCAGAAGGAAGGGTGGCCTTTGATTGTTGCAACCCTTCGTTTTGGCAGCCAGTGGCATAGAATTCCTTTGGTACAGTGGTGCGGATGGCATGGTTGGCATGCCTTGGCACGAAGACGTGGATGGCATGGAATGCCTTTGGCACAGTGGTGCGGCTGGCATGGTTGGCGTGCCTTGGCGCGGAGATGTGGCTGGCATGGAATGCCTTTGGCACAGTGGTGTGGATGGCATGGTTGGCATGCCTTGGCGCAGAGATGTGGCTGGCATGGAATGCCTTTGGTACAGTGGTGCGGATGGCATGCCTTGGCACGAAGATGTGGCTGGCATGGAATTCCTTTGGCACAGTGGTGCGGCTGGCATGGTTGGCGTGCCTTGGCGCGGAGATGTGGCTGGCATGGAATGTCTTTGGCACAGTGGTACGGCTAGCATGGAATGCCTTTGGCACAGTGGTACGGCTGGCATGGTTGGCATGCCTTGGCGCGGAGATGTGGTTGGCATGGAATGCCTTTGGCATAGTGGTGCGGTTGGCTTGGTTGGAACGCCTTTGGCGCGGAAAAGTGGCAATTAGGGTTTAGCGTGTCGAAACCCTAGTTTAAAATATGCGGCACGCGTGATTGTCACGTTTGGCTAGCATGTGCGGCCGACATGTGAAGAGATGATGTCAGTCATTAACGAGGGCTCTTTCCGTGAAACATGGCATATACATAAAAAAAGGTACCCTTGTAATTTTACGTAGACGTCATGTCAGATGCAAGATTTTACGATTTTAACCCTAAGCTAAAAACCGCCATCAACAGGGATTCAACAAGGTTTATAGCAGAAAGAGGAACCGATCCTATGGACATGTGCAACACGTTTTTAGGCAAAGTGGAACCGATCCTATGGACATGTGCGACACATATAAGTTAGATACCATATATATGTGGGGAACCGATCCTAGTACTTAGTCAACCGAATTTTTGGAAAGCTAGTGTGACTATGCACAGTACTCACATGGAGGTAGAACCGAAACTTGTTTTGGTATAACCGTAAACCCATGATTGTGATTGAATGTTGGTTTGATCAATCACATAGTTCTTGAAAGTCAGATGAACCAATTCTAAACCTGTTTGGAAGTGTGGCAAATCGTATTCAAGGTTGTAAGTGTGAAAGAGAACTTACAAAGTTAAGATGTCGACAAACTTTGAACACGTGCTGTGAATGTTTATTTCAAAGATATTCCTTAACGGCTAAGGGAAGAGAATGCCAGGATCGAAACATAAGTAAGTTAAGAATCTTGTAATTAAGGTTATGAATTTTATTTTGTAGGGAAATTACAGAATTAGTAATGTGCATTTACTAATTATATTTCTCGAGAGATTTCGATCGTTATTTTTGGACAGAGCATTTACAAGAATTATGAAAACCGAATATGTGCTTTAATGAATATTTTGAGAATATTTTCGGTTTTGGAAATTCCTTGGTATCTGTTTGTGGGTGAAAACCGTTTCTGCTGATTTCGATAATCTTACGTGTGTGGGTGAAAAACAAATCTAAACCCAAAAAAATGTACTGCACGGGAGTACTTTTGATTCGAGAGATCAATCTGTACAACCCTGGCCTAAACCAAGAAATGGCCGTTCCAGGTTTGCTTCAGTCACAAAGTGAAGGAGAAGGGTTGGTCTTAGGGAGGGAAGCGAAGAAAGTGTTGAGGCCACAATAGTTGATTCTGGAAGTGTGGGTGTTTTGTGACTTGTATCCGAAAGTTGAACTGGCGAGCTGAATGGAAAGCTACCAGGTGATTTCTGGATGTGTATTGTTCTCCTGACCAAAAAACTTGTCCTTTGGTGGAAATAGGTGAAACCTATTTATACAAGTCGTAATGAAACGTACCCTGGCCTCGTAAGAAGTGGAAACGGTCGAGTAATGGAAGAAAGTGGTAACAGATAACGTCTAGAATTGATGTTTCCATAATGAATAAAACGTTTCACCATTACTTCTTATATTTACTAACCTCCTCACTCGTATGACACTTTCTTATAATGGGCGTATTGCACGCCGCACGCTGTAAACCGCCAGACGAATACCCTGATGAGTATCCCCAGTTTGTGACATGTTTTGATGTCTCGACTGTTTTCGTGGAAAGTGTGTAGAAGGTTGCTACGTGTTGCATGGTGGCATGCCACTAGCCGTGGCATAACGACGTGCTAGAAGCTGTGGCATGGTGGCATGCCAGTAGCCGTGGCATAGGGACATGCTAGTAGTTGTGGCATGGTGACGTGCCAGTAGCTGTCCCATGGTGGCGTGCCAATAGCCGTGGAATGGTGGCGTGCCAGAAGCCGTGACATAGCGACGTGCTAAAAGCTATGGCATAGCGGCGTGCTAGCATCTGTGGCATGGTGGCGTGCCAGTAGTCGTGGCATAGCGACTTGATAGCAGCTGTGGCATGGTGGCATGCCAGTAGCTGTGGCATGGTGGCGTGCCAGTAGCCGTGGCATAGCAACGTGCTAGCAGCTGTGGCATGGTGGCGTGCCAGTAACCATGGCATAGAGACGTGCTAGCATCTGTGGCATGGTGGCGTGCCAGTAGCCGCGGCATAGAGACGTGCTAGTAGCTGTGGCATGGTGGCGTGCCCGTGCATAGCGACGTACTAGCAGCTTTGGCATGGTAACGTTCCAGTAGCCGTAGCATAGAGACGTGCTAGAAGCTTTAGCATGGTGGCGTGCCAGTAGTCGTGGCATAACGACGTGCTAGCACCTGTGGCATGGTGGTGTGCCAGTAGCCGTGGCATAGCGACGTGCTAGCAGCTGTGGCATGGTGGCGTGCCAGAAGTCGTGGCATAGCAGTACGCTAGTTGCGGCGTGGCCGAAGTGTCGTGGACGTATTTGGTGGCGACTTTCCAAAATTGGCGTGTTGAAACCCTAATTGGCGCGTGTAGTATGTGCATGTGGCGAGTTTTGGGATCTTGCACGTTTTTGGGAAGCTAACACGTTTTTGGAAGCTAGCTTAGTATTAGCGACCTATTTTGAGACCGTGACAGGTTTGGAACAACCTGATTGGTCGATTGAAAGGGGGCCGACAAGCAACATGGGGCCGGCCTTGTTTGGAATGTGTGTGGCGCATTTAGGGCGACCTTATTGGTCGATGGGAAGTGGGGCTGGCAAGCTAGGGCGCGACCACAATTCCAGCGTGCTGTGGCGGATTTAAAGCGACCTGATTGGTCGATAGAAACGGGGCCGACAAGCAATATGTGGTCGGCCTTGTTTGGAATGCGTGTGGTGCATTTAGGGAGAACTGATTGGTCGATGGGAAGTGGGGCCGGTCAAGCTAGGGTGCGCCACGCTTAGAGCGAGCTGTGGCGAATTTGGTTGCCTAACTTGGCTAGGCGTGGTTTCGACCAACGGGGTCTAGTATATAGCGCGAGGCGCAAAACCCTAATTTGCAATTTAGTTGGGTTTATGAGTTCTTTGCGAGTTATCACAATGATTAGATGGATTTTTGTATGTTTGCCACAAAAAATCCTTATCTACAGAATGCAGTATGCTTTCTGTCTGAGCCTTTCGTGCAGTGGCCTTAACTTTGGTACTTGGAGGTTTCATGCTACTCCGCTGCGAGTGAACATAAATCCGTCATGTCATACCAATTTAAGGGTTCTGTTGAGGAACATAGCATAGGAAAGTACTCAGCGAGTCTAGTATTGGCGAGGCGCCAGAATTTAAAAAGTATATTGAGCGGTTCAATAAATGTGTCGGTGGCGAGGTTAGTACTCGCAGCACCGTTTCCTTGCAGAGTGACGTCATATCTGATGCAAGGTTTTATGATTTTAACCCCAAGCTACAAACCACCATCAACATTAAGTCCCATGATTAGCTCGGAACATGGGCCTTGTTGCGAGATAAGCATGAGATGGTGACAGACGAAGGCAAGATCGAAATGGCAAGTTATGAAAAGATGGTCAGACAGATCCAACTAATCTTTTTCGGGAGGTAAAGAGAATCCATAACTCTTGCATTAGTGGCTTCGCGTAAATTCTGTGCTGCTGGATAGGCCGCGGGGTGGTAGCGATGGTTGCTGGCTGAGATGCAGACTGTTGGCAACAGTTTAGAAGGGAGCCGTTAGCATAGGCTTGGCGTGAAAGGGAACCGTTGGCATTGCGCGTCTTGAAACAGAGACGCTGGCATTAGTCGGCCTGGAATGGGATTCGCGTGCATCGTGCGGCTTGGAATGACTTAGGCGCGACTCGGCTTTGGCAAAAAGCTTGGACGCAACTTGACTTGGCGCGACTTGGCTCGGTGCGGCTTGGACGCGACTTGGATTGGACCCGTCTCGGTGCGGAAAAACTTGGCTTGGTGCGGCTTGGATTGGACGTGGCTCAGCTTGGCACATCTTGGCTTGGCGTGGCTTGGACGTGGCGCGGCTTGGCTTGGCTAGGGCGCGGCTTGGCTTGGCTAGGGCGCGGCTTGGACGCGACTTAGCTTGGATTGGGCGCGGCTTGGAAGCGGCTTGGATTGGAGCGGTTTAGAATGGGAGCCGCGGGCATTGTGTGGCTTGGCATGCGCGTCTGGCAAGCGCGTCTGGTAAACGCGTCTGGTAAGCGCGTCTTGCATTGTCTTGGCCGAGGACTGTTGGCGCTGGAACTCGGCTACCAAGAGGTGATGATAGCGCTAATGGCTTCAGTCCGTGGGACGGTGGAAATGGCATTTGGAAGGCTTGCAGGGTGGATCGCGGAATGCTGGAGCGTTGGCGCTAACTTAACCACAGAGTGCTGGAGTCATGGAGAGTTGCATGTTGAGCGACTGGTGTTTCTCGTGCTGTCGCGTTGTTGGTTCGGTCATGGAGCGGAGATATTGGCACACTGCTTGTTCGGCTATGAAGCATGAATATGGTGCGCCTAGTCATCTATTCCCGTTCATGGAAGTAAGGAATCCTTATTCTGTTCGAACTCTAAAAACTGCGTTCGTATGAAAAGGGGTATCGACCCTTTTTTTTTTTTGTTCATCCAGCTACGTGCTTTCATCTGCAATATCTGGCTCCTCTTTGTCATTTGTTAGCGGTGGTAGAGCGAGCATTAATGGTAACAAAGCAATCTCCAAATCAGCATCAAGGAGAGCCAGGAGAACTCAAGGTAGGTTCTCTCGCATGTATCCACCCAACTGTTCCATCGATCTTATCCAGAATGTGTAATAAGTTTCCGACTCGAGAAGGATGAGTATCTGACAGTGGATTTCAAAATTTACCGAACTCCATTGCACTCTTGGGATTGATGGATGAAATAATGTCAGGGCTAATCTTTGAGATTGTGGTTGCGTTGTTGGTTCATTCTTGACTTTATGTTATTTGGTACATAGAGTTTTGATTGCGATGATGATATATTGTGGATGCTTGTATAGTCGAAATCTTCCGCAACCATTGGGTAAAGTAGATGATTTGAGAGATGTTCCATTGCCGATGTGCTGCTATCAAGTCCTCAAGGACTTCGTTCTAAACGAAATCCTTTGAACCATCTTCTGAACCTTGGATTATTGTATGGAATGGGATGCAGTGAGCAGTGCCCAGTTATACTTCTGTTAGATCCGATGGTATGGCCGGATATGTGAATGTATCTCTATGGCGTTCTTTTGGGGACTTTGATACACGTGTACGGCTTCATGTTGAGAAATTATTACGGCTTGTAAAACTTCGACTGTGATGGTGTTGAAATCGGAAATAACCTGGTTGAGAGCAGTAAAGGCGTCCCGTTCTGGTAGTCCCCATGTGTAATTATCCTGAGCCTATTTTCTCGTGGAAGATGTGATTTTGATGCATTCGCTGGTAAGGTGGTGACTGGGTTTAAGCTTCTAAATACGAAGGAGGCTTCAGTCCCCAGGTGTGGCTTACATGCTTATATCCGGTATGGTCGGTGAGTTGACCATGACAAGGATATCACCATCTCGCATCCGTAGTAGTGACTCTGTTACTTCTTCCATGTGAAACTAAAACATGGAGAAGTACGGATTACCCTTGTAGCGATTGTTTCTATGGTGAAGTTCTGGCTGGTATAAAAAAACGAGCAGTAACAGCTCTTGGAAGCAGATGTGATCAGAAGAGATTACATCGCGTGGGAACCAAAATAGGTCGGCTGGAATTGTATGGGAGTCCATGGAAGCAAAGGGATCGGTTGTATGCGTAAGTGAGTAAACTGTCCATGACCACGAGATTTTTCGAGATGGATCAAAAAGCGGCCACATCTGCGATCCTTGGCTAGTTGTGATCACGATCCTTGACAGGGAGGAGTGTGGTGGCTACAGGAACGAACTTTGGAAGGAAGGAGTGTGGCGTTGAAGCGGCTTCGACTCTTGGAGAAGACGTTGAAGCTTATGGAGCAAAACGCTGAAGCTTCGTCTTCGGATCCTGGAGCAGTTTATGGAGAGGATGCTGAAGCGGAGCGAATTCTGGCTTTGGAAGCGGAGCGGCTTACGGAGAGAATGTTGAAGCGGTTTCCAGAGCGAAACATTGAAGCGGAGCCACTTCTGGCTCTGGAAGCGGAGGCGGCTTCCCGAGAGAATATTGAAGCGACTCTTGTAGAAAACTCCAGTGAGGGTGCCATTAACCCTTGACTCCGAAAAAACGAATTGATACGATATGGCACGGGAAGACGTCACAAATGGTGTTGGTCGGAAAGTAGCGTTTTTCTCCTTATGGGAAAGAATGCGCTTCTTCTGTTCGATTTTTCCTTGCACCTATCAGAGCCTTGACGGCTACAATGTTGAAGTCGAAGGCCGCGTCAATCAGCGTGCATTCAAACTCGACATCCTTCAAGTGAATAGTGGTTATGAGTCTCCAGTTTCGTCTATCAATCGTGCTTCCTAGGAGAGGTTGGGGTTCGGGAATGGCTTTCCTGGATGGAAACAACTGCTTTCCTGATGCAGTGCGGTTGAGGGCTGCGAGTATGTCTTGACGATGCGCCTTGAAGAAATACATAATCTCACAAAATGGTTTATCATGGACTGCACGATTTGGATGGAGTCCCAAGAAATTATGCAGCTACTGATGGGAAGAGGGTCTCTGTGAACCCAGGAGGGTTGTTGATTTTCTTTGCCTCAATTTTGGAGAAGTCGTTCCTGATCTTTACGTGTGATAAAATTGGATTGCTTATTTTTCTACTGGGCATTTAGGATCAACGCGAGCCTCTTCATATATAAAGGCGCATCTTGCTGAAGTGATTGAGACAGATGTTAAAAGTATTCTTTGTCGGTTCCATATGGGGTTGACGTGGCTCTTGTGGTAACCGCTCCGGTAATGTCTTGAGGAAACTAGGTATCTCTTTCTGAGTTGTAGCCATGCCTGTCTGAGCCTTACGAGAACCTTTTGTCTTTCCATCAAATCAACAGTGGCAAGAGGAGATCGGCTTATGCTGGCTCCTCCAGTCTCCCGTCCTGATGGTGGAGTAGCAGCAGTTCTGGTGACGGTTGGAGCTGTTACACTTGGAGAAACGTTGGGAGCGGCGGAAGCGGCTATGGCTCTGATGATCGGCGGCATAATACCTGAAGGAACGTTTTCCACGCTGCTGGTGTTGGCAGGTGGCGTATTAACCCTACTGGAAGGAACGTTAACACCGAGAATAATTTCAGCGCCAGTGTTCTCAGGGTTTGTTGCTGATCCGGAACGTTTCCTAGGATGAATCTCGAGTTGGGAGTTCCACCGGGACATGTGCATAAACTTTGAGTTCAACGCTCCCTGGTTCGTTGAGGGTTTAACCGAGATCCAAAAGTTGCAAATTGAGGCGACCGAAGGCTCCTCCGCGGATGTGATTAATCAACAGGAATCGGAAATCGGAAGGTTACCTAAAAATTTGAAGCTGAAACAGGCGGCTCTCCAAAGTGCGAAGGAGATTTTCTCTAAGAAGAGCAAGCCATTGATGAATGATTTTCCTTGAACATCTTTTGTCTTCTGGACCTCTTTTGCTTAGGTTTTTTTTTTTGAAAGGTAAACGAAACGCCTAGTTTATGGTTTGGTTTTCTGGTTTTTGGATTGATAGATGATTTCTTTTTATAAGAGTTTTGGATTATTTTGGAATAATGGTATTTTGATATATTAAAGTCTGAATTGCAAGTGTAAGTAGCAAATCATCTGTGAAAATTGTGAAACCGTGAATATTGCATGACGGTGGAAAGTATGGGATGAAAATTGGGAATAACATGGCTTTCGGTTTCCAATGTGAAAACCTAAAGTAGTAGATTGTGTACTCTGTCTAATAAGACTTACTCGCTTTTAGGGTCTCCCAACAAAATGGATCTTCCGGGCGTATGTCTGAGATTCATGAGCGACGTCGTTGTGTCCGTGATTAGTCCCCAGTCATTCCTCATCATGTGATAACTGACAACTGAGCTATTGAACCCTGCGCGATCGTTTGCTTCTACCATCTTGATGTCTGGGTTGAAGAATGAAACTTGGAATTGGAAATTGATATTATAACCGAGAGATTAATCTCCCAATGTGATCGCCAATTGTTTGTGGGTGAAAAACGTTTCTGCTGATTTCGGTAATCTTGCGTGTGTGGGTGAGAAACAAATCTAAACCCAAAACAATGTACTGCATGCGAGTAGTTTTGATTCGAGAGATCAATCTGTACAACCCTAGCCTAAACCAAGAAATGGCCATTCCAGGTTTGCTTCGGTCACAAAGTGAAGGAGAAGGGTTGGTCTTAGGGAGGGAAGCGAAGAAAGTGTTGAGGCCAGAATAGTTGATTCTGGAAGTGTGGGTGTTTTGCGACTTGTATCCGAAAGTTGAAATGACGAGCTGAATGGAAAGCTACCAGGTGATTTCGGGATGTGTATTATTCTCCTGACCAAAAATCTTGTCCTTTGGTGGAAATAGGTGAAACTTATTTATACAAGTCGTAATGAAACGTACCCTGGCCTCCTAAGAAGTGGATACAGTTGAGTAATGGAAGAAAGTGGTAACGGATAACGTCTGGAATTGATGTTTCCATAATGAAGAAAACGTTTCACCATTACTTCTTATATTTACTAACCGCCTCACTCTTATGACACTTTCTTGGAACGGGTGTATTGCACGCCGCACGTTGTAAACCGCCAGACCAATACCCTGATGAGTATCCCCTAGTTTGTGATATGTTTTGATGTCTCGACTGTTTTCGTGGAAAGCGTGTAGCAGGTTGCTACGTGTGGCATGGTGGAATGCCAGTAGTCGTGGCATAGCGACGTGCTAGCAGCTGTGGCATGGTGGCATGCCAGTAGCCGTGGCATAGCGACGTGCTAGCAGCTACGGCATGGTGGCATGCCAGTGGCCTTGGCATAACGACGTGCTAGCAGCTGTGCCATGGTGGCCTGCCAATAGCCGTGGCATAGCGACGTGCTAGTAGCTGTGGCATGGTGGCGTGCCAGTAGCCGTGTCATAGAGACGTGCTAGTAGCTGTGGCATGGTGGTGTGCCAATAGTCGTGGGATAATGACGTGTTAGGAGCTGTGGCATGGTGGCGTTCCAGTAGCCGTGACATAGCGACGTTCTATCAGCTATGGCATAGCGACGTGCTAGCAGTTGTGGCATGGTGGCGTGCAAGTAGACGTGGCATAGCAACGTGCTAGCAGCTGTGGCATGGAGGCGTGCTAGCAGCTGTGGCATGGTGGCGTGCTAGTAGTCATGGCATAGAGACGTGCTAGCAGTTGTGGCATAGTGGCATGCCAGTAGCCGTGGCATAGCGACGTACTAGAAGTTGTGGCATGGTTGCGTTCCAGTAGCCGTGGCATAGCTACGTGCTAGCAGCTGTGGCATGGTGGCGTTCAAGTAGCCGTGGAATAGCGACGTGCCAGTAGCCGTGGCATGGCGGCGTGCCAGTAGCCGTGGCATAGCGGCGTGCCAGTAGCCGTGGCATAGCGACGCGCTAGCAGCTGTGGCATGGTGGCGTGCCAGTAGACGTGGCATGGTGGCATGCCAGTAGCCGTGTCATAGCAGTACGCTAGTTGCAGCGTGGCCGAAGTGTCGTGGACGTATTTGGTTGCGACTTTCCCAAATTGGCGTGTTGAAACCCTAATTGGCATGTGTAGTATGTGCATGTGGCGAGTTTTGGGAGCTTGCACGTTTTTGGGAAGCTAGCACGTTTTTGGAAGATAGCTTAGTATTAGAGACCTATTTTGAGACCGTGACAGGTTTGGAGCAACCTGATTAGTCGATTGAAAGGGGGACGACAAGAAACATGGGGCCGGCCTTGTTTGGAATGTGCATGGCGCATTTAGGGCGACCTTATTGGTCGATGGGAAGTGGGGCCGGCAAGCTAGGGCGCGACCACAATTCCAGCGTGTTGTGGCGGATTTAAAGCGACCTGATTGGTCGATAGAAAGGGGGCCGACAAGCAATATGGGGTCGTCCTTGTTTGGAATGCGTGTGGTACATTTAGGGAGACCTGATTGGTCGATGGGAAGTGGCAAATTTGGTTGCCTAGCTTGGCTAGGCGTGGTTTCGACCAACGGGGTCTATTATATGGCGCGAGGCGCAAAACCATAATTTGCAATTTAGTTGGGTTTATGAGTTCTTTGCGAGTTATCAAAATGATTAGATGGATTTTTGTATGTTTTCCACAAAAAATCCTTATCTACAGAATGCAGTATGCTTTCTGTCTGAGCCTTTCGTGCAGTGGCCTTAACTTTGGTACTTGGAGGTTTCATGCTACTCCGCTGCGAGTGAACATAAATCCGTCATGCCATACCGATTTAAGGGTTCTGCTGAGGAACATAGCACATGAAAGTACTCAGCGATTCTAGTATTGGCGAGGCGCCATAATTTAAAAAGTATATTGAGCGGTTTAATAAATGTGCCGGTGGAGAGGTTAGTATTCGCAGCACCGTTTCCTTGCAGAGTGACGTCACATCTGATGCAAGGTTTTACGATTTTAATCCTAAGCTAAAAACCACCATCAACAGTATCCAAACTTCCTTGTCTATAAATACTCGACATTTTCCTTTCTAGCAAACTAATCCTTCGTAACAACAGATTTACTCTTTTGTTGCTGTTACTGGTGTAGCTGCCTATTCGGAGAGGAGAGTAACCTAATTAGGAGAAATCTCTTACGGCCGTTCAGTTTAAAGTCTTCTTTGGTATTGAGAAGCTCTAGCGTGTACCATTGGTGGGAAACTAGATAATTGCGGTTTATCTTTTGTTTTCGATTGACTTGATTGACTAATGATGGTTGAAATATGATTGCACCTAGTTTGTTTATTCTTAAAAATCTTCTCTTCTGTTATAAGATTCACTCAAACTAGTTCACAGTTTCGACAGGGATCTTTATACTGTTGTTAGTTCTAAAGACGATCTTGTGATAATCCATTGTTAACAGACTCCGTTCTGAGCGTGATTGATCACAAGAGATTCAAGTGATTGTGTGCAGGTTTTTATTAAAGATTTAAGAATATTTGAAGACTAAGAAGATATTGAAGATCTGACTTGGGTTTTATAATCTTTGGTGTGCACAATACTTGTTTCGGTAAAAGAGGATCTAATTAATAATCTGTTTATCCTTGTGGTAGATTGGATTGATTAATTGAGTAGATCGGCATCAACACTATTCTTAGGATTAAAGGTGTTGTTGGCTTAATCTTAAACGATTACCTTTGGGTAATTGAATATAATATAGATTTAAGGACCTGACGAAGGAGATGTTGAGATAAACGGGAGAGCCTTTGTCCGATTCATATCACTTGGTTGAATAAAGTTGATACCAAATAGATTTGTTGTTCCTTTACTGTTTGGAATACGAACCAAAGGAATTATTCCAAGTACGTGACTTATTTATAATTTGGAGGCGTGGGAATACAAAAGGAACTAGGTGAACTATAGGGTTAGTTACTTGGTCTCAACTATACGAAGTTAGTGTAATTTTGTGTAGCGGCTTAATCCTGAGAGTATTCAATTCTGGACTAAGTCCCGGGGTTTTTTCTGCATTTGCGGTTTCCTCGTTAACAAAATCTTGTTGTGTCATTTACTTTTATATTCCGCATTATAATTGTTTCATTATAATTAAAGTAAATTACACAAACGTTAATTCATATTTACTTGATAAGCAATCCTATTATGTTTGGTTAAGTCTGAACCTTTGTATTAAGTAAACATACTTCGTTGTTGTACTGTCTTGATCTCGTATCCATAGACGATCACACGAAGTGTGGACGGATTAGTTGTATTGTCTCGACTCAGTTCATAGAAAATCACTTTCGGAGAAAGGACTTATAGGCAGGAAAAGTTTTAGCTTGAGGTATATTTGGGTACCCTCTCCTTTTCAGTGAAGCTCTGGCTGGTATCAACAAACGAGCGGCAACAGTTCTTGGAAGCAGATGTGATCACAAGAGACTACATTGTCGTGGGAACAAATTAGTTTGGATGGGATTGTATGGGCGTCCATGGAAGCAAAGGGATTGGCTGGATGCGTAAGCGAGTAAACTGTCCTCAACCACGAGCTTTGGAGAGATGGATCAAAAAGTGGCCACAACTACGAACCTTGGCTGGTTCTGATCACGATCCCTGATAGGGAGGAGTGGCGACTTCTGGAGAGAACGTTGAAGCGGTTTTTGGAGCGGAACATTGAAGCGGGGCGGCTTCTCGAGAGAATGTTGAAGCGGCTTCTGGAGCGAAACATTGAAGAGTAACGACTTCTGGCTCTAGAAGCGTAGCGGCTTCTCGAGAGAATGTTGAAGCGGCTTCTGGGGCGAAACATTGAAGCAGAGCGGCTTCTCGAGAGAATATTGAAGCGGCTTCTGGAGAGAACTCCAGTGAGGGCGCCATTAACCCTTGACTTCGAAAAAAGAGTTGATACGATATGGCATATGGGAAGACGGCACACAAATAGTGCTGGTCGGCAAGTCATGTTTTTCTCCTCATGGGAAAGAATACGCTTCTTTCGTTTGATTTTCCCTTGTAACTCTCAAAGTCTTGACGGTTACAATGGTGAAGTCGGAGGCCCCATTGGTTAAGAGTCCCCAGTTCCATCTATCAATCGTGCTTTCCAGGAGGGGTTGGGGTTTGGGAACGGCTTCCCTGGCTGGAAACATCTGTTTTCCTGATACAATGCGGTTGAGGGCTGCAAATATGTTTTGACGCCGCGCTTTGGAAAAATACAGAATCTCACACAAATGCTTCATTATAGACTGCACAATTTTGTGGGCCAAGTCCCCAGAAATCATGCAGCTCCTGACGGGAAGAGGGTCTCCATGAACTCAGGAGGGTTGCTGATTTTTTCTTCCTCGATTTTGGAGAAGTGGTTCCTGATCTTCACGTGTGATGAAATTGTATTGATGATTCCCGTCTACTGGGCGTTTAAGAGCAACGCGAGCCTCTTCATCTATAAACGCGCGTCCTGCTGAAGTGCCTGTGCCGGATGTTAAAAGTATTCCTTGTCAGCTCAATCTGGGGTTGACGTGACTCTTGTGGTGGCCGCTCCATTAGTGTCTTGAGGAAAATAGGCATCTCTTTCCGAGTTGTAGCCATGTCTGTCTGAGCCTTACGAGAACCTTTTATCTTTCCATCAAATCAACAGTGGTAAGAGGAGGTCGGCTTATTCTGGCTCCTCCAGTCTCTCGTCCTGGTGGTGGAGTAGCATCGGCTCTGGTGACGGTTGGAGATGTCACACTTGAAGAAATGTTTGGGGGTGGCGGCAGCGGCTCTGGATCTGGTGATCAGAGGTATAACGCCTGAAGGGACATTTTCCGCGTCGCTGGTGTTAGCAGGTGGCACATTAATGCCACTGGAAGAAACGTTAATATCAAAGATGATTTCAGCGCTAGTGTTTCCAGGGTTTGTTGCTGATACGGACCTGAGTTCTATCATATTGAGATCGGAATTGAAAAATGAAATTGGGAATTGGAAATTAGAAATTGATTTTGCAACCGAGAGATTAATCTCCCACTGTGGTCGCCAATTGTTTGTGGGTGAAAATGGTTTCTGCTGATTTTGGTAAATTCGTGTGTGTGGATGAGAAATGAGTCTAAACCCTAAACAATGTACTGCACGGGAGTACTTTTGATTCGAGAGATCAATCTGTACAAATCTGGCCTAAACCAAGAAATGGCCGATCCAGACTTTCTTCGGTCACAAAGTGGAGGAGAAGGGTTGGTCTTAGGGAGGAAAGCGAAGAAAGTGTTGAGACCAGAATCGTCGTTCTGGAAGTGTGGGTGTTTTGTGACTTGTATCAGAAAATTGGACTACCTAGCTGAATGAAAAGGCTATCAGGAGATTTCTGATTGTTGTATTGTTCTCCTGACCAAAACTTGTTCTTTGGTGGAAAATAGGTGAGACCTATTTATACAAGTCGCAACAAAACGTACCCTGGTCTCATAGGAAGTGGAAACGGTTGAGTGGTGGAAAAAAAGAGTAACGGGTAACGCCTGGAATTGATGTTTCCATAATGAAGGATACGTTTCACCATTACTTCTTGCCATTACTAACCGCCTAACTTTATGACACTTTCTTGTAGCAGGCGTATTGCACGTTGCACGCTGTAAACCGCCAGACCAATACCCTCATGAGTATCCCCAGTTTGTCACATGTTTTGATGTCTCGAGTGTTTTCGTGGAAAACATGTAGCACTTTTCTACGTGTGGAAATTTAAATCCGAGAGGCCTATCGTACGAAAATAACATGTGATGCTATTAGGCTTGTCTTGGATAGTCGCTTGAAACTTGCCACGATCCTGCCAACTCGGTGGTGAACTTGGATGGCTGAGATTGCATCTCAGGAGGAAGGGTAGCCGTTGATTACGGCTACCTTATGTTGGCGCCTGAAGATGGCGCAATGGAATTTTTGGTGCACGTCAGTGGCAATGCGGCATGGATGGCATGGCTCGTGCATGCCAGTGGCACGATGGTGCAAGTGGCGCCTGGTGTAGCCATGGACATTAGTTTTAGGCGTCTGGTCACTAAAAGTTGCCACAAGTATGTCAACTCGGTGGCGAACTTTGATGGCTGAGATTGCATCTCATGAGGAAGGATAGCCATTGATTATGGCTACCTTCTGTCGGCGCCTGGAAACTTTGTCTAAATTAGGGTTTAGCATGCCGAAACCCTAAATAGCATATATGGCATGTCGTTTGGCATGTGCGCCTGGCATGCGCATTTGTCAAGTTAGGCATGTCGATTGGCATGTGCGCCTGGCATGCGCGTTTGGCGAGTTTGGCATGCTGCTTGGCAAGTTAGGCATGCCGATTGACATGTGCGCCTGGAACGCGCGTTTGGCGAGTTTGGCATACTGCTTGGCATGTTTGGCATGTCGATTGGCATGTGCGCCTGACATGCGCGTTTGGAGAGTTTGGCATGCTGCTTGGCATGCCGATTGGCATGTGCGTCTGGCATGCGTGTTTGGCGTGGGTTTTGGGAAGCCAATTGGCTTTGCGGTCATCTGGCGCGATTTCTTTCTTTTCAACACTGTGGCGAGTTTAAAGCAACCTGATTGGTTAATGTAAGAGGGTCGTCCAGGCATGGGATTGGCTACACTTCTGTGTGAGTGTGGAGGGTTTAGTGCGACCTGATTGATCGAAGGGAAGTGGGGCCGACAAGCTAGGGAGTGGCCACACTTCTAGTGCGTTGTGGCGGATTTAAAGAGACCTGATTGGTCGATGGAAGTGGGGTCGGCAAGCTAGGGCGTGGCCACACTTCCAGTGTGCTGTGGCGGATTTAATCGCCTAGTTTGGCTAAGCATAGTCTTTCGACCAACAGGGTCTAGTGTATTGCGCGGGGCGCGAAACCCTGATTTTGCAAATTAGTCGGGTTTATGAGTTTTTTATGAGTTATCACAATAATTGGCTGGATTTTATATGCTGCCACAAAAATCCTTATCTACAGAATGCAATGTGCTTTCCGTCTGAGCATTTCGTCCGATGGCCTTAACTTTGGTACTTGGAGGTTCATGCTACTCCGTTGTGAGTGAACATAAATCCGTCATGCCATATTGATATTAAGGGTTCTGCCGGGGAACATAACACATGAAAGTACTCAGTGAGTCTTGTATTGGCGAGGTGCCGAAATTTACAGAGTGTTTGGGATGGTTGCTACATTCGCCAGTCTGGATAATATTTCACGTAAATATATTGAATTTCTTAATAAATATGTCGGTGGAGAGATTAGCACTCACGACACCGTTTCCTTGCAGAGTGACGTTACATCAGATGCAAGGTTTTACGATTTTAACCCTAAGCTAAAAACCACCATCAACACTAACAAACTTCGTATAGTTGAGACCAAGCAACTAAACTTATAGTTCACCTAGTTTCTTTAGTATCCCTGCGCTTCCGACATTCAATAAGTGCACGCGCTGGAACAATTCTTTTGGGTCGTATTCCAAACAGGAAAGGAACAACAAATCTCTTTGGTAACAACTATCTTGATTCTTTCAGATGAAGATATCTCAACTCATATGCAAAGGCTCTTCCGTTTAACCAATAAAATTCTTTGCCTGGTCAGATCAATCTATCCAACAACTACCGAAGTAGCAAAGTTTAGATTTGCAATCAATTAATATAGAATCAACAAAAAAACTATAAAGTGATGCCGATCTTACACAACCAACCAATCGAATAGATCTGATTCTAGTTGGATCCCAGCCGATCAAAGTTTGTGCACACCAAAGATATAGAAACCAAATTATAAATCTTCTTTGTCTTGAAATCTTCAATAAACACCTGCACAACACCACTTGAATATCTTGTGATCAATCATGCATAGAACGGAGTCTGTTAACAATGGATTATCACAAGACATCTTTAGATATACAAACAGTTCTAAATATCCCGTCGACACTTCGATCTAGTTTGAGTGAATCTTATATCAGAAGAGAAGATTCCCAAGAATAAACAAACTAGGTGCAATCAAAGTTCAACAACCGTTAGTCAATCAAATCAATCAAAAAATAAAATAAACTGTAATTATCCAGTTTCCCACCAACGGTACTCGTAGACGCTTCTTGATATTGTTAGAGCACTGCTCGGTCGAACTCTCAAGTGTTGCTATCTCAAGCTTGTTTATCAACATTAGCGATAAAAACTATAAGTCTTGATTTCTAGTCTACTTATAGATGTCTCGGACTAGGATAGATTGTGTAGTTGAGTATTAAACTTCACGGCATTCATCAATTGAAAACGAAGAACTACTAAGGGGAGCTTGTGGAACTTCATCAACAAAAGGTATGTGGAAACTGAAATTCATATTTCTATTATACACATTTGAGATTTTGAGCTGAGTTTAACTCGCTTACATATTTCTTGGAATATGTGTTGGTAAGCTTTCGCTTCAATCAAGCTTATCTTGATCATGTGAAATCCCCGAGTAACATCTTACGTGGTTTGTGTGATACAATCATTTGGTGTAGACTTGGAATGTTTCGTTATGATTATTTCAATAACTTGAAAATTGCTTTGATGCTAATAGTGTGTGAAAACGGTTATTGTCATCCTCTAAGAAAGTTTCATTGGTTGAAATAAGAGTTTAAAATACTTAACCATCATTAGATTATAAACACATTGTGCATTCTTGCATGTATGTGATCCATGACTGTAACTAAAGTATGCATACTCGTATGCATACTTGAAGTTGTGAAATTCCGTGTACCAAGTACACATACCGGTACGCATACTTGCGTAAGGTATAGGTCGCGGGAATTTCTGCTGGGATTTGGAAGTGTACTAAGTATGCGTACCCATTTGCATACTGGCGAACCCAAACTCAGACCGGCTACTTAAATATGCGTACCCGTTTGCACACTTGAGTGGTTAAAGTTCTAAAATCAGTTGGCTCATGAACTTATACATTTATATATTAAGGAATACATTCTTTGCAAACCGTGGCTATAATGTTCATGAATTGATTCGGGTGAATCAATCCGACTTTGCTTCAATCGTGTTCTTGTATACCTTTATGAGAATATAACAATTGAACAACTCTTTGACTAGTTTCATTTGAGTCATTTGAACCAGTTATGGTTAAGATGAATAAGGCTGATATGAGAGTATTCATACAGCTAACTTCGGTTAACTACGATTGATCCAACATAGTGTACACGTTTAGGTACGACTACATAAACCTAAGATGAGGGTACCTATCATTTGTGCATAACAAGCTAAGTTCGATCTAACGGTTGAAAGATATTAGCTTGAAATAGTGCCCGTGTGAGCGTTAGGTGATAAAACCTAATTATGGAGAAGTGAGGGACCGACCAAGGGAGCATAGATAACCGACCCTTGGTTGTGTGGGACCAGCTGATGGTCGATTGAGAAAATTCCAAGTTGGTTGGAAAGAGTTTGGACCCAATATGAGCAATTGAGCAGATTAAGTCAAAATATAAGAATGTTTTGGACCAGCTCCTTGCAAGCCTTAGGGCCGGCCTTGGTCGGTCAAGGAAGCATGACCGTGTCACCATAACGTCCATGCCTCAATCTTGAGAGTTTGGTATTTTCTGGTGTGCGTTTGAGCAATATCTTGGATTTTCAGAAGAGTTTGATCTTTGACTGAAATTCTTGATTTTGCTCGAATGAGCAAGTAGGACTTTGCTCGTTCGATCAATATTTTGAGAATATTAAAATAATAATAATATTTTAATATTTTTCGTGAATAGCCTAGTCGGTCATGTGACCATTTGACTTTTTGGCTTTTTCATGGGTTGAGCAATATTTGAGAAAATATGAAGAAACCATGATTTTTGATCAAATGGAGGAGTTTCATGAAATTAGGGAAATAATAATTATGAAAAAAAGGGATTTCAAGGTGCGGGACCGGCCACGGCTAGGGCATGGCCGTCCGGCTAGGTGGCCCGGTCCCGCGACACCTTCCCTATTTTATTATTTTTCATGAAACCGTGAAATATGGAGAAACCGTGAGATTTGCTCAAACAAGGAAAGTTGCTTGAATGAAGGAGTTTTCATGAATTCATGAAAATAAATAAAATAATAAAAAATAAGGGAAGAGGCGTGGGGGACCGGCCATGGCGGCATGGCCGGCCGACCGGTAGGCCCGGTCCCTATGCGCCTCTTTTCTATTTTTTTTATTATTATTTTTCTCTCTCACAATTTGTGTAGGATTCCTCATTTGTCCATATTTTTGAGTTCTCATTCGTGCATCATTGTTGAGTACACTTGCATTATTTCATTGGGCTTACTCGGTGATAGTCCAGATGCCCGATTTTTGAGTAATTATTATTAATTCATTTAATTCAGAGGAGAATGATTCATGAAACGGAGCAATAATCATGAATTGTGCATTTATTACCAATCCATGAATCCAGTCGAGGAATTCAAGGAACATGGAAATGAGATGAATTGGTTATCTATTACTAATCCATGGAGTCAACTGGGGATTCATGGAACGGAGTAATGAGATATAATAGATTATTTTCTAGGAATTCAGTGGAGAATGTCACGGTAGAATTAATCTATTGTAGAATCGAGATATGAGATAGTAGAAGCATCATACTCGTTCTGAAAGGTGCATAGTCAGGGAACAATCGTGCAGCGTTGTTAACGCCCTGAAGGCGTTTACCCCCTCAACAAACAATTATGTAGGAGAGCCTCCTAAATCTATACATGGTATCTCTACATAGTCAGGGAACATCGAGTGTCGCCGACGTCCTGAAGGCGTTAAGCCCTCTCAACAAATAATTATGTAGGAGGACCGCCCAATCTTTCTTTTATGTAGAGAGGAGTCTCTATGTAGTCAGGGAACATCGAGTATCGCCGACGTCCTGAAGGCGTTAAGCCCTCTCAACAAAAAATTATGTAGGAGGACCGCCCAATCATGTTATTCTACATAGAGGTCGTGATGAAATGCGCAGCATCGAACGCTCAGCTAGTGGGAGGCCTTTCGAGAATCATATTCATCATGGCTCTGAGAGGAACTCGATCAGAGCTCGTGAAACAGTTCACGTATCGTATAATATGAATGGTCACATGCGTTCCTCAAGCCGGGTCAGAAACATGCAGTATCATGATTTTACAATTTTGACCTTTGTCGAAAATCCACCATCAACACCACAATATCTAGTTTCGCTATCATACGATTTAGATTATTATGAGGTGATTGAGAATACTAGGCTGTTCTTCGGGAATATAATTCTGGTTTATCAATTGGTTGATGTTCACCTTGATTTATCAAAAGAAGGTACAAAAAATCTTGGGTATTTCTTTGGGAGACAAATTTATTCAGTCTATATACTTTTCTGTGTGAGACAGATTTGTTTATTAAGTCTTCGACTTTGGGTCGTAGCAACTCTTAGTTGTGGGTGAGATCAGCTAAGGGAATCAAATGCGTAGTCTCCTACTGGGATCAGAGACATAAGAAACAGAATTGTACCTTGAATCAGTATGATATTTATTAGGGTTCAACTACAGTCCAGTCCGAAGTTCATTGGTAGTAGGCTAGTGTATGTAGCGGCTTAATACAGTATAATGTTCAAACTGGACTAGGTCCCGGGGTTTTTCTGCATTTGCGGTTTTCCTCGTTAACAAAATTCTGGCGTCTGTATTATTTCTTTTCCGCATTATATTTTGTTATATAATTGAAATATCACAGGTTGTGCGTTAAGATCAATCGATTAGATAATCCAACCTTTGGTGTTGATTTAAATTGATTGACACTTGAACATTGGTCTTTGGTACTGTTCAAGTTACTCCTCTTATATTCAATCGGGCTCGCAGATTTCTATTTGATGATTGCAGATTGAATTAAGAGTTAGAGATATTAAACTCTTTGATATACTTTTCTCTATATTGAGTCTGACAGTCTAGTTGATTCTCTAAAAATTATATTGGAGTAAGTCCTCTCAGATTTCCAAACGAATTGTTGGGTGTGGTTGTTAGACCCCCGCATTTTCAATTGGTATCAGAGCAAGCACACACATTAAAGACCTCATAAGTCTGTGGTTGTAGTGATCTGATATGTACAGAAGTGCTATCTCAATAAATGCACCATCAGATCCGTGGATTTCAGAATTCTCTTCCATAACTGATTTAATAAAATCTGTAGAAGAAATTCTATTTAAACCTCCTCCAGGTTTAAAATCTCTTGAAGTGTTTTCAGGGATTCAAAAGAAACTTCAAAGCTTATCTCTTGATGTTGAGTTATACCTCCAGAAAGAACAAGAATCTCTTGAAAATCTAAATCAAGTTATAATGAATAATACTCATGTCGAGGTTGATATTGATTTACTAATTAGAGAGAGCAATGCTTTTCCTCTGTGTAATCCACTTGGTTGTAGTAAACTAAACGTATTACAAGAGAAGTTTAAATCTCAGTAATCTGACGGTATCACCTCAAAGCATGAATCAGTAAATTGGTCAATTCCTGATACACGGTGTCATTAAATGCGCAGCATCGAACGCTCAGCTAGTGGGAGGCCTTTCGAGAATCATATTCATCATGGCTCTGAGAGTAACTCAATCAGAGCTCATGAAACGGTTCACGGATCGTAAAATATGAATCGTCACATGTGTTCCTGAATCCGTGTCAGAAACATGCAGTATCATGATTTAACAATTTTGACCTTTGTCGAAAATCCACCATCAACATTAAGTCCCCTGCTTAGTAAGGGACATTCATGTTACGGAGTAAGCATTAGATGGTGATTTTCCAGTCGAAGAGATAAGTAGTTGAACTCGGTCGTACAAAGGTATTTTCAGAATCCTCGATTTTCTCCAACGGTGTCATGTATGAACAAATGCTCAGGTAAGGACCCTGATAGTATAATAGAGCGTCATCCCGTGAGCACAGAGAGATAAGGCACTGTTGATTTGGTTGGTCGGACGTCCGATTTTGGTCGGGTTAGCGTTTGGGGCCCGAGCCCAAAAGGAATATCCTTGTTTTAGGAACGGATGTTCATTCGTTCGTTAGTTTAAGAAACAAACAAAATAGACCTGAGTCTAATGATAAAAAATTTGTTTATGAGCTTTCACGAAAACCAAAATTTTTATTTTTATTTTTTTTAAATATGTGAGATTTTACAAAATGGAATAAACTCTCGTTTCAAAGGTGGATGCTCGTACGATAGAAAAGTTTTTTCTTAATAGACATGCGTCTGTTAGTACTAAAAAATTTGTCTATGAAAAGAATTATTTTCGATATGTGAGATTTCATAAATTTTTGAAAATATACTCTTATTTCAAATACGTATGCTCGCGCGAGGGAGCAAAAACATATATATATTTTTCAAGTTTACGTGAGTTTCACGTTAAAATATATTTTTTTGTAAAATCAATGTTTTGATTTTGAACAACTGTTGAAAGTAGACAATTATACATGGTGAAATAATATTTGTATTGAGTTTTCACAATTGTAGAATGGACGTCTGTCCAATTTTTGAAAAACCTGTGAATGTTCACACAGTGAAAATTTATGTGAAATCAAATTTTGATTTTCAGCAATTGCTAGAAGTAAACAATTTTTGATAAAATATTGTTTGTATGGATTTTGTGATATGATAGTGTATGCACAAAACCAATGAGTGTTCACTCGGTGGGAGTCGCTCACACGGTGAAAATTTTGTGGATTTCTCACATGAAAATCAAGTTATGATTTTTAATAAAGATTTTGCTCGTGTTTGCAGGTTCGAGGAGACGAGCAAATTTTGAAGTATTAACTCTTGTATCACAATCACTACTGTTAGTGGAATCGTAAACAGGCAAGAGTTGGAAGTTAACATTTTTGTAGACTCTGTTGTGAGCACCTTTATTCCATGATTCATTGTTTTGTTGAATCATGCGCTTTGTATGAACGAGGTGCTGGAGTAGAAATGTTATGCATCTGTCATAGCCACTTTGCAAGAATGACTGACTCCCATGATGACACTTCCAGAGATGATGTTGCCAGAGATGACATCTCTACTGATGCAACTTCAAGAAATGGTGCTTTTGGGACCTCTGAGTGATGGTGAGAGATCCTTCATACTGAGTTGTACTCTTAGTTACTTAGTGTGAGTAATACATGGAGAGTTCTTCGTGGAAGAGTATAACATTGACAGAGCAGCACTCCATATGGGCTTTGACCAATGTGTTTCGAACGTTCGAAGGAATAAACCATCAGTTAACAACTTTAGGCGTATTCGGATTACACATACCTAAATGGTCGTGAGTATATGTTTCCTTGCTCTAACCGAACCACGTATGAAACTCCGGATTATATCGGTTTCTGGACTCAGCAACTTGAACGCCTTCATGACTTTGTAATAGCTGCTCGGACTCCCTCAAAAGAACCTCCTATTGTTGAGATGGTCTCCGCTTGGCCAAGATTGAAATATCCATAGGACGGTCGTGATGTGAGACCTCGGATCTTTGGTGAGTTGTTAGTGTTCCCTATACCATGACTTTTTCTTGTCCGTGCAATTAGATCATGAAACCAATGTTTGTTACTTCATTTCAGAACTTTGCCCCATCGAGCCTTGACGGTTTTCAATTCACTGCTGCTAACAAATAGTCCCTGAATCGAGCATTGAAGAAGAAGTTGATGTAAGTACCTTTTCGTATAATTGTTCATAGCACTCCTTGAATGAAATATTAATAATTATTGATGGTGTATCCAAGAGGAGATTTCGTGGATGAACAAAGTATTGACAATTCTCATTCTTCCTTGGAAAATGGTGAGACAGAGGATTCTCAAAACCCAGGACCGAATGAAGGAAATAATGCTACTAATGGTGATTCCGGCAATATTGATCCTCCGAACGGCTTAGAGACCCCTCAAGCAAATATTCCCCTGTACTTTCTTCATAGAAGTATGAAATTGATGATTTGGGGATGAATAAATGAGAACCACATGAACGGATGAGAAATTTTGCTGAAATACTTTACCAGAAAAATACAGACTCCAGTCTTTCAGTAAAAACGCTGTAGAATCTTCGTCCGATATCGGATTTTCGCGATGTCCCCATGTTTTTCATGCACAGGAAATTTCCAAGATTTATCAAAGAAGTTTTTTGAGTTTTGAGCATGTTTAGGGGCCGAAATAGGCGAAACAGTAAACTTCCAGGAGACTTCCATAAATTTTTCAGCTGGCATGTAGTCCAATGTTTTGGCCACATATCTTTGATCGTTTATCCAATTACTGTGAACTTTTAGTGGACATCCATACGAAGAGAATGGTATATGACCCATCCCTAGATTCTTCACCAATTTTTCCCAACTCGCTGCTTTGTACAAGACAGTGTAAAATCATCTTAGATGAGCTTGTTGTAAAACACTCATGTTGTGTCTTTAGACTATTCGCTTGTGTCTCGAACGGTTTGTGAAGGATTTTAATGTCATTGATTCATTTGAGATCAGGACCCCTTGATTGATACATGAGCATGGTGCTTGCAGTGGCATCTTGTTTCTGTCAGTCATAGAAACATCACTTCTGAAACCCTGGTCACGGGATCATAACTAAGGTTGCTCTCAAGAGAGGATGATGTAATGACCATGGTTTCATTTCCTGGTGGTAGCATTCCTTTGACGATGAATGATTATCACTGGAGAGCCCTGCGCCACGAGTCTTGTACTGTGAAATTGATCGTCATGATCAGTGGACCGTCAGTCCCCAGTATTTTGTTAAATCTCTCCCTTTTGTTTTCCCTTCTTCCGACAAGACCTAGATAGAGGACCCGGGTAGAAAAATTGATGCAAAGACCTATGTGGTAGAAGTTGGAGGTAACTTGAAGAAGTACTTAGTGGAAAGACCTGGTGGACACCGATCTACTGTGGAAGTTATGAATCCCGTCTAAGAATTGCTGCTTGCATGTTGTATGCTCTGGAAGCTGTAGGAACCTCATATGACGTCGGAATTCGATGCTTGACCCAAAATTTTGAAGCTAAGAGACTGAGTTATCACATGAGAAAATAATCACTCAATTTGCAGTTATAGCGGCCAGCCAACGACGCATGCACATTTGTAATTTGTAATCCCGTACAAATTTTCAGATTTCGTAGACCTGACGGTAAAGGCCATATCTTTCAGCTCGTATGTCCGATTGATTGCTCTTTTGGTATGTTGTAGAAAATACATAGAATAACATCTTTAATTGAGGAAGTACTGTCCCATTCCTCACCTATTGGTACTTTTTGTAAAACCATGGCCTGAAATGTGTTGTATCTCATTTGCAGAGGTGATGAGAACATCTTGTAGAAAACTTTGGCTTGTGCCCGCCCGTCGTGCAAGCTTTGGGAATACTTTCATGTGAACATATTTTCATGTCTACACATCTTGATACGAATAATTAATGCTTGGAGAAGTCCTATTCATCGAGCAATGCTTCATAGAATGGTTAGTTGATGAAGCCATGTCATGAGGATGTTGCTCCTGAGACCATTGTTGATGCTGAGATCACGATTGAATTTTCTCCAGACATTCTTTTTGATGCTGAGACCATTGACGGATTTCCTCCAAATATCCTTGTTGTTAGTTGATACTGTGGTCAGAGTTGCTCCAGAGACCGAAAAGGACAGAACCATGATTATCGACATAGTCTTTGCTCCTCCATCCAGTGAGCCTTTACATTCACGAACTAGTTGGTGGGTTGAGCATCCCTAAGATGAAGGTTTACTGGGAGTTAAACCAAAATTCTCCTGAACAATATGACTTTACTGTGAACTGGCTTCGTCAATGAATCAACGTTGTTGCGTCAGATAGCAGTAACGATCTTCATTCTGGATGTGATCGGTGAAGATAGGAAGTTCCTCAGTCGTGCAGGGGCTTGTGATGTAGAGAGATCCCGTTTATGAAGTTTCATGGAATCACATCAGGTTGCAATAACTTGTTATGTGATAAAAAATTTTGAAATAGAATCGATTTCTCCAATAAGATCAAGTTCCTGTGTATGTGAAGGAGTTTGTTCCATCCATGGATGAATGATGTTTCATCTACTTCAGAAGTCTTATCATGGGATAACGAATACTTATTTATTGTAGTTCAGTTACACTTTGATGTTGAATCAGTGTGTCATCGTCGAGATATTTGTGCTGAAGCCAGATGCACCATTGTCGAAGGTGTACTCTTTGATTGGGAGTACAATTTGAAGTCTTCTTAGATGCTTGAGCATTGAAGCGTCATATCCTTTAAGCATTGAATGTCTTAGTCTCGGCCCTGAGTATCTTATATCGATTCAACATTCTTTTCGTTGCGGTAGTGGGATTCAACACTTGTGCACACATCAGAGATTTCTGATTTTGTGGCACACACGGAAACCCATGCAAGGTTATGGAGAAATACCAAAATTGTTTTTTGCCATGCTTCGTACATCCTCTCAGTAATGAATGTCTCAGTGAGATGCTCGATTCAGAGAGGTGTCAGATTCAACCACTTAGTAAAATACTAATACGGTGAAGCTACCATTCATAACGTCTTGCAATAGCATAATTGTTAGCAAAATTGAGTCATCATGCTAGGATAGCATGTGAGGAAATAAATGACAAGACAGTGAAGGAATGAAACTCGCCTGAGTGTGGAACCTCTTGATGAATGTCTATGCATCTTTTGCAGGTTCTTGCTTTAACCTCGTCAAAGTTCGAAATTCCTCCAAGTGCTCTGATGATGGAATGTCCGCCAAATCTTCTAGATCAGAACTTTCTTTGTTGGAGAGATGTACAGCCAAAGGCGCTTTGTCAATACTCATCTTTTCAGCGTAGATCCAGGCTCGTCTGAAGAACATGTCATATCTTGGATCTTCCCGATTATGTGAAACTTGGTTTTCGTCCAGGTTGAACTTATGTTCACTTTGAGAGTGATGTAGCCATAAGTATTTCCAAGCATTCCTTTAAGGTCTCTGATTGAGATGGAATCACGAGTAGCTTCTTGTTGAGTGATGCCTGCGGCTCTGAAGGTTTTCAGTGGAATGATCTTGATGGCGGTGTCAGCATCGGTCAACATTCTTTCAAATTCATTTCTTCTCCTCCGGGATGGACTGTGGTAAGCAGTCCCAGTCGTGCATCTCCTTGTCTGTCGATTCAAGGTTCAAGGAGTATTTCCGGGATGGACAGATGTCTGACACAATGTAATTCGATGTTGTGAACATGTTTTTCCTTTGTGCCTTAGACAGATAAAGCAATTTCACATATATGCTCGATCAACGATTGAACTGCTTCTTTGACTGGTTGTTCAGATTGGATTCTTGTGTACTCCTTCAGTCCCCAGTTGAAGCTATTATGGAACAACATTCTCTTTGAAGATGTGCTTCAAAATATTGCAGTTATTTGTTGGATGATCGATGAAACTATGAAGCCGACAATACCTAGGATTCTCCATTTCTTCATCAGTTGGCTCTCTCCTGATGAACCCCAATTTGATTGCACCATCTTGAACCCAGACTTCCAGTAACTCGATCACTCTTTCAATAAGAAGAGGAAAGTTTGAATTTATCTGATCATTTCCCCATTTGTTGATGCTGGGTTGAGGTTTATGCATTTTAGGAGCGGTTATCCTTTCTTTGTGCCTTCGGAGGAGCCTTGGATGTCGCACATTTGAGCAGAAACTTTCCTTTTGTTTCCTTGAGCAACAACGTTCATGGAAGGTTGGACATTGTATTGTTTATTGATCAGGCGCCTGACACTGCCTTCATATTCTCGCGGTTCCTCGACTTTTGTAGATTTTTTTCTTTCCAGTAAGGCTGGAGCAGTGGTTGCTGACCGTTTTGCTGCTTCATGAGACTCTGAGAAAGTCTGGAATCACAGATTCTCCAACAAAGCTTTGTAGATCGCGATCATTCCATTGATGCACAGGTCCACCAATTTTTGTTCAGTGATATTTGGATCATGACAATCCAAATCTTGGAATTTGGACCTCTTCACATAGTTGTTCGGATATTCATTGTTCTTCTGAGATATTCTTCTTAGGTCAGAGAGAGTAATCTGCTCTGAGACGAAAAATTATTTTCGGTAGAAAGTGTTAACCATCTCTCCCCAACTAGCGATGCTCCCTGGTGTAATGTTGTTGTACCAAGTATATGCTCGGCCTTGTTTGTGAGTGAAAACGGTTTCTGCTGTTTTTGGTAATTTCGTGTGTGGATGAGAAACGAGTCTAAACCCTTAACAATGTACTGCACATGAGTACTTTTGATTCGAGAGATTAATCTGTACAATGCTGGCCTAAACCAAGAAATGTCTGTTCTAGGCTTTCTTAAGTCACAAAGTGAAAGAGAAGGGTTGGTCTTAGGGAGGGAAGAAAAGAAAGTGTTGAGACCAGAATAGTTGATTCTAGAAGTATGGGTGTTTCATGACTTGTATCATAAAATTGAACTGGTTAGTTGAATGAAAAGTTATCAGATGATTTCTGGATGTTGTATTCTTCTCCTGACCAAAACTTGTTTTTTGGTGGAAAATAGGTGAGACCTATTTATACAAGTCACAACAAAATGTACCATGGTCTCGTAGGAAGTGGAAACGGTTGAGTGGTGGAAGAAAAGAGTAACGGGTAACGCCTGGAATTGATGTTTCCATAATGAAGGATACGTTTAACCATTACTTCTTGCCATTACCAACCGCCTCGCTTTATGACACTTTATTGTAACAGGCGCATTGCACGCCGCACCCTGTAAACCGTTAGACCAATACCTTGATGATTATCCCCCAGTTTGTGACATGTTTTGATGCCTCGAGTGTTTTCGTGGAAAACATGTATCACTTTGCTATTGTGGCAAGTTAAAATCAAGGGGATTGCCGCAGGAAAATAGCATGTGGTGTTAGTAGACTCGTCCTGGCTGGTCGCCTGAAACTTTCCACAATCCTGCCATCTCGGTGGTGAACTAGGATGGCTGAGATTGCATCTCAGGAGGAAGGGTAGCCGTTGATTATGGCTACCTTATGTTGGCTACTGAAGATGGTGCAGTGGCATTTTTGGTACACGCAAGTGGTAAAGCGGCATGTCTAGCATGGCTCGTGCATGCCAGTGGCACGATGGTGCAAGTGGCGCCTGGTGTAGCCACGGCCATTAATTTTAGGCGGCTGGTCGCCTGAAAGTTGCCACAAGTCTGTCAGCTCAGTGGAGAACTTGGATGGCTGAGATTGCAACTCATGAGGAGGGATAGCCGTTGATTATGGATACCTTCTTTCGGCGCCTGGTGTCTAAATTAGGGTTTAGCATGCTGAAACCCTAATTAGCATATATGGCATGTCGTTTTGCATGTGCGCCTGGCATGCGCGTTTTGGCAAGTTTGGCATGCCGTTTGGCATGCCATTTGGCATGTGCGCCTGGCATGCGCGTTTGGAAAGTTAGGCATGCCGCTTGGCATATGCGCCTGGCATGCGCGTTTGGCAAGTTAGGCATGTCGTTTGGCATGTGCGCCTGGCATGCGCGTTTGTTAAGTTAGGCATGCCGATCGGCATATGCGTCTGGCATGCGCGTTTTGCGAGTTTGGCATGATGCTTGGCATGTTTGGCATGCAGATTGGCATGTGCGCCTGGCATGTTGTTTGGCGTGCCGATTGGCATGTGTGTCTGGCTTGCGCGTTTGGCGAGTTTGGCATGATGCTTGGAATGTGTGCCTGGCATGCACGTTTGGCGAGTTTGGCATGATGCTTGGCATGTTTGGCATGCCGATTGGCATGTGTGCTTGGCATGCGCAATTGGCGCGGGTTTTGGGAAGCCATTTGGATTTGCGACCATTTGGCATGGTTTCCTCCTTTTCAACACGGTGGCGAGTTTGAAGCAACCTGATTGGTTAATGTAAGAGGGTCGGTCAAGCATGGGCGTGGCTACACTTTTCTGTGAGTGTGGCGGATTTAAAGTGACCTGATTGGTCGATGGGAAGTGGGGCCGGCAAGCTAAGGCGTGGCCACACTTCCAGTGTGTTGTGGCAGATTTAATCACCTAGTTTGGCTAAGCATAGTTTTTCGACCGACGGGGTCCATTGTACTGCGCGGGGCGCGAAACCCTAATTTTGCAAATTAGTCGGGTTTATGAGTTATTTGTGAGTTATCACAATAATTGGCTGGATTTTGTATGCTACCACAAAAATCCTTATCTGTGGAATGCAGTGTGCTTTCCGTCTGAGCATTTCGTGCGATGGCATTAACTTTGGTACTTGGAGGTTCATGCTACTCCGCTGCGAGTGAACACAAATCCGTCATGCCATACCGATATTAAGGGTTCTGCCGGGGAACATAGCATAGGAAAGCACTCAGTGAGTCTTGTATTGGCGAGGTGCCGAAATTTACAGAGTGTTTGGGATGGTTGCTACATTCGCCAGTCTGGAAAAATTTCATGTAAATATATTGAATGACTCAATAAATATGTTGGTGGAGAGATTAGCACTCACGGGCACCGTTTCCTTGCAGAGTGACGTCACATGCAAAGTTTTATGATTTTAACCCTAAGCTAAAAACCACCACCAACAATAAGTCCCCTGCTTAGCACGTAACAGTGGCATTGTTGCGGGGTAAGCATGAGATGGTGACAGACAAGAGTAAAATCGAAAGAGCAAGACGTGAAGAGATTTCCAAGGAAATTCAATTAACCTTTGGCGGAAGGCATGAGGAATCTGTGATCCTTGTGCTGGCGGCTCTACGTAATTCTGACTTGGTCATAAGGTGTTGGCGTCAGCGCTGAAACTTTGCCTACTGATTAGCAGAGATGGTACTGCAATTTGGTTCGCAAATAGGTGAATGGCGCTAGCTGGCTAGGTTACGGAACGTATGGAGATGGCGCTGCTTTGAACGTCCAAGACGGCGCTTCCTTGGCTGGTGGAGATGCCGCTGCTTTGAATGGCTAGGATGGCGCTGCTAGCTGGAATAGCGGATGGGCGCGACTAGATTTGCATGGTGGATGGCGCAGCTACCTTGGGATCTCCGTGGAGTGGTGCGGCTAGCTTGGTCGTACGGAGATGGTGCCGCTGTCTTGGACGCGGAATGGCCGAGATGGATGATGGCTTGGACGCAGACCTTTGGCACGGGGCTTGAAAGTGGATCCATTGGCATCGGCTTGGCGTGGAGTCGTTTGCTCGGATTGGGACGCGGAGCTGTTGGCTTGGCCGTGGCGCTGCTGTCTTGGCTTGGTTTGGCCGTGATGCTGCTGGCTTGGCTTGGATTGGCCGTGGCGCTGCTGGCTTGGCTTGGTTGTGGTGTTGCTGGCTTGGATTGGCTTGGCCGTGGAGTTGTTGGCTTGGACGTGGAGCCATTGGTGTCGGCTTGGACGTGGAGTCGTTGGTGTCGGCTTGTCCGTGGAGCGGGGAGATGGCGCTGCTTTGGCTTGAGTCCGTGGAATGGTGGAAACTGGCTTCAGTTCCTCGGAATGATGGCAACTGGCTTCAGTTCCGTGGAATGACGACAACTGGCTTCAGTTTCGTGTAAGGATGGCAACTGGCTTCAGTTCCGTGGAATAATGACGACTGGCTTCAGTCCGCGAAATGGTGGAAACTGGCTTCAGTTCCGCGGAAAAGTGGGGATGACGCTGCAACTTTGGAAATGGACCAACGATGTTGGCGCTGCAAATTTGGCCACGGAGCGCTGATGATGGTGCTGCAACTTCGGCCACGAACTGTTGATGTTTGGCGCTCGGAGCGTCGACGCTGTCTTGACCAAGGATTGTTGCAGGTTGAGCGGCTGGTGTTCCTCGTGCTGGCGCGCTGCTGGTTCGGTCATGGAGCATGAGTGTGGTGCGGCCAGTCATATATTCCCGTTCATGGAGTAAGAAGAAATCCTTATTCTGTTCAAATTCTAGAAAACTCCGTCCGCATGAAAAGAGGTATCGCCCCTCTTCTGTTTTTTTTGTTGCTCGTATGGATTCGTGCTTTCGTCTGCAGTGTCTGGCTCCTCTTTGTTATTTTTAGCGGCGGTAGAGTGAGTATTAACGGCAACAAAGCAATCTCCAATAGTTATAATCAGTATCAAGGCGGGACAGGAGAACTCAAGGTAGGTTCCCTCGCATGTAGCCACCCAATAGTAGCGCCGATCTTCTCTAGAATGTGTAATGAGGTTCTGACTCCAGAAGAATGAGTATCTAACTTCTCCAGTGAATTTCAAAATTTACCAAACTCCGTTGCACTCTTGGGATGGATGGATGAAATAATGTCAGGTCTAATCTTGGAGATCGTGGTTGCGTTGTTGGTCCATCCTCGACTTTAGGTTATTTGGTGTCTGGACTTTCTGATCGTGACGATGACATGTTGTGGATGCTTGTATGGTCGAAATCTTCATTGAGTGAAGTAGACGAGTTGAGAGACATTCTGTTACCTTTGTGTTGCTATCAAGTCTTCAAGGACTTCGTTCCAAGCGATATCCTTTGACCCATCTTCTGAATCTTGAACTATTGTATGGAATGGGATGCGGTGAGAAGTCCCCAGTTACACTTGTGTTAGATCCGATGGCGTGGCCGGATATGTGAATGCGTCTCTGTGGATTACTTTTGGAGTCTTTCATGCACGCGTATGGCTTTAACCTGGTTGAGGGGACTGAAAGCATCCCTTGCTGGTAGTCCCATGTGTAGCCTACTTTAATTGCGTCGCATGGACGAAATATTCTGGACGACGAAGAGGTAGAAGTGAGAGTATTATGTTGTTAATCGTGGCTTCCTCTGTTTCTTCAAGAAAATGTTTCAGCCGCGTCTCTGGAGTTATCTCATGAATCTTTGATGGTTGTCGGGATGGACTGCGATGAGCAGTCCCCAGTCGCACTTATCTTTAAATTCTGAAGTTGTTTTCTCTGAGCAGGCTTGGGATCCGCCACGGAATTGTAAAGTGTTGCAGGCGCCTTCTATACAGAGAGGTGATGATATCCTTATGTTACACCCTTGAAGAGTAGATGACCTTATAGTGGCTATGACCTCTTGGTTGACCGTGTCTTCTGAGCTTTGACAATGAAGGAACTCCGTGTAGAGCCTCAGTCCCCAAGTGTGGTTTACATGTTTCTATCTTGTATGGTCGGTGATTTGACCATGATAAATATATCACCATATTACATTTGTCCTGGTGACTTTGTTACTTTTTCCACGTGAAACTAAAATATGGAGGAGTACAGGTTACCTTTGTAGTGATTTTTGCTACGGTGAAGCTCTGGCTGGTATCAAAAAACGAGCGGCAACAGTTCTTGGAAGTAGATGTGATCAGAAGAGACTACATTTTCGTGGGAACAAACTAGGTTGGCTGGAATTGTATGGGCATCCATGGAAGCAAAAGGATTGGCTGGATGCGTAAGCGAGTAAACTGTCCACGACCACGAGCTTTGGAGAGATGGATCAAAAAGTGGACACAACTACGAACCTTGGCTGGTTGTGATCACGATCCCTGAAAGGGAGGAGTGGTGACTTCTGGAGAGAACGTTGAAGCGGTTTCTAGAGCGGAACATTGAAGCGGAGCGGCTTCTCGAGAGAATGTTAAAGCGGCTTCTGGAGCGAAACGTTGAAGCGGAGCGGCTTCTGGATCTAGAAGCGGAGCAGTTTCTCGAGAGAATGTTGAAGCGGTTTCTAGAGCGAAATGTTTAAGCGGAGCGACTTATGGCTCTAGAAGCGGAGCGGTTTCTCGAGAGAATGTTGAAGCGGCTTCTGGAGAGAACTCCAGTGAGGGCGCCATTAACCCTTGACTTCTAAAAACGAGTTGATACGATATGGCATATGGGAAGACGGCACACAAATAGTGCTGGTCGGCAAGTCGTGTTTTTCTCCTCATGGGGAAGAATACGCTTCTTCCGTTTTATTTTCCCTTGCAACTATCAGAGTCTTGACGGTTATAATGGTAAAGTCGTAGGCCGCGTTGTTGTCAAACTCGACATCCTTTAAGTGAACAGTGGTTAGGAGTCCCTAGTTCCATCTATCAATCGTGCTTTCCAGGAGGGGTTGGGGTTTGGGAACGGCTTCCGGGGCTGGAAACAGCTGTTTTCCTGATACAGTGCGGTTGAGGGCTGCAAATATGTTTTGACGCTGCTTTAGAGAAATACAGAATCTCACACAAATGCTTCATTGTAGACTGCACGATTCTGTGGGCCAAGTCCCCAGAAATCATGCAGCTCCTGATGTGAAGAGGGTCTTCGTGAACTCAGGAGGGTTGCTGATTTTTTCTGCCTCGATTTTGGAGAAGTCGTTCCTGACCTTCACGTGTGGTGAAATTGGATTGCTGATTCCCGTCTACTGGGCTTTCAAGAGCAACGCAAGCCACTTCATCTATAAACGCGCGTCCTGTTGAAGTGCCTGCGCCGGATGTTAAAAGTATTCCTTGTCAGCTCCATCTGGGGTTGACATGACTCTTGTGGTGGATGCTCCATTAGTGTCTTGTGACCGAAGCAAGACTAGAACGGCCATTTCTTGGTTTAGGCCAGAATTGTACAGATTGGTCTCTCGAATCTAAAGTGCTCCTGTGCAGTATATTTATTTAGAGTTTAGATTCGTTTCTCGGCGGCACACCCAAATTTACCATTTCCAGCAGAATCAGTTTTTCGAAAATACAAAAGTAATTTAGCCTTAGTATGTTATCAAGAAAACAATTTACCTAAGCATCCATTAGTCTAATAAATCAACTAAGATAACTTAGATAATTACCAAATCGATTACGTATGTGTAATTGCTTATTTTGACAAGACACAAATAAAGATCTGACTTAACTTTATTTCTCTTGTCATGCTCTAATAATTCCATAAGATAACTTAGACCTTCCTTTTAGACAAGAAAAACACTAGGTTAGTTAACTAGTTTTTCTTTTCAAGGATTTCGATTGGTCTTGAATAACCTAATCCTCCATTTGATAAGACTAACTAAGATCAGAATTAACTTAATTTCTATTATCCGGAATCAATTGGACTAAACAAATGACCCTGTAATTTTGTTAAGCTAAAAACAATAGAAACAAACCAAAAGAAATTGACTTGCCATTATTTTTTCTCAACCGGAAGCAATTGAAACAAATATAATCAGTGTAAGTACAACAATTGAACCGAATTTCGTTAAGCAAAAAAACTTGATACCAAACAATAAAGAAAATACCAAATCATAACTCAAATAAATTGACACAATTTTTCTTAACCGGAAACAATTTGAAAAGGCGGGGGTCTAACAACAACACCCAATGTTTTGCTTAGCAATCTGTATGGACTAACTCCGAAATACTTTCTAGAGAATCAACTGGACAGTCAGACTCAATCTAGGTAAAAGTATCTCAAGGAGTTAATATATCTCTCTTGTTTTGATTTACTCAAGCTAATAGAAATCAGCGAGTCTTTAATCAAACACAAGGAATAACTTGGATAGTACCAAAGACCAATATCCAAGGATCAATCAACAACCAAAGGTTGGATTATTCTAATTGATGATCTAAACGCACAACATGTATTAATTCAATTATAAAGATAAAACAATATAATGCGGAAACTGAAATAACACAGACACCAGAAATTGTGTTAATGAGAAAACCGCAAATGCATAAAAAGCCCGGGACCTAGTCCAGATTGAACACACACTGTATTAAGCCGCTACAGACACTAGCTTACTCCAAGCTAACTTTGGACTGGACTGTAGTTGAACCCCAATCAGTCTCCCACTGATCCAAGGTACAGTTGTACTCCCTACTCCTCTGATCCCAGCAGAATACTGCGCACTTGATTCCCTAAGCTGATCTCACCCACAACTAGTTGCTACGACCCAAAATCGCAGGCTTTGACAATAAATAAATCTGTCTCACACAGACAAGTCTATCAAAGGATCAATCTGTCTCCCGCAGATAAACCCTAAAGGTTTTGTTCCGTATTTTGATAATAATCAAGGTGAACATGAACCAATTGATAATCCGGTCTTATATTCCCGAAGAACAACCTAGAGTTATCAATCACCCTACAACAATCTTAATCGTATGGTAGAGAAACAAGATGTTGCGGAATCACAAACAATGAGACGAAGATGTTTGTGATTACTTTTTATATCTTTCCTATCGGAGATATAAATCTCAAGACAATCAATATGATTGTACTCGTACGATATAAGATGCAAGATCAGATCACACAACTACGATAAAAGTAGTATCGGTCTGGCTTCACAATCCCAATGAAGTCTTTAAGTCGTTAACCTGGTTTTAGAAGAAGAAAACCAAAGGTTAAAAGATAACCGACTCTAGTATGCAAACTAGTATCACACGTGAGGTGTGGGGATTAGTTTTGCACAGATACTAGAGTTCCCCTTATATAGTCTTTCAAATCAAGGTTTGCAATTAAGTTACCTTGGTAACAAAGCAATCAATAACCACCGTTAGATGAGAACCTGATTTAGATTCAAGCTAATATTTCTCAACCGTTAGATCGAAAACTTAGCTTGTTATACACACTTGACAATGCACGCTTCTAGGTTTGTTACAGTACCCAAACGTATGCACTTGTTGATTCAACAATAGTTAACCAAATGGTAAGCCATATGATCATTCCATATCAACCATGTTCTTCTTCACCATAACTAGTTCAAATTATTTCAAATGAACTAGTTAGAGAGTTGTTCAATTGCAAGGAAATCTCATGTACTACACAAGACACAATTGAAGCAAAGATGATTTGATTCACTTGAATCGGTTCATGAACTTTTATATCCACGGTTTGCAAACTGAATTCCTTAGTCTTTTTAAGTTTAAGTTCATAAATCATCTTCCGATATATAACCTTCTCAAGTTCGCAGACTAGGTTTGCGTACTTAAGTCACCGGGAAGAGTTTACAAACTCCAGCAGAAATTCTCGGGAATGAGAACTTCTCCGGTTCGCGGAATTAGCTTCACGCAAGTAGTTTTTCAACTCCAGTAGAAATTCTCGGGTTTGAGAACTTCGGCAGTTCGCGGACTTGTCTCACGCCATTCTTCCGGTTCTCTTGATCAACAAAGTTCGCAAACTTGTGTTCAAGGAATAAGACTTATACATAAATGTGTTTCCACAACAATGCTTATGTCCACCATTGGTTATGTAATCTAAACTCTCATTTCTATCATTGAAACATTCTTAGTGGACGTTATATAGTTGTTACACCATTCCTCGTCAAAGCAATTTTCAAGATGATTGAAACATATCATGACTTTCGTCACATGGTAAAGATAAACTTGATCGAAGCGAAAATCTTACTAACACGTATTTCGAGATATAGATAGGCGAGGTATACTCGGCTCGAAATTCCAAATGTGTATAATCCAAGTCTATATATATAGCATACGACTTATTGTCTCAAAGAGTAGGAGATAGAGTAGATAGAATTTTGAGTGATAGATAAGTTCAAGTCTTCACATACCTTTTTGTCGAGAAGTTCCACCAGTTCCTTGAGTAGTTCTTCTACTTGTATGATGAATCTCCATGAAGTCCTTGAACTCAACTACACTTTTTATCCTAGTCCGAGACTTAGATATAATAGACTAGAAATCAAGACTTATAGTTTTTATCACTAACATTGACAAACATGCTTGAGATAGCAACGCATGCGAGTTCGACCGAGCAATGCTCTAACAATCTCCCCCTTTGTCAATTTTAGTGACAAAACTATCAATACATATGGAATACAAAAAAGATAAAGAAACTTTAGTAGCTCCTATTCCACATGTCTAATCTTCAACATTCCTCAAAATCTTCGTCACTTCCAAGTACTCCAATGATCCCAAAGTTTGTAAGTTTAGCATCACCGACGTTGAAGATCCGTAGCTATAACAATGAGAAAACATAGTTCTCGATCATTGTTATACAGTGTCATAGTATTATTACACGGCGTCAAAGTTCAATTGTATCACAACTTCAACAACAATACTATGGTGATATGTATCACTCCTTCTTAGTCAATACTCCATCTCACATGGAAACCACTCCCCCTTACATAATGATCCGAAAACCATTTGTATTTGTAGTGTGAATTACATATTAATTCTCCCCCTTTTTGTCAATAAAATTGGAAAAGGTACAAGAACGAGATCACAATGAAATTTCCGAGAGAGACATTTCATGACAAAAGGAAAAATATATACCAACTAATTTATCATAAAGCCGAAGCTAAATGCATTCATCAAGGAGTTTAAAGATACAAGCTAACCCCTCTAAAATTCCACAGCCGCACACCCCTCAAGATATGAACATTAAGCACAAGTTCAAAATAACTCTCCCCCATTATACGTCATTCCCGAAAGAACAACAAGAGCGACCTTAATTTCAAAAATAAAAGAAGGATTTCTTTGGACATAACAAATCACATACGAGTATGAATTTGAATCCAAAATATTCAATTAAATTAACCATAAGAGAACCCATGATTAATTTAATCAAATATGCTCAACATAAGTAAACTTATGGAGACTTAAAAACACTCAATTAGATTAATCACAAGAAAACCCATAATTAATCTAATCGGAAATATACAACCAAATTAACCACAAAAAGTGATGAATTTGATTGATCATGCTCGACATAAGAGAATCTATGGAGCAATAACTAAGTTAATTATAAGAAAATAATCAACTCAATCAATTGTGCTCAACATAATAAAACTTACGGAGCCTCACAGTAATACATAAAATATGGATCAGGGAAGATCAATACTTCGGAATACACAAGGATTCATTCTATTTTCCATCATTATTCACACAATGACATACAATAGACATAATCCTTGTAAACAAAATATTTTAACCTATCTTCCATCAAAAATTGACATAATAGGCTTAACTTTTGTATTTGTCAAAAGACCATTCATTCTTTTATCAATACATGAATATCGACTTACGAAAGACTTTACTTTTGACAAGGTATGGGGCAATCATAGTTCACGGACGCAAACACACATATCCCATAACAAACTGCAATATATAAAACCATAAAGATTAATACTACAAAAATCATCTTCCAAACAATTTTTAGAATTTAAACGAATAAACCTAAAAACATGAAGATGAAAACGTTGGACATAGCTATGTGTAATCACAATAATTGTTATTCCAAACTCTAGTAATACTTCTCAAGAATAAGAATAAATTCTCATAAGAAGTTTCCTAGGCATCAAGACAAACTCGTAATGCACATACAAGATGATTTGTCCTTACAGGGTAGAATCAATCTTACGCATGGGTTTACACCAATAATATCTACCAAAGGCTATAAAAAGACTTTCTTAACAAAGAAGAACATACAAAGTCAGTAACGACCATACACCATAGTTCACAAAGGATGATTGTGAACATTCAAGAATTCCATAGCATTGCGTACTACTTTCCATTATTGAACTTCCTTCTTTGTGATTCACCAACAACATTCTTGTAAAAGCTACAAATTAGCTTACAAGAGTAGTACTCCAAGAATTCAAATGCCCAAGTCCAAGAGAATTGGAACAAGTGCGACGGAACGGAGCAAAACACTCAAAATAAGAGACGGGACAAATACAAATCTTAACTCATCCAAAATAAATAATTCTCATCTCCATTTTGAATAGAATTCAAAGAGGAAGATAATGCAAAAAGAATTAGTTCATTCCGAGTTCGGACGAAGAAGTTACGGCCAAAACAAGTCGACCGAATATCGACGTCTACAGGAAAATATGCATACGGGTTTGCAAACGAACTTTCAAGTCCGCGAACTTAAACCCTTGGATTTTGATTTTAAAAGATGGTAAGCATACCAGGTATGTGTACCATGGAGTCCAAACATCCCTAACTACTATTTTCAAACCTAAACACTTAAGAACCTTAAACACAGATCAAGTTAGGTAGAAATGAACGATAAGCAAGGTACATACATCATTATAAGTACTCTAAGAAAATTAAAAACACAAGCCTTGCTAAAGTTTATAGACATGCCTTTTTAGAAGAATCCAATCAAATTCTGCAGCCTTACCGAACATAATCTGTGCGTCCCAATTCTCGTGCTTCCCTCACCGAATACATAGCAGGGCGTTCATTGGTGAGGATGCACTTACAACACAATCAAGTTGTGTTGAGATGAACAATATCTTGCTCACCACAAGTGGATTTTGAATTATCATGAAAGAGATCGCTTTTAGAACCTTTCACATCCAAATCCATCTTTCCAAAAAACTTGTTAATTTCTAACATCATGGATACTGCCTTCTCCATAGTCATGGAATTTTTTGGGAGATCATTCCTTTTAAAACTCAAAATATCATCGACTTTCTTTGGTATCCACTTCTGAGTGCGTTTAGGAAAAATTGGAACCTTCTTCCCATTACTCTCTTCTAGAATTCTCGGAAGAGAATTGGATTGACTATTCTTTTGCAAGTTAGTCTTTCTCCAATTCGGAGCATCGGATCTTGTCTTCGTCTTTACGAAGTTATCCTTTTGATAACCATTACGATTGTGAAAAGGATTCATATGACGTTTATAGGAAAATCTAGGTTTATCACATCATTGATTCCTTTGCCTAAAGGTCGGACAATTACAACCTGTAACGTTAAGGGGATTAGTTTTAACATATGATCTTGGTTTCACAACTTCTTGTGATGCCCAAAAAAGAACATCATGAAGTTTATCATTCCTTATACGGAAACGACATCTCCTTTCCAGGTGACCTTTATTTCCACAATAGTGACAAACATAAGGAATGTTCTTACCTCGATCCGTGTGTGCTGACTTGGGAGGTTGATACACTTTGTTCTTTCGAACTTTAACTTCTGGTGAAGGTATTTCACTTTTCCCATCAGTGGAAACCTTTTGTTGAGAAGAATCACTAGCCTTAACAAATTTTACCTCTTTGCTAATACTTGGAGCATTTATTCCCTTATAGCCCAATCCTCGTGTATCACGATGATTTTTACTTGATCCTAGCATAGTGGTTAATTTTCTTGAACTAGTATTTAACTTTTTCAAGTCATCTTCCAACATCTTGATTTTATCAAGAGCAACAGCTAAATCAGCCTCAAGGCATTTTTCTCGAGTGAGACAAGCACTTTCTCTATCATCAAAACTAATTTGTTGAGAGTTAAACCTTGCTTCAGATTCTGCAAGTTTCTCTTCCAACAAAAAGTATTTTTAGTAAAGATTATCACATTCAAGTGACTTCATACGTAGGTTTTCCTTGGAATTCTTGAGGATCGATTCGAAAAATAAACACCTGCGTAACATCTTCTCAATTTCTTGTGTTCTCGACAGAGAGGAGTCAGAAGAGGTGTGACATGAGAAGTTGTAATCTTCTTCATTTTCCATGAATCCAAAAACTTAACATACTCTGAGACTTCCTCATCAACATCTCTATCAATATCTGAATCACCTTCATCAGAAAGTTCATCCAACTGTTCTTCTAGGAGAGTTTCCTAATCAACAGTTTTTACATCAAGAGAATGTTTAGATATTGACTTAGATGTGACAGTTCTATCAGGTGAATCCAAGCTTTTAGAATCATCTGGTAATTTCTGAACTGGTACGTTATTAGAGATAGACTCGTCCATAAATTCAGATCGCTACAAACACAGACTTGTAAGGTCTTGAACGTGTTTGCCTGATCTGATACCAATTGAAAAAGCGGGGGTATAACAATACCACCCAATATTTCGCTTAGCAATATGTATGGACTAACTCCGAAATACTTTCTAGAGAATCAACTAGACAGTCAGACTCAATCTAGGTAAAAGTATCTCAAGGAGTTAACATCTCTCTCTTGTTTTGATTTACTCAAGCTAATAGAAATCAGCGAGTCTTTAATCAAACACAAGGAATAACTTGGATGGTACCAAAGACCAATATCCAAGGATCAATCAATGACAATCAACAACTAAAGGTTGGATTATTCTAATTGATGATCTAAACGCACAACCTGTATTATTTCAATTATAAAGATAAAACAATATAATGCGGAAATTGAAATAACACAGACACCAGAAATTTTGTTAACGAGGAAACCGCAAATGCAGAAAAACCCCGGGACCTAGTCCATATTGAACACACTGTATTAAGCCGCTACAGACACTAGCGTACTCCAAGCTAACTTCGGACTGGACTGTAGTTGAACCCCAATCAGTCTCCCACTGATCCAAGGTACAGTTGTACTCCCTACGCCTATGATCCCAGCAGGATACTGCGCACTTGATTCCCTTAGCTGATCTCACCCACAACTAAGAGTTGATACGACCCAAAATCGCAGCCTTTGACAATAAACAAATATGTCTCACACAGACAAGTCTATCAAAGGATCAATATGTCTCCCACAGATAAACCCTAAAGGTTTTGTTCCATCTTTTGATAATAATCAAGGTGAACAGGAACCAATTGATAATCCAGTCTTATATTCCCGAAGAACAGCCTAGAGTTACCAATCACCTCACAATAATCTTAATTGTATGGTAGCGAAACAAGATGTTGCGGAATCACAAACAATGAGACGAAGATGTTTGTGATTACTTTTTATATCTTGCCTATTGGAGATATCAATCTCAAGCCAATCAATCTGATTGTACTCGTACGATAGAAGATGCAAGATCAGATCACACAACTACGATAAAAGTAGTATCGGTATGGCTTCACAATCCCAATGAAGTCTTTAAGTCGTTAACCTAGTTTTAGAAGAAGAAAACCAAAGGTTAAAGGAGAATCTACTCTAGCACGCAAACTAGTATCATACGTAAGGTGTGGGGATTAGTTTTGCACAATACTAAATGTCTCCTTTATATAGTCTTTCAAATCAGGGTTTGCAATCAATGTTAGCTTAGTAACAAAGCATTCAATATTCACCGTTAGATGAAAACCTGATTTAGATTCAAGCTAATATTTCTCAACCGTTAGATCGAAAACTTAGCTTGTTACACATACTTGGCAATGCACGCTTCTAGGTTTGTTAACCGTACCAAAACATATGCACTTGTTGGTTCAACAATAGTTAACCAAATGGTTAGCCATATGAGCATTTCATATCAACCATGTTTTTATTCACCATAACTAGTTCAAATGACTTCAAATGAAATAGTTATAGAGTTGTTCAATTGCAAGGAAATCTTATGTACTACACAAGACACAATTGAAGCAAAGATGATTTGATTCACTTGAATCGGATCATGAAATTTTATACCCACGGTTTGAAAACTTCATTCCTTAGTCTTTTTAAGTTTAAGTTCAGAAATCATCTTCAGATATATAACCTTCTCAAGTTCGCAGACTAGGTTCGCAGACTTAAGTTACCGGGCAGAGTTTACAAACTCCAGCAGAAATTCTCGGGAATGAGAACTTTGCCGGTTCGCGGACTGAGTTCGTGGACTTTGCTTCACACAAGTAGTTTGTCAACTCCAGCAGAAATTTTCGAGTTTGAGAACTTCGGCAGTTCGCGGACTTGGCTCACGCTATTCTTCCAGTTCTCTTGATCAACAAAGTTCGAAAACTTTGGTTCAAGGAATAGGACTTATACATAAATGAGTTTCCACAACAATGCTTATGTCCACCATTGGTTATGTAATCTAAACTATCATTTCAATCATTAATTGAAACATTCTTAGAGGGCGTTATATAGTTGTTACACCATTTCTCGTCAAAGCAATTTTCAAGATGATTGAAACATATCATGACTTTCGTCACATGGTAAAGATAAACTTGATCAAAGCGAAAATCTTACCAACATATAATTAGAGATATAGAGAGGCGAGGTATACTCGGCTCGAAATACCAAATGTGTATAATCCAAGTCTATATATATAGCATACGACTTTTTGTCTCAAAGAGTAGGAGATAAAGTAGATAGACTTTTGAGTGATAGATAAGTTCAAGTCTTCACATATCTTTTCGTCGAGAAGTTCCACCGGTTCCTTGAGTAGTTCTTCTACATGTATGATGAATCTCCATGAAGTCCTTGAGCTCAACTACACTTTCTATCCTAGTCCGAGACTTAGCTATAATAGACTAGAAATCAAGACTTATAGTTTTGATCACTAACATTGACAAACATGCTTGAGATAGTAACACATGCGAGTTCGACCGAGCAATGCTCTAACACAATTGAATCATATAAACCAATCCATATATAATAATGGAACATATAAATTGTATCGAAATTTTGTTAAGCAAAAGAAAAATATATGCAATATAATCAGGCTTTTCTTAAACAGGACAAACGATTAACTAACAAATAAAATCGTTACCTCAATTTCCACGGCACTTCTTTCCACAAAGATATATCATTAAGCGCAAGTTTAAATAAGAACTCCCCCCTGTGTGTTGTCATCCTCTTGCAAGAACAAAAGAACAACAACAAAATAAACCTTTAACAGAGAAAGGTTGAACCGGTTTTAACTAATTCGTGCTAATAGCAAAAGTTGAAAACCTGAAACTCATATGTTATGCTAAACACAACTTATGTAGACATAAATTGATATCAACATATTGTGACTTTTCACACATAAGTTTCAATGGGAACCCCTTGTGATCCTTTGATAAAGCCTACCAACATCGGCTAGAGCTTAATCACGCTAAATAAAAGAGCCACACAAATCGTAAGGGAATCACAATATGAGATCAAATATTTTTTGGTTAATAAAAACCGAAACAAAAACATCTCATAAATCCGAAAGCATAACAAAAATATATTCATTCACATAGGTTATGCAGAATGGAAACTATCAAATACCAAAACAAAGATTATAAAATAATAATTTTTGTTCGTAATAATATTGATAGTTTTATTCAAATGGAATTTACACAAGTCATGAAATAAATCAAAACTTAATAGTTTATTCCTGGATTAAGTATTACAACATATGACTTAATCCTTAATGGTGCTCTGATTTTTCACTGAAGTTTCTTCAGTGTTCAGACTCTTGAAGTATGTCGCGAGAGAATTGTCAGCAACCACTTCTTATTTTTCAAGTTTTTCAACTTGTACCTTCATGATTGCAAGATCAACTTTTTTCTCTTTAATTATATCCTTTAACCAATCTTGGTTTCGAACCATGATGGGTTCTTCATTCTTCAAAACCATTGATAAAGTTTACCATACTGTTAGTAGGTATTTACTTGGTTTCTTTCGAATCTTGATAATTGAAAGCCAAAAGGCATGACTCATCTTGGGATCCGCTAGAACTATCGGACTCATAACCAGACATGTTTTTTGAGATGATCTTCTTCTTCTTTTTCGCACTGATTCCTTGACAATCCTTAACTCTTTGAGCTTCCTAATTATTTACCTTTGTAATACTGTGAGTTATTGGAGGTATTTTTAAATATCAAAATAAAAATTAATCAGGGTTTCTCAATACAAGCAAGAGAGAATTTTCTCGGAAGAAACTTTAGGAACGGAAATACCAAGAGACTTCCGTAAATATACAGAGTATATATTTTATTTCCTTATTGTCTGAAACCCTCATGCTGGAAGATTATTGGATGATTATTAAAATCGAAAGTCTTAAATAAACCCTAATTATGGAAGACCAGTGATAAACATGAATCTTTTTTAGACAAAGATGGATTCAGAATTACCCAAAAATTGTCGAAATTTTTTATGATAAAACACCGTACATGTACTCTTGTTTTATATACTTCCCCATCCATAAATTACGAGCACCAAACTGAATGTGGATGCACAATCTCCATACAACTAAGTTCTGTTTGAGTAAGCCTTATCATGCTTACAACGAGTATCAGAACCATAGTTCATGTGTCTTCTTGGAGATTTCTGCCCAAGATATTTTCTCCCAAAAGTTTGATCTCTCCTTATGCAAGTTGGATCATGAAGAGAAAATGGACTGATGCGAGAATTTTCAGAGATAGACAATTTCATATGATTTTCTTATTTTAAATATTTTATTATTATGCACATCAGCTTGATCATCAGAAACAATTATTGAAAATTTTCCCTGATTGTTTCTCTTAGCAGAAATTATCTCCTTCCCTATCTTATGGAAATTTTTAGTAGGTGTACAACCTTCATGTAAACAGACACTGTTTCGACATAAGTGAGGTGGAACCTTTTTCCAGAAATGAACAACAACTATTTGATCTGATCCTTTTGAGTTGATTTTATTGGGTTGGGGTATATTTTGTCTTTCAGCTGATGAATGATTTCAGTTTTTTAAGACAAGATACTTCTTTTAACACTTTTACAAGAGTATTTTGAATAAGTACAAGTTTCCTGTCAAGTGACAGAAAGCGATATTCCTTAAGATCTTTTCACGGAACCGATTCAAAGTATTCTTTGAACAAGATTTCGTTTGATCATCAGTAGTTGTAGAAGATGTTTTTTCATTCTCTCCTGACTTGATGTAGTTAGGAAGACTACCATTATCATGATCAGTTTCAGATGTGATCAAACAAGTCTTGTCATCATGATCTGCAAAAGCTGAGCAAGGACTTTTGGTTTCTTCATCTGAAAAAATTACAACAGAATCATTAATCAGAGTCTTAGAATGAACCTCTTGTTTTTGAGTCATCTTATCAAGAGATTCTACTTTGACAGTGAGATTCGTATTCTCTTTGGTAAGAATATTTCGTTGAATGTCCTTTTTCTCTGATCTCTTGCTTAAGAAGATTAGATTCTGTCTTTAATAATAACATTCTTGTAGACAGAGATCTGATAGGCTTTGGGAGTTTTACCAACTCTTTTTTAGCATCTTCTTTGACATCAAAGTTTGACTCAAATGTACTATTGACCTCCTTATATCATGGATCATGAGTTAAAGATTGTAGTATCATTCTTAACTTTAGAGTATTCGCAGTCTTGCATAACGTTAACTAAATCAGTCATAGATTCAAATATTATAGGTTGGATCGCACCAAACACAGATTGTTAAATATTTTCATGTTTGCCTGCTCTTATACCAATTAAAAATACGAGGGTACCCAAATACACCACAATATTTTAAATATCAACCTATAAGTCTGATACCAAGTATGATCGTCTATAGACAAAGTCGAGACGATACGACAACTTGATATTCACTTGTTAATAGTTACAGTCCAAAACCGATTTACTATAGGATCAATATCAAGTGATTAGGATTAACGCACAAGTGGATTTATTTTATTGTAATATAAAAAATATATAATGCGAAAGTAAAGTAAATAACACAACACAAGATTTTGTTAACGAGGAAACCGCAAATGCAGAAAAATCCCGAGACCTTGTCCAGTTTTGAATACTCTCAGAATTAAGCCGTTATACAAAATCTAATACCAAATTCGTATAGTTGAGACCAAACAGACTACCCCTAAATACTTAGTTCCCTAAGTATCCATGCGCATTCGACTTATAGAGTCATGCACGTGAATAACAAGTCCTTTGGATTGTATTCCAAACAGCAAAAGAAGAATCTGTTGGTAACCACTCTAATAAATCTTGCTAAATATATGTTGAGCTGTTGACGAAGGCTATTACGTTTAAACTAATAAACTCCTTTATCTGGTTAGATCAATCTAAACTTTGATTACCGAAATAATCAAATTCTAGATATGCATACAATCAATATAGATCTCAAAGAGAAACTATAAGGTGATGTCGATCTCATGCAACTAATCAATCAAGTCTATCAAAGATAAATAAGATTATAGTTGGATGCCAGCCGATCAAGGTTTGTGCACTAAATCCACAAGATACGAAAACTAATAAGAATTCTTATCCGACTTCAAATCTTTTATTGCCTTCAAAAACCTGCACAACAACACTTGAATCCTCTTTTGATCAATCACACACAAAACGGAGTCTGTTAACAATGGATTACCACAAGATGTCTTTAGATCCGAAGATGGTTCTAAAAATCCCGTCGGTACTTTGATCTAGTTTAAATGAGCCTTATATCCAAAGAGAAGGTTCTCAAGAATAAAAAAACTAGGTGCAGTACGACAACCATTAATCAATCAAATCAATAATCGAAAACTACAATAACAATACAATTATCTAGTTTCCCACCAACGGTACTCGTAGAGCTTCTTGATCCCACGGAAGTCTTTAAACGAGCGATCGTAAGAGATTTCGTATAATTAGGGTACTTTCCTCTCATAATAGACGGATCCACCGGAAACAACAAGAATGGAGTTTGCATGGCTCCTAGGATAGTTTGCAAGAAATGCAAACTCATAAGTTTATAGACCAAGGTTGTTTATACAACAAAAAAATTCCAAAATCGAAAATATTCTCAAGATATAATAAGTACCTATTTTTGACCTTAATGTTAACCAACATTTCCGGAAACTCTCATAGAAAACTTCTATTATTAGTTTAGCACATTAACTAATAAGATTTTCCAGAGGATATGTTTTAAGTGCTGGTAATTAAAACATATATGATGAAAATCATAATTAAATGCTTTTAAATATTTCTGTCCGGGATCACCTTGAGCATCAAGAAATATCTTTGAGCAATACATGATAAGAGTTATGTACATGTTCAATATGTCGACATCTGGAAACTTCTCATCTTGACAAACCCAAAACCCTAATTCACGCACACCATGAAGAAATATGTGAACTATGGATATTTCTTTTGCTCGTGGAACCGATTAATCCATCACTCCAAAATATGTTGTGAATGGTTATAGCATGATTCCCAATATAGGTTGTAATTGGTTACACCTTGCTCCATGAAGTATCTTGTGACCGGTTACACCTTGCTTCCCGAAGTATCTTGTGACCGGTTACACCTTGCTTCCCAAAGATATATTGTGACCGATTACAACTAACTTCCCAATTCATCTTGTGACATGTTATACCTTGAATTCCAAAGTACCTTGTTGCCGGTTACCACTAGCGTTTCAATATAGCATGTGATCGGTTACACCTTGAATTCCAAAGTTACTTGTGACTGATTCCAATTAGCTATTTCCATAGGTTGTGGCCGGTTATACCTCAAGTCTCAATAAAGTTAAGATAGGTTCTAGCATAGTCATCTTCCATTGGTCATCCAAAAGATATTCAATGAATAAAAAGACCAATCATGATTTCCCTTTCGATTATAAAAACAAGTTCATACATCTACTTCCGTAAACTAATATAATGATACATAGTTTTCTAGGATGAATCACACCTATATAATGCACTCATAATCAAGTAACTAAATACAATGGATTATGTCGATGTCGTATTTACGAAGTTCCAGAAGATAAGATTTATACTTCGTAATATGTTTCCTTAATAATTTGATCATACTGTTATGACCAAAACTTTGATCATTAGAGTATTATATACAATATATACAGCTTCTCGTGTTATGTATTCAATATAGCATGATTTGAAAGATACGTTAGGAATGAAAACAAGATCAATTCAATATTACTAACCTCAAGTGGAAGGATGATGTCTTCGTTGTAGTCATTACTGGTCGGTTGTCAGCCAAGAAAAAATAATTTAAGTTCTTTCACTTCACAATTATAAATAATAGTATAGTTATAAGAACAGATTCGTTCCACAAGGAGATATAGGTTATTATTCGTATTTGAAAACTTAAGTAAACTGGGGGTTTTTTTTTGTTTAAAATTAATTTTAAATAAAAACAAAAGATAAAAGTGTTTTAAGAAAATATCAGAGGAAAAAGCTGGTTAAGGAATTCACCGTCCATCACCACACATGTTAATCAATCAAGCATCATTCACACACTCATTCACCAATAACCCTAGAGTATCCCCAATCGGTGTATATACTTCATTACGTTTCCACAAATCAACAAATAATGCAATCGCAATTATATGAATTCTTTTCCAACAAATAACCTAATGCTTATCGCTAGAAGATTCAACTTGAGGAAAGCTTTAAAATCTATGAAACGAGTTATTCATAGGCAATACAAACACAATCGTGATATATTCAACATAGGCCAAGTTTTACTTGTGACTTCCTTCACGATTCACACCACTAATGATCACAAATTACTACTAGTTATTAGAACTCTTGATAAAATTACCTAAGATTTCTAATTTGCGATAAACTAGTTATTATGATATTTAATTCGCGACTTAAATATGCAAAACAACTAATCATATTACATGAACAAAATCATATACTATCTCCGTCCCACTATTAAGTGACCTACCTTATAACTAAATTTAGTTATAAGGTAGGTCACTTAATAGTGGGACGGAGGGAGTAATTATTATGCTTAGTAAAACTTAAACGATAAACAAGAGGGTAAATGGAAAACTCAATGCATTTAATCAATCAACATGGTTGTGATTTTAGGTTACATCCCTAACCAATTAAAAGAATTAGCTACTCATACTTTTTAGCAGTCAAAATAGAGAAAAGATAGAAATCAAACTACAGTCGCAGAAGGGTGTTAGCCGCTGCCGCTATAGTTATTTAAGATTTTTAGCTACTGCTTCATAAGTTGAGCTCCTAAAGCTTCTGTTTTTCTCATGGGACTTTCTGCGAGCACGGACGTGAAAACTAGGGTGAGGAGATGTCTTTGGGTTGCGAATTCGACCTCTATTTATAGTTTTCATTCCCTGGAAATTCGAATCTGATAACCTACAAGCTCTCCTTAGCCGATGCAAACCCAAAAAAGGCTTTAATCTTCACCATTCATCTTGAAAATCGTCGGCAAGAGCTTAACTTGGTTGTTGTTTTCTAGCTCCTGGAACTTATCCAAATCTGAATTCTCGCTCAAGTTAACTTGTTTCTCTGCACCTAATGTCTCGAGTTTCAAACAACCCACTGTTAATACTTTCTCATTGAACTCGATAACACCTTTTAATCCTCTCCGTTCAGCTCTTTAATCAACGGCAGCAACATCAATCTATCCCGGTCAAGTAAAATAGAATCTCATGGAACTCTAACACAAACCCGAGCCAGACTCTTGCGTTTTAACACAACTCTTCTTTTCTTCATAGTTGAGACAGAACTTAAACCCATCACCAATGACCACGGACTCGAGCTCCATCATACTGCCATCAACAGCAGCCAAGCTCTGCTTCCCAACAAGAGCTATTCTCCGACAACAATGGCAGCATGCCATTTCTTTCTCTGCCAAGCTCTTCTGAGCAACCAGCAGCTCGAGTTTGTCTTTTATCATCCGGTAATGGCAGCAACCATTCCCTGGAAGTCACACTGAAACTATCTCCTCCTTCCCATCACAACCAGCACCTCCGTTACATACTTCTCATCATCACGATCATCAGCTCAGCTCCATTAAATCTCTCTATCACTGTCTCGTTCACTGTTATGATCGAACAGCCAGCCATCATCATTTTAGTTGCCTGGAAGCAGCATATCTCCTTCGTTGTCTACAGCCAATCGTAGCACCTCGAGCAACGCTGCAATAGATATCCATGCAGAAGAAACTGCAAGCGGGATTTCCCGTTTCAAATAATGAAGATGGAGATGGCAGCCCTGAATAAATCCAGCGTCTGCCTATAACATCATTTGAATTTCAGCATCCCCCTTTCATAAACTACCTGACTGTATTTAGCAGTTCCTTTGTAACGTGGTTGCCCCTTAGCCAACGATGGGGTAGCAATGGCATTTGCTACTAAAATGACCATCTTGCCCTTTTCTTTCAAAGTTCTAGTTTTGTGCATAACTTTCTCATACGATGTCGGAATGACTCCATTCTTTCGCCATTACCTTTGTCTATTCGTCCTCTTCAAGATAAAAAGTAGAAATATTGTACTTGAATGAGTTCCACTTGGTATTTGGCCCTTCTCCACTTGTATCTAGCGTCTTTTATTGCACAATTAAGTGTCAATTCACTTCTTTTGGATGATTAACCTAATAAAACACAAATAAGAGAAAACAATCGTAATATACAGTGATTGCAAGAAAACCAACAAATACTAGCATGGAATTGACACCAAATATATGTAAAATATGTACTTATCAATTACTTCTTCTCATTCTTCGGGTCTTCAGAGCAATACTTGTATATCTCAACATTCCTAGACTTTCTAGTCTAACCTAAACGAAGTTGACTCCAGTATTTAATCAAGAGACTCTAGATGAGTTTTGATACTAAAATATGACAACCAAACTTTACATACCAACGCTTAATGGGTTCAACCGAGCTATGCTCTAACATGAGTGATTGTCTAACTTCTAATCTATCAACTTTTGGTTGTATTCCAAGAAAAAAAGACAAGTTTTTACAGCAAATATTGAGTCAAGCTGTCTACATTCAGTACAACAGGAAGCTACAACACCGATATGAGTAAGAAACTTGATACGAGAATGGTGATGTAAATCGTCCTATTTTTCTGGAAGCATTTGATGAAGATGATGGTTGGCTCACACTGGAAGGTGGAGGATTAGTTAGGGAAGGTAACGATCTTACTTGGGAATAAGCTAATGCAGCTAGTGGAGCTATGAAAGTTGGACCAAGCACAAGATAAAAGAAATAAGGAAAGATCAGATATGCATCCCTCATTCAGTCTTTACTCTGAGACACTCAATGACGATACTCTTCCTCCATCTGATATCGACAGTCATGAAAGGGATGATTCAAATTTTCAATTTGAAATGGATTATGATAAGTGCATGGAAGCTAATAGAAGTAATGATGCTAATGGAGACAAAGCGGCAACGAGGAAGAAGATGATATAATTGAAATTTAATCATTAGACTTAGCTTAGGAAGCTGGTGCAAGACTGCAGGTATTTTTTTTTTTTGAAACCAGTTTTTTTTTAAAACCAAAATAGAACTTAGGAAGATGATATAGTGTTCATTCAGTTTGGTCGAGTCTGGCAGAAGTCTAGGGATGTTAAACATTGACAGACTAATGTATTAACACTTAGCAGAACTTTGATGTTTGTTTTTCTAGTATTAAAAGACTTTATAGGATTTAAAGTGTTTAATCTGATCATGAGATGTTGTTATGCATTGTAAATTATATATGTGAGACCTCTGACCTCAAATATCTAATAGGAAAATGTACATGTTTTGGGATCGCCTAATTACTCGGCTGGGATCGGGCGATCCCGAGCCGATATTGCGCAGCAAGGCTAGAGACATGTGCCATACACATGGCCTTGACGGTTAAGAGTTGGTTACACAAGTTGTTGTTTGCTTTATGCTTTTTAAAAGCTAGGAACTTCTTCTGTGGCTTTAGGGAATAAGTTAGGCAAGTTGGCACGGTTAGCCAACTTCCTTGTATAAAGTAAATCTGTAATTGCTAGTCATTTATTTGTGTATAGATTTTGTAAGTCTATAAAGTCTGATCTTGTGAAGGTTTGGGTGTCAAGAACAAGGAGAGTTTGTGTAACCATAAGTGTGCAGTAATAATAAGGCTTCGACCAAGATTAAAGCTAAATTCTGTAGGTGTATTTATCCCTTTGTTTGGCATACTGTTTTATGCATCAAGTGGAGTGTGTGTACTGATTTGTTGGATTGAGTGATTGTGAGAAGAACCTCTGTATGAGCTGAATAAAGTTTTAGTCAAGAAGTGAAGAAATTGGCTAATTAAGGGAGAATTAGTTGAGACTGGGCTGTGGAACATAGTGTCGTTGTCAAGATTGGTTGTTGCATTTGGATAGTTTGAACCTGTGAAAATTAGGGTATCAGAGCCATGGTTAAGGGTTTCTCTGTTCACGTAGGATTTTACAAGGATGGTTGTGTTTGTTGTTGTTCTTGCAGTTGGTTGTGAATTGTATTTAAAGTGAAGGATCCACATTAAGAGTACAAGGCCTAGAAAGGATGGAACGAAGATCGTGCCAAAGGTTAGCATTAAAGGTATGTGAACCCTATATCCAAAAATTAGCAAGTAATGATTCAGACACGAAGGATGTTCTCGGAACAACTTGATAAGGGTGAAACGAGTTTTTCTACATATCAGAACTACAACAAAGGTACCGGACATGCTGCAAGTGCTGATGAGAAAAAACACGCCGTTGGGAAGGCTCGGCGTGATGTTGGTATGGTTCAACATCGCAACATCAGTCGCTTACTAGGGAGTAAGGCACACACCAAAAAGAAAATTTCTTCTGGACTGATGTACATTGGTGTGAAGATGAATTGAGAGTGATATTAAAGATGACTGATACTGGTGCTACTAAGTCTTTTATTCATTTAAACGTTGGCTTAACATTGAAATTAATAGTTACTAGAGAGTCTAGCACCGTCAATGCTATAACAGAACCACAAACCAGTCAAGTGAAAGTTCGCAATGCGGATGTTCAAGTTGGAGAATGGAAAGGAAAACTAGATTTTCTAGTGATGTTAATGGATGATTATGACCTTATATTGGGCATGGATTTCTTTTGCGCGACAAAGTCACCGCCACTTCCTCATAGAGATGGGATATTGACTCAGCACCCTCATTTCCCATGCTTTGTCCCTATGGTGAGACAAAGTATTGAACCAGACAAGACACTTAATCCATGTTTGTATGTGATTCAGGTGAAAGAAGGTCTACGTAAAGGCTTCACTACTTTCCTAGGCGTGTTTTTTGAGATCAAACCAGGAACGGTAGTACAAGTTGAAGATGGGATAGATGAGGACTTAGAAGAGTTTGCAGACACGATGCATGTAGAAATTCCTAAGATGCTACCGCCACGGAGTAGGATCGATCATATGATTGAGTTGGTGCCAGGGAAGAGGTCACCTGCACAAACACCATATCTTAAGTCACCGCTAGAACTCGAGGAAATGCGGAAGCAGATTTCTGAACTGCTGGAAGCAAGTTATATACAACCGTCTTAAGTTCCATTTGGTGCTCCAGTTGTGTTCCAAAAGAATCAAGATGTCTCGATTAATATATGTATAGATCTTTGAATAAGCTAACTGTAAATAACAAGTACCTAATTCCGCTATTGGACGACTTGTTCGATAGATTATCCAAAGCTAAGTTCTTCACCAAGTTGGATTTTTGCCCAAATTATTACCAAGTGCGCATAGCAGAAGGAGATGAACCAAAGACTGCAATGATAACCATGTATGGATCTTATGAGTACCGTGTAATTCCATTCAGCTTGACTACTTCTCCTGCAACCTTTCGCAACCTGATAAATAACGTATTCTCTAAGTATATTGACCGCTTCGTAGTAGTATACACGGACGACATATTTATTTACATCGAGAGTTTGGAAGAGCATGCGAAGCTTAAGTAATACAGTTTCTATATGAATAAGGAAAAGTGTGAGTTCGCCCAGACCACGATAACTTTACTTGTCCATCTGATATCATAATGGTGGGTGCATATGGACCAAGATGGTTAGTAACATGATCAAATAAGGCATCAACATTAAGTTTAAAAATACCAGGTGAGGGAGGTTTCCATTATGATATCTTATGAAAGCTCAAACTAGTATGAACTGACTCATTGTCATGCAAATGAGAGTTTAAATGATAATGAATCTTATGTACAAAGTTGTAAGGGTTTAGAGGGATTCCCTGAAAGATCGCTTCAGATCTATCTTTCCATATTACCCACGCCCCTATCATTAATGTTTACATTCATTTTTCATCTTGAGTATCAATGCTGCTTGAGATCATCTCTCAACCCTTTTTAATACGTTGTTGCAGTTGCTTCTAACTTGATCAACATTAACATGTACTCCTATCCAATCATCCCTCGCATGCCTGCACTGAAAAAGCAGGTGTTTTATTGTTTCTTCACTGTTACTACAAACTCCACAGCGAGTATTAATGTCCTCCTTGTAAAAAGCTTATCTATTTCTGGTGGGATTTAATTCTCTTACGCAATTCCATGCAAATAACTTAATTTTGTGGGCAGTGTTGCATTTCCGTAGTGATTCCAAATTGCAGAAGGAATTGTTCTCTCATTAATTTGAACCTCTGTGTGATTCAAAGTGAGCTTTGTATATGTACTTTTCACTGAGAATTTTCGTCCTTTTATAATCCAACCATTTTGATATGGTTTTTTCTTCTTGAAAAGGAGTTCTTATCATAAAAATATGAGAGTAATATGCCAAAAGCCTTAAATTTGGTTAATTTTCCGTTATATTTTTCCGTTTTTTTAAAGATGAACGTGGCGCCTCCACGTTTAATGTGTCAGTTATATATTGTATTTGTTCGGTGCACGTGTGCATTATGACAATCGTGCGAGGGATAATAATGTATTTACATTTTTTAAAAATTTATGGACTAATCTATATCTACTTAACTCAGGCTGGACTCTAGTTAGCAATTCGTAGAATAATACGCGAATCAGTACTTTTCGCAAATTGTACGCGTCCGCTCCTAACTCCGAACCTAATACGCGTACAATATGAGGCAACCGAATAATCCGCGGATTATTCGTCGATCCGGATAAGTCGTAAGTTGAGTTCGTTTAGATTTCTGAATCGGTCAGAGTTTGACTCGTCCTCATCCATTAATTTGGATTTTTGAATCGGTCAGAGTTTGACTTGTCCCCATCCATTAATTTTCCTTTACAAGGAATGTTGTGAATGAAAGGAATCGAACCTGGGTCTCAGGTTCACTAGAGTGCACCCCAAACCACTGTGCCAAGCGCTGATTCTTGCTAGATGTTTCATATATTTCGTCTATAATGCATTTCTACTTCATGTTAAAATATGTTTCCCACCTTATAAACCATATTTTTTCTTATAAGAAAATAAGAGCCAAAAAATACTAGCTAACTTGGTCAATATGGTTAGGGTAAAACATCCTAAGGCCAGCTGTGTAGCTAGGGAAGTACAAAATCCAGTTATAATCAGGATTATTACAGAATTCCCGAATCAAAGATATTAAACTATCGTCAGACCATCTAGAGTTAATGATGCTTCGATTACACATTTTTGAAATACTTGCCGACAAGAAATTGTCTGATCTATTGACCAAATTAAAAGATAAAGCCTTGAAATTGCATAACTTTAAGTCCTGGTTCTCAAACTAATGACTGTTATTGAATCTTTCCTCTTTAGATTTCGCATACATTTCAATAAGTAGTTTTAATGTCGGTTCAGAGTCACTTTGAAATTCAATGTGGTGTTCTGAAAGCTCCATTGCCATTGAAAAGATGCTTCAGCTCCTTCTTTTTCTAACAGTTGCCTGCATCAACAATCAGAGTTGGGACAATAGCTGAGTCACAAGTTTCTGGTAACATAAAAATAGATATACTAATTCGATATCTAAAGTAACCTGGGAAGTGCCAGTGATTTAGGGGAGTAATTTTAAGATCAGGATCATTCAGTGGGTTATAATAAAGGCTTTGGTTTATGTTATAGTTATCTTTCTGGATACAGTTTGAGGAGTTCATGTATTTTACTATGGTGTTGGCAGTTTTCCAACTGTTCTGGTTTTTACTATCGAAGACTTTGTTACATCGATCCTTCCAAATGTGCCAGTTAATGGTGATACATAATTCTTCCCATCCTATAAAGCTATTGTCCCTCTCTTTATCTCTAAACCAACTATTCATCCAATCATGGCAAGTATTGGTTCCGTTTTTAACATAGTCCATCTGAAAATTTAGATGGTTCCAAACTTGCGAAGAAAATTGACATTCTAAAAACAAATGAGAGAGAGTTTCATTATGGTTGTTACACAATTTGCAAATGGTATCTATGTTTGGTACTTTATCCGCTACTCGCATACTAGTAGGGAGAATAGAACTGGCTACTTTCCACATGAATATTTTTATATAAGGAGAGGCTTTTAGCTTCCAACTATTGCCCCAGTCAGTGGCAGAAGTTTCACTGTTATTAAGTTTGTTGTACAAAGATTTTACGTAGAATTGTTTGTTCCTGGTTAAGTTCCAAATAACTTTATCTTCTATGTTGTTTGTAGGAATTGGGATGCGCTTTATTTTATGATTATCGAAACATCTTTCTAGTTGAGAAGTATCCCAGACTTTATCGTTAGTAATCAAGTCACTAACAAAGTTTAGATTAGTAGTATCTATATTAGGTTTAGGTATTTGAGGTTTAACATCTGGTATCCAGAAGTCATTACATATATTGATTTTTTTTCCATTTCCTAAGGACCAGAAGCAGTTGGACTGCATTATGCTAATACCACTTTTAATCCCTTTCCAAATCCAGCTATCAGTTCTTTTTGGAGTAGGATGTAGGTGCATTATGTCGGTATTTGGGTAGTAGACAACTTTTAGGATTGAACCCCATAAGGAACCAGGAAATTTTTGAAGTCTCCATCCTAACTTAGCAAGCATTGCTTTGTTAAATTTTTCAATGTTTTGTAGGCCTAATCCTCTATTTTCTAGAAATTTGCAGAAACTATCCCAAGCTTTGAGATAGGTTCCTTTTGGATTTTCGATATTTTTTCCCCACCAAAAATCGTGTTGTAACTTGTTAATGTTTTTGTAAACTTTTTTAGGGAGTTTAAAGCAAGATATTTGGTAAATGCTCATAGATGAAGTAACAGATTTTATCATAACTGTTTTACCTGCAGAATTTAGATTTCTTATTTGCATACCAAGAAGTCTTGTTTTACAATTTCAATAATTGGTTCGAAACACTTAATTTTGGACCTATGTATGAACAAGGGAGCACTTAGATATTTATCTTCCGAGGGTATGTTTTTTATGTTTAGGTTTGTTTGAATAGTATTAATTATTTCATCATCCGTATGAGTACTAAAGAAAACACCCGATTTTTCCAGATTTATTAACTGACCTGAAGCCTTCCTAAATTCAGATAAGATTTTCACTAAGTTGTTGCTATATTGAGTCGTAGCTTCGCAGAAGACCAAACAGTCGTCGAAGAATAGAAGATGTGTTACAGAGGGAGCATTTTTAATTATTTAGTGACCTTTTATCATTTTCAAATTTTCAGCATGAAGAATAGTTCTGGTCAGGGTATCCATACAAAATAGGAAAAGGTAGGGGGATAAAAGGTCCCCCTGTCTTAGCCCTCTTGTTGGTTTGAAAAAACCGCAAGGCGATCCATTCATGAGAATAGACAGATTTGTGGTTGATATACATTGGTATATAAGGTGACACCAATTGTCAGAAAACACCATTTTTTTCATTAATCTTATAAGGAAGATCCGTTCGACTCTGTCGAATGCTTTAGACATGTCAACTTTTAACCCCATTAGACCTTTTTTCTTTCTCATATTGTGTAATAATTCGTGAGCTATAGTTATGTTGTCAGATATCTGCCTTCCAGGAATGAAGGCAGATTGGAAGGCTGAAATTAGTCTCTTCAGTAATGGTTTCATTCTGTTCGCAAGAATTTTAGATATCACTTTGTAAATAGTACTGCACAGAGTTATTGGCCTGAATTCAGCTGTTGTGACAGGTTTGGGGACCTTGGGGATAAGAGATATGAATGTGGAGTTAAGTTCTTTTAAAATATATAAAAAAGATTGGATCATTTGGATAAGGTCAGGGCCAGTTGTTTCCAAGTTTTTTTGAAAAAATACTGGTGGAAAACCATCAAGTCCTGGGATTTTATTGGGTTCCGTCGCAAATAGAGTGTTCATAATTTCTATAGCAGTTGGAATAGAAGCCAAGAGTTTGTTATCCATGTCATTTATGTTAGTGGGTATAAGATCAATTAGATCTTCATCCATGGATGGGTTCACCGTGGTAGCTATAGTTTGAAAATGTTGAGAGAGAAAGTTAGCTATGTCTCTCATTTCTTGAAGCCAGTTACCATGTTGGTCCCTAATAGTATCTATTCTATTTCTTATGTATCTATGTCTAGCAGAGTCGTGAAAAAATTGAGTATTCCTATCTCCTAGGGATAAGTATTGTTCTTTGCTTTTGATTTTCCAAAATTCTTCCTTAGTATTATACCAGTTTGTTAGTTTTAAAGTAAGTTTTTTGAATTCCCTAGCTTTTGCATTAGACGGTAAATTCTTATTAGTTACATTGAGTTTTTGTTTTATGTTTGTTATGTTTGTGTTTATGTTTCCAAAAGTTTCCTTATTCCATTTGTTAAGACTATGTTTAACAGATTTAAGCTTTCTTGTAAAACAGTAAGCGGCAGAGCCGTTTGTGTTAGTAGACCAAGCATTCTCTATAATGGTTTTACATTGTGGGTGATTCATCCGCGGACCAAAGTATTTGAAGGTTTTAGCCCCATCATGCCAGTTTACATAAGTATTTAGGCAAATTGGGACATGGTCGGAAATTAAGGGAGCTAGATGGATTAAATTGCTTTTAAGAAAAATATTTAACCACTCGTTATTCGCGATAGCTCTATCTAGCCTCTGTTTTGTGAAGTCATTATCATTTCTTTTGTTGTTCCAAGTGAACGGGTATCCTGTAAATCCCAGGTCATGTAAATCTAAAGAGTGTAAAAGCTCGATGAAATTATTGGCTTCATATTGGTTAAAAAGGAATCTACTTTGTTTCTCAGTTTCATGAAGCATTATGTTACCATGTTTCTTATCATACTCCAAGAATTTATTCTATTAGGTATGTACGGGCTGCCATATAAGCCAGTAGTTATCCAGTGGGAGTTTATTGTTTGGTCAAAAACTCTAGCATTTATTTGGTTTCCAGTATAGTCTATGATGGTTAAGTTAACGTTGTCTTTCCATGCTAGGATGAGGCCTCTTGTTGTGCCCCTAGGCGGAACTATCCAATAGTTGTGAACGTTTATTTTTCTAAGGATTTTTTCTACATTATCAGTTTGTTGTTTGGTTTCCGAGATGAAAATTATGTCAGGGTTTTCTCTGTTAAGAAGATCATGTAGGCTAGAATATGTCTCAGGTTTATTGTAATTTCCAAGCCCTTGGCAGTTCCATGCTATCGTCTTAATGAACTTCCAAAAGTAGGATACATTGGGATAGACTAGTTTTCTTAAGATGAGAATAATGTAAAATTGTCTTGAGAGAACATAGAATCTAATACTCATACAAACAGTCTTACTAGCTACCTTAACAAACAAAATGATACAATCCCCCATAGAAGCTAATATAAGAATTAGTGTGGTTATAGTTTCATGCTTAAGTATGAGTCTAGAACTATCCTTCAAGCTATCATAACAGACATGTAATATTATGGTAAATGTGACTCTAATGTTTGGTTCATACACTATGTTTTTCATGTTGAGAATCAGAAAGATATGAATAGACGGAATTTTGAACATTGGGAGTTTTAGGGTTACCTCGTTCGAGAAAGTCATGATAGAATCAACCTGATTTAGAGCTATTCCTTCAGGTTCTATAGTAGTTGGAGAAAATTCCTTGGATTGACTGCCCAAGTCTCCAATAGAATTGATATTTACCTGAATATTAATCTTGTTATTCTGGTTGAAAGGGTTGTTGTTGGAGATAGCAAGAATGTGATTGATTTCTATCGTGGAAGAGATCTTGTTTCTTTTGGAATTATCTTCTCCAATCAAATCTATTCTCTTCTTTGAGATTACTAGGTTTCCATTGTTGGGATCTTCCATTTCTGCAGATTTCTCGGATGTGATTGAAGTTGTCTCAGATAGCTTTTTTCTATACCAATGTCCCGGTTTTGCATCTTTTTTAACATTGAGATTGTTCGTAATCTTTACTATTGGGTTATCGATATGGAAGGGGACATCCTGATCTTTGTTGAAATTGAAAACATTGAGATTTGTTTCTGCGTTCTTTTAGGGATTTAGAACTTACGAGTTTTTTCCTTTGGGTTCGGGTTTGGGTTTTGTTTTGGTGGGCTCTAGTTCTAGTGGGAGTTGAAGCTTGTTTTATGTTTGGGCCTGACGAATTTTGGAGTTCCGATCATGCTTTCAAAAATAGAGCTTGTGGTGTTAAGGGTTGATGATTTTCCCCTGCAGAAAAGGTGATGATTTGTTGTGTAGTAGATTTTGTAAGACTTAGGAGTTTTTCACTAGGTTTGGATTTGTTTCCTTGTGATGAGATGGACTTTGGGTTTCTTCAATTTCCTTGATAACTTCATTGTACTTTTTTGTTGAGTGATCAACACATCTACAAGTGCTGCAGAGAGGAAGGTTAAAAAGTTTATAGGAGAATTTCACCCAGGATGGGTAGTAAGGAGTAGGATAAACCTCCGAGCCATATGGGAGAACTTTATTAACCCAAATACTAAACAGACATTCGACACTTTTTCCTTCGTGAGCTCTGCCATATGGTTTTTTATGAGTGATATAAGCCTCTAGGTTTTTTTACTGTGATAAAATTCGTGGGACAGTTTTTTAGGTGCATCCAAATTTTGATCTTGTAAAACTCTTCTTCTTTAATAAGATGGAGTCCTTCAACATGACATTCAACCAACACAACTAGGGTTCCCATGAGCCACCAAGCTCCACCTTCTTTCACCATATTAAAGTCATCTTTTGCTTTCAAATATAGTTGGTATAAATTCCTTTTGTGGTTATAAAGTTTAACAATAACTTCTGATTTGAGATTCCAGTTTTCTGTTATGTTATGTCTTGGGTAATATTACCAATGTCAAATGAGACTTGTAGCAAAGTCTGCCAATGACAGTTTGGTTCCAGTTTTATTTTGGAATGGGTTCGACATTTTCAGGTTTTAGGTAAAGTTTAGGGGTTAGATTTGGTGGTAAGACCAATTTGTGTTTCATTTTTTTGGTAAGAATTTCAATGTTGATATCATTGTTTGATAAGGAGGCTCAGTTGTTTGTCATAACTTTTCTTTTTGGGTGTTGAGGAGGTTTGATATTTTTGAAATTTAGAAGAGAGAAAATAGTGTTCTGAAGGTAGTTAATGTTTTGGATTTTGAAAGTGTTATGGAAATTTATATAAGTTTGAACCCTCAGAAATTTGGATTGTCCATTCAAAAGGTCAAACTCTACTCTAAGGAGAGTGATCATAGTTTCAGAGCTATTATCATTATGGGAATTAAGTTGTAGTTGTCTAGTATTTTCCATGGGTATGAGTGTCAGATGAAAGTTGCCTGGTGAGATAAGGTTTTTTTTTATTTTTTGTTTTATACTGGTAAGATTTGATGAGAAGGTTGTAAGGTTTTTGTTCGATGGTGAAAAGATGAGGGTACCCAAATACACCACAATCTTAAACTTTTGATCACAACCTATACAAGACCCACTGTGTATAAACCTCTTGGAGCAACAATCACTCAAGGAATATTTCAACACATTTTCCACTTGAAATAGGGTTAGTCCGGACTGGCCTAACACGTGAATAATTATATCAGACAAGTGGAGAAATCCAATACACTTTGTGTGATCGTCTATGGATATGAATCGAGACAATACAACAACAAAGTGTTCACTTGATAAAGGTACGACAATAACTGAAACCAATAGGATTGATATCAAGTGACCCGTTAACGTACAAAGTGCAATTTACTTTAATTATAATAAAATACAACAAGATTTTGTTAAAGAGGAAATCGGAAATGCAGAAAAACCTCGTGACCTTGTCCAGAATTGAATACTCTTAGTATTAAGCCGCTATACAAAATCAAACCAACTTCGTATAGTTGAGACCAAGCAACTAAACCTATAGTTCACCTAGTTCCGTCTGTATCCCTGCGCCTCCAACTTGCAGTAAGTCACGCACTTGGAACAATTCCTTTGGTTCGTATGCCAAATAGTAAAGGAACAACAAATCTGTTCGGTAACAACTCTTTTCAATCAAGTGATATGAGTTTGACAAAAGTCTCTTCCGTTTATCCCAATAAACTCCTTTGTTAGGTCCTTAGATCTATCTAATAACAACCACCAAATTAATTGTCAAGATTTTACAATCAATACTTTGAATCCCAAAGAATTGTGTTGATACCGATCTACTCAACTAATCAATCAAATCTATCACAAGGATAAACCGATTATAGTTGGATCATTTTCCAGCCGAAACAAGTATTGTGCACACTAAAGATTATGAACTTAAACAATATATCTTCAATGTCTTATTTGTCTTCAAATCTTCTTAGATCTTCAATAAACACCTGCACACAATCAACTTGAATCTCTTGTGATCAATCACACACAGAAGGGAGTCCGTTAACATTGGATTATCATAAGACATCTTTAGATCTACAAACAGTCTAAAGATCCCCGTCGAAACTTCGATCTAGTTTGAGTAAATATTATATCAGAAGAGAAGATTATCAAGCATAAACAAACTAGGTGCAATCAAAGTTCAACAACCGTTAGTCAATCAAATCAATCGAAAACTAATAATAAACTGCAATTATCTAGTTTCCCACCAACGGTAACAAAACAACTAAGTAGTTTTGCTGGCTTTGAGGATTAGTTTGCTCGAAATGTAAACTTCAATATTTATAGACCAAGGAAGTTTGGACACCAAGGAATTTCCAAAACCGAAAATATTCTCAAGATATGCATTAATGACCAAATTCGGTTTCCATAATTCCTGGAAATGCTCTGTCCAATTAATGACCGAAATCTCAGTAGAAAATATTCAATTAGTAAATGCACATTACCAACTTTAACTTTCTAAAGATATGCATTTAATTGCTGGAAATTAAAAGCATATAAAACTACAAACCTTAATTAAAATATTCTCAATTTATTTCGATACGGGATTTTCCTATAGCTATTAAGGAATATCTTTGAACAATAAAAGATAAGCGTTATTGCACATGCTCAAAGTATGTCGACATTTTTAATTTGTAAATCCTCTTTCATATTTACAATCTTGGAACCGATTTGCCACACTTCTAAACAAGTTTAGAATTGGTTCATTTGACTTCCAAGAACTATGTAATTGATCAAGAACACTCAATCACCAATCATGGATTTCAAGGTTCTACCAAAACAAGTTTCGGTTCTACCTCCATGTGGGTACTAGAATTAGTCACGCTAGCTTTCCAAAATTCGGTTGACTAGGTACTAGGATCGGTTCCCACATATATATATGGTATCTAACTTGTATTTGGTGCACGTGTCCATTGATGTATTTTCAAAGTTTTTGTAGTAATATGATTCGTTCAAGACTTGTGAAAGCGGATTTTTAGATTTTTTAATAATAAAAATTGCGAACTAAATTAAAAATATGTTGTGAAAATTATGGAGAGAATGGGACTAGGATTCCACCATTGGTTGATATTAGTGATTTAATAAAACAATAATTATGCAACTCAACATTCAAATTGATTCTAATAGTATTGCCTAGACATGTAGATTTCCAAAAGAATAGATGTTAATCCAAGCATAGAATATCAAAACCCTAAAGCAAGAATATTCTATTAAGAGAAAATACACCTAACTAATCAAAATCATATAAACAATTTAATCATAATAGAGTTGTTGTAATTAATTAATAAAAAATATATCACTTTTACCGAAACAGCGGCTTCCTCCATAGCCCCAAGGATTGGGTTTAGCTCATCATTGTGGAAACGCGCTCAAAAGTTGATTTCATTGCTCAAAGTGTTTACAAATGATGAATTGGAGAAAAACTATTAAAAATCGTGTGTTTGCAACGTTTTTAATTGTTGCAAAACACTATTACATAAAACGATAAAAGCCAACTGTCGTTGTTCAGCTTCTACGACCCCCGCCTCTGTGCCGTTATCACTATTTACAAACGACAGTCTTCGTAAGTATGTTCTTCAGTTCTGCAGCAGCAGAAATGGTGTTCTCTGCAACTCGAATTTTCGGCTCTGTGATGCTCTGTAACTCTCCCAAACTCTCTATCTCCCTTCCTCGCAACCTCAGCAACATATTTATATCCAACAGGTGAAGAAAATCCTCCGTAATAACTCAAAATGATCTTCATATATCCGTCAGTGAAGAAAATATTTTATGGAACATTTTCTTTCGATTCTTGATTCCTTCACGCGTCTGTGGATGTCAACTTCTCCTTTTTTACCTCGTACACGCTTCCAACATTTGTTAGAGTCTTCCCAGCATGCGCAAACTCTCTCCAACTCATGAAAATCCCATGAATATCTCCTCCCTTTGCACACACACCTCTGTTTTCTTCCAAACGATTATCCAGCAAAACTGGATCAATTCCAACGACCCTACCACGCCTGTTAAGCTAAATAAAGTCTTCCCATGAAGTTTCAGCCATTGAATCACACTATAACCCCTCCAAATCACGAACTGAAAATCTGTGAATATTTTCCCGCCAAAATTTATATTTGAATTTGAAGAAGATGGGTGTTGTGGACAAAAATGGGTGATGTGGAAAAAAATGGACTACATATAGCCGTGGGTGACAGTTAGCAAAAATGGGGGTTCGTATAGCAAATGTCCTCCGGGATGCTCCGAGCAACTTTTAAAGTCGAATTTTCCAACAATATTTATTTTCCAAAAATACCTAAAAATACATAAAAAAAAACAATATTAGTACAAAAATCGAGTTCCAACAATATAGACATTGAGGACAATTTAGATACAAAAATGTGTCTATCAAATACCCCCAAACTTATTATTTGCTAGTCCTCGAGCAAATCTAGAAAATAAAAATGACTACACTTAGCACGTGCAGCAAGCCGTTAAACCGCTAGGTGGCCCTAGTGGCGGAGTGTTGTCTCCAGAGGGTTTACCAGAGGTGTACCCACAAAACCTTTACTCCAGACCCTAGCTATCTACGCAGAACCTTGGAAGGCACTAAAGAATCTCCTTGGTTGGCATACAATCATTGACTATAGGAGGAAGTACCATGATGCGAAATTCCAATTGATGTACACGAGTTTGCACTCCGCATCCTAAAATTCATATATAAGTGACAGAGCTCTACTCAGATAGTTTCTGTACATCATAACCGGAGTCAACCAATCACATGGAAAGATTAAGAAGATGGATAAAGAGATGGTTAAAAGTGAACGGTTTTTCCCATATCTGTCTGAAGGCCTCTGCCAAGGTGAACCTATCCTAATGGAATGAAATACCGGTCTGACTAATATCAACACATCTGGCATATACAAGGGGACCAGTGGTCGATAAACCTAACTCTAGGTCAACACAACTGGCATATACAAGGGCACCAGTGGTCGACTTTATTGAATTTATTCCGGTTGGTCTAATGGTCTGGTCTCTCTTTTTTATTTTTATTTTTTCATTTATTTATTTTTTTTTTTTTCATTTTTTCTTTTTTTTTGTTGATATCTCAATCACTCTATTCCACCCTAGCAAAGGTAACAACTTGAATCGTGTGCCCCACCAAATAACTTAAAAAATAAAAACAGAAGGATTAGGATTCAACGAGATATGGCGAAACTACCATGTTTTTTTATTCTAACACCTGAGCTCTGTGCTTTTATGAATAGACTCTTTAGATGTTTCCATCTAATCAGATTGGTTCCTCAACTCCTACAACCAAGATGTTCCCATCCACTTAGATTGGTTAGTGCCAACCTTAATAAGCATAAATTTCTAGGCTCTGGAGTTTATTTGTTGCAGCTAAGAGCTAACAAAAAGTTTTTTCCCCACCCCCAAACTTAAATCTAACATTGTCCTCAATGTTCTAAAGATGAATTTAAAAGCATGAACAATAAGAAACTGTTACCACTTGATGGATGGAAAAAGAAATAAGGAAGGATATTACCGTAAGCATGAGTACCTCCCAGGAAATGCTAAATTTAAAGTCTTTAGCTAGACATCAAATACCTCAAAAAGGATTGTCACCTTCCAAAGTCATATATCAATAGTCGAAACAATTGTGGGTCCATAAGACCAAATAGAGCTGACACCAGTATGAGACAACTGCACTGATTCAGAAAAATGAAAAGAAGGAGCACGTCCTCATCTAAGGTTTCTGTCAAGACAACTGGGTTTATCTGGCGCGTAATTGAACTTCATATGTGTGTCTCGATAAATAGATTCATCCGAAAAACGGGTCTCTAATACCTGGGTTACCTCCTGGACAGTATCAGGAGGATCGGGTTGCGGAGTCTGAAAAGACTCAAGTAATATCTCAGATGTACAAGGCTCGAGTCCCAAGTTAGGGACTCTAATTAGGGATACGATACAATCACAAGAACCATCACTACCCCCGAACTTAGGGTTCACAGACAAACCTCTAACTATTTCTTGAATTTCCGGATCTTCAGAGTCCTTAAAATACTCAAGAGATTCTTCTAGTTCTCTACCCCCAAACTTAGGGTCATCATTATTCTCAGAAAAACCTAAAACTATTGCCTGAATTTCTGGGTCCATAGAATCTTTAAAATACTCAAGAGCTTCTTCTAAAGATTGATCACATATCTGATCTAAGAGAATGGTTTCCTCAAAATCATCTAAAGAATCTACCAGTAAAGTGTCAAGCCAATTATCCTGAACCAAATCCTGAACTAAAGTGCTAATCATATTCACTTCTTCTAAATCATCGTTCTCAGAAGGTTGTCTAGTAACATTAAAGACATTTAGTTCAGTGGTCATATTACCAAAGGATATGTTCATAAGCCCAGTCCTACAGTTGATGACAGCGTTAGCTGTGGCTAAAAATGGGCGACCTAAAATCACTGGGATTTGACGACTTGGGTCCTGAACAGGCTGGGTGTCTAGAACAACGAAATCCACAGGATAAATAAACTTATCAACCTCAATCAGAACATCCTCTATGACACCACGAGGGACTTTGACAGACCTATCAGCTAATTGTAGTGTCATTTTAGTCGGTTTCAACTTACCAAGACCTAGCTGGGTGTATACATGATACGGGAGTAAGTTAACACTAGCTCCTAAGTCAAGTAAAGCTTTATCGACCATGTGATTACCAATCGCACAACATATGGTGGGGCATCCAGGATCCTTATACTTAGGGGGTGTTTGGTTCAGAAGAATGGAACTTACCTGACCAGCTAAAAAAGCTTTCTTATGGACATTAAGCTTACGCTTTCGTGTACAAAGATCTTTAAGGAACTTGGCATAAGCAGGCATCTGCCTAATTGCTTCTAATAGCGGAATGTTGATGTTCACCTGCTTAAATGTTTCCATTATCTCGTTGAAAGTCGACTCCTTCTTTGTTGGGGCTAACAAATGTGGATATGGGGCTCTAGGCACAAAGGTAGACCTATCAGGAATTTCTTGGGAATCCTTAGAGACTGTTTCAGTTTCCTCGTCTACGGGCTCTTGGGAAGTAGAAGGTGGAACTACAGTATGTCCACTAGGCATGGCTACCTTATTGTCTACCGTTTTACCACTCCTAAGGGTTGTTATCGAGTTCACATGGTTTGATGATTTCTCACCAGCTAAAGATATTTGATGGACTCCCCTAGGGTTGGGTTGTGGTTGACTAGGAAACTTTCCTTTTTCTCTCAATGTCTCATTTATCTGACTAACCTGGGTTTTCAACTCGGAAATAGCCTGAGAGTTAGCTGACCTATTCTTTATTTTCTTCTAACCTTGAGCAACAGATTGCTGAAACTGCACAGTGTTACGAGTTAACAAAGCAAGAGACTCTTCTAAACTCATAATTTCTTATCGAAGGGTTCTGAAACTGTGCCGGAGCTGAAGGATTCTTAGTATAGCCAAAACCTGGGGGAACCTGAGCATTACTAGACTGACCTTGATTCTGGCCCTTGGACCAAGAAAGGTTTGGATGGTTTCTCCAGCCAGGGTTATAGGTTTCTGAATATGGGTCAAACTTCTTGGTTATCAAACCTAGTGTTGTTATAAAGAGCATTGGCTTGCTCTTCAACAGCATGGCCTTCCCAAAAAGGCTCATTTCTTCCACTACTACCACTAGAATGACCTAATTCTAAGGCTTCTAACCTTTTGGCTATAGCTGCTATTTTGGCATCTGACTCATAAGATCCTTCTACCCTATTAACATTTCTATACTTAGAAGAATTGTTTTCTGGGGTTCCCTACTATTTTCCCATTGTTGGGTCTTATCGGCGATTTCATTCAAAAATGTCATCGCTTCATCAACAGTTTTATTCTCAAACCCACCTGTGCATAAGGACTCAACCATGGTTGTTGTTGAATAATCTAAACCCTCGTAGAGGATCTGAACTAACCTAACCTTCTCCAAACCATGATGAGGACATTGAGATATCAAGTCATTGAACCTTTCTAAGTACCTATATAAAGATTCTCCCTCTTGTTGGGCAAAAGTACATATTTGTGTCCTAATAGACGATGTTTTATGCCTTGGGAAAAACTTATGTATAAAGGCAGAAGTAAGTTGGTCATAGGTTTCAATTGACTCAGAGTCCAAACTATACATCCAAGATTTGGCTTTATCTTTTAAGGAAAAGGGGAATAACCTAAGTTTCAACGCATCATCACTTAGGTTTCTAATTTTCAGAGTACTACAAACTTCCTCAAATTCCCTAACATGAAAATAGGGGTTCTCATTCGGGAGCATCTGTAAAGTCCCAGGTTTCAGTTCATAATTTGCCTCGGTTTCAGCTAACTTGATACAAGACGGACGAGAGGTCCTAGTTAGGTTTAGCAAAGCTTTCAAAGTTGTCATTTGTGGCACTACCAAAGGACTAGGAGTACTAGGGGTACTTTCCTCACAAAGAGACAGATTCTCAAAACTGAAGTTTCCACGGGGCTCTCAAAAAAAGAGTCTTCGAGCTCCCCGTCTTCACAAGAAGAACTACTAGGTTTTTCACTGATCAAACGACCTAGAGTGTTTCTTTTCCAAGCCCGTTTAAAAACTTCGGGCATACACTAGAAAAACAAAATCAAAAAGAAAAGTCCTAAAAAGGAAGGGATGTTCTATGCAAACACAAACAAGGCTGACTCCACCACAGCAAACCTACTGATTTCTAGCAAACAAAAAGCATGATGGCTCCACTTAGATTGTTTCTAGACCAGCTTCTAATCCTTCGAACGGGAATTCGTTACAATTTAAGCAAACCCATCTGGAATCAATCCGAGTCAAAGTAAGTTGAATAGAGGCGAGGGAAGCTCGGTGGATCTTTGATACCCAAGGCCTCACCGGTATTACAAGGCGGCGCAGTCACGCATTCAACTTACAGAAACCGTCAAGAACTTCGAAGTATTCTTAAAAGAGTAACCAATATTTTTCGAATGACTTTCCTGTTAAGCTCGTTACCCTATCGGTCTCGTTCTAGTCAAAATTTTAGGCTTAGGTTCGCGTTTGGTGTCGTTTTCCTAAGGCGGGCAAGAAGCAAACGATGATGAAATCCGAACCCTTATCTTGTATGGCCAGTCCTTGCCTTTTACTAGGAAATTAAAGCAGTCATTTTCAAGTCCTCAACATATATGTATACGAAGGAAGACAGTAACTCGCTGACAGGGGATTCGCGAGTGTTTCGACAAACTTACCTCCCGTACCAGACGGGGGATGAACCTTTGTAGTCGACTCGGGCCACGACTCCTATGTCATGTACGAACCCGAGGGGCCGAGGTGATATCGTAATCACCGTCCTTCTCTGCAAACAGTTTATATTTAAACTACCCTTCCGTAGGGTTTAAAAAAATAATGTCCCAAAATTTAAAGTCCAAAGTCCAAAAGTATAAAGTACAAAAGAAAAAGAAAGTCTAAAAAAAAAAAAATCTACAAAAATAAAAATGTCTCTCTTTTTTTTTCTCTCTCTTTTTTTATAAAAAAAAAATCTTCTTCTTTCACTCCTTTCGCTTTTCCTTTCACTTGAAGTCTTTAAGTATTCACCAAAAGCTTTGGAAAAATTTTCTTTCGCTCCAAATTCCGAATTCTGTAAGAAAAAGACAAAAACCCAAAAACGTAAAGAAGAACAAATAAAATAAAAACCTAAAAAAAAAAAAAAATCTAAAAACTCTAGCCTAAAGACAAGTCCGCGTCGGCGGCGCCAAAAATTTGATGTATTTTCAAAGTTGTTGTAGTAATATGATTCGTTCAAGACTTGTGAAAGCGGATTTTTAGATTTTTTAATAAATAAAAATAGCGAACTAAATTAAAAAGATATTGTGAAAATTATGGAGAGAATGGGACTAGGATTCCACCATTGGTTGATATTAGTGATTTAATAAAACAATAATTATGCACCTCAACATTCAAATTGATTCTAATAGTATTGCCTAGACATGTAGATTTCCAAAAGAATAGATGTTAATCCAAGCATAGAATATCAAAACCATAAAGCAAGCATATTCTATCAAGAGAAAAATACACCTAACTAATCAAAATCATATAAACAATTTTTATTTCAATCCAAAAATCATAATAGAGTTGTTGTAATTAATTAATAAAAATATATCACTTTTACCAAAACAACGGCTTCCTCCATAGCCCCAAGGATTGGGTTTAGCTCATCATTATGGAAACGCGCTCAAAAGTTGATTTCATTGCTCAAAGTGTTTACAAATGATGAATTGGAGAAAAACTATTAAAAATCGTGTGTTTGCAACGTTTTTAATTGTTGCAAACACTGTTACATAAAACGATAAAAGTCAATTGTCGTTGTTCAGCTTCTACGACCCCCGCCTCTGTGTCGTTATCACTGTTGATAAACGACTGTCTTCGTGAGTCTGTTCTTCGTGTTCTTCAGTTCTGCAGCAGCAGAAATGGTGTTCTCTGCAACTCGATTTTTCGACGCTGTGATGCTCTGTAACTCTCCCAAACTCTCTATCTCCCTTCCCCGCAACCTCAGCAACATATTTATATCCAACAGGTGAAGAAAATCCTCCGTAATAACTCAAAATGATCTTCATATATCCGGCAGTGAAGAAAATATTTTATGGAATATTTTCTTTCGATTCTTGATTTCTTCACGCGTCTGTGGATGTCAACTTCTCCTTTTTTACCTCGTACACGCTTCCAACAGTTGTTAGAGTCTTCGCATCATGCGAAAACTCTCTCCAACTCATGCAAATACCGTGAATATCTCCTCCCTTTGCACACACACCTCTGTTTTCTTCCCAACGATTATCCAGCCAAACTGGATCAATTCCAACGACCCTACCACACCTGTTAAGCTAAATAAAGTCTTCCCATGAAGTTTCAGCCATTGAATCACACTATAACCCCTCCAAATCACGAACTGAAAATTTGTGAATATTTTCCTGCCAAAATTTATATTTGAATTTGAAGAAGATGGGTGATGTGGACAAAAATGGGTGATGTGGACAAAAATGGGCTACATATAGCCGTGGGTGACAGTTAGCAAAAATGGGGGTCCATATAGCAAATGTCCTCCGGGGTGCTCCGAGCAACTTTTCGAGCGAATTTTCCAACAATATTTATTTTCCAAAAATACCTAAAAATACATAAAAAAACAATAATAGTACAAAAATCGAGTTCCAACAATATAGACATTGAGGACAATTTAGACACAAAAATGTGTCTATCATCCATAAGATCGGTTCCCCAATTACTAAAAACGTGTTGCACCTCTTACAAGAATCGATTCCCCTTTTGTGATCGGTTGCACCTCTTCATAGGATCGGTTCCCCAATGTCTAGAGCTGTTCAAACCAATAAAAACAAATCGATCATACCATCTCAGGTGATTACTTAAGATCTGTTTCACTAATAAAAGTCATACCAATACAAAAGTCAGGCCTTGTGAATAATTTTACCAAGAACATAAACAAGTCGTGAACGGTTATACTAATCACACATATTGGTAATCCAAAGATTTGCAATGAATAACAAATACCAATAAGCCTAGCAATTTCCCTTTTGATTCACAAAACAAGTTTATGAATTTACTTCCTTTAAACAAATGTAAAACATTGTTCCTAGGATGAAATCTTTACCTTTACCCATACACATAATCACAATAGCATTCATATGATTATGTCGATGTGTTATATACGAAGTTCAATAGATAAGTGTTATACTTCGTATTGTATTCCTTAATATTATATCTAACTAGAGTATAATCATTCATAGCCTCGTAATTATGTTTTCAATATGCACGACTTGAAAGATACGTTAGGGAATGAAACCGTTCAAGTCAAATATTACTAACCTCAAGAGGAAGGATGATGCCATCGTTATAGATCCTTGCTTCTTCACATTCTTCACGTAATACTTGTAATGTCTCATATCCTAATACTTTCAAGCTAACCTATACGGAGTTGACTCTAGCATATAATCAAACGACTCTTTAAATGAGTTTTGGTTCACTAAAATATGACAACCAAACTTGACATACCAACGCTTGGTGGGTTCAACCGATCTATGCTCTAACAATGTCCCCCTTTGTCAATTTTAGTGACTCTTACATCATATGGATAAACAAATTACAAGAATTCATTACACATATGCTTTATTCCCAAATTCAACAGCACAATAACCTATATACATTCAATCCATAAATATCGTTGTTGATATTATAATAACAAAGCTAATACTCCCCCTAAAGGTAAGATAGGTAGATTTTCAATCCGCACATCTTTGTTATTTCCATGATTATATGATATGTTACTCCCCCTTAGTCTATGCTTTACTCTTTCGTTAGATATAACATTTAAAGCACCATTGTCCTTTCCTTAGTGATACCAAACCGATACAAGTCAATACTAATATCACTTGTTTACTCCATATATTTCTCCCCCTTTTTGTCACAAAATGACAAAGGTACAAGCAAATAAAGGACAAACCGAAAGGATCTTACAAATCTCAAAAGACTTGCAAACTTATAAGAGTTAAGCACGAGGGTTCCACACACCATTTCTGATAACCAATATCAAAACCGAAACTACAAAGTAATTTTGTTTTGATATGTTACCAAGGAAACGATTGCCCGAAGCAATTTTCCCTAATAGTTTAGCAAACCAAAAAATCGACTAAGCACCTTAGTTCCTTTGCTAAAACGATTGTACAAATACAATCGCTTATCCGATAAGACCAAAATAAAGATCAGAGTTAACTCTATTTTTCTCATCAGGTTCTATTTATTCTCATCAATAACTTAGACCTTTCAATTTTAAACAAGACAAGTATTAGGTTAGTTAACTAGCATTTCTTGTTAAGGCATTCGATTATACTTGAATAACCAAAACATCCACTTTGATAAGTCTAACTAAGATCAAAATTAACTTAGTTTCTCTTATCCGGAATCGAATTGGACTAAACAATTCATCCCGAAAACCTTTTCTTTTATTAAGCCATAAACAATTCATACAAACCAAATAAATCAACTTGCATAATCATTTATCTCAACCGGAAGCAATTGGAACAATCATAGACATTAAAGCACAGCAATTGCACCGTAAATTTTGTAAGCCTAAACAATTGATACCAAACAATAAAGCAAGATAACACTAGTTTTTCTTAACCGGAAACAACTGAATCACACACACATATCCATACACAAATTATGGAATAAACATCAATTGTACCGAAATTTGTTAAGAAAAAGAAATAAATATATGCAATAAACTCAGGCTTGTCTTAAATAGGGAAACGATTAACTAACAAATTTGTTACCTCAAGTTCTGCATCCTCTTCTCCAATTCTTCGCATCTTTCCAAGAAGGATATCATCATGTTGTCATACTCTTGCAAGACAAAAGAACAACAACAACCAACCTTTACCAGAGAAAGGTTAAAAACCTGTTTTAACTAATGAAGCAAAAGTTGAAAACCCAGAAACACATACGCTTTTATGCTAAACCAAGACGATTCAACATATTGTGACTTTTTTCACATATTTTTTCAATCGGAACCCCTTATGATCCTTTGATAAAGCCTACCAACATGGGCTAGAACTTAATCCCGCTAAACCAAAAATTCACCCAAACCATAAGGGTTCACAACATATGAGATCGAATATCAAGGTTAAAAAACCGAAATCAAACATCCCATGAACATACATAGCAATAAGATAAAGCATTCAAGCACATGCTATGTAAACGAAAAACTATCACAAGAAAAATTATAAACTAATAATTTTATTCATAAATAAGATAGTTTTATTCAACAATAGAGCTTATACAATTATTGAAAGAAATCAAAAGCTGATGTCTATTTTTTCTTTGGATTAAGAATTACAACATGTATCTTAATCTCTAGTGGTGCTCTTATTGTTCACTGAGGTTTCTTCAGTGCTCAAGATTTTGAACCATATCTTGTAAGATTTTTCTCCAACCACTTTATTTTTTCGAGTTCTTCAACTTGAAGTTTTAAGTCAGCAAGCTCACTTTTTATCTCTTTTATTTTACCTTCTAGTCCATCACGATCTTGAACCAAAGTAAAAAGATTTCCGATGAGTTCTTCAAACTCATGCATAACATTACTCATACCATCTCTGGGAAACCATTTGGTAAGATCCGAATCATTGATAGCAAAAAGGCATGACTCTTCTTGAGATCCAACAGGATTAAGATCAGGTTCGATTCTTGAGACAATCTTCCTAATCCTTCGATATGGGACGAACCCTTGATAGTTTCGTACCTTTCGTGCTTCTCTTTTATTACTCCTTGTAACACTGCTAGTTATAAGAGACATGCTTAACAAAAAAAATTACCAGGGGAAGGCAATAAACCTAAGAGAAGATTTTTCTTAAGACAGGCTTTTCGAAACTACACACAATATGTTTTCGAACTTCTCTTTTTATTGAAAGGGAGATATTCTTTAAATATCTCTTATTACTGAAAATATAAGCTACCATTAACACGTGCCCTTGATTTTTATGTGCTTTTCCCATCCAAAGTTATGAGCACGAAAATGATGAGTTCGCACATTCTCCATACAACTAGGTTATATCAGAGTAAGCTATTTCTAGCTTACAACAAGTGTGAGAAACATAATTCATGTTTCTCTTTGGGAATTTCTGCCCAAAATATTTTCTCCCAAGAAGGTGATCCTTCCTTGATCTAAACGTATGATCATATGGAGAACTTGTACTAACGTGCGAATTTTCAGAGATGGATAAATCTCTTCTAATTATTTCAATGAGATTTTTATATGATTTTCTCACTCTAAGGACTTCCTTACAATCCACATCAGTGTGTTTACTTGAAACAATTATCGAAAATTCCTGATTGTTTCCTTTGGCAGAGATTCTCTCTTTCCCTTTCTTCTGGAGTTGTTCTTCATCAAAACAATTGTTTCGATATGGGTGAGGAGGAACTTTTTTCCATAAGCAATTATCAACCCTTACACCTATTTCCTTTGAGTTGATCTTACCGGGTTGTGGTATAATCTGTCTTTCTACTGAGGAATGATCTTTCGGTTTTTTAAGACATGAAACTTCCTTCAAAAATTTTACCACTGTATTTTGAAGAAGTATAAGTTTCATCTCAAGTGACTGAAAGTTGTGTTCCTTAAGATCATCATCACAGAATCGGTTCAAAGTTTCATTTGCACAAGATTTCGTTTGATCATTAGTAGATCTAGAAGATGGTTTCTCATCCTCTTCTGACTTGATGTAGTTAGGCAAACTACCATCATTTTGATCTGTTTCAGACGTGACTAAACCGGTTTTATCACAATCCTTAAAAGTCGAGCAAGGACTTTTAGTTTCCTAATTATCAGAAGAAATTACAACAGCATCATTAGTCAGAGTCATATGACGTGTCTCTTTATCTAAAGTAAGAGATTTACCAAGAGCTTCTAGTTTGACAGTGAGATCCATATTCTCTTTGGCCAGACTATTCAGTTGAATGTCTCTATCTCTGATTTCATTATTCAGAAGATTTGACTTTGTCTTTAATATAAGCAGCTTTGAAGACAGAGATTTTATAGGCTTTAGGAGTTTTACCAACTCTTTATCAGTATCTTCTTTTCCATTAGAGATAGACACAGATGTTTTCGCAACTCCTGGATCATGAGTCAACAAAGTAGTAACATCTTCAACTTTTGAGTGTTCATACTCTTACTTAACGTTAACTGAATCAGACATAGATTCAATTTTCTTATAGATTGGATCGCACCAAACACAGATTGTTAGATCTTTTCGTGTTCATACTCTTGGTTCAAGTCAAATATTACTAACCTCAAGAGGAAGGATGATGTCGTCGTTGTAGCTCTTTGCTTCTTCACATTCTTCAAGTCTTCACGTAATACTTGTAATGTCTCATATCCTAATACTTTCAAGCTAACCTATACGAAGTTGATTCTAGCATATAATCAAATGATTCTTTAAATGAGTTTTGGTTCACTAAAATATGACAACCAAACTGGACATACCAACGCTTGGTGGGTTCAACCGAGCTATGCTCTAACAGATGGTTCTTTGTATAGTTTAAGGTTGTTTTCCTTTGGGTAAGAGCATGTACCAGTTACAGTTGGTTTAGGTAAGAGAGTATCTTTTTTGAAAAGAGGACTGTTGGTTTTAAATATAGTAATCCACTCCTTAAGGCAGTATGTTTTAAGGAATATTTTTTCTCTTTCTTCGAGACTATTCATGTTTTGGTGAAAGTTTTTTTGAGTTATGATGAATATGTTTTTCCGAGGTAAAGGTATACTGAAATTGAGATTTCCTGGGTTTACAATTTCTTTCCATTTTCATTTTCTCTCGATAGGAAATCGATTGATCTCTGGCATGTTCATTGCGACCTGTCAAAAAGACTAATCAAAAGGGTTAGACAAGACACTAAATAGCAGGGATTGATCTTAAATAGTTCTCATTTGTCATTAACTAGGAAATATGACAGTATAATAGAACTAATAAGTAGGCGAAAGGTAGAGAGACTATAAAGCAAAGTTGTAGCTCTAAATGTAGGTTGGCAGTGTGTTAGAGCACTGCTCGATCGAACTCGCAAGCGTTGCTATCTCAAGCTTGTTTGTCAATGTTAGTGATCAAAACTATAAGTCTTGATTTCTAGCCTACTTATAGTAATGTCTCAGACTAGGATATATTGTGTAGTTGAGCATTAGACTTCACGACGCTCATCATTTGAAGACGAAGAACTACTAAGGCGAGCTTGGGGAACTTCATCAACAAAAGGTATGTGGAGACTAAAACCCATCTATCACTTGGAAAGTTTATTTCTACTTTATCTCTTATATTAAGACATAAGTCGTATTATAGTTTTCTATTATGCACATTTGAGATTTCGAGTTGAGTTTAGCTTGATTATATATTTCTCGAAATACGTGTTGATAAGCTTTCGCTTCAACCAAGTTCATCTTATATTCTTCACGAAAGTCAAAAGATGATCATGTGAAAATCGTCGGGTAACATCTTACATGGTTTGTGTGATACAATCATTTGGTGTAGACTTGGAATGTTTCATTATGATTATTTCAATAACTTGAAAATTGCTTTGATGCTAATAGTGTGTGAAAATGGCTACTGTCATCCACTAAGAAATTTTCAATGATTGAAATAGAGTTTAGAACACTTAACCAACATTGGATTATAACACATGTTATGAATTCTTGCATATATGTGATCCATGTCCAGGAACAATAGTATGCATACCCGTAATACGTACCTGTTGGTCTGAGAAGTCCGAGAACCTAAGTACGCGTACCCGTACGCATATACTAGCGTAAGGTTCATGTCCGGAAAATTCTGCTAAGTTTGGAGGTATGCGTACTCGTTCGCATACTAGCGAAAACCAAACTTGGTACGGTTATTTAAGTATGCGTACCAGTTTGCATACTTGAGTGGTTAAAGTTCTAAAATCGGTTGTGACATGAACAAATACATTTATATAATAAGGAATGCATTCTTTACAAACCGTGGCTACAATGTTCATGAACTGATTCGAGTGAATCAAACCGATTTTGCTTCAATTGTGTTCTTGTATACTTCTATGAGAATGTAGCAATTGAACAACGCTTTAACTAGTTTCGTTTGAGTCATTGGAACTAGTTATGGTTAAGATGAATAAGGTTGATATGAGAGTGTTCATATAGCTAACCTCGGTTAACTACTAGTCGAGCCAACATGGTGTACACGTTTAGGTACGGTTACATAAACCTAAATTAGGGTACATTTCATTTGTGTATAACAAGCTAAACTCGATCTAACGGTTGAAAGATATTAGCTTGAATCTAATCAGGTTTTCATCTAATGGTGATTATTGAATGCTTTGTTACCAAGGTAACATTTATTGCAACCCCTGATTTGAAAACTATATAAAGGGGAACTCTAGCAACTGGAAAACATAATACCCACACCTCCTGTGTAATACTAGTTGTGACTAGAGTCGATTCTCCTTTAACCTTAGGTTTTTCACGAAACCCTGTAGGTTAATGACTTGAAGACTTCATTGGGATTGTGAATCCAGACCCAACTATTTTCTTTGTAGTTGCGTGTTTTGATCTTACTTTTACTATCGTGATTGAGTATTATCTTTGTTAAGATTTGCTTGAGATTTATCTCTGATAGGTAAGATTAAAAGTAGTCACAAACATCTTTGTCTAATCGTTTGTGATTCCACAATATCTTGTTTCGTTTATCGATTAAGATTATTGTGAGGTGATTGACATTTATAGGCCGTTCTTCGGGAATATAAGTCTGATATATCAACTGGTTCCTGTTCACCTTGATTTATCAAAAGACGGAAAAAAAACTCGTAGGTATTTCTGTGGGAGACAGATTTATCTATTCCAATAGACTTTTCTGTGTAAGACAGATTTGTTTATCAAGTATTCGACTTTGGGTCGTATCAACTCTTGGTGTGGGTGATATCATCTAAGGAAATCAAGTGCGTAGAATCCTGCTGGGGTTCAGAGACGTAAAAAGTGCAATTGTACCTTGATCAGTGTGAGATTGATTAGGTTCAACTACATTCCAGTCCGAAGTTCATTGGTAGTAGGCTAGTGTCAGTAGCGGCTTAATACAGTATGGTGTTCAAAACTGGACTAAGTCTCGGGGTTTTTCTGCATTTGCGGTTTTCCTCGTTAACAAAATTCTGGTGTCTGTGTTATTTCTTTTCTGCATTATATTTTGTTATATAATTGAAATATCACAGGTTGTGCGTTGAATCAATCAATTGGTAAATCCAACCTTTGGTTGTCGATTGAAATTGATTGATCCTTGAACATTGGTCTTTGGTACCATTCAAGTTATTTCTCTTATATTCAATCGGGCTTGCAAATTCCTATTTGATGATTGCGGATTGAATTGAGAAATAAAGATATAAACTTTTTGATATACTTTTCTCTAGATTGAGTCTGACTGTCTAGTTGATTCTCTTGAAAGTATATTGGAGTTTGTCTATTCAGATTGCAAAAAAAAATATTGGGTGTGGTTGTTGTACCCCCTCTTTTTCACAGTGTACAAAAGAGAGGGTGCAAATATATTGGTTCAACACCGCGGTGGGATTAAAATAAATTAACTGGAGAAATCTAGTACAAGGAAAACCAGTATCTAAATGTATCTCAGCTAGATTATAATGGTTGAGTTAACAGTGATCATGCATTGGTTCATCCCAGTTGTGGGAATTAAGATAGATAAAGTGATGAGAATTCTAGTATAAAAGAAGGGAAAGGGCTAGGGAAATAATCACAAAAATACCGATTCACGGAAAAATGACAAGTAATAGTAAAAAGCTTATGAACTGGTTTAAGGAAGTTAAAAAGAGTGTTCAGAGAAAGTTAATTTTTGGAGGGAGTTGTAGCAATGCCTAAGAGCCAATTTCTCCTCAAAGGAAGAAGCAAAAGGTCGAAGAAAATTCCACTGATGGAGAGCCAAGAGACGAATATGTTATTGTGATAAGTAGTTCATCTTTGTCTACTGATGAAACACAAGCAGAGGAGGATCAGATTACCGAAAAAATAGGGAATCAGAAGACAGTGCCGCGGCGAGACTTGAGATTGGTTCTCTCAGAAATAGTGAACAGGTTCAGCCAAACATAGAAAGTTATCGAGCTGAAGACATTGAGAATAATGATGGAATTGCGACAAGCATTCAACAGCCTTTGGTTAATCCACCTGGACTAGATGAGATTGAAGACTTTTTAACGAATGATTTTCCAATGGGTTATGGAAGCCAATCCGATGAAGAAAATGATCCTGCACACTATGATGCAGACGAGAATTATTATTATAACGAGGGATATTATGGGTATGAATCCAAAGAATAATATGAGCACGCAAAACCAGAGATAGAAGAATGGAATGAAGGTTGGTTCAACAGGATCAGGAGGCAGTTCCTGAAGATGATTATGAGATTGGTTGGGAGACTGATGAAGCTGGGGATGATTATATGAATATGGTTATTGGAGAAGTTGGTGGAGTGGCTTTTACCCAGCGAACTTCTTTTATATTCGAAAATCAATGGGATGAAGAGAATGAAAAGCCTACAATAGAAGCAGAAAATCACGTTGAAGAGGAGGTTGAAGGGTGGATCATCGAGCAGGTCACAGATGATGAAGGGAGCTCAACATCGTCTTCACCAACCGAATAATACTCGGAAGAGAAGGGACGATGAAGATATAGCAAGAGAATATTTTAAGGGAAAAAAAAGAAGGTATTGAGTCTTAGGTTAAAGGTTTAGCGTCTACGGGTAAAGTTTAAAAAAGTGTAGTTCGTGTCTTTGAGTATCCTTAAAGGGGATTGTCTTAGCGTCTTAGAGTGTTTATGAGTAACTTGGTGTCTTTGGTATCTTCAATGGAGTTTGATTTAGTGTCTTAGGGTCTGTAAAACTGATTTTATGGGTTTAAAAACCCATCTATGAATGCGATTGATTTATATCAGATAGAAAGAAAGCGGAAGATCGGGTTGAGGTTTGTCTGATCATGAAGAAAATTGAATTTTCAGAGTTTTCCGGTTTGAATCCGGTTGAAACTAGCCGTTAGGCTTGGAGATATGAGTCTAACGGTAAAATTTTAGTTATTTTCCTCTTTTTTTTTTTCAGAATCCGGTAAAGAAACAAAAGAGAGGAGAGAGGGCAAAATGATTTTGAGTGCAACAGTGGTTATAATTTGGGGTGAGCTCACTGATTCGTATTCGGAGGTTGTTGTAGGTAATAAACCATATATGTAGGTAATAAACCATACATGTAGATAAATTAGTCATTTATAATTATAAATACTTATTAATTTACTATATATGTCTGCCAAATTTTGTATGCCGAACTCATATCTCGAAAACGAATTATACACGTACACGTATGCCGTTCCGAACTAATGTCGAACCACGAACCGAATACCGAATATTTGATTGAACTTTATTTTTACAATCCGAGTAATACCCGTACGTATGCCGAGTCCCGAATTGCTAACTAGGGGACGGACTAATATCTTTTTTAGACGCGTTTTTGGACTAAATCTGTTTTTCTTCCTTCTTTTTTTGGACAGTCATTTACCAAATTACGTATGCCGAATTCCGAATTGCTAACTAGGGGCTGGACTAATATGCTTTTTTAGACGCGTTTTTGGACTAAACCCGTTAAGAAATTACATCTCAAAAGGATGAATTGCTATCTAGGGGCTGGACTAATATGCTTTTTTAGGCGCGTTTTTGGACTAAACCCGTTAATAAATTACATCTTAAAAAGACTATAATCTGGCAGGAAATTAGTTGACCACACCTAACCTATGGAAAAGAAAAAAAATAATCCTGCTGGCTTGATTAATGTACAACAATGTGGAGTTTTTTTATTAATGTATATGTTTCTTTTTTAACAGTTGATGTCCTATTTATCTTAGGGTTCTTATTATATCCAATTTGTTTGTCCAAATATATATTGCATGTTCACAATATAAGAGCAACTGCAGTGGTGCGATCAAAACCAAAGATCAAAAAAAAGACCAAAATTTGGGTTTAGTCCGTGTTGTGACGCAACGGTACATGATTAAAATTTCGTCAGGCGGACTTTAAAAGTCCGCCCCATTTTTTTTTTGTAAAATTTCATCAGGCGGACTTTAAAAGTCCGCCCCATTTTTTGTAAATTTCATCAGGCGTACTTTAAAAGTCCGCCCCATTAAAATTTCATCAGGCGGACTTTTATTCTTTGTAAATTTTAACAGGCGGACTTTAAAAGTCCGCCTCATTCTTTTTTTTTTATTTAATTAAAATTTCATCGGGCGTAATTTAAATCTCCGCCCGTTAACAAGCGTACTTTAAATTTACGCCCAGCAACAAGCGTACTTTAAATTTACGCCCGACTATATTAGAATTTGGGATTTGGTCGCGACCATATTTGGTCTGGAATTTGATCTTTGGTTGGGATTTGATCTTTACTCCGTCCCACTGTGTTACGATCTCATCCCAAATTTTTGGTTATACTCGCCCACTGTGGATGCTCTAAGTGTATATATTAGAATATGGAAGGATCTCAACTGGTACCTAGCGTGGAGGATAGTGGAAAGGGCAGCAGTAAAACCCGATGGTTACCTGAGATGGATAATGTGTGTATTCACACATTGATGGATCAACTTGCTCTAGGTAACAAAGGTGACAATGGTTTGAAATCAGCTGCCTTCACCAAAGTACGAGAACAGATGAAAGACTTGTTAGGCATAACAATTTCTAACGAGAATGTGAAAAATCATCTTAGAACATGGAGGCAATACTACATAAATGTTAGGCATCTTGATGATCAAAGTGGATTTGGATATGATCCTCCGTTTCAAACAGTTCAGGCTCCCGACTCAGTTTGAGCAGAGTATATTTCGGTAAAACATTCTATTTTTATTTTAATAACAAGGACTAATATTATTCTTATCTTTTAATTTCATTTTATATATATCTTAACTTGATCTCTTTGTTTCTTATAGCATCATCCCAAGTACACTAAATATCGAGGGAAGAAAATAGAATACTTTGATGAGATTGCAATGATTGTTGGCAATGATAAGGCGAATGGGTCAGAAGCACAAACAGCTGCAGTTGCTGAAAATGTTGCGGAAAATAATGTTAATACACCAAACACAAAACCTTTTGGTGATGAGTTTATGGATGATACTGACACGACACGGAATGAAAACATGGCAGAGAATCAAAGCAGTCCAGCTTCAGATCCCTCCCTGTCTACTGCCAAAACGAATAACTCGTTGAAGAGGAGAGAAGAAATAGAGATGGAGCGGCAAGTAAAGCAGAATCAATGAGTCAGATGGCAGCTGGAATTACTAGTATCGCGAACCACATGATGGAAAGAGATAAAAAGCATGACATGGTTAGTTTATTTGCCAAACTACGGGAACTTCCACATATTAGTTCAAGTATACGGGTGAAGCTTGTTGAGTTTCTTGTGAATGATGCCACGAAAACAAATATGTTTTTTATGATGAATGAAACTGAGCAGTTAGAATGGTGTGATATTCGGTTTGGTTAAGAAGAAATAGTCGGTCGTATTTTTTGGGATGGTGGAGTAAGTATATATGTAATATGTTTTTTTTTTAGGCGACCGGTAAAGCATGGATGTTGCGAATCTGGTATGTTTATGTCTTAATTATTAGTAAATTATTCTATACACATTCACACTTTAACCGAGAACTTATAATTCTTTCCCTTTTGTCAGGGATCTTAATTTACAGATACTCATTTTACTAGGCGGTAGTGTCAGTACAGACACTTTTTGTTGATATGGTGCTCACTGGAGCAATTATGCTGATTAGTTGGAGAAATGGAAACACACTTTTTGGAGAAGTTTTACTCACTTCTTTATATATATATATATACACACTTAGTATAGATAGATAGATGGCGGCTGTTGCATATATATTTAACGTAAGAACTCCTCAACTCAACAATGTGTTTGTTTTGATACTAAATTTTGTAAGAATGTTTTCGTCTTGCGACTTCTTATAGTTATATAATACTTGCAGGTGACTACATAAATTCTAATGGTGGGAAGTCGTGGAGACCAGGGGATACAAGATGGTTCTGGAGCATCAACAAACGCGTCCTGTGGTCATTAACTTTTTGCTTAGTAGTTGTAAATGCTAGGTATTTTTCTATATTTTGGAACTGTTGTCATGTGGGTGGATTAACTTGATGGTGCACGAAGGTGAATACTTTGAACATGGAAATATTACTTTCCCCCTACACTTTTGTACAAGGAGTCGGAACTCACACACTTTTATGTATCTATTTGATCTTTAAGTAATATATTTGGATTATTAAAAAACACAGTCATCTGGTTTTTTTTTTTATCTTTTTTCTTGTTTTTGTTTCTATTTCTGAAATAGTTGCATCCCCACTACATTGCATACCAAACACCTAATATTGAAATTCATCTTTGTATTACATCCTTTTTATAAACATGCCACCTAAAATTGAACTACACGTAGTTCTAATACACGACATTCCAACTGCATGTAGTTGGTAATGTCTTGCATTGCAAATCATGACGTGCCAAACGGATCTATGTGCAGAAGATCTTAAGTCTTCCCCCTTAACCACTCGGGCAAACCAGCTGGTTAGATTGGTAAATGATTGTATCAGAGGTACAATCATTCGTACCTCGCCAGAGTTGTTCTCTAAAGTTCACACTTCACACTAGCCGGCAGTCGCACCAATAAGCGTGAATACATGGGTCCCACGTTTTGCTACAGAAACGCATTAAGTTGCCCTAGATGTATTCTAAACCATTGATCTTCATCCAACGGTGGAACAGACACATGTTTTCTATGTCCATCTACGATCGTTTGGTTTCGTTTCCATCTCTCTGCTCCCGTGCTCCGTTTTCTCTGTAATTCCTCCCGTCTCTCTCTCTTCCTCTCAGGCAAAGAGAACCACGAAAGCTCCAAGTTCCTACACCAGAAAGAAGAACCCTCGAAGTTTCCCGACAACCCTTTTCATATCATCTCTCACTTAGGGCGGACTCAACAAAGTCCCATAAGAAACCCTAAAAAAATTTCGTTTTTGTGTGGGATTTCTTTTACCCAAACAAGGAGCTTTTCATTACAATTGAGGCGTGTTCTTGACTTGTTGTTTGTTGCCACCAGTAATTTTGGTGTTGTTCTGTTGATCATCACAGGTTAGTTTACTCATTACATAAGCTCGTACTTTTACAATTAGTTCCATGACAGTATTTCTCAGCACCCACTCTGATAATGTCGTAATATTCAGTATTTATTATGTTAATTTCTAGTTTTTTTCTTATATTAATATGCACAGATTTAGATGAAATTGAAGTTTTAGGACGTTGCTGCAAAAGGATTTGAGAGAGAATTAGTTGTGGGTTCATAAAATTTTACATAAATGAATGTTGAAGAGACGAACGTGGAAAGCGATAATAATAGGACAGAAATGGGTGAAACCAATAATGCTGGAGAAGATGGAGTGAATGAGAGTCCTGCTGATAAGGAATTGACTTCTCCGGATGAAGAAGAAGCTGCAGAACCTCAAGTGGGTATGGAGTTTGATACTGAAGATGCTGCAAAGACATTTTACGAAGCATATGCAAGGCGTATGGGTTTTAGTACCCGTACTGGTCAAAACAGCCGTCCTAAGTCTGACGGGACAGCTGCCTATCGTGAGTTTGCATGTTCTAAAGAAGGTTTAAAAAGAAAGAGTGCAGAAAGTTGTAATGCGATGTTCAAGATAGAGAAAAAGGATTCTGGCAAATGGGTTGCTACCAAATTCGTAAAGGAACATAATCATTCTACAGTGAGTCCTAGTAAGGTGCACCATTTGAGACCCCGTAGGCATTTTGCTGCAGCAAAGGCACCAGCTGAAACATATAGTGGGGCAGGGGTTGCGGCAAGTGGTGCAATGTATGCTTCCATGGAGGGAAATCGTGTGCCAGTAGAAGCAAATTTTCCTGCTAGGAATATTTCATCGGTTGATGCAAGTCGTGCAGCTAGGTTCACGGCTCCTGCTAGTTATATGAAACCTTGTAACAGGAAGAAAACACTCGGTAAAGATTCTCAAAATTTACTCGATTATTTCAAGAAGATGCAGGCTGAGAACCCTGGTTTCTTTTACGCCATACAACTTGATGATGATTGCCGCTTGAGCAATGTATTTTGGGCAGATGCAAGGTCGAGAATTGCTTACAGTCATTTTGGGGATTCAGTTACCTTTGACACTATGTTTAGACCAAATCAATATCGAGTGCCATTTGCTCCCTTCACAGGAATAAACCATCATGGACAGATGGTGTTGTTTGGTTGTGCTCTAATTCTAGATGAGTCTGAGTCCTCCTTTTTGTGGGTTTTTAAGACATGGCTCGAGGCAATGTCTAATCGTGCTCCTGTCTCTTTGATCACTGACCAGGATAGAGCCATACAGGCAGCTGTAGCTCAAGTTTTCCCAGGAACTCGTCACTGTATTTGCAAGTGGCACATACTAAGAGAAGGCCAGGAAAGACTGGCTCACGTTTGTGTTCTTCATCCTAATTTTCAAGGAGAGCTTTACAATTGCATCAACATGACTGAGACAATCGAGGAGTTTGAATCTTCTTGGAGCTCTCTTCTTGATAAGTATGAACTTAGGCAAAATGACTGGCTTCAAGCTTTGTACAATGCTCGCCAGCATTGGGCCCCGGTGTACTTTCGCGATACTTTCTTTGCTGCTATTTCTTCAAACTCAGGGGTTGAAGTTATTACTTCGTTTTTTGATGGGTATGTAAACCAACAAACTACTTTGCCTTTATTCTTTAGGCAGTATGAGAGAGTTCTGGAGAACTGGTATGAAAAGGAAATAGAAGCTGATTTTGACACAATTTGCACGACACCAGTACTGAAGACGCCATCTCCGATGGAGAAACAAGCAGCCCACCTTTATACAAAGAAAATATTTACTAAATTTCAAGAGGAATTAGTTGAAACTTTTGTATACACTGCCAACAAAATTGATGGGGATGGCACAATCAGCACGTATAGGGTTGCAAAGTTTGAGGATGACCACAAAGCGTACACCGTAACAATGAATGCTCCTGAAATGAAGGCGAATTGCAGCTGCCAGATGTTTGAGTTCTCCGGCATTCTCTGTAGACATATATTGACAGTTTTCACTGTAACAAATGTTCTTACTTTGCCATCTCATTACATCTTAAAGCGGTGGACAAGAAATGCGAAGAGTTCTATAGGGTCGGATGAGCGAGGTAATGAACTGCAAGGCCAAGAATCTCTTACCATGCGGTATAACAGTCTATGTCGCGAAGCCATCAAGTATGCTGAGGAAGGTGCAATTGCCTCTGAGACGTACAATGTAGCAATGGGTGGTCTAAGGGATGGTGGAAAGAAGATTTCTGTTGTGAAGAAAACTGTTGCAAGAACTCCACCTCCTAGTTCTGTAATCAGTGGAGGCAATGTGGAAGACAGTAACAAGAAGAAAGCTACATCGGTTTCAGACGTGTCACCATCATTGTGGCCTCGACAAGATGAAGTTGCACGTCGCTTTAATCTTAATGATACCGGTGCTTCTACACCAACCACATCTGTTGCTGATTTGAATTTGCCACGCATGGGACCTGTTTCTCTTCACCGTGATGAGGGCCCTGATAACATGGTATGGAATGGGGAAAGCTGCTTTATTAGAATTATTCACGTTATTATACCCATTTCAGTTTTCCTGTAAGATGCCTTTATATATGAAGAGTTAAATAAGTTGGGCGAGGCTTTGCCTCAAAAACGTTTTTTCCATGGATACAGGTTGTTCTTCCGTGCCTTAAATCAATGACTTGGGTCATGGAGAATAAAACCTCATCACCAGCTCATCGCGTAGCAGTGATCAATCTGAAGGTATGTCCATTGATCCCAATTCGCTTCTAACTTGAATTCTTTTAGGATGCTTGTTACTTTTTCTGCTTATTTGGATCCAACCTTGAGTACGTATGTTATGGTTCTAGTGGGTGTTGAATTTCTTCTTCTTAGTGTAAACCACTGCCTGCTCATTTTGATAGAGGTAAGTACACTGCCAGCATATATGAACAGTTGAAAACTTTTTGTGAACACCTGCGTGCCCTTTCAAAAGTAATGGTTCAATCTGTTAGAAGGGTTATGAACATGAACAATGCACCCTTTTCTTTTCCGTTTCACTAGATATGGCTCCTCCACATGATGTTAACTATGCATTTATCTTGACCTTTGTGATCAACAGATCATCTCTAAAACATTATCTATCTGATACTTATTATGTGATGTATTCTATATAAGGAAAATGTCTTTGTTTGTCTCATTATACCAAGAATGTCTCCAGAATATACTTCTTGTAATTATAGTAAGTGAAAAAAAGCTAAGTAGCAGTTCGTAAGGCGATGCATTGGTCTACCAGCTCAGTTCTGAGCTGTTTGAAGCTGCATTGAATAGTAGGGGTTAGTGTAACCATGCATGCATTCTCTTGTAAGCTGTAAAGAAAACATTGAGGGGTCTGAGGTCATCTTGGACTCTCAACTTGAGTTGCTTTTGTTGAATTTGACAAAATATTGTGAATTTTACGATCCTTGCCTTTTGTTTTGATTACAAACTTTTCTTTTATTCTCCTAACTCCAGTTGCACGATTATGGCAAGAGTCCCTCGGGAGAGTCAGAAGTGAAGTTTCAGCTCTCCAGGGTCACATTGGAACCCATGCTGAAATCTATGGCCTACATTGGTGAGCAGTTATCCGCCCCAGCTAATAGGGTTGCTGTTATCAACCTGAAGGTATGAAGATCCAGATTTAGGTTTTCATGGTTCAGTTTGTATGAACCTTTTGTTATTCCTATTGTCTTGCACATTTATGATTTGGAACTATATTTGCTCTCATGCATATCCAAACAAAGGTTGGCATGACAAGACCTGGAAAAGTCGTCCCAATTTTTTTTGTCCCTTTGATGCTGCATGCATTTTATCAGACTATGTAAACAAATGATTCATCTGCCTCTGTAAACACCGTTGCATTGTAATTGACTGGTGAGCCTTACAAGACAACAAGCTTCTATTCGCATTATACACATGACGTTGTTTTGATGAAGTTATATGTATTTTTCCTTTTCAGCTACAAGATACTGAAACAATCTCAGGCGAATCTGAAGTTAAATTTCAGGTATCTAGAGATACACTGGGTGCTATGTTAAGATCGATGGCTTACATTCGCGAGCAACTTTCAACTAATGTAGGCACTCTTTCCTCTTTCTTTTACCACGCTTTAAGTTTTACAAGCGGATCTGTTACAAAACCTTTATTTGGAACAAGAAGAAAGTGGTTTTAATTTCTGTGTTTTTGGTATTAATATCTTTTGATTACACTAAAGTACCGAGGAAGAGGCAATGTTAGCATGTAGGACATAGATTGTTATGCATTTCTGGTGGGAGCACTCTCTTACCGCTGTTTTCTCACCCAAACAAGTGATGACCTTCTTGTTTTACCATCTCATTCACTCATAATGTTTTTTTTTTCCTTTCTTTCAGGCTGAGCCTCCATTAGCAAAGAAGCAAAGAAAATAAGAGGTCTGGATTCTGTCAGTCTGTTTATAACCTAACCTATGTGTGTGCCAGGTGAGGATCAATGAGGGCTAGTTGTCTACTTGTCAAGGTATCATCCAAAGTCAGATCTCTCTATAGGGACGTAAATTGGGTGTAACCTTGTAATAGGAAGTGACGTACCAAAACAATTGCTGAATGTAATTAAAAAATTCTAAGCAATGTAAGATCCTAGGTTTTCTAACTACTGAATCATTATCCCCCTTTTCGGTGAGAATTCATTGAATCATTGATGTCAAGAGTTGAGATCATTTATTTCTCTTAGGATTGTTTTTATTGAGTGGTAATGATCGTGGTTTCAAACATATAATCAGTCTCAAATCAAACCACTGGTTTGTGACAATCTGATGTGAGCCCAATGCCACTGAGGTATATAATCAGTCTCAAATCAAATCAAGGCGATATTGTTCTTTTGTTTGTTTGAGATCAAACATATTCTCACGGTTCAACAATCTTTCTCAGAATGGGAATCTTCTATTCTCTGTCATAGAGTCACTCTTCAATGAATTCTCTCTAATACTCGTGAGAAAAACAGAAACCTGGTTAAGGGTAACTCTGGAGCAGGGTAATCTCGTTCGTTGTTACTACAATCTCTGCTAAGATAACTATACCTACTGTCCACTGAAGGACT